>NC_052148.1:38971913-39702215 GCF_902713615.1 Scyliorhinus canicula | reverse complement strand
CCACCACCACTACCCCTACCACCCCTACCCCCCCCACTACCCCTACCCTCCCCACCACCCCTACCCCCCCCACCGCCCCTACCCCTACCACCCCTACCCCCCCCCAGCCCCCCCCCAACGCCAGGCGGCGTTGATGATGTCGCCCGACGTCAACCGACGCGCCACTTCCGCAGCGGGTGAAACTGTCGCGTACAGTGTCACTCCGCTGCTGGCCCTTTCGGGAAGGGAGATTTCGGGCTGATAAGCGGGCCCCGACGCCTGAGTCACCAGCACCGTTTTTGCCCGCCGGTCAAGGGCGTCACGATGGACTTCGGTGAATTTCGCCCCTGGTTAACGTGCAGGTTCAGTCGGCAGTTAGGAAGGGAAATGCAATGTTAGCATTCAAGTTGAGAGGGCTAGAATACAAAAGCAGGGATGTACTTCTGAGGCTGTATCAAGCCTAATGGTCAGACCGCATTTGATTATTGTGAGCAGATTTAGACCCCGTATCTAAGCAAGGATATGCTGGCCTTGGAACAGGTCCAGAGAAGGTTCACAAGAATGATCCCTGGAATGAGGAACTTGTCGTAAGAGGAACAGAACTCTGGGTATATACTCTTTGGGGTTTGGAAGGGTGAGGGGGGAATCTTAATGAAACTTACAGGAAGCCTGGATAGAGTGGACGTGGAGAGAATGTTTCCATGAGTAGGAAAAACCTAGAATCTGACGGCACATCCTTTAAAACTGAGACGAGGATGAATTTCTTCAGCCAGAGGGTGGTGAATCTGTAGAACTCTTCGCCGCAGAAGGCTGTGGAGGCCAATTCACTGAGTATCTTTAAGATAGGGATAGACAGGTTCTTGATTACTAAGGGGATCAAGGGTTATGGGGAGAAGGCAGGAGAATGGGGATGAGCATATCAGCCATGATTGAATGGCGGAGCAGACTCGATGGGCTGAGTGGTCTAATTGTGCTCCAATGTCTTATGGTCTTATGGACAATGAATGATGCAATGAACCTTATGTGATAGACCAGAGAAGGATGGAACATTCCACTCCCTCACAAATATGGTGCCATCTTGCTCTTAAAAATGAAATGTACTTCAGAATGTCACCTTTAGTAACACTGGTAAGAATGCCCTTCATAACATTTACAATGTCATTGAGATTTGTATTGTACAATACACTGAGGCTTTCGCAGGGTGTATGTCTGTGTAATCAAGAAGTGCTTAACTGACGTTTACAATGTAAGACATGTAAGCACAGTGAACCCATTAGTGCTTTCGGTGAGCTGGCGCCCTGTGTGCACACACATTCTCATCAAGTAACCCTGAGTGTTGCCTCAGTGGACATGGAGGCAGACAGCTCACGTCTCAGTGCACACTCAAGGAGGAGAGTGGCCACCATCCTTGTCATACAGCACCCATTGGGGACCTCCTTCATTCTGTGGCCTCTGCATCTCTGCATGGGTAGCTGTGGAACAGACAAGGGCCCAGGTAGAGGGGCTGGGGAGGTGAAAGTACATGTAGGTGTTGAGAAGCTCCAGGTAAATTGACCCTCTTCAGTAATCTCCACTGCTTACGGTTGGCCTTCAGGTGGGGTTGATGGGGGCTGATGCTGGTGTGCAACAGTCGTCCATTCCAGTAACCGTTGTGCCAAAAGTGCGACTGTCCTATCGAGGGAACAAAGCTCCTCATGCATTCCTCAGATGTCAGTGCTCAAACGTTGAACGGACTACTCCAGGCTACACAAGGAGGCTTGCACCCATTCCTGGCCCAAGCTGTGCTTTTGTAACCAATCTGAGCGCTGATGCATGTGTCTCTTCACGAGTGTGGCTAATCTCTCAGGATTCGTGCTCATGCAGTTGAGGTCTCTGGACAATGTGGAACTCATCACCACCATTTACAGTGTGTGAGCTTGCATTGCATCGGGAAAATCTGCCAGACGTCCACACATCTGCTGCTATTATCTAAACACTGCACCCTGAAAGGTGATTCCTGAGGCACCATGTTTCTTCCCACTTGTAAAGATGCACTTTCACAAACTTCATTAGTGAACAGAAAAGGTACTTCTAATAAAACTTTTACAGCAGCCACATGAGCTGTAACTTGCTCCCAAAATGTCTCTACCTAGGACCTTTCTCACCATGGAATGATTCTTTACTCTGAGTTCCAATTGGTCACACAGGCCATGTGACCCTTACTCTGCTGTGTTGCCCTTAAATGGACAATCAACGCACGACTAGAGCATCCTCACTCCTGCAGTGGGGGCTTTGCACCGTTGTCTCTGAATCAGATACCTCCTCCTGCACTCTGGTACTGTGCCCTTTCACCCTATGCCACTAACTCTACATGCACGTTATATCCCTCCTAGCCGAATTTGGGTTAGTC
This sequence comes from Scyliorhinus canicula, assembly GCF_902713615.1. Taxonomy (NCBI): domain Eukaryota; kingdom Metazoa; phylum Chordata; class Chondrichthyes; order Carcharhiniformes; family Scyliorhinidae; genus Scyliorhinus; species Scyliorhinus canicula. The sequence goes on along the minus strand of NC_052148.1, from coordinate 39,699,847 downwards.
TGATGTGAAGCTGATTTCTCACACATCTCTTCAACCTCCTGATACTCAAGAGATGAACTGGCCTAGTGATGGGTGACCAGAACTGGGACCTCTATGAGATACAGAAGGAGTTATTTAGGTATTGCCCTTCTCATTTTAAAACATGCTCTGATGCATACTATTGTCTCTAATCATGCTTACACTGCAGTTATGATGCAACACCATCCTTGAACTGCCTCTCAAGCCCATGTTCCAATGTGCTCAGCGAACTGATATCCTGACTTCCACCATTACCACCATTTTCCAAACTGCACTTACCACTGTCATCATCACACACTGTAGGTGATTTGCCATGAGTGGGAGCAACTGGGCAGTCTCACTGTCTAATTCCATGGCTGTCTGTTTGATTGAATGAATTGCCTGCAGCCTCCCTGAGCCACCTGCACTCTGGGCCATCTCACAAGTGTTTCAGGCTCTTTGAACTGCAGTTGATAATATGATTTTATGTAAGCCTGATATATAGTGCATGCAAGGAATGTACTCTTCAATCTGTCTGTGCATCGCAGTGCTTATTTCCATCACGTGCACAGTCAATCCCAGCTCCACATGCCCTGGAGTCACAACACAAGTGAATTAAATAATAATTCTTATAAAAATACTCAAAGTCTTTAGACCTTGGCTGCCGAATAATCACAGCCACCAAGTTTGTAAATGTAAACGCGTTTACTGTTTATTTATAACAAGAACTGTCATGAAATATGCAGCAAATAGAACTGGTTAACAGCAAGCTAATGCCTAATACCCACTTTAACTTGCCCCACCCTCTACCCACACACATCAGACAGACAAACACAGAGGGGTGGAAAGGAGTAAAAAGTATAAGTGGAGGGAAGAAAAGAGTCTTTGTTTTAGATGATGGTTCTTTAGCAGCAAGCTTGCAGATTAAAGTCTTTGGTTTGCAGCATGTAATGATCTTCATTTTAGATTCATTCATTCAGATAATCTGCAGTTTAAAATTGCATTACACAGCTTTCCCTGGAGAGACACCTTATTCCTCATCAAACTTTGCTTTCAGTTCGTCGTTTGTCTTCAGGCCTCTGTAGTTCCAGGAACACAGCACCCAGAGGCTTTCTGGAGAGAGAGAGTCAGCCCTCACAATGGCCTGCTGGAGAGAAATGGAGGGGCAAAGGATAGCAGGACCTTTCCTGGTTCTCAAAGATCAAAACTGAAATCAAATTCACATGTTTGGGACTCTAAAAAATCTTCCAGTGGGATCAAATCCAACCATCACCTGTTGCTAGGCAGAACACAGCTTTTTGGGACAACCCTGTGGGAGCATACGAGAACTCAGCTGCGAGGGATCTGGTCAAAAGTCAACTGTGTGGATACTTGCTGATAGATGAGTGGCAAGAGGGCAAGTAGATGGACTAATGACCATAGCCCTATTCACCATACATCCACTGAGGGATACTAATTAACCCATTACTGCAAAATATCTTGAGGAATTATTGGTGGCAAAGAGCTGCCATCTCCATGGCTGTGCCTTGTGAAGTCCCTCAATGCTTTCAGTAGTTCAGTGCACACCTTCAGTATAATGCAAATAGCCAAGAACAATGAGAATTTGTTCCTGTGGAAAGCACATGATGGACTAAGCGTTCTAGGCTCACCAATCAATTGAGCAACATTTAGAGAGCTTGCACACACCAGTGTCATAATATACACCAGTATATCATGGCGCAGACACATACTGAGGGACATACACTAGGACCAATCAACATGCACAAACACCGCAGCCAATCACCAGTTAGAACACACACACTATAAAGGCAGAGGGCATCACTTTTCCCGCTCATTCTGGATGCTGCCACTCAGAAGCACAAGAGCTCATCAAGTTTAGCACAGACTCACACCACGTGCTGAGAGATTCAACTGGTTTGGACAGGCACAGGTCTCAAGTTAAACTAGCATAGTTTAAACCCACAGTTCTCGTATGACTATTATTTTATTAGTAGTTAATAAAATAGAGTTGAACCTTCTTCAGTGTTGGTGGCATATGTTAGCTTCACAAGTCTACACTGCCCAATACGTCAACCAGATGATGACTTCCTTGCTCACAATAGGGCCTTCCTAACAGCCCACTTTTTACACCCAACTGAGTGGACCTACCCACGCTGGTCTCACCTCCCCCAGTGCACTAATTCCAGAGTCACCTGCCACAACTCCCAATGCACTCCAGCTCCCCGTGCAGAAAATCTAGAGTTCTGGAATTTTTTTTACACACGTCAGGTTTGTGGAGCCGGGAAATCTCCTGACCCAAACTGAAAATTCAGGCCTCTGTATGCAGCCTATATCTTGTTAGCATCTTCAAACATAGCATGAATGAGATTTAGTTGCCCAATTAGGCCATTTGGAACAATCTCAAATCACAAGATGTTACCTCAGATTGGCAATTTATCTGACAGTGAAGATCCAAACCTCATCTTGGCTCATACAAACCGGATCGTACTCGTGGATTCCAATCTAACAGCTAGCGTTTGATGTTTGTCCGTATTTCAATCCTCTTTTAGTAAAATAGTGCTGTAAGATTAGCCAACCAGTGGAAATACTAAAATCAGTGTGAAAGCTTGTGCAGCCAAAAAGGTTTAATCTTTACATAAAACTCAAGAGTTAAGAGAGCGATGTTATTGGGCTGTAACTTCCGAATATCGACGGAGAGCTCCGGGCCGCCGATACCGAGAGAGAAAGCTGCGCACTTACCTGCCCCTCAGAAAGCACGACAAGCCTTGCTGCTCCAGTGGCAGTCTCGAGCCTCCAGCGCAACAATCTGCCCAGGCGCCAGCGCAGTGCAGTTGCGATCAAGCCACCCCCACCTTGTGACACAGCAGCTACGGGAACGCCCACTGAGGGCTGGCATTTAAACTGCAGATTTATATTGAAGACCAGAGTCAACATGCTTAACAAGTGTTTTGAAGGTATGTAGACATTTTATCAAAGCTTTTTTTTTGCACTTCGTTTATACAGGTATTGCTGTTGTAATTGGTTCTTGAAAAGTAATCTTTAACTTTTTTATGATTAAAAGTGATTATTATTTATAATTGAACACAGGTTTTGTTATTTGTTTTAAATCTGTGAAACTATCGAAATCTGCACTATATCATGAACACTGCAATGAAGTTACTGTGAAAATCATCTAGTCGCCACATTCTGGCGCCCGTTCGGGATCGCAGAGGGAGAATTCAGAATGTCCGATTCACCTAACAAGCACATCTTTCGGGACTTGTGGGAGGAAACTGGAGCGCCCGGAGGGAACCCACACAGACATGGTGAGAACGTGCAGGCTCAGCACCAACAGTGACCCATGCCGGGAATCGAACCGGGGACCCTGGTGCTATGAAGCAACAGTGCTAACCACTGTGCTACCGTGTCACCCATATAACTTCACATGTTGCATGCCCTATCCCCGTAACCCCACCTAACCTTTGGACACTAAGGGGCAATTAAGCATAGCAAATCCACCTAACCTGCGCATCTTTGGACTGTGGGAGGAAACCGAAGCACCCGGAGGAAACGGCGATGGCACAGTGGTTAGCCCTGCTGCTTCACAGCACCAGGGACCCAGTACAATTCCGGCCTTGGGTTACTGTGTGGAATTTGTACGTTCTCCCTGTGTCTGCGTGGGTTTCCTCCAGGTGCCCCGGTATCCTCCCACAGTCCAAAGATGTGCAATTTAGATGAATTGGCCATGCTAAATTGACCCTTACTGTCCAGGGATGTACAGGTTAGTTTCCGGGATAGGGCAGGGAAGTGGATCTCGGTAGGGTGCTCTTTCAGGGGGTTGGTACGGACTCAATGGGTTGAATGGCCTCCTTCAGCACTGTAGGAATTCAATGGTTCTGTTATTTGGTTCTGAGAAACACATGCAGACACAGGGAGAATGTGCACACACAACACAGTCACGCAAGGTCCAAATCGAACCCGAGTCCCTGGTGTTGTGAGGCAGCAGTGCGAACCACTGTACCGCCATGTTACCCATGTCATGTTTCTGTCTTGTTTACTTCAATTATCTTAGTCATTTATAATTATATCATAATTAACTTGTGTTTTGATGTTTCAGTAAGATATTTGTAGAAGCTTGAAAAGTTTAGTGGAAAACATTTACTGAGAAAAATCATTTTATAAATACCAAACTATGAAACTAGTTAACATTTAACTTAACGTTTAGCTTTATCGGCTGAACAATAACATAAAATGACCCCAAATTTCTTGTAATAAAATATATTTTCTCACTTCAGCGCAACGGTCAATAAAATATATTTTTCCACATAAATACAACGGTTCTGTCTATTTGCAACGGGGAAGGGAGGGAGGGAGGGGAGAAGGGGAGGGAAGAGTGTGGAAGGGGAGGGAGAGGACAAGGGAAGGGAGAGAAGCGAGCGAGGGGAAGGAGGGAGGGGGGAGGGGAAGGAAGGAGGGAAGATGGGATGGAGAGTATTAACATCTCATTTGTTGATTTTAGATTTAGAACAGTACAGCACAGAACAGGCCCTTCAGCCCTCGATGTTGTGCCGAGCAATGATCACCCTACTCAAACTCATTTTAGAAGCTTAATATCTGAAACAGCAGCTGTCAGGTGATATCAATCTCCATCTGAAACCTCACCCTCTTGCCCACCAATACCGCTACCCCCCGAGCCCTGCCATCGAACTCCGAGTGGAAAACCTGACTCAGCCAACCCTTCCGAATTGTCACTTGAGTTTCACTCTCAGATGGGTCTCCTGCAACATCACCACGTTGGCCTTTAAGCTCTTTAAGTGTGTAAAACCCTCGACCTCTTCACCGACCTCCCTAACCCCCTCGTGTTCCGCGTCATTATTTCGACCGGGGATCTCTCACCCCCTCCTATCCATCATCATAGATTGTGGATAGCACAATCGCTTCACAGCTCCAGGGTCCCAGGTTCGATTCCGGCTTGGGTCACTGTCTGTGTGGAGTCTGCACATCCTCCCCGTGTGTGCGTGGGTTTCCTCCGGGTGCTCCGGTTTCCTCCCACAGTCCAAAGATGTGCAGGTTAGGCGGATTGGCCATGATAAATTGCCCTTAGTGTCCAAAATTGCCCTTAGTGTTGGGTGGGGTTACTGGGTTATGGGGATAGGGTGGAGGTGTCAACCTTGGGTAGGGTGCTCTTTCCAGGAGCCGGTGCAGACTCGATGGGCCGAATGGCCTCCTTCTGTACTGTAAATTCTATGAAATCTATGAAATCATCATAGCCCTGGGCCCGACCCTACAGGCATGACCCATCCCATCTCTTTGATACCATTGAATCCCTCCCCCCTCCCAAAATCCCCCATCCACTTCCTCTTGAAAACACCTCTCCCGGTATCAATCCCATTCCCCTACCTTTCACACCTCTCAGGCCCATCGAAACCTGTTCGGCCAGGTTCCAATTGTTGACTTCTTTATTTCTATGTGAACCACAAGCTGTTTCTTATATTGACCAAATTACCACACAACCAGTATATTAGTTCAAAAGACAGTTTATTAACGAACACACTTGTTTTATATGCAATGATTCACGTGGCTACGCACTAAGCTCGACCTAATAACTAAGATGACGTTTGCTTAACTTCAGGATGACCGGCTCTGTGCGGGAGATAAGGCCTTTATCTGTGTCCACGTGGGTCGGTTGGAAGTCTTCAGGTTCATTTCGGCTGGTCTCGTCCTTCAGGTAGCGATCGCGGGTCCTAGAACTTGCCTGGTTGGTATGCTGCAATTGGTCCCACACAGGTCGGTCCAAAAAGAGGCTGATCCCTAGTGTGCAGGGCCTATTCCCCTTCTTTTTCGCTCCCTTTGGGCGGTCCTAACTCCAGATTCAATTGATCGATAGGGTTTTGATCACCCTCATTGATCCTGGCCAATTAAGGGGCTGATACCTCAGTGGCTGGGCGGGTCCTAGCTTTCATTGTCCCAGGCACGTATGCCTTTCCAAGTAACGGGAAGTGGCGCCGGTTAGTCTGCTACTGTTGACGTTCCTTGATTCGAGTTCTATTGTCCTGGCGGAAATGGTGGTTGGCTTTTAATGGGTGCAAGTTTCGGTCAGGTGGGGCTTCTTTGCACAATACACAGAGGCTGTGTACTCGTCTGTGTCCAGGTTGACCACAATTACCATGGTCCTTTGCAGGTGGCCATTTTAGATGGCTACACAATGACCACGGCCCTTCCCCCGACCACACACCCGTTCACTAGCCAACCTTCGCTTGCCAGAGTGAGGCCCCTGCTGAAGACCCCCTCGTCCCAATACCCTCCCCCACAGCCCAGACCCTGAAAACAAAGACAAACAAACAAAGTTAGTGCACAAACCACGCCCTAGAAAACAGCCATAACCCCAAAGCCCAATATAATTGTAACCAACTGTAGACTATGATCAAAGCAAACTACCCTTTCCCATTCAACCAACCCAAAATCCCAGCTGTTTCCCCCCCACAAATACAAAACAAAAAACAATCCAAAATGAGAGATAAAGGCAAAGCACCGTCCCCGACCCTCAGTCCCCATCCCCTCAGTCCCAATTCCAGTCCCATCCCTCATTTCAGTCCCAATCCTTCGGCCTCCATGAAGGCCTCTGTTGCCTCCACCATTCCGAAGTAGAAGTCTCTCTAATTGTAGGTCTCCCTCAGCTTCGCCGGGTAGACAATGGCAAACCTCACGTGAATACTGTAAAGCTGCCCACCTTCTCACCAGCTCCACCATCAAGTCCAGATTCATTTGAATACCAACTCCTTTCCACTTCACCTCACACCTTTGCTTCGCTGAGCTCAGGACCTTCTCCTTGACGCGAAACTTGTGGAAGCAAATTAGAACTGCCCTTGGTGGCACGTTTGCTTTGGGTTTGTTGGGGTTGGAACCAGTTGTGGAGGAACTTTAAATGGAACAACGTGTCGGTGCTGACGCCACTGTGTGGGAACCGGGGCTCAAGGCTTGGCTGGGGATCTGGATAAGTTTTTCCAGTTGGAGAAAATCAAATTTGCTTTCAAGCGTTTGGAATAGGGCTTTGAGATGGGGGTGGTGGTGGTGGAGCGGGGTGGGGGGGGGGGGGGGGGGGAGAACGTTCCTGACAAAATTTGAGGAGCTGTTCGTCGTGGGGGGGGGGGGGGGGGGGGGGGGGGGGGGTCGGGGGGGGGGGGCGAGGAGGGAGAGGGGGGATTTAAAGGGGAACATGTACAAATTGTATATTTTGCTTGGAGTGGATGCAGAATTGATGTTATTGCTTGTGTTTAGAATAAAACATTTAAAAAAAAGACCCTCCTTTACCCTACCTCCCTGCTCACACCTGGGCCAGCCACCCAAATTCCTTGTGCAGCCTGATCCCAAATATTGGGTCGCTCCAGTGAAGCACCTTGGGAGGTTCATTATGTTACAAACACTCAATAAATCCAAGTTGTTGTTGTCCATGGTAAAGCCGCTTTCCATACCATCCATATCGAGGAGGCCTGCCCATGATGTGTAGTCAACTCCAACACCGGACCTCCTGTATACTTCCTCAGAGCTGAGGACAACAGGGCCAACCTCATTGCCCTCATATGTGTGCAGGATATTCAATGTTTCCCAGTTGGACATTTTCTCAGTGGTTGTAGATCAGCTTGCACTTTTGAGGAAGAAAAGCAAATATTGAGAGCCTATGGGTGGCCTTCCTCCAATTGAGTGTTCAGGCACGCCGTCGTGATGAGAGTTTAGGAACACTGTCACTTTAAATCAAGTTCCCTTGAAGACTAACTGTAGTCTCGTGTTTAGGGACGAGGGTCAGGACTGATAGTGGTTGGGGGAAGGGGTGGATGGGGGTGGGTGCAGGGGTGGGGTGGATGGGCGCATGGGGGAATAGGTGGGGGAAGGGGTGTTCCATAATGGGGCTTTCATGTTTTCACTTGATAGCAAAAGTTGATTAAAATTTGCAAAACTTAGCTGACGTTTCCATAGGCGGGAGTCATGAATTGAGATCAAACGACAAATCCAATTTTATGGTCTTCCAGTTAAATGCCTGACTTAATGATCATTTCTCTGTGGGAACATGCATCATTCCTATAAATGTATGGACTTGCTTTTATTTTTGGAGGTGCAAAATCTTTCATCCTTTGTGCTTGTGAAGGAGATGTTGCCGTAGCCAAGGCCCAAGTGTTTCTGAAAATATCACTGCTGAGTGTAGACAAAATAAAGCACATTAATTCCTTGCCTTCTTTTATTATCCAAGGGATTAACGCAGATTGTTACCATGCAGATGCTGCAGAATGTTTTAAACAGCTGAATGTTGTTAATCATACCGGTTACACATTGAAAAATAGTGCCATAGCAACAAATGAGATGTGGGCTCCATCATGAAAATGTTTTTCATACATATATCACCTACCTTTTCAAAGATGATGGGCGGAATTCTCCATTCCGCAGACTAAGGTTGGGATTTTCCATGAAATGCAACAAGTGTTTTAGCGGGGGTTAAAAAATGATATTCCACCTGCCAGTCGCAATGGCGGGTATTTGCACCATATTGTGTGCACCAAGCTGCATTCATTATCCACGGGGAACATGCCATTTTACTGGTAGGCAGCATCTGATTTACCCACCACACCATGATCTCAGCGTTCCCTACCCTCGGGGCCATATTTAAATGGTGGCCGTGCACAGCGTTCACACACTCTGCAGCGTAGGGCAGCACCAGTTAAGATGTGACTTTCAAAAGCAGAAAGCATTCTACACCCAAATTTGGTGATGCCTCACCAATGCACCAGTTAGATGCAGTCAAGGCCTGCCCTAATGTTCTCTACCCCTGCTCTGACCACCAAAGTGACCAATCTGGCATGGGAGGGGTCACAGCGGTGTTCAGTGCAAACGCCCTGCAGAAGAGGTTAGCCATCCAGTGCAGGAAGTGGGTGAACGATCTCTTCTGTTCCACCAGATTACATTTACAAACTCGTCACTCTAAACTCACACACGCACAATTGTCAATCTGCTGATCTCAGTAACGAGTGGGAGCAACTTTACCACCTCAAGACATCCAACCTTAAACGTCTCTCAACCTGTAGTTGTTAAAATTGCGGGTGTAATAAGAACTAGGAGCAAGAGTAGGCCATTTGGCCCCTCGAGCCTGCTCCGCCATTGAATGAGATGATGGCTGATCTTTTGTGGACTCAGCTCCACTTTCCGGCCTGAACACCATAACCCTTAAGCCCTTTATTCTTCAAAAAACTATCTATCCTTATCTTAAAAACATTTAATGAAGGAGCCTCTACTGCTTCACTGGGCAAGGAATTCCATAGATTCACAACCCTTTGGGTGAAGAGGTTCCTCCTAAACTCAGTCCTAAATCTACTTCCCCTTATTTTGAGGCTATGCCCCCTAGTTCTGCTTTCACCCGCCAGTGGAAACAACCTGCCCACATCTATCCTATCTATTCCCTTCATAATTTTATATGTTTCTATAAGATCCCCCCTCAGCCTTCTAAATTCCAACGAGTACAGTCCCAGTCTACTCAATCTCTCCTCGTAATCCAACCCTTTCAGTTCTGGGATTAACCTAGTGAATCTCCTCTGCACATCCTCCAGCGCCAGTACGTCCTTTCTCAGGTAAGGAGAAAAAAACTGAACACAATACTCCAGGTGTGGCCTCACTAACACCTTATACAATTGCAGCATAACCTCCCGAGTCTTAAACTCCATCCCTCTAGCAATGAAGGACAAAATTCCATTCGCCTTCTTAATCACCTGTTGGACCTGTAAACCAACTTTTTGCGACTCATGCACTAGCACCCCCAGGTCTCTCTGCACAGCAGCATGCTTTAATGTTCTCTGTATGCATGGATGGCGATGTCTTTGTAGTTGAAATGTTCAGAGAACATACCGCTTTGTAAATGAACAAAATTATTTATTAACTAACTAAAACACTGAAGGGTTTCTATGATGTCTACTATGATTACAGTTGGATACTATGGCTAAATACAAATAACAATGATTAACTAGTATTGATTACTATTGATGAAGGATCTAATTGATATGCAACCGGATTCTACGCTGCTATCCACGTTCTGCCTCACGTGTCTATGTTTCAGTAACGTTCTCCTGTCGCCATACCACCTGTGGTCGGATGCTAAAATTGCAATCTATACATACAGGCACTAATGTTTAGATACAGTTTGGTTATTATATACACAGATGATAGTTCACATAGCATCACAACAGGGAGAAAGGTCTGGTCACAAAGTTGGTAGACAGCAGTATCCATCCCACCGCTCCAAGAGGTCCTTGATGCTACTTCCTAATGGGAATCTCTGGGGGTCCAAACAGCCTTTGGGCATGCTCTGGAATTGCACGTGGTTGCTTCTGACAATGCAGAACAATGGGATAGGAGCGACTATGTGATGAAGCAGAACCGTGTTCTTCATCAGCAATGACTTGTGCCCTTGAGGATTTCATGGTGTCTCAGCATCTTGGATTTCACAAGAGCCAGGCTGGCCATGAGGGCACACTGGTTGTATGTAAGAGAGGCACCTCAATATCAGGCACTCAAATGGTTGACCTTGTCATGCACAGGTGCTCCGCCTCCATATTAAGGTTAGGATAATTGCAGCTCAGGCTGCCGAATTCAGACTTTCCGATGTCGGTGTCAATTCGGGGAGTGTCACACAGCCGACTGAAGTATCTCTCAGTGCAGTCACAGCAGCGATATTTCATCTACCTATCCCAGGTGTTATGTTTCTGTTTCACCATCGATGTGTCACAGAGTGCGTTGCTGTGTTGTTCCGATAGATCCCCTTGAGGAGCCTTGTCAGATTGAAGACATGTAGCCACTAAACCATTGAGTATCCTGCAAGTGCCCTTGCATCTTTTTGGGTGCTGTTGTGACTGGGATGCTGGATGGATGTTTGAGGAGGCAGCACTTCCTGCTCTCTGATGCCGGAACACCCTCCTCCAGGCAGCACCTTACTTCAGGACATCAGGCCAATATGAGCATGGTGTGTAATGATGTAGCGTCGTCTGGAAGCTCAAGGGTGAAGTTAGAGGAGTAGCAATGCTGGTGTTCATGCTGGTCCATGAGGGAGAAGGGTTGTCCAAGAGGATCCTCAGTGCATCTTGTCATTCTCAATCTGAAATCTGCTGGAAATGAGGGCCTCACGAGCTTGTCTGCCTCGTTTGGTCGGTGCAATGGCGTCTTTGCATGCATTCTCAGTTTTTATGACCTTATCAGCTCCTTTGAGGTCCTCCTCATCAGAGGAGACACGCAGCTCCTCCATCTTGTCAACTGGCATGTATCCTCCCTACCCAGGTTGTGTAGTGTGCAGCAAGCCACGATGATGCTTGTCACCCTCTGGGGAGTGTACTAGAGTGTGCTCCGTCAGACCTTTCCAGGCATCGGAACCGCATTTTCAGGATTCCTATGGCGAGTTCCACCAATGCCCAGGTTGCCACGTGAGCCTCGTTATACCTGCTCTCAGCAGGGGTCTGAGGCCACCACAAGGGCACCATCAACCACATCCTCAGCATGTAACCCCTGTCCACAAGGAACTAACTCTGTATCCTATGTGATCCCTTGAAGATGTCAAGGATTTGCGACCTACTCGGGATGTACGAGTCGCGGGTGATGCCTGGGTATCTGCGCAAACCTACATGATGTGTTTGTAATGATCACACGCCAGCTGCACATTAAGCGAGTGGTAACCTTTTCGGTTGATGTACCAGATGGCCTGTTGCCAGGGAGCTTTTATAGCTGTGTGAGTGCAGTCTAGAGGAGGACCTGTTGCCCCTTCGTCTTGAGGGTTATGCTCCTCCCTTTGGTGAGCCAGGAACCTCCATTGCATTCCTCTCATTCTTCTCTTCTACCTCTGAGCAATAATGCGATAGTGATAACATCAGGCTTCATCTTCCTGATGGTTCCCTCCCTGCAGTTTTAAAAATTCATTTAGGAGATGTGGGCATTGCTGGCTTGGCCAGCATTCCTTGCCCATCCTTAATTGTCTTTGAGAAGGTGGCAATGAGGTGCTTCTTTAACCATTGCAGTCCATGTGGTGTATACAGTGCTGTTAGGGAGGGATCTCCAGGTTTTTGACCCAGCGACAGTAAAAGAACGATGGTATATTTCCAAGTCAGGATGGTGCATGATTTGGGCAGGAGGTTCCAAGTGGTCATGTTCTCACGTATCTACTGCCCTTGCCCTTCTAGAGTTTGGAAGATGCTGCCTACGGAGCCTTGGTGAGTTGCTGCTGTGCATCTTGTAGATGGTACACACAGCTGCTACTGTACGTCGGTGGTGGAGGGAGTGAATCTTTGTGGAAGTGATGCCAATCCAGAAGGCTGCTTTGTCCTGGATAGTCTTGAGCTTCTTGAGTGTTGTTGAGCTGCACTCATTCAAGAAAGTAGACAGTATACCAATACACCTCTGACTTGTGCATTGGAGATTGGGGACAGATTTTGGGGAGTCAGGAGGTGAGTTACTAGCCACAGGATTCCTGGTGGAAAAGGAATTCCAACTCTGGAAAGGAACCATCGGAATGGAAGGAATTTGGAATTGCAATCCCACCATGGTTCTCCTGCTCACCATGTGCATGGAACACCGGCTTATCATCACTGACACACTGTTCCGCCAAAAAGACAAGTTCAAGACTTCCTGGAGTCATCCACAATCAAAGATAAGATTTTGTTTCCACAAGGACTGTACAATGGTCACTCCTACCAGTGCTGTCATGGACAGATGTATTTGCAGCAGGCAGGTCGGTGAGGATGAGGTCAATTCTTTCCTTCTCTTATCGGTTCACCTCACCACCTGTTGCAGACCCAGCCTAGCAGCCATGTCCTTTAGTATTCGGCAAGCCCGGTCAATAGTGGTGCTACCGAGCCACACCTGGGGTGATTGACATTGAAGTCCTCCATTATGAGTACATTCTGTGTCCTTGCTACCCTCTGTGCTTCCTCCAAGTTGTATTCAACATGGAGCAGTACTCATTCAGTGGTCGGTACGTGGCCCATGTTTGACCTGAAGCCCTGAGATATCGTGGGGTCCGGAGTTGATGTTGAGGACTCCGGGGGAAACTTCCTCCCGACTGTATACCGCTGGACCACCACCTCTGCTGGGTCTGTCCTGCCGGTGGGACAGAACGTACCCAGGGTCAGTGATAGCACTGTTGGGACATTACCTGTAAGGTACAATTCCGTGAGTATGACTATGTCAGGCTTTTGCTTGACCAGTCCAGAGAGTGCTCTCCCAATTCTGTTAGTAAGGAGGACTTTACAGGGTTAGCAAGGCTGGGTCTGCCGTTGTTGTTTCCAGTGCCGAGCTCAATGCCGGGTGATCTGACTGGTTTCTTTCCTTTTTATTGACTTTATAGGACTTTGAGATGGGAGGTTGCTGCGGTGGGCTAGAAGCTCTAACTAGCGTCACATTACATGTTACAAGGGCTGGTTTAGCTCACTCGGCTAAATCACTGGCTTTTAAAGCGGACCAAGCAGGCCAGCAGCACGGTTCGATTCCCATACCAGCCTCCCCGGACAGGCGCCGGAATGTGGCGACTAGGGGTTTTTCACAGTAACTTCATTGAAGCCTACTCGTGACAATAAGCAATTTTTTCAATTACATTAACCCCATGCCTGCCCTCAGATAGTTAGTCAACACTAACGCGGTCAACACTGTAACGTACTCGTTACAGTAGCATCGGTGTGACTGGTTTTCTTGTCGGACTGGTGGAATGAAAATGTGGAGACATCACAAGGAATCAGAGTGAAGCTCCAGAGCGTCTACCGAGCTCTTGATTATCAAAAATATTTCGAATATTTAATGCAGAAATGGAGTGCACCATCTTCAGGGCCACAGATGCCAAGACCAGGCTGAACGGTAATTTGAGAGGCTCCAAACGCAGCCAGGATTGCCTGACAGAGAGTGCACTGCGCTGCTGCAGCGGAAGATTCCACAGTCCACTGATTGCGGGCTCGCATTCATTACTGAGAGTTGCAGATGACTGCCTCCGGAATGTTGGGGATTCAGTATGACGATGAGGCGTAACAACTTGTGTTGCATGAATGATTGCCCGTGTGCAGATCGCACAATGCGGATACAGATTAAAACTCCAATATCAAGGCGAGAATCAATGAATGAGGATTGGCTTGCTTGGGCAGCACGGTAGCACAGTGGTTAGCACGTTGCTTCACAGCGTCAGTGTCCCAGCTTTGATTCCTGGCTGTGAGTCCCGCCCTTTGTGGAGTCTGCACGTTCTCCCCGTGTCTGCATGGCTTTCCTCCGGGTGCTCCTGTTTCCTCCCACAAGTCCCAAAAGATGCGCTTGTGAGGTGAATTGGACATTCTGATTTCTCCCTCTGTGTGCCCAAACAGGAGCTGGAATGTGGCGACTAGGGGGGTTTTCACAGTAACTTCATTGCAGTGTTAATGAAATTCTACTTGTGACACTGATAAAGATTATTATTATTACTGAGGCACCTTGCTACGCTACAGGCATATTGCCACAAGTGCCCTGAGGAATGCCGTGCTGCTCCTGCCTTTTGAAGGCTCCCATAGGCAATGGGATGTTGGTGTGATGCTTGAAGAGGTTGCACCATCTAAACTCTGCTCACAAGATTCGTTGTTGCATCTCATACAGAAAGGTCACATGCTTCAGGGGCTGCCTTGCATTCCAAGGATGAGGAACAGCTCAGTCAGAAACTGATGTACTTCTTGGAGTTGGTGACTGCTCTTGTCGGTCAATTGGAGGGGTACACAACTAATTTCTGCTTAACCAAATGGAGAGGAAGGCATAGGAAGGCAATTAGAAGAAGAACGTCCCATCATAATGACAGTGTGAGTTGGATCCAGCTTGGAGGACACTGGTGAAAGAGGCATATATAAGTTATTCATCATCACCTTCCTGGAACCTGGTGGCTATAAGCATATCATGTACATGTCTGCCTTGTCTGATGAATGCTATGGAATCTGCACCTGGAGCCTCAGCTTCCTCGCCCTCATTGAGCTCAGCCCTCTTAATGTCCTCATCCGGGGAAAATCTGTGGGTGGAGCCAGAGGACATTGGTAGGTGTTGAACGAATATTTAATATCTGTCTTCACCCAAGAGAATGAGGAGGTAGTTATGGAACTCGGAGAGAGAGAGGTTCTTGAGCAAATTGTCTCGGGCATGACAAGGCATTGGAGGTATTGGTGGGCTAAAAGTGGACGAATCTCCAGATCCGGATAAATTGTGTCCTAGGCTGCTGTGGGAGGCGAGGGAAGAGATTGACAGGGCTCTGACTCAAAATTCTATTCCTCTCTGGCTCAGGGGGTGGACTGGAGATCAGCTAATGTGGTCCACTATTTAAGAAAATTTGTAGAGACAATCCAGGGAACGACAGGCGCGTGAACCTCACGTCAGTGGTTGGGAAACTACTGGAGAAGATTTTGAAGGAGGAAATCTATCTCCACTTGGAGAGGCAAGGTTTGATCAGGAATAGTCAGCATGGCTTTGTCAGAGGGAGGTCATGCCTGATGAGACCATCAATTCACACGACACGTGGTTAGAAGCGAACAGTGGTTTTAATCATCTTGCAACAGAGCCTGCCTGTGACGAGATGAACTCTAGATGAACTGGCAGGCAGGCTCACAACAGCAACCTTTATACTTCCGGTTAGGGGGAGGAGCCATGGGCGGAGCCATGGGCGGAGCCAATGGTGGAGCCCAGTACAAGCTCCTCATCAAGCGGTAGAGCCGCGCAACTACACATGATCTAGTACAAGGTACAGGCTCAACACATGTTGTACAATACAGTGTGGATTATTAGTGTTTATAATTCACCACACTGCCTAACAAATTTGATCGATTTTTTTTTGAGCATGTAACCAAGTGTACAGATGAGGGTAGTGCAGTTGATGTCGTTTACATAGATTTCAGCAAAGCCTTTGACAAGGTCCCACATGGGAGACTTATTAGGCAGATAAATGCACATGGATACAGGGTGATTTGATATGGTGGATTTATAAATGGCTTAGCAGTAGGAGACAGAGGATGATGATACGGCTGCTTTAGTGACTGGAAGCCAGTGACCAGCAGCGTACCACAGGGGTCCGTGCTGGGCCCCTATTGTTTGTCATTTATGTAAATAACGTAGATGACAATGTGGGGGGGGGGGGGGGGGGGGTGGTCACTAAGTTTGCGGATGGCACAAAGATTGGTGGGTGATTAACAGTGAGGTTGAGTGTCTTGGGCTACAGGAAGATATAGGTGGGATGGTCAAATGGGCAGAAAAGTGGCAGATGGAATTTAACCCTGAAAAGTGTGAGGTGGTCCATTTTAACGAGGAAGTATATTATGAAATGTCTGGTACCGGGAAGTTCCGAAGAGAAAAGGCACCTAAGCGAGTTTGTCCATAGATCTCTGAAGCTAGAAGGGCAGGTTAATAGGATGGTGAAAAAAGCTTATGGGACACTCGCGTTTAATGAAATGAAATAAAATGAAAATCGCTTATTGTCACAAATAGGCTTCAAATGAAGTTACTGTGAAAAGCCCCTAGTCGCCACATTCCAGCGCCTGCTCGGGGAGGCTGGTACAGGAATGATCAATCGGGGCAAAGATTACAAAAGCAGGGAGATCATTATGGAGCTGTCTAGAACTTTGGTGAGGCCACAGCTGGAGTGCTGTGTGCAGTTCTGGTCACCACATTATGGGAAGGATGTCATTGCGCTGGAGTGGGTGCAGAGAAGATTCACCAGATTGTTGCCTGGTATGGACCATTTAAGTTATAAAGAGAGGTTGGATAGGCTTGGGTTGTTTTCTCTGGAGCAGAAAAGACTGAGGGGTGACCTTATTTAGGTGTACAAGATTATGAGGGGCGTGGACAGGGTGGATAGGGAGAACCTGTTGCCCTTAGTTGAAGGGTCAGTTACAAGTTCAAAGTGAGGGGTGGGAGGTTGATGGGGGATTTGAAGAAAAGCTTTATTACCCAGAAAGTGGTGACGGTCTGGAATGCACTGCCTGGGAGGGTGGTGGCGTGGGTTGCTTCAAATCCTTTAAAAAGTGCCTGGATGAGTAATTGGCATGCGAAAAACATTCAAGGCTATGGGCCAAGCGCTGGCAAGTGGGATTAGGTAGGCAGGTCAGGGCCTTTCATGCATTGGTGCAGACTCAATAGGCCAAAGGCCTCTTCTGCACTGTAGCATTCTGTGATTCTGAAAAGTTTCTATAGGTATGTGATTGTTGAAGAGAAATGTAGGGCCCTTACAGTCAGAAACGGGAATGTATAATAGGGAACAAAGAAATAGCTGAGCAACTAAACAAATACTTTGGTTCTGTCTTCACAAATGAGGACACAAATCAGATACCAGAAATATTGGGAAACAGAGGGTTTAGTGAGTGGGAGGAACTGAAGGAGATCAATATTAGTAGAGAAATGGTGTTGGGGAAATTGATAGGATTTAAGGCTGATAAATCCCCAGGGCCTGATTATCTACATCCCAGAGTCCTTAAGTAAGTGGCTCTGAAAATAGTGGATGTATTAGTCTCTGGAACAGTTCCTGCATATTGGAAGGTAATTAATGTAACTATATTATTTAAAACGGAAGGTAGAGAGAAAACAGGGAATTATAGACCAGTAAGCCTGACGACAGTCGTGGGGAAAATTCTAGAATCCATTCTCAAAGATTTTATATCAGCCCACTTAGAAAATAGTGGCAGGATTGGACAGTCAGCATGGGTTCATGATGAGGAAATCATACTTGCCAAATCTACTGGAATTCTTTGAGGATGTAACCAGTACAGTTGACAAGGGGGAGCCAGCAGATGTGGTTTATTTGGAAAAGCGGCATTAGGCTATTGAGTTGGATGATCAGCCATGATCATAATGCATGGCAGAGCAGGCTGGAAGGACCAAATGGCCTCAGCGGCTCCTATTTTCTATGTTTCTACGCTTTTCTATTTGATGCATTTATTTAGTCAAGGATCGAGTTTTTTTAACAGACTTCTTAGTTTGTCATACCACCTTCAAAGATTTGAGTATGTATATCTCGGTGTCTCTCTTGTCTGCACCCTCTTCAAAATTAAACTCTTTATTTTACAATACATCTCCTCATTTTCCTCTGTGAAATGCATCACTTCGAGATCATGTTAGCAGAGTGTGGTGAATGTGATTCACACCGGATTATAACCTGTATATATACATGTGCCTATATTGTAAGTGCAGTTGCACTACCTGACCTCCAGGGGGAGTAGCTCTGGGAATGCTCGAGAGTTGTACGGGACTTCTCCCTTGGCTCCGCCCAGGACTCCTCCCCCGGGAGCTGCTGTATAAAGATCAGTGCCACAGGGTCAGCCGGCCAGTTCACCAAAAGTTCAACAGCTAATAGGCTGGCTCTGTTGTAAGTATATTAAAACCGCTATTCTAATCCTACAAGCATGTGTCCGTAGAATTGTTGGTTCTAACACAGAGATAGGACAAAGATAAGTGCTTCAGTGCTCAGGAAAGGAAGCCTCAAAATACTTTCATCAGGAGGTGTCTCAGAAAGGTTAGTGCTAACCGAGCTAACACTGCACTGAAGTTACTGTGAAAATTCCCTGCCATATGTATGAATTGGTTAGGCTTGTATTCGCTGGAGTTCAGAAGAATGAGGGGGGATCTCATAGAAATCTACAAAATTCTAACAGGACTAGACAGGGTAGATGCAAGAAGGGTGTTGCCTATGGTGGGTGTGTCCAGAATCACGGGTCACATACATACTGTGAAAATTTGCCACACTGTGGTGCCTGTTCGGGTACACAGAGGGAGAATTCAAAATGTCCAATTCACCCAACAAGCACGTCTTTCGGAACATTTTGTGGGAGGAAACTGGAGCGCCCGGGAAACCCACGGAGACACTGGGAGAAGGTGCAGACTCCACACTGGCAGTGACCCAAGCGGGAACCGAACCTGGGTTTCTGGTGCTATGAAGCAACAGTGCTAACCACTGTGCTATCGTGCTTCACTGCACCAGGGTCCCAGGTTCGATTCCCGCCTTAGGTGTGTGTGGAGTCTGCACATTCTCCCTGTGTCTGCATGGGTTTCCTCCGGGTGCTCCGGGTTCCTCCCACAAGTCCCGAAAGACGTGCTGTTAGGTAATTTTGACATTCTGAATTCTCCCTCAGTGTACCGAACAGGCGCTGGAGTGTGGCGACTAGGGACTTTTCACGGTAGCTTCATTGCAATGTTAATGTAAGCCTACTTGTGCCAATAAAGATTAGTAAAAAGATATATACATAACAAAGAAAAATAAACACGGAAACCAACCACGGCTACAGCAAATCGTCAAAACATCTTTACGCACCCCCCCCCAATCCTCTCCCCACCCGCCGCTACCCCGGTGCCTGCTACCCCTTTTTAACTGATAACCCAACCTGAACTGAAAAAAGAACTCAATACTCCTTAAAAAAGTTGATGAACAGCTGCCGCCTCAAGCTCCTCTGGCTCCCCTCCCACCCACGGCGAACTTCATTGTCTCTAATTGCAGGAACTCTCAGTCACCCACACCCCTACGCTCGGTGACTCTGAGTCCCACCAGCCCAATAAAATTAATCTCCGTGCTATCAGGGAGGCAAAGGGCAATACATTGACCTCTCTCCCCACTTGCACTCCCCGATTTTCCGACACTCCAAATATCGCCACCTCCAGACTCGGAGCTACCTCTACTTCTAAAACCTTTGACATCACATCCGTAGTGTCATAATATACACACAGGTATATGATGGTGCACAGACAGGCAGAGATTGACACACAGGATGACCAGTGAACACACAGAACACAGCAGCCAATCACCAGACAGGACACGACCACTATAAAGCCAGAGGACACTAGTTTTCCAGCTCTCTGGGATCCAGCCTCTGAGACAGTCAGAGCCCATGAGAAACAACTAGAACTTACACCGTGTATTTACATAGTGTATTTACATTGAATTTACAGTGCAGAAGGAGGCCATTCGGCCCATCGAGTCTGCACCGGCCCTTGGAAAGAGCACCCCATTTAAGCCCACATCTCCACCCTGTGCTAGTAAGATAGTCTGGTCAGGTTAGCCTCAGGTCTCCAGTCACGTCAGCATAGTGTCAACAGTTAAAGAATGTATGATAGTTAAGAGTTCAATAAAATTGAGTTGCATTACTTCAAGTGTTGGAAGACCCAGCTTACCCTACACATCACGTAGATCCCATCCAGAACCCCCTCAACCTTGGACTTGCCCAAACCATATGGACATGGTTCCCTGCCAACTGCAGGGATTGACATTCCCTGTCAATCGCATCTGGCCCTCCGCCACGAGCACCATCTCTGCCTTCAATGAGGCCAACCGGTCCTCATCATCCACCACCGACTTCTCCACCTTCTGAAGCGCAGCTCTCTGTACCTTCAGCCTTTGCTCCATTCTCTCAATGGCCCCTTGGTGGGTGCACTCCTCGTTTGGTAAACCATAAACCGGCCTCACCGGAGAAGAATCCTTGTCGCTCACTGTTCATGCTCTTTGCTCCAGAAAACATCCCCCAGATCGGGTGAAAGGGACCAAACAAGGGAGCCACCAGATGTGTGACCACTGACTCCATGGCCGCCACCGGAAGTCCTCATGATATAAAGTTTTTAATGACCTCCAACGGGTTGGGTTGAGGCATGAGTGCCTGCACAAATGCTGAAATAATTCTGAAAACATGACGAACACCCCCAATCCCAAGCAAGGAAACTGTTTGACATGTATTCCCTGTTTCCCTCTAACACAGCAAGATCCCTTAAACAATAAATGAGATGAATGACCGTTCATCTGATTTAGGATGTAGCTCGAGGGGTAAATGGTTGACCTGGACACGGGGATATTTCAGATGAACTAACTAATAGTGAATATTTACCAACCTCACCAACACTTCTACTCCGAATGTGGCGTGTTGCTGAGTCACAGCAAACCCTTTGTATCTGCTGAGTTAGTGGATCTCAACTGAGCGGCTGTTCCTGTAATTACAATTCCTCGCAATATCCCCAGGCTGGGTAAGGGATTAAAAATTAGTCACTCCAGTTCCTGATTATTATCCAATGACTCCTGCTGTTAAATACAAGCATTTGGACTTTGATCAAGTTAAGGATGAAGTTTGACGGTGACGCCTCCTCGTCGGTTGAATAATCTAGCAGGACTCGATGCTTACGTGTAGGAAATAAATTACTTGTCAAAAATAGATTTTCATTTTCAGAAAAATGTATCTTCGGCAGAAATTGCACTGGCACAGTGTGCTGGTCTAGCTAGGACTGAGGTGGTTACAGAATGTGCTGTCAATCTTGTTTAATGCCACTGCAAGTCACATGAATAGGTCTGGTGGGGGCGGGGGGAGGGGAGGAGGGGGAGCAGGGGGTGCAGTAAGTGTATAAGGAATGCGGCGCCACTGTTGTGTGGGACAGGCTGGATTGCCCAGAAAGTCTTTTCCCATTCATCAATGCTCATAGAACCACAGGAACCCTGCAGTTCAGAAGGAGGCCATTCGACCCATCAAGTTAGCACTGACCCTCTGAAAGAGCACCCCACCTAGGCCCACTCCCCCACCCTATACCCGTAATCCCACCTAACCTTCGGGTCAATTTTATCACAGCCAATCCACCTAACCTGCACATCTTTGGACTGTGAGAGGAAACCGAAGTACCCGGAAGAAACCCACGCAGACGCAGGGAGAAAGTACAAACTCCGCGCAGACAGTCACCCAAGGCCAGGGTAGAACCCGTGTCCCTGGCGCTGTGAGGGAGCAGTGCTAATCACTGTGCCACAGTGCCACCCACGTGCTATAATAACTCAAAAATGACAGAATATTGTGTGGAGATCACTGCCTCCATGTGGAGATTGTGGAGCAGTCTTTTAGGAAGCGGCCTCTTTGAGCCACTCTTGATAGTTGAATACCACTTATAGTTATGGTTCTAGACTACTTGCTGAGTAACAGACCTGAATGGATTATTTTGCTCCATCGTTCAGCTTTACGTGAAATATGATATCCACGTATAGAATGTAATGTTTCTAAGTAATTATGCCACTGTCTAGTCTAAAGTTTAGCACTTTCTTTCAGAGGTCTAAGGGGGCATAGCCCCAGAATACATTTGGTCGTCAGTTGCCACAGAGAATTTTGTGCATAGCCAGACTTAGCCCGGACACTTCTTTTGGTATTATTTTGTTAATGAACATGTTGAATGTTGGTCAGCCTAGTCGATGGACAATCCTTGGTGTTGAAAGGGATTTGATAGAAATAGCAGCACAAGAAATCCAATCTGTCAGAACAGTGAGATTCTGTGAATAGATCCAGCATGTGCTCCTCCACTCTGTCAGTGTCCACTTACTCCCTCCAGGGTGACACTGAGAGTCTCTTGAGTGGTCGAGACAACCCAATACCACCTACTCGCATACAGTCAATGGTTATATTGAGAGTTGGCACTGAGTCCACAAATTTTATTCAAGTTATACGAGGCAAGTGCTTCCTGTCTAGCCAGAGTGAACGTGGTTACTTTCAAACGATACCGAGTTATTTTAGAGGCATCTCCGAATATGGGCCGTCTGCTGAAATCAGAGCAACTGGTAACGTGGGCTGTCGTCCTTCTTGCAAATGTTTATAAAGGCTTTTAAAACAAAGAGCATCGCCTCCTCGGAATCTTTGTGTCAAGCAGGCGTCCGGGATAGAATCTCATTGAGTTCCATGAATGGCTGCCTCACATACTATCATCAGCATACAAGGAAAGAATCAACAACATACTTATATACAGTGCCTTTATGTTCGCCGGAGTTTAGAGGAGTCAGACGGAATCTCACTGAAATGTATAAGATCCTGACAGGGGCTGGATAGATTGGGTGCAGGGATGATCTTTCCTCTGGCTGGGGTATCGAGAACAAGGGGTGGGATTCTCCATCGGCCGACACTGGATTCGAGAAACGCGATTGGGTGGAGAATCCCTACTGACGCCGAACTCATGGTGGGCGCCAGTTTCACGCCAAATCGCAATTCTCCGGTGCCTCAACAGTGGCGTCAATGCTTCCAGAATGCATGTACAGTGAACGCTATTCATTAACATTAGCAGATCTTTAGCAGGCCTGACCTGGTATTCTCCGGGGCTTCCGCGATGCTCCGCCTCCACTGGGGCAAATTCCCGACGGTGGGGTTCAATTGTGCTTTTAAAAATCGCGAAACAGGCAGAGGGAGAGAGAGATGGTACGGAAAGTGTCAAACATTGCTGTAGTTTTCTGACAGTCGGACCACAGGCCAGGGGGCTTTTGCCAGGGCCGGGGGGGGGGGGGGGGGGGGGGGGGGGGAGAGTAGTGCAGGGGGGGATGGGGAGGTGGGCTGTGGGGTTGGGGTAGATGGGCATGGAGCACTATTCCCGCGACCTGCTGGACAGCTATGCAGCTGCCCACTCCGCTGACTGCCCACTCTGAATTTAGGGCTACAACCCGTATGGGTCCCCCCACCAGGGCATGCCCCTAGGTGCCCTCTAGCCCCAAGTGACCCATCAGCAGGATGGGCACTCTCCAGCGCAACCACTGCCATCTTGTTGGCTGGGATGAGGATGTGTGGGGAGTGAAGTGTGTGTATGCGGCTGCAGCTTGTCAGCCTCCTGAGTGTCAATCACAGACCCGGCGTATCCAGCACTCTTTCTCATTGGAATCGATTGTGTTCCATGTGGCGCCGGTGCTAGACCCTCCTCGGTCGCTGAATTGGTCCAGGTGCGGCGTCAGCTTTGCTGTCGTGGAAGTCCACGAATCCTGCCCCGGTGTCAACACTTAGTCTCAGGAATGGAGAATCTTGCCCAAGGTGTCACAGACTCAGGATACAGGGTAGGTCATTTAGGACTGAAATGAGGAGAAACCTCTTCACTCAGGGCAGCGAAACTGTGGAAATCTCTACCACCGAAGGTAGTGGAGGCCAAGTCACTGAATATATCTGAGAAGGAAATGGTTAGATTTCTGGACACTAAAGGCATTAAGGGGAATGGGGAGAGTGCGGGAGTGTGATGTTGAGATATAGGATCAGCTATGACCATGTTGAATGGTGGAGCAGTCTCAAATGGCCTGAATCGCCTACTCCTGCTCCTATTTTCTTTGTTTCTACATTCAGGGATGTAATCAGAGCAAAATTGATTCAGAGAACTATGAAGTTTGGGACTGGCGCAATGCAAGACCAGATTAGATAGGATAATAGGGTCCCTTTGATGAAGGGCAGCAGACACAAGGGAACACCACCACCTGGAGGTTCCCCTCCATATCACA
This sequence comes from Scyliorhinus canicula, assembly GCF_902713615.1. Lineage (NCBI taxonomy): Eukaryota > Metazoa > Chordata > Chondrichthyes > Carcharhiniformes > Scyliorhinidae > Scyliorhinus > Scyliorhinus canicula. The sequence continues at coordinate 39,675,627 of NC_052148.1, read as the reverse complement.
CACTATCCTGATTTGGAAATATATCGCCGTTCCTTCACTGTCACTGGGTCAAAATCCTGGAACTCCCTCCTTAACAGCACTGTGGGCAGACCTCCAGCTCAGGACCGCAGCAGTTCAAGAAGGCAGCTCACCACCACCTTCTCAAGGGTAATTAGAGATGGTCAATAAATGCCAGCATAGCCAGCCAGCGATGCCCACCTCTGAATGAATAAAAAAAATGAACCATTTGAATTTTTACATCCCTCTGGTAGATTTCAAAGTCATTATTTTCCTGGTACTACCCCATCGATTGATAGATTTATGAATTCATTTTCACAATGCGGGGCAGCACGGTAGCATGGTGGTTAGCATAAATGCTTTACAGCTCCAGGGTCCCAGGTTCGATTCCCGGCTGGGTCACTGTCTGTGCGGAGTCGGCACGTCCTCCCCGTGCGTGCGTGGGTTTCCTCCGGGTGCTCCGGTTTCCTCCCACAGTCCAAAGATGTGCGGGTTAGGTGGATTGGCCATGCTAAATTGCCCGTAGTGTCCTAAAAAGTAAGGTTAAGGGGGGGGGTTGTTGGGTTACGGGTATAGGGTGGATACGTGGGTTTGGGTAGGGTGATCATTGTTCGGCACAACATCGAGGGCCGAAGGGCCTGTTCTGCGCTGTACTGTTCTATTCTATGTAACAACTTGTCATAGTTACCACTTATCTCTTGAGTTCTTGTTTGCTAGACCAGACTCTATGACACTGAATTACAATAATAATAATAATCGCATATTGTCACGAGTAGGCTTCGATGAAGTTACTGTGACCCCTACTGTGAAGTTACCCCTAGTGACGTGAAGTTACTGTGACCCCTACTGTGAAGTTACCCCTAGTCGCCACATTCCGGCGCCTGTTCGGGGAGGCCGGTACGGAAATTGAGCTCACGCTGCTGGCATTGTTCTGCATTACAAGCCAGCGATTTAGCCCACTGTGCTAAGCCAGCCCCAGAATTACAACAATACACCTAATGCAACAATCATCAAAATGAAACAGATGCGCAACGTGTTCAGTTAAAATGCCTTTTAAAAGAACTGCTCCAAAAGTCCATCTTTTATCACCTCTGTTGTAATTATCCCAAATCATTATTAGACTAATCATTCATCCCCGTACATGGGGTTGCTTTGGGAGCTCGGATGGCAGTAAATGGATCATTGCAATACAAGGTGCAGCATTATTATCTCTCCCTGCATGTACTGACTCATTCTCAACAAGTGACCTTGGATGTGCAATCTAATCAGTTGTCTCACACCGATTATACAGAATGCAAAGAACAAGTTGTCTTACCCACCTATTGAGAATGAATTGATTTCTCTGAAGTGCTTGTAGTGCTGCATCTCTTCCCCGTTTGTCCTAATGTTCTGATCAGTTTGCGTCATAGAATCATAGAATTTACAGTGCAGAAGGAAGCCATTCAGCCCATCGAATCTGCACCGGCCCTTGGAAAGAGCATCCTACTTAAGCCCACACTTCCACCCTATCCCCATCAACCAGTAACCCTACTAAAGAGCACTTTAGCATGGCCAATCCACCTAACCTGCACATCTTTGGTTAGCCTTGCGCGACATGGCGGACCCACACAGAGGGCCGGCACCGAAGAAGTAGCCCCCCCCCCCCAGATCACGCAGACCCTCTGATCGGTGGCCCCCAATCACGGGCCTAGCCGTCGTGGAGGCCTCCCACAGTGACGGAGCCCCCTCCCCCGCCCCCCTTACAGGACGGCCACCGTAGCCACGATTCCGAGCTCCCACTGGGTGGAACCATACCTGAACCATGCCGGCGGGAAATCGACCGGTCATCCGTCGAGAATCCCCGCGGGGGCCTCTTTCAACGACCACGCGCATGCGCGACTGCCGGCGATTCTCCGGTCGCCGGATAATCGCGGGAAGGTGTTGCGGGTCGGGTGCGATTGCGGTGTCGAGGCTCGGAGAATCCCGGCCATGGGCTTTGAGCCTCAGGAGCAAATCAAAAGGGAAGTAGTCATGACTGCTGAGCAGTATTATACACTAGTTGCTGCCTGGTCAGTGTGGAAGTGGAACATCAAAAGTGTAATTTTCAAGATGCAAGCCGAGGCCTGCTGGCCAATAAATTTCCCACCCACACTAGCAGAACGAGGACGTGGTGATTCTAACCATTGACCCTTATTAACGTGTCACTGGTGAACTTGGAACAGACAAGTGATTGGGAAGTAGCTGCTCTCATGCGAAACATTGGGGAGTGCTGCAGCATTATTACCCCATCTGGAATTACTGGCTTATTGTCAGCACGTTGACCTTGGATGTGTGACCTGTTGTCTCACCAGGTTAATAGAAATTACAATGACCCAGTGGTCCTAGTCACTGATTGAGAATCAATAGGTTGCCTCAGAATGATCAAATGGTCTGAGCCGTTTTATGAGCTTGAATAGATTTCCTCAGAATGATTACAGTACTGCATCGTTTTCACGCATCCTTGAGTAACATACTCCCATACGGAAAGGGGAGTACTCAGTTAAGGAACACCCAAATCTTTCCTGGTGAGGCCTGGAGGGCCCCCCCTGCTCCTCCTGGCCTGACACCGAAAAGGTGAAAAAAACTAAACTTAAATAGACTCTTTTCTGACTGGCCATCAACCCTCAGGCCATGGTTAAAATTGCACTTGACAGCTGATGATATCATCAGACCCAGATCTCCAAATTGGAGGCGGGTTCTTAGCTCCGGTAAACGTTGAAAATGGTGTGATGAGGGCAGGACCGATCAGCCACACCGTGACCTTTTGGCTTCTGGACTAGACCCTCGTCTGTCCTGATTTGGGGCTGACTCACTTCTCCACGATTCATCCTAATGACCCTGTGCAAGACAAATTATACAACGTTCTGGAGAATATGACATGTTGGCTGACCTCAGTGACATGGAACATTTTGGCTTCAACATTAACCCTCTGAAGACCAGTGCAAGAAGATTGGTGTGGTTAAACCCCAGAAACAGGACGGTGCATTGTTGTTTCCACAGTGGCAGAGATCTGTCCATTTCAGGTGTTTCATGCAATTGGGAGCCTGATTGAAATTTAACTGCTGTCGACTGGGTTGCCGAGGACTCAAGCCATTCAGCAGTGAGGGGTCGGATGGCGTAAGAAGGTGAGTATTTATTATAGAACCCTGGTCAATCAGGTGTAGCAGGAGGGCCTCCATTCATCCCCTTGTGCAAAATCTATGTCCTGCTCCCGCTGATCATATCCTTTCTCTGGCCCCTGCGTCGATTGGTAACTGTGCTGTTCTTTGTGTTGCTTATTTCAGGATGGTTGGCGTTATGTTCACAAAGACCACAAAATAACTTGAACGTAAACAAAGCTATAAATTTATTAATACTACTAACTTGGATTCGACACGTATTCCTAAAGAATACACAGTTGATTATATAGAACATAGAACATACATTGCAGAAGGAGGCCATTCGGCCCATTAAGTCTGCACCGACCCACTTAAGCCTTCACTTCCACCCTATCCCCGTAACCCAATAACCCTTCCTAACCTTTTTTGGCCAATAAGGGCAATTTTAGCATGGCCATTCCACCTAATCTGCCCGTCTTTGGACTGTGGGAGGAAACCAGAGCATCCGGAGGAAACCCATGCAGACACTGGGAGAACGTGCAGACCCCACACAGACAGTGACCCAGCGGAGAATTGAACCTGGGACCCTGGCGCTGTGAAGCCACAGTGCTAGCCACTTGTGCTACTGTGCTGCCCAAATAATAATATTAATAATATTAGCTATTAATAATATCTAAACTACACTCATCTACAGCTAATCTCACTATGGTTTAAACTATGATCGATATTCACTTACACTATCTGCTCTTCTGACTCTCACTAGCTAACTCCTGCACACACTCTTCCACAAGGCTTAGCATCACTGCCTCATATAGTTGTAACTGTAGCTCCATCTAGTGGCTACTCTCAACACTTCATTAACCGTTGCAGTACAGACAGTTATGATAATACCACAGTCACCTCCACCACCCTGTGATTGCCAGAGTCCAGCCCCATGGGTCCCTAGCTGCTGTGTTCCTGCTCCCAGCTTCTGCCTTTCCCGCCTGGCACACAGATAATCGCTGAGAAGCAAAGTGAAGGAGGATATTATAATCAAGCCTTGATGTTAAATTTAGCAGGATCTCCATATCACTGACTTCAACAGGTTTCCCCCCAAGTTATTCTGTTGCATGGGCACCCACCCATAAGTGTCAGATTGGGCCAGAGTTTTGTGGAGGAGGCGGGAAGACCATGTTAGAAACTCCCGGATCTAGCAGACCCATCTCCTTTAAAAAGGTCCCAGCCCACTGTGTTGCCATGTTTGGGAGGCAAGGACGTGGTGGAGTTGGACCTGCCACCTCTGAGAGCAGTCCCAAGGCAGCAATTGAGGCAGGCAGATGGCAGAAGTCTGGCAAGCTGGAACTCCAATCTTCACTGATGAGAATATCGGCCTAGTTTTAATGATGAATGCCTTCAAACCCCTACCACACACATCCACACCCCTCATACTTCCATGCCCCCTCATGTTTAGCATGGCCCCTTCATGGTCCCTCATATTCTCTATATCCTTCCATGCCCCTCATATTCCCCTTGCCCCCTCCATGACCCCCATGCATTCTCCATGACTACTCAAGCAACAGTTGTTTACAATGGGCAGACCTCTGCAGCCATGTTATGTGGAGCACAGTAGGAAGTCTTGCAACTGGTTTGTTGGACTTGTTCCAGGAGCAGTGCTCCGAAAGCTAGTGATTTGAAACAAACCTGTTGGACTTTAACCTGGTGTTGTAAGACTTCTTACTGTGCTCACCCCAGTCCTATGGCGGTATCTCCACATCATGTTATGGGGAGGCAGTGGCGTAGTGGTGATAACACTGGACTAGTAAACCAGAAACCCAGGTTAGTGCTCTGGGGACCCAGGTTCAAATCCCACCACTGCAGATGGTGAAATTTGAATTCAGTAAAAATCTGGGCCGGGATTCTCCCCTACCCGGCGTGAACCACTCCGGCGTCGGGCCTCCCGAAAGGTGCGGAATTCTCTGCATCTTTAGGGGCTAGGTGTGGCTTCCGCTCCGCTGGCTGGCGCGAACGGCCTTTGGCGCCCCGCCAGCCGGGGCCGAAAGGCCTTCGCCGGCCGGTGAAAGTCCGCGCATGCGCTGGTGCGTCAGCGGCTGGTGACGTCATACCGGCGCATGCGCAGGAGAGGGTGTCTCTTCCGCCCCCGCCATGGTGAAGGCCATGGCGGGGCGGAAAAAAATGAGTGCCCCCACGGCACAGGCCCGTCCACCGATCGGTGGGCCCCGATCGCGGGCCAGGCCACCGTGGGGGCACTCCCCGGGGCCAGATCGCCCCGTGCCCCCCCCAGGATCCCGGCGCCTGCCCGCGCCACCAATCCTGCTGGCACCAGACATGCTTTGATTCCTGCCCGCGGGAATGGCCTGTCAGTGGCAGGACTTCAGGCCGGAGAATGACCCCGGGGGGTCCGCCGTCCGGCGCGGGGCAATTCCCGCCCCCGCCGATTCTCGGGTGGCGGAGAATTCGGGTCACAGCGGGGGCGGGATTGATGCCGGCCCCGGGCGATTCTTCGACCCCCCAGGGGGGTCAGAGAATTCTGCCCCTGGAGTTAAAAGTCTAATGATGACCATGAAACCATTGTCGATTGTTATAAAAACCCACCTGGTTCACTAATGTCCTTTAGAGAAGGAAATGTGCCATCCTTACCTGGTCTGACCTAAATGTGACCCACAGCAATGTGATTGACTCTTAACTTCCCCCTCCAGGGCAATTAGGGAAGGGTAACAAAGGCTGCGCGCCCACATCCCATGAATGAATAAAACAAAAGTCTTTGAGATTCAGATTTTTAAAGAACCAACGATCTCACTCAAACATACTCCCCACTGAAATAAAAATCATAAAACTAATTAAAAATGTAATATCCTCAAGTGGTCAATCTTTTGGAAAAGCAAACAAACATATATTTCGCTAACAAAATCAAAGACAGCTAATCCTCTAATAAACTCTGAAAGGCATCAATCAAACTGTGAGCCCCGCCCACTGAGTTGTGATTTAGACCTTTTGTAACTCAGCCAAGCATTTGTCAAGAGTTCAGCTGTAATAACAATGTAAAACAATCAAATTTTTGAAACTGAAAGACCAAATGGCCTCTTTTTCTCTCATCTGCACCAAATGTCCTGCCAAGCAAAACAATCCCGGGCCAGCTGAGTTTTTTTTTCGTGAAATTTTATGAAGGTTTTTATTCAATTTAAAAGGGTTTGAGGCTTTTAAATCACTTTAAAACGTTACCTTCAAGATCGCAAACAACGTTTTAATCAATTTTGAATGCTTAATGGCATTCTAAGCCTATTAATAAAATAATTCCATGGTTCAAATTATATCTGAGGAGTCATGAACATTAGAGGAAGTTCAAGTGAAGAATCAAACCAAAAATAGTCACCTGCTCATGGAATTATTTTATTGAGAGGCTTTGAATGTGATTAACTAGATTGTATATTACAGGCTTCTGGCACCAAAGGCATAAAGACATCTGGTTTGCATCCTGACACTGTTTGTCTGCCTCCTCCAGAGTAGGATACTCAGAGTTGTTACATCGGCTCTCTATGAGTGAGGTTCTCCGTTTCAGAAACTGAGTGTTGACGCAGAGACAGAATCAGTGGTGTTCTACCACAACTAAATTAGTGCTGGTCCCAGAGCAATACATGATCCGTTAATGGCCCCAGCACCGGCGCCACGTGGAACATGATCGATTTTAATGAGAAACGGTGTCTGATTTGTCAGGGTCGGGATTGCCACTTGGTAGGTTGACGAGCTACAGCCACCTATCAGCAATCCGTGACCCACAAACACAAGATGGTAGAACGGAGAGCTGCACCCCGGCTCGCAGATGCAGAGCTCAATATCTTACTGGGCATCATGTGGAGAGATGGGCCACCCTGTTCCCCGGGATGAAAAGGAGGCTGCGTACACCAGGCCTCAGCCCCCAGGCTGTGAGCACTGTGGGCCCCACCGCACGAACTGGACAGCAGTCGCAAGAAGCTGCACAACCTCCCCAGGGTGGCCTGGGTGAGTAGGCAGCACTGTGACCCTGGCACCAACCCCAGTCCCAAACACCCGGAACACCACCCTCGCACCTCAAGGGCGACTGAACCCCACGCGCCGGCAGTGTGCACGCTCCCTACTCAGCTCCACATGCCAGCACCCAAATCGCCCATGATAGCCCAGTGCCCTGCCCACACCCTGTGCTGCCCGTGTCCGACTGTCTAACACTGTCTCCCTCTCTATCCCCACCGAGGAGAAGCTGGTGCATAACCGGAGAGAGAGAGAGAAGACTGGAGGGGGATTACCGGACCTGTGGCCCTTCACCAACGTGGAGCGGCGGGCACTGGACCAGATCGGTGGGCCCGGGGAGAGGGCAGCCGCCAAGTCGGAGGCAGGCATCGGGCAACCAAGTGAGACCGCGTTGCGTTGCACTTTATCATGGCATTCGTGGCACAACCCCCATTCCACTTGCCACCCCACCCCCACACCACCCCTTCATCGCCCCTACACCATCCCCTCATCACCCCTTCACTGCCCCCTCACCATCCCCTCACTACCCCCCACCGCCCTCTCACTACACCCCCACAACCCCCTCACTACCCCCACACCACCCCTTCACCAACCCCTCACTACCCCCACACCGCCCCCTCACCACCCCCTCACTACCCCCTCACTACACTGCCACAACCCTCTCACTACCCCCACACCGCCCCCTCACCACCCCCTCACTACCCCCACCGCACCCCTCACCACCCCCTCACTACCCCCACCGCCCCCTCACTACCCCCTTACTACACCCCCACAACCCCCTCACTACCCCCACACTGCCCCTTCACCAACCCCTCACTACCCCCACACCGCCCCCTCACCACCCCCTCACTACCCCCTCACTACACTGCCACAACCCTCTCACTACCCCCACACCGCCCCCTCACCACCCCCTCACTACCCCACCGCACCCTCACCACCCCCTCACTACCCCCACCGCCCCCTCACTACCCCCTTACTACACCCCCACAACCCCCTCACTACCCCCACACTGCCCCTTCACCAACCCCTCACTACCCCCACACCACCCCTTCACCAACCCCTCACTACCCCCACACCGCCCCCTCACTACCCCCTCACTACACCCCCACAACCCTCTCACTACCCCCACACCACCCCTTCATCGCCCCCTCACCACCCCCCACCACCCCCAGACCACCCCTCACTACCCCCTCACCACCCTCTCACTACCTCCACACCATCCCCACACCACCCCTTCACCACCTCCTCACACCCCTCATCATTCCCACACCACCCCCTCACTACCCCCTCACCAGTCCGTCACCATCCCATGCCACCCCCTCACTGTCCCCTCACCACTCCATCACCACCCCCACACCATCCTCACACCATCCCTACACCAACCCTCACTACCCCTCACCATCCTCACATCACCCCCTCACCACCCCCACACTAACCTAACACCACCCCCTCACCATCCCTCACCACCCCCACACTAACCTCACACCACCTCCTCCACCACCCCCTCATCACCCCCTCACCACCCCATCACCACCCCTTCACCACCCCCTTGCCATCCTCACATCACCCCCTCACCATCCCCACACCACCCCTCACCACCCCTTCACCACCCCCTTGCCATCCTCACATCACCCCCTCACCATCCCCACACCACCCCTCACCACCCCATCATCACCCCCTCACCATCCCCACACCACCCCTCACCACCCCCTCACCACCCCCTTGCCATCCTCACATCACCCCCTCACCACCCCCTTGCCATCCTCACATCACCCCCTCACCACCCCCACACTAACCTAACACCACCCCCTCACCATCCCTCACCACCCCATCACTAACCTCACACCACCTCCTCCACACCCCCTCACCACCCCCTCACCACCCCATCACCACCCCTTCACCACTCCCCCACCACCCCCTCACTACCCCCTCACCACCCCCTTGCCATCCTCACATCACCCCCTCACCACCCCCACACTAACCTAACACCACCCCCCTCACCATCCCTCACCACCCCATCACTAACCTCACACCACCTCCTCCACCACCCCCTCACCACCCCCTCACCACCCCATCACCACCCCTTCACCACTCCCCCACCACCCCCTCACTACCCCCTCACCACCCCCTTGCCATCCTCACATCACCCCCTCACCACCCCCACACTAACCTAACACCACCCCCTCACCATCCCTCACCACCCCCACACTAACCTCACACCACCTCCTCCACCACCCCCTCACCACCCCCTCACCACCCCTTCACCACTCCCCCACCACCCCCTCACCATCCCACCAGAACCCCCTCACTACCCCCTCACCACCCCTCACCAGCATCTAACCACCCCCTCACCACCCCACACCACCCCCTCACCAACCCATCAACCACTCACCACCCTAACTTGCAATCCAATCAATGACCCTCTTATAGACTGAACTGATCTCTCCACATATCTTCCCTATTGAGTAGAACTACACTCCGTATGCTCCACCTGATGTCTGTGTCTGTATATTTACATTATGCATTTATCGTATGTCCTATGTGTGGAACGATCTGCCTGGACTGTGCGCAGAACAATACTTTTCATTGTACACTTGACAATAAAACCCCTACAAGAGAGGATCTAACCCCCGCTCCTTGACATTCTGTCACTGAATCCCCGACAGTCAACATCCTGGGGGTTACCATTGATCAGAAACTGAACGGGACTAGCCATATTAATACTGTGGCTACCAGGGCAAAGGTTAGGAATCCTCCGGCGAGTAAGGCACTTTCAATTTACGCAGGTGGCACAGCTGTTTACTCATTGTGGATATTTTTCACGTTTGAAATATATGTTTGAATCCATTCTTCTCGAAATCTCATATAGTCAAATGAATATCCAAAATGTAGCCTGCTCAATGAAATCCTGTCTGGATCTTCAGTTGCATATATCCTCACACGTTTTCACCGCAGCGAGTAGTCAGTAATTCCACATCCGTAACATCAGGCAATCCACGTCATTTGTGACTCTCCTGCTTGGCCTATACACCTGTCAGCCTAACCATGTTTTGTCCTCGGGAGGATGTCACATTGAGGCAATTGATTTAACTGCTTCTATTACACTGAGGTCTGCTGTTTGTGGATGGCACAAGTAGTCATCATGACTCACATTATGTCCGCATGTCCAATGTGACATTTATAATGTACATAACTCTATGAGAATGTAAGAGTCCTTCCTTTTTATTTCCTTTGTTGCCATTTCTTTTACTTTTATTTTATTGCTTTTGGTTCATGGACCCATAATCGGAAAATGCCTTTAAGCAGTGTACTCAAGCTGAAGCAACCTGCTTGTCAGGACATTGTGCTCCAGGTTTTGTATTTTGGAGAGGAGAAAACTGACTCATAGACATTAAGTGAATGTCAGAGGAATGAGTGTGTGTGATGTCAGAGGGATGAGTGTGTGTGATGTCAGAGGGATGAGGGTGTGTGATGTCAGGCGGATGAGAGTGTGTGATGTCGGAGAGGTGCGAGTGTGATATTAGAGGTGTGAGAGTGTGTGATGTCAAAGAGGTGAGAGTGTGTGATGTCAGAGGGATGAGGGTGTGTGATGTCAAAGAGGTGAGAGTGTGTGATGTCAGAGGGATGAGAGTGTGTGATGTCAGAGGGGTGAGAGTGTGTGATGTCAGAGAGGTGAGAGAGTGTGATGTCAGAGGGATGAGAGTGTGTGATGTCAGAGGGATGAATGCGTGTTATATCTGAAGGGTGAGAGAGTGTGATGTCAAAGAGGGATGAGAGAGTGTGATGTCAGAGAAGTGAGAGTGTGTGATGTCAAAGAGGTGAGAGTGTGTGATGTCAGGTGGATGAGAGTGTGTGATGTCAGAGAAGTGAGACTGTGTGATGTCAGAAGGGTGAGAGTGTGTGATGTCAGAGAAGTGAGACTGTGTGATGTCAGAAGGGTGAGAGTGTGTGATGTCAGAGAAGTGAGAGTGTGTGATGTCAGAGAAGTGAGACTGTGTGATGTCAGAAGGGTGAGAGTGTGTGATGTCAGAGAAGTGAGAGTGTGTGATGTCAGAAAGGTGAGAGTGTGTGATGTCAGAGAAGTGAGAGTGTGTGATGTCAGACGGATGGGAGTGTGTGATGTCAGAGAAGTGAAAGTGTGTGATGTCAAAGAGGTGAGAGTGTGTGATGTCAGAGGGATGAGTGTGTGTGATGTCAGACGGATGAGTGTGTGTGATGTCTGAAGGGTGAGAGAGTGTGATGTCAAAGAGGGATGAGAGAGTGTGATGTCAGAGAAGTGAAAGTGTGTGATGTCAAAGAGGTGAGAGTGTGTGATGTAAGATAGACGAGAGTGTGTGATGTCAGAGAAGTGAGAGTGTGTGATGTCAGAGGAGTGAGAGTGTGTGATGTCAGAGAAGTGAGAGTGTGTGATGTCAGAGAAGTGAGAGTGTGTGATGTCAGACGGATGAGGGTGTGTGATGTCAGAGAGGTGAGAGTGTGTGATGTCAGGGAAGTGAGTGTGTGATGTCAGAGAGGTGAGAGCGTGATATTAGAGGGGTGAGAGTGTGTGATGTCAGAGGGGTGAGAGTGTGTAATGTCAGAGAGGTGAGATCATGTGATGTCAGAGGGATGAGTGTGTGTGATGTCAGAGGAGTGAGTGTGTGTGATGTCAGAAGGGTGAGAGAGTGTGATGTCAAAGAGGTGAGAGTGTGTGATGTCAGAGGGATGAGAGTGTGTGATGTCGGAGAGGTGAGTGTGTGATGTCAGAGGGATGAGAGTGTGTGATGTCAGAGGGATGAGAGTGTGTGATGTCGGAGAGGTGAGTGTGTGTGATGTCAGAGGGATGAGTGCGTGTGATGTCTGAAGGGTGAGAGAGTGTGATGTCAAAGAGGGATGAGAGAGTGTGATGTCAGAGAAGTGAGAGTGTGTGATGTCAAAGAGGTGAGAGTGTGTGATGTCAGGTGGATGAGAGTGTGTGATGTCAAAGAAGTGTGAGTGTGTGATGTCAGAAGGGTGAGAGTGTGTGATGTCAGGTGGATGAGAGTGTGTGATGTCAGAGAAGTGTGAGTGTGTGATGTCAGAAGGGTGAGAGTGTGTGATGTCAGAGAAGTGAGAGTGTGTGATGTCAGACGGATGGGAGTGTGTGATGTCAGAAGGGTGAGAGTGTGTGATGTCAGAGAAGTGAGTGTGTGATGTCAGACGGATGAGGGTGTGTGATGTTGGAGAGGTGAGAGTGTGTGATGTCAGGGAAGTGAGTGTGTGATGTCAGAGAGGTGAGAGCGTGATATTAGAGGGGTGAGAGTGTGTGATGTCAGAGAGGTGAGAGTGTGTGATGTCAGAGGGGTGAGAGTGTGTGATGTCAGAGAGGTGAGATCGTGTGATGTCAGAGGGATGAGTGTGTGTGATGTCAGAGGGATGAGTGTGTGTGATGTCAGAAGGGTGAGAGAGTGTGATGTCAAAGAGGTGAGAGCGTGTGATGTCAGAGGGATGAGAGTGTGTGATGTCAGAGAGGTGAGTGTGTGATGTCAGAGGGATGAGAGTGTGTGATGTCAGAGGGATGAGAGTGTGTGATGTCGGAGAGGTGAGTGTGTGTGATGTCAGAGGGATGAGTGCGTGTGATGTCTGAAGGGTGAGAGAGTGTGATGTCAAAGAGGGATGAGAGAGTGTGATGTCAGAGAAGTGAGAGTGTGTGATGTCAAAGAGGTGAGAGTGTGTGATGTCAGGTGGATGAGAGTGTGTGATGTCAGAGAAGTGTGAGTGTGTGATGTCAGAAGGGTGAGAGTGTGTGATGTCAGAGAAGTGAGAGTGTGTGATGTCAGACGGTTGGGAGTGTGTGATGTCAGAGAAGTGAAAGTGTGTGATGTCAAAGAGGTGAGAGTGTGTGATGTCAGAGGGATGAGAGTGTGTGATGTCAGAGGGGTGAGAGTGTGTGATGTCAGAGAGGTGAGAGAGTGTGATGTCAGAGGGATGAGAGTGTGTGATGTCAGAGGGATGAATGCGTGTTATATCTGAAGGGTGAGAGAGTGTGATGTCAAAGAGGGATGAGAGAGTGTGATGTCAGAGAAGTGAGAGTGTGTGATGTCAAAGAGGTGAGAGTGTGTGATGTCAGGTGGATGAGAGTGTGTGATGTCAGAGAAGTGAGACTGTGTGATGTCAGAAGGGTGAGAGTGTGTGATGTCAGAGAAGTGAGACTGTGTGATGTCAGAAGGGTGAGAGTGTGTGATGTCAGAGAAGTGAGAGTGTGTGATGTCAGAGAAGTGAGACTGTGTGATGTCAGAAGGGTGAGAGTGTGTGATGTCAGAGAAGTGAGACTGTGTGATGTCAGAAAGGTGAGAGTGTGTGATGTCAGAGAAGTGAGAGTGTGTGATGTCAGACGGATGGGAGTGTGTGATGTCAGAGAAGTGAAAGTGTGTGATGTCAAAGAGGTGAGAGTGTGTGATGTCAGAGGGATGAGTGTGTGTGATGTCAGACGGATGAGTGTGTGTGATGTCTGAAGGGTGAGAGAGTGTGATGTCAAAGAGGGATGAGAGAGTGTGATGTCAGAGAAGTGAAAGTGTGTGATGTCAAAGAGGTGAGAGTGTGTGATGTAAGATAGACGAGAGTGTGTGATGTCAGAGAAGTGAGAGTGTGTGATGTCAGAGGAGTGAGAGTGTGTGATGTCAGAGAAGTGAGAGTGTGTGATGTCAGAGAAGTGAGAGTGTGTGATGTCAGACGGATGAGGGTGTGTGATGTCAGAGAGGTGAGAGTGTGTGATGTCAGGGAAGTGAGTGTGTGATGTCAGAGAGGTGAGAGCGTGATATTAGAGGGGTGAGAGTGTGTGATGTCAGAGGGGTGAGAGTGTGTAATGTCAGAGAGGTGAGATCATGTGATGTCAGAGGGATGAGTGTGTGTGATGCCAGACGGATGAGTGTGTGTGATGTCAGAAGGGTGAGAGAGTGTGATGTCAAAGAGGTGAGAGTGTGTGATGTCAGAGGGATGAGAGTGTGTGATGTCGGAGAGGTGAGTGTGTGATGTCAGAGGGATGAGAGTGTGTGATGTCAGAGGGATGAGAGTGTGTGATGTCGGAGAGGTGAGTGTGTGTGATGTCAGAGGGATGAGTGCGTGTGATGTCTGAAGGGTGAGAGAGTGTGATGTCAAAGAGGGATGAGAGAGTGTGATGTCAGAGAAGTGAGAGTGTGTGATGTCAAAGAGGTGAGAGTGTGTGATGTCAGGTGGATGAGAGTGTGTGATGTCAAAGAAGTGTGAGTGTGTGATGTCAGAAGGGTGAGAGTGTGTGATGTCAGGTGGATGAGAGTGTGTGATGTCAGAGAAGTGTGAGTGTGTGATGTCAGAAGGGTGAGAGTGTGTGATGTCAGAGAAGTGAGAGTGTGTGATGTCAGACGGATGGGAGTGTGTGATGTCAGAAGGGTGAGAGTGTGTGATGTCAGAGAAGTGAGTGTGTGATGTCAGACGGATGAGGGTGTGTGATGTTGGAGAGGTGAGAGTGTGTGATGTCAGGGAAGTGAGTGTGTGATGTCAGAGAGGTGAGAGCGTGATATTAGAGGGGTGAGAGTGTGTGATGTCAGAGAGGTGAGAGTGTGTGATGTCAGAGGGGTGAGAGTGTGTGATGTCAGAGAGGTGAGATCGTGTGATGTCAGAGGGAGGAGTGTGTGTGATGTCAGAGGGATGAGTGTGTGTGATGTCAGAAGGGTGAGAGAGTGTGATGTCAAAGAGGTGAGAGCGTGTGATGTCAGAGGGATGAGAGTGTGTGATGTCAGAGAGGTGAGTGTGTGATGTCAGAGGGATGAGAGTGTGTGATGTCAGAGGGATGAGAGTGTGTGATGTCGGAGAGGTGAGTGTGTGTGATGTCAGAGGGATGAGTGCGTGTGATGTCTGAAGGGTGAGAGAGTGTGATGTCAAAGAGGGATGAGAGAGTGTGATGTCAGAGAAGTGAGAGTGTGTGATGTCAAAGAGGTGAGAGTGTGTGATGTCAGGTGGATGAGAGTGTGTGATGTCAGAGAAGTGTGAGTGTGTGATGTCAGAAGGGTGAGAGTGTGTGATGTCAGAGAAGTGAGAGTGTGTGATGTCAGACGGTTGGGAGTGTGTGATGTCAGAGAAGTGAAAGTGTGTGATGTCAAAGAGGTGAGAGTGTGTGATGTCAGAGAGGTGAGAGAGTGTGATGTCAAAGAGGGATGAGAGAGTGTGATGTCAGAGAAGTGAGTGTGTGTGATGTCAGACGGATGAGTGTGTGTGATGTCTGAAGGGCGAGAGAGTGTGATGTCAAAGAGGGATGAGTGTGTGTGATGTCAAAGAGGTGAGAGTGTGTGATGTAAGGTAGACGAGAGTGGGTGATGTCAGAGAAGTGAGAGTGTGTGATGTCAGAGGAGTGAGAGTGTGTGATGTCAGAAGGGTGAGAGTGTGTGATGTCAGAGAAGTGAGAGTGTGTGATGTCAGACGGATGAGGGTGTGTGATGTCAGAGAGGTGAGAGTGTGTGATGTCAGGGAAGTGAGTGTGTGATGTCAGAGAGGTGAGAGCGTGATATTAGAGGGGTGAGAGTGTGTGATGTCAGAGAGGTGAGAGTGTGTGATGTCAGAGGGGTGAGAGTGTGTGATGTCAGAGAGGTGAGATCGTGTGATGTCAGAGGGATGAGAGTGTGTGATGTCGGAGAGGTGAGAGTTTGTGATGTCAGGCGGATAAGGGTGTGTGATGTCAGGCGGATGAGGGTGTGTGATGTCAGGCGGATGAGGGTGTGTGATGTCAGGCGGATGAGGGTGTGTGATGTCAGAGAGGTGAGAGTGTGATATTAGAGGGGTGAGAGTGTGTGATGTCAGACGGATGAGAGTGTGTGATGTCGGAGAGGTGCGAGTGTGATAGAGGGGTGAGAGTGTGTGATGTCGGAGAGGTGAGAGTGTGTGATGTCAGAGGGATGAGAGTGTGTGATGTCAGAGGGATGTGAGTGTGTGATGTCAGAGACAGTATATTCCCTTGCCTTGTTAGTTCTCCCTAAATGCATCACCTCACACTTTTCAGGGTTAAATTCCATTTGCCACTGGTCTGCCCAACTGACCAGTCTATGTATAGTGTTTTCGAATCTATGACTCTCCTCTTCACTATTTACCACACCACCAATTTTTGTGTCGTGTGCAAACTTACTGATCATACCTAACTGAAGTTAATTCCTAGTTTATCTCTAAGGGCTGCTCTCTTGCTGCTCTGGCTGATGCTAATCTGGTACCTGTTCAATCAGTGATGGACCTTCTTCTCCTCATGCAAATCACAGCTAGCAACAAGACAATGTTGTCTGCAGCCTTCTTTCTCTTCTCCTTGTATCTGTGAATAAATAGATTTGAGACATCAGTGCAACTTCTATACGTTCATAAGATATGCTATATATTATATACATACACATTCACAAAGAGGGTCTTGATCAGGGTGAATACAGCCATGTACTAGAACTCTCAGTCATACACTTGTCAGATTTTCTCCATTAGAGTCTCCACGAGACACTCACTATCGATACCCTTGCCTTGTACTAATACCATGGCTGTAAGCATTGTGCCTTGTCCATTAATGGTGCCATAACCATTTAAACAGCAGGATTGAGGCTTATAGAGTGCATTTAGCTTCTGTCCAGCAGCCATGTTCCTTGATTGTTTGATCCACCTCCCCTTTTGACATGCCTCTGTGAGGAGGCAATGCCATAGTGGTATTGTCATCGGGCTAGTAATCCAGAGACTCACCTTAATCTTCCGGGGAGCCGGGTTTGAATCCCACCATCCCAGATGGTGAAATTTCCATACAATAAAAATTTGGAAGTAAAAATCTATTAAATTAATTAAAAGGAAATCTGACACCCTGTATGTGACTCCAGGGCTGCAGCAATGTGGCTGACTTTTATATACCCTCAGAAATGGCCACTCAGTTTAAGCAATAAATGCTGGCCGAGCCCGTGACGTCTACTTCCCCTGAATGAATCCACAAAAAGGAATAGATGTCCATTCAGAACAGGTAAAATGTGCCTCCAAACCTAATATGGCTAGCAAATGACCAATACACCTTTAATGGGCCTGTGCCTCATTCTCAATGGCTTGAGCAAATAACTAAAATCGTTGTCCAGAACTCCTCTCACATGCCTCGAGATCATTCCCATTGCATTTTTTGTAAGCTTGTTTTTCCACTGTGTCACTGATCACTAAAGGCAAAGATGGTGCTCTGAACTTTCGTGAGTGCGATCAACAACTAGCAACCTCCCCTTCAGCCACCAATTTCCTTCCATTTTCCTCCGCAGTCACCTCCTCCAAATTCCCAACCCTTCTGTTACTATCCAGCCTTCCCCGTGGTTCTTGACCCCTTCATTGTCCAGATGGATATTGCTGTTCTCCATTATTTTCTCTTCAATGTTTTTTTTTTTTTTTAAATAATTTTTATTGAATTTTTCAAAATACAAACATTTTAACCCCCCCTACATTTACATTTAAATTATAACAAAACACAGTCAAACCCCCCTACTTAACAAGAAAAAGAAAAAGAATCCCCCCCCCCCCCCCTACCCGCGCATCCCCCCCCTCCCCCCCCCCCCCCCCCGCCGGCGAACCGACAGTCAGACCAACTTATCATTTCTAGCAGCGTCCTCGGGCAGGCCTTGCCCGTGCCACCGCCGCTACCGTACTTCCCTTCGTCGTTTTCCCCCCTCCCCCCCCCCCTCCCCCCCTCCCCGCCCTCCCCTCCCCTCCCGGGTTGCTGCTGTCATGGCCTCAGTTTCTATCTCTGATCCAAGAGGTCTAGGAAGGGTTGCCATCGCCTGGAAAACCCCTGCACCGACCCTCTCAGGGCGAATTTGATCCTTTCCAATTGGATGAAGTTTGCCATGTCGTTTAACCAGGTGTTAACACTCGGAGGCCTTTCGTCCCTCCACTGAATCAGGATCCTCCTCCGAGCCACCAAGGACGCAAAGGCTAATATTCCAGCCTCCCTCGCCTCCTGTACCCCCGGTTCCACCCCAACCCCGAAGATCGCAAGTCCCCCTTTCTCTTCAATGTTGATGTCCCCCATTCCCTTTGTTGATTTGATACCTTAACTTCCCGAGGCCACCTACACCCTCTCATTCTGAGGCGGGATCCATGAGACCATCCAATAGCTCCCCCACCTGCCCCCTCCCCTCGCGCAACCCTCCCTCCCCAATTACTTTACAATTGTCAATTTACTGAATCCAGATGCCTCCCTCAAATGTGATTGTGCCCTCTGCTTCCAATACTATGACTCAAATCCCCAGGACCAAATGCCTCAGTTGACTGTACACACCCTGCACACACCCTGCACACCATTCTGAGTATGTCTGGGTGAGGCCTCCCCCCCCCCCCCCCCCCCCCGCCGGTCCTGGCACAGCCTTGTCCAGCCTTGGCACAGTTTGTGTTACAGGCATCAGATATACGTCAGTGACACTGTGAAAGGAAGGTGAAAACAGCAGTGCCTCCTTACCTCCAGGTCACGGACAAGGTGAAGCTCACCAGCTATGTCCTCCTTCTTTACAATCATAAATCACAAACTTGTGATTAGCTGCTGGTAGGACACTTAATTTGGAGGGGGAACATGATTCTGGCGAGTTAGCCTTTTAATGAACATTTGTGAGATGCTAATGATTGCAGGTGTGGTTTCCGACATTACTCAGCGGCCTTTAACTCAATTTGAAAGCCGGAAGGAAAGAATTCTGAACAATTTTTCTAAAATGATTGAATCAGTCACACCAAATTACATCCCCTCATCGCCACCATTCCCAGTGCAGGCGGAAATGGAAGGTCCACCCATGGAAACATTAAGATTAGGAATATGACATTCAGCACATCCTCATTTCTCCATTTTCCCTGATATCCTTATTTAACAGAAGTTATTGAACACCTTGACAACTCCGAATGTTCCAGTGGTCACAGCACTTTAGATGAGTACAACAGGAAGGTGCATGGGACTTAACCTGACTGTAACCTTGTTTAATGTGCCTGTTTAGCTCAATTGGCTGGGCAGCTGGTTCATGATGCAGAGCGAGGCCAACAGCCTGGGTTCAATTCCCATACTGGGCTGAGGTTATTCGTCAAGGCCCCACCTTCTCAACCTTGCCCCTCGCCTGAGGTGTGGTGATCCTCAGGTTAAATTACCACCAGTCAGCTCTCCCCCCCCTCAAAGGGGAAAGCAGCCTCTGGACATCTGGGACTAAGGGACTTTACTTTACTAGCCACGTTTAACAGCTGGAACTGGATTGAGTGGAAGAAATAATTAATTTACTTTGAAATGTAAAGGAATTGAGAAGAAATTAGTGCAACATAGTAAAAGAATGCACTGAAAAATAATTAATTTCAATTAAGGATCACATAAGGCTCAAGAATAGTAAACATTGCATCAGAAAGGCTGGGAGGCTGTAAGGATCACCTGAAGACATGTTGTGTGTGGTCTCTGGAGCCAGCACCTTCCATTTCCACCTGGTGAGGCAAGGGCTTGTGTGGTCTTGAAATCCTTTCTGCTCCTTATGTGTTGCTTTTTCAAAGCACTTATTCTTTTTCCAGAAATGAAGAACAAGGCTGCGCAATTATTGGCACGATTACAAAGGCCTTAACTTTGGTCCTCAGAGGAGTGGATGTGGGCTGCGGGGGCGAAACACTGGGGTGGGGGAAATTAAAACAACCATGGCTCAAATGCACAAAGTACTGCCATAAATGCGAATATTGTGTCAACATTTGGCTGATTTCTGTCCTGGTTGGGGCTGAAAAGAGAATCTATTGAAGTGGGTAGTAGATTACAAAGAGCAATGCAGCACAGGAACAGGCCCTTCGGCCCTCCAAGCCTGTACCGGTCATGATACCAACTTTGGCCAAAACCCTCAGCACTTCCTTGTGCCGTATCCCTCTACAGCCATCCTGTCCATGTATTTGTTGAGATGCCTTTTGAACGCCGTTAATGTATCTGCTTCCATAACCTCCCCCGGCAAAGCGTTCCAGGCACTCACCACCCTCTGTGTAAACAACCTGCCTCGCACATTTCCTCTAAACTTTGCCCCACAGACATTAAACCTATGCCCCCTGGTGACTGACCCCTGCATCCCGGGAAAGAGTGCCTGCCCATCCACTCTATCCATGCCCCTCATAATCTTGTAGATTATCTCATCAGGTTGGCCCTCAACCTCCTTCGTTCCAGTGAAAACAAACTAAGTTTATTCAACCTCTCCTCCTAGCTAATGCCCTCCATACCAGGCAACATCCTGGTAAACCTCCTTGGCACCCTCTCCAAAGCCTCCACATCCTTCTGGTAGTGTGGCGACCAGAATTGTGCGCAATATTCCAAGTGCGGCTTTACCAAGGTTCTATACAACTGTAGCGTGACTTACCAGTTTTATACTTGATGCCCCATCCAATGAAGGCAATCATTCCGTATACTTTCTTGTTCAGAACCTGGAGGGACATTCATGCTATAACGATAGTTTGTCAAATTGGTACTGCAGTTATATTGCAAATGTAGCCTGGTTCTGGAGTTAAGAGTCTCACTTTGTGTCACTCCACTCTGGAAAGGGTTCAGAATGTGACAAGTACTTGATTTAATTGTAAGTTTATCCTTCGTGTAGCTCTGGAGTTGCTATGGATTGTGAATAGGTTTTCAGTGTCAATGCACTCTTTCAAAAAAATAGGGAAGGCTAATATTTCAAACACAATCCATCATCGCAAACTGACCAGGCAACAGCTTGTCTTTACTGTCAGGCTTTTAACCCCCTTTTATCTGTGGATCTCCAGAGAGATAATAGTGATAAATTGGAGGGATGTTCTTATTTCCACTGTGAGCTGTTCTAAAAGGAGAATAAATTCAATATGGAACAATTATGTTCTCTGATTGATAACAATACAATGGAGACATAGAAAATAAATGTTTACTTCTCCCTAGACAAGATATTTGCCGAGATAGCCGTAATACATTGTTTAGCCAGGATTGAGCAAGTGGGATTTTCAATAACAAAATTAGCTTAAAATATCCGAAGTTTGGATCTATTGTGACACTGCCGAATGATCCAGTTTCAATCAATTTTGACCTTAGATGGCATGCAGAGTCCAGATGCAATACAACTTCAGATTTATGAAGACAAGGTTTTGCAGCTCAATATTAAAATAAAACAGAGGAAGACTTGAATACAACAACTTTAAAGACCTCAGGGTTTTATGAAGCAACGAAGGAACTTTGAAACCTCATCACTGTTGTAGTTTACAATTTGTGCTTAATGAAATACACGGCCAGGCAATCTATTGTAATGATGCCGACTAAGGGAGAAATATTTGCCAGGATATTGGGGAGAAGACCCCTGCTCTTGCTCAACTAGTGTCATGAGAAACATCCATGTCTAGCTGAGCAGGCAGCCCCAGAATGTCTCACCTGAAAGTTGGTACCTTTGACAGTTCAGCACTGTTCAGACGTGCAGCAGCACTAATGTCAGAACTGAAGATGTTTCACTGATGATTGCACAATTTCAGCAACTCCTCAGATACTGAAGCGGTCCATGTCCAAATTCAGAAAGACCTGGGCTTACAAGAGCCAAGTAACATTTGCGCCACACAAGTGCCAGGCAGTGACCATCTCCAACGAGAGAGAATCCAATCATCAATTCTTGACATTCAATGACATTTCTATCAATGACTCCCCCATTATCAAACATCTTGGGGGTTACCATTGACCAGGAACAGAACTGAAATAATCTTCCCTTGCATGGTGCAGCGCAGCTCCAACAACACCCAAGAGGCTTGACACCACCCAGGACAAATCAGCCCACTGGATTGGCACCCCATCCACAAACATTAATTCACTCCACCACAGACGAACAGTGCCAGCAGTATCTGCCATCTACAAGATGCACTGCAGTAACTCACCAAGGTTCCTTAGGCAGCACCTGTCAAATCCATGACCTCTTCCATCTAGAAGGATAAGGGCAGCAGATACATGGAACACCGTCAAGTGGAAGTTCACCTTCAAGTCATTCACCTTGGAAATATGTTGCTGTTCCTTCACTGTCGCTGGGTCAAATTACTGGAACTCCCTCCCTAACAGCACTGTGGGTGTACCTACACTACATGGCTTGCAGTGGCCGAAGAATGCAACTCATCGACATCTTCTCAAGAGTAATTAGGGATGGGCAATAAATACTGGCCGAGCCAACGATTCCCACGTCCCATATAAGGAATTTTAAAACTCTCTCAGTATAGTAAGTCCCCACTTAAAGATAAATTATTACCCTGAATGGTGTAACTTTAAATAAAACAACTTTGCCAATAAAACCAATGTAAAAGCTACAGCAAGGTTCTGCAGAATGCTTCTCATCAGAAAAATAGCCTAAAACATTATGGGATAGATTCTGTGGCCTCATTTCGCTCGAGCGAGAGCGTGATGAGGCCGGTGAATTAAGGGAAAGGCCAAAAACAGGAAGCACGCAAGGCTCCAAATAGTTTGCGATGCAACTGGTCCGCCCCCGTAAGCGAAAGCGGGATCTTGCCGTAGTGTAGCGAGAAGTCAATTATCACCACTTAAGTCCCATTTCCATCCAATTAACGGGAGCCACCCCATATCCAACAGCTTCCCGTGATTCAGCGACCTCCCCAGCAAGTGGCCACGCTGGCACCAATTAGTACTCCTTTTTAAAATCGTGAACCTGACGGAAGGGCTTCTGTGGGGAGCTGAGGAGGTGAGTAGCCATCTTCGCTCTCAGGCTGAGAGCCGGGGGGCACTGGGCTTGCCACACCTGTGCTCAACGGGGGCACTCTTCACTGGGGTGGGCCGTCATGGGGGCGGGGGGGAGAGTCGGCGTTAGGGAGGAGGCACAGTCCGCTGGGGAGGCAAACGTATGCAGCTCCACTATGCCAACCCCTGGATTGTGTGTACCCATTCCGGGGCAACCCTCGTCCCTGCCCATCTGTCCCACTGACCAGTCATGACCCCCACCGACTGCTGAAGGCCTCTGGCCATGCGGCTGAAGGCTATTACAAATAGGGAATTGGCAATCGTGGTTAAGTGAGCACTTCGCACAACCCAGTGGATTCCCGTTGGTGGGTGGGCCATGTAGCATGTGGGAGTCATTGCCTAGCATCTCAATCAGACCAT
The DNA here is from genome assembly GCF_902713615.1 of Scyliorhinus canicula. Classification (NCBI taxonomy): domain Eukaryota; kingdom Metazoa; phylum Chordata; class Chondrichthyes; order Carcharhiniformes; family Scyliorhinidae; genus Scyliorhinus; species Scyliorhinus canicula. Next base: position 39,652,434 of record NC_052148.1, on the reverse strand, counting down.
GATGAATGGATAATGTGCCTGAACACTGTGGGAGGCAACACCACACATGCAGCAGCCGAGATTCGAATATCCAGGGGATGGGTCCTGTATTATTCCTTGTGTCTGAATAAAGCTTGTAGTCTTACAGTTAACGTAGATGCTTTATTGTGTGAGTTTGTTCCCTCTCCAGCGCTTGTATTATGTTACATCTGAGCTGCCTGTTTGTGTCCTGCTCACCAGCCTCCGTTCCTGTGAAGAGTGTCCCTTGACTTCCTGTTTGTGTATTATATACATCTCTGGTGCTCCCTCTAGTGGTTACTTAGTTGTGGTGTATTTACGTTAATCCCTTGTGTGTATACAATGATGCACATCACTGCATCCCCCCTTTTTTCTTTTTACATATTTTCTGTACTTTGTTACAGAAAATTGTACAAAACATGTAGATAAATGATGATGTGTACAAGTTGTGATAAAATTGATGATTATACAAAGCCAATTAATATTTATGAATCCAATTTTAATAAAAACATTATGAGTCCAACTTTATGAATTTATTCGGTTGAGTTTTTTTTTCTTCTGTTGCTGATGTGGTGATGTTGATATTGTAATTCCTTTGTGAATGTCGTCAGTGTTCTTGTTTTTAGGTAACCAACAAGTAATCATGAGGTGTTTAATTGGTCGAGCCACTGATGTTGACTGATGTGGACTTTTTTCTGTGCTTGTGGTATCGATTTAGTGTGTCATCTGCCTTGAATACTGGTGTGCTTGTTTGTTCTTGTGAAAATGTGAATTTGTGAGATTTGTTGTCATGCCATGGTATGTTTGTACTCTTGTCATTGTTTTGGAGTGTGCTGTTGCATTGTCCTTCATGTGCAGAGTTGTAGCATGTTGTACAGGTCGTTGTTTCATTGTTGTTGTTTTTGTTGTTTCTGTCGTTTCTGTCTTTGTTGTTTTTGTTGTTGTTCTTGTTATTGCTTTTGTCGTGCTTGTTGTTTCTGTTTTTGTTGTTTTTGTTGTTGTTCTTGTTGTGCTTGTTGCTGTTGTTACCTTTGTTGTGCTTGTTGTTATTTTTGTTGTTGCGCCTGTAGTTTTTGTTGTTGTTCTTGTTGTGCTTCTTGTTGTTTTTGTTGTTGCTGATGTTGTTCTTGTTTCTGTTGTGCTTCTTGTGGTTTTTGTTGTTCTTGTTGTGCTCAATGACTGTTCCGTGTGGATAATTTGAGTCATTCTCAAAGTTATTGGTGTCAGTGTCCTTTGTGGTACCTGATGCTTCATTGAGCATTTCTTCTTGAGGATTGTGAGAATGACCTGATGTTGCATTGATCTTGGTGACATCAGTCATTTGTGGTTGATTTGATTCCTCCTCTTTGATTCCTTGGTGCTCCTTGTCTGGAGTCATTTCTGGTTGATCTGCTTCATCTTTGATCTCTTTGTGCTCCTCTTCTGGAGTCAACGTCGTCAAGATTTCAGCTTCTTGTAGGTTGTCAAGAGTAGGTGAAGCTTTAATTGATGCAGTCTCACTAGACTCATGAATGGTTGTGCTTTGATTATCAAGTTCTTTTTAACAGACGGGCTGAGATTTGTCAGACTCGCTGTGATCTTGTGTATCTTATCTGGAAATTGTGATTTCTTCATCACTTATCTCACATACAGTGGGTAGACTTACATTATCTTCTTGTTGATTATGGTGGGTAGATTTTCATAGTCTTTTTGTTGTTCACATGAGCTTGGTAGACTTTCATAGTCTGCTTCTGATTGCTCAGATACTGTGGGTCGACCTTCATGGTCTTGTTCATGCATGGATTTTGCGTTGGAGTCTTTAGTTGCTTCCATTTTAGAGTCTGTTAATGAGCTCACTGTGGAGGCTAGCGTTGCTCTCTCTGTGGAGTCTTTCATTTCTCTCTCTGTGCGGTCGTGCAGCGTTCTCTCTGTGGAGTTGATCTGTGCTCTCTCAACGGAGTCAGTCAGTACTCGCTGGGTGACGTTGTTTTCTTCTTGGGTATTTGACAGGTTGCTGTCATCCAATGTATCGATGATCTGCCATTGCATCATGGTATTGGATTCATCTACCATGAATAGAATCATGTTGGGATTTGCAACCATGTCGCTGATGTTATGATTAGCATATCTGAATAACTCTGCCATGTCTGAGTAGTGTTTTTCAATAAACAAATCACCTTTTTTTGTTTGGGATTTGTTATTGTGTTCGTCATGTTCAATGAACAAATCCTCTTCTTTGTCATTGTTCTCTTCACTTTGGGTGGTGCAAACTGCTTGTTCCAGGGTGCTGCGGAAGTTATTTTCAACTGCTGGTAGGCGTTCAGGCAATGTTGTGCCTTTTGAGGTTGATTTTTTTTGGTTTTGTGCCTTTAAGAGTCTTGTTTATGATTTTCGGGCATTGCCCCTTTAAGTGAGCGTGATCTGAGTCTTCTGACATCATGACGCTCGTGACGTAAAGTGTAGGAATCGATTGCGCATGCACACATTGATTTTCCATTACTGTGCGCTTTTTCGTAAGCTGCGCATGCGCGGCTTGCGCATGTGCAGATCCATCTTTGAACTGTGCGCTCTTTTTTTTCAACTGTGTATGCGTGGATTGGGAAGGCGCAGATCCATCTTCGAACGGTGTTCGATCTACTTATGACTGCACATGCGCAAGCCGTGCAGAACGATATGCGTCCAAAACATCTTTTTTCAATTGCGCATGCACGGCTGCGGTTCCCTGCGCATGCGCAGAAGCAGATTTGAGTCTTTTGTTCCCCGGGCAGTTTAAAATGTGCCCAGAAGCCATTTTAACTGCTTTAGACCCGTGGAGACGAACCTTTAGGAGCAGGCTATTCTGGACCTAGTGCTATGTAATGAACCAGACTTTATTAAAGATCTTAAAGTAAGGGAACACTTAGGAAGCAGCGATCATAATATGGTTGAGTTCAGTCTGCAGTTTGAAAGAGAGAAGGCAAAATCGGATGTAATGGTGTTACAGTTAAATAAAGGTAATTACGAGGGCATGAGAGAGGAACTGGTGAAAATCAACTGGAAGCAGACCCTAGCAGGGAAGACAGTAGAGCAAAAATGGCAGGAGTTTGTATGCATAATTGAGGACACTGTACAGAGGTTCATCCCCAAGAAAAGAAAGATTATCCAGGGAGGGATTAGACAGCCATGGCTGACAAAGGAGGTCAGGAAATGTATCAAAGAAAAAGAGAGATCCTATAAAGTGGCCAAAAGCACCGGGAAATCAGAAGATTGGGAAGGCTACAAAAACAAACAGAGGTTAACAAAGAGACAAATAAGGAAGGAGAGGATCAAATATGAAGGCAGGCTAGCCAGTAATATAAGAAATGATAGTAAAAGTTTCTTTCAATACATAAGAAACAAACGTCAGGCCAAAGTAGACATTGGGCCAATTCAAACTGATTCTGGAAGGCTAGTGATGGGAGATGAGGAAATGGCTGGAGAACTTAATAAGTACTTTGCGTCTGTCTTCACAGTGGAAGACGTTAGTAATATCCCAAAAATTATAAACGGTCAGGGGGCTGAGTTGAGTATGGTTGCCATTACAAAAGAGATGGTGCTAAAAAAGCTAAAAGGTCTTAAAATTGACAAATCTCCTGGCCCCGATGGGCTACATCCTAGAGTTCTGAGGGAGGTGGCTGAAGAAATAGCGGAAGCGTTGGTTGAGATCTTTCAAAAATCACTGGAGTCAGGGAAAGTCCCGGACGATTGGAAGATCGCTGTTGTAACCCCCTTGTTCAAGAAAGGATCAAGACAAAAGATGGAAAATTATAGGCCAATTAGCCTAACCTCGGTTGTTAGTAAAATTCTAGAATCGATCGTTAAGGATGAGATTTCTAATTTCTTGGAAGAGCAGGGTCGGATTACAACAAGTCAACATGGATTTAGTAAGGGGAGGTCGTGCCTGACGAACCTGTTAGAATTCTTTGAGGAGGTGACAAGTAGGTTAGACCAGGGAAACCCAGTGGATGTGGTCTATCTGGATTTCCAAAAGGCCTTTGATAAGGTGCCACACAGGAGGCTGCTGAGTAAGGTGAGGGCCCATGGTGTTCGAGGTGAGCTACTGGCATGGGTTGAGGCTTGGCTGTCTGACAGAAGGCAGAGAGTTGGGATAAAAGGTTCTTTTTCGGAATGGCAGCCGGTGACCAGCGGTGTCCCACAGGGTTCAGTGTTGGGGCCGCAGCTGTTCACCATATATATTAATGATCTGGATGAAGGGACTGGGGGCATTCTAGCGAAGTTTGCTGATGATACGAAGTTAGGTGGTCAGGCAGGTAGTGCTGAGGAAGTGGGGAGGCTGCAGAAGGATCTAGACAGTTTGGGAGAGTGGTGCAGGAAATGGCTGATGCATTTCAACGTGAGAAAATGTGAGGTCTTGCACTTTGGAAAAAAGAATCCAAGCATAGACTACTTTCTAAACGGTGAGAAAATTCATAATGCCAAAGTACAAAGGGATCTGGGAGTGCTAGTCGAGGATTCCCTAAAGGTAAACATGCAGGTTGAATCCGTGATTAAGAAAGCGAATGCTATGTTGTCATTTATCTTAAGAGGGTTGGAATATAAAAGCAGCGATGTGCTACTGAGCCTTTATAAGGCTCTGGTTAGGCCCCATTTGGAGTACTGTGTCCAGTTTTGGGCCCCACATCTCAGGAAGGACATACTGGCACTGGAGCGTGTCCAGCGGAGATTCACACGGATGATCCCTGGAATGGCGGGTCTAGCATATGAGGAACGGCTGGCGTTCCTGGGATTGTATTCATTGGAGTTCAGAAGGTTAAGGGGAGATCTAATAGAAACTTACAAGATAATACATGGCTTAGAAAGGATGGACGCAAAGAAACTGTTTCCGTTAGGCGAGGAGTCGAGGACCCGTGGGCACAGCCTTAGAATTAGAGGGGGTAAATTCAAAACAGAAATGCGGAGACATTTCTTCAGCCAGAGAGTGGTGGGCCTGTGGAATTCATTGCCGCAGAGTGCAGTGGAGGCCGGGACGCTAAATGGCTTCAAGGCAGAGATAGATAAATTCTTGATGTCGCGAGGAATTAAGGGCTATGGGGAGAATGCTGGGAGGTGGAGTTGAAATGCCCATCAGCCATGATTGAATGGCGGAGTGGACTCGATGGGCCGAATGGCCTTACTTCCACTCCTATGTCTTATGGTCTTATGGTCTTTAGGTGTTTTTTTCTAGGTAAAGACTTAATGTTATTTTTTTCTTGCGATCTTTCAATCATAATTTCCAGCGTCAAACCTTTCTGTTCTCATAATGATTGTTTGAGTTTTGCATCACTCATCCCATGTGCAATTTGGTCTCTGAGCATTGATTGTCTTAAAGCAAGCATTGTTACTGGTGTTACAGTGATCTTCAAATTTTTTAAGTATTACTTCTAATTTGGTGTTGTCTTCACCTTTCAAGTAATTAAAGCAATTATAGATTTCTCTAGCTTCATGTCCTGCTACTAGAAGTGCTATTTTCATTTCTTCTGAGGCCGTGCTCAACTCATCAGCTACGATATATAGTTCGAAAGTTTGTTCAAAACTTTTTCCATCTATGATTTCAGTTGTTTTCAGCTGTGGTGGAGTTCCAACGAGTTTCATTGACTCTGCGAAGTTTCCCCACGTACAAGTTTTCTTCTGTGTTCAATCTTTCTTTGTCTGCATCTTGTGTAATCTTTTAGTAAGTGTTCTGAAGTCTCCTGGTACCATGTATTATTCCTTGTGTCTGAATAAAGCTTGTAGTCTTACAGTTGTAGTAGATGTTTTATTGTGTGAGTTCATTCTCTCTCCAGCGCTTATACTATGTTACATCTGAGCTGCCTGTCTGCGTCCTGCTCTCCAGCTGCATTTCCTGTGAAGAGTGTCCCTTGAATTCCTGTTTCTGTATTATATACATCTTGTTGCTCCCTCTAGTGGTTACTTAGTTGTGGTGTATTTACATTAACCCTTTGTGATGTATATCACAACAGACCCCAGCACCAGGGACATGCTGGAGGATGGGTGAGCGCTACAGAGAGGGGACCAGTGGCCAGTCCAGGTAAAGTTATGTGCAGGTGTCAGGGGTACAAGGTCTGGGGTCCATTGAGGGGGGCTCGCTGTGGCCTGGAGTGTGTATGCAGAGCGTGCTGGCTGTGGGGAAGTGGGGGAGGAGGGGAAACCAGTGGGTGAATGGAGGGTCCTAGGGTGGGAGCCATTGCTGTTTGTCAGTCTAACACCCTCTCTCAATTCCTTACAGATATTGAACAGTGCGGATGGTACTTTGGACCCTGCAGAACAGGCGCTAATGGTGCTGCTGGTAGGGCGGGTAGCTTGGCGCTGGAGATGGTGGCAGCGGTAGTGTCTGCAAGAGACTCGAGGCGGTGGTCCATGTGCCGGACTCTGCCCCACATCCTGAGAACCCGACCTCCCATCAGGCCCAGGTGAGACCCAGAGGCGGAGGCCCGTGATAGCCCATCGCATGAAGGGCCTGTGGAGGAATTAACACGTGGTCAGTGGGAGGGATGGGTCAGTCTGTATGGCAATAACAACGCATGTTTGACTGATCCTCTGGGTGCAACCTGGTGGATCCTCACCACTGTGACATGCGTCAACCTCCACATTCATGCCCGCTCTGACCTTGGCCATCCCCTTCACCTCCAGGGCCTGTTCCTCAAAGGTCATGAGAATTCAGGGGCAGGATTCTCTGAGCCTCTGCACCAAAATTGTGAACGGCAAAGGGGTGGAGAATGGGCATTGACGCCAACATCCGGCGCGACGGCGCTCCCATGATTCTCCGGTCACCGCATAATCTCTGTGAATCGTGCACGCGTGGTCTATGTGGCGCGGGTAGGAGGCCATTGCCAGAGGCTCCCGCGGTGATTCTCCAAGGGAAACTGGCCGAGTTCAAAACGGCGTGGATCTCTCATGGTCCCACCCGTCGGGAACTCAGTGAGGTGGCTGCGGACTCAGTCCGTGGCCGCCCTGGTGGGGGGGCGGGGGATCCTTCACTGGGGGGGGGGCTCACAGATGGCCAGGCTATCGATCGGGGGCCACTGATCCACGGGCACGCGCGATCTCAGGGGGGGGCCTATCTTTTCGGTGCCGGTCCGCAGTGCGGATCCGCCATGCCGTTGATCCTATTGGCCGAATCTCCCACTCGTTGCACATCCCACTCTGTGCCCCTCCCTCTGACATCATCTCACAGCTCACATTCTCTGCCACTCCCGGGACCTCCCAGTCACTGTGGACATTTCCTCCTGCCAAACCTTCTGTTCTCCATCTCTCCTGCTCGGCACTTCCCTCTCCTTTGAGCGAAGGCTCTGGAGATGAGTGATGAGGGGCAGGAGGAGCAGCGTCAATGCGCAGGAGGCAAATCACAAATCAGAGAGTTGGGAGAAAGAGGGAAGTTCTGGAAGCCACAGAGTCTGTGAACCAGGGGAATGGCAGAAAGATGGAAGGTCAAGAGTGGGGGAGACGGTGTCAAATTGACACTAATTGGCATTTGACCTGGCATAAAATGACTTTTGAACAAAACTCCCAATGCTAAACGTGACTGCAGGTCCCATTAACTGACTTATGTTAAAACGGAATGATTTAAAGTGGGACGACTTTGGCCTGAATCTTTTGGATGCTGATAGGGCCGCAGCCATTTTACACTGAAATGAGCATCAGTTGGCTGTAGGGGGGTCTTCTGTCACTTGGAAGGAAGTCCCACCTTGGAGAGCTGCCAACCAATCAGATTGGCCTGCAGCACTCCTGTACATCCAGGCACAGCGCTGCAGTGGACAGAAGAGGCACTGCAGTGCCATCCGGGCTAAGTGCAGGGAGCCAGTGTGAAGCTAAATGGCAGGGGTCACAGGGAGGGAAGGGTAGGGGATAATTGGGGAGTTCGCAAGGGAGGTCCGGAGATATCCAGTCTCTCAGAGTAGGGTTCCCCCAGTCAGAAGGGAATTCTGATGGAGGCACGCCATCACCTTCCCACCTGAGGTAGAGGATGGTGAATTTCTCTATTCCCCACCCTGAGTTACCCGGCTTCCGCCAGCCTGAAATTTGGTTTGAGCAGGAAAACGCTCTTAAATGGCCACTTGTCCAGTTAAGAGCCTTATCTGGGGAAAGGGCAGACTTCATTCCGAGGCTTTCCTGTGCCACTATAAAATCGCATCTGAGTTGGGAAAGGCAGGAACCCAGATGGAATTCCATCTCTGCAATATTACACTCCCTCCTTGCCTCAAAACCCACTGGCAGGCGGGAGGGGGGAAGAGCGTAAATTTCAAGCCGATGTACTGAAGTCTCTGGAGTGAGAACTGAACACACAGCCTTCTGGTACAAAGGAGAGAGTGCCACCACACAACCACAGCCAACAATGGCCACTGAGCTGCTACCGCCTTCTGCAGCACTTAGTCAAAAGCCTTTTTAAAATCCACTTACATAATATCCATGACAATTCCTGTTATATTACTCTTTGTGGTAATGTATTGTTACTCTTTGCTTGGTCCTCATGCATTGTTATGAGTGCTGAGATAAGAGGAGTGGGAAGTTAATGGGTGTGCTACATAAGCTGAGTGGAGGAATAGCTGCCGGGTCACGTCAGTAGGTACGATTTTTCTGAAACCTGCTCCACAATCACTTGTCATTTTGCCAAGCCTTTCTTCTCACCATAGCCAGAAGAAAGCCCATTAATTAATTATTAGACTGGTTTATGTATCCCTGTATGAAAGTAATTTGGGACATGGCATGTGCCTCCCAGTGTGCTTGGGAGGCACATGTAACTGGACCGAAAGTTCCCAAGCTTTTATGACATGTCTGCTGTAGGTTAATTAATAAAGGTCATTTTCTATAATGGATCCATTGTTGCGCATCAAGCAATTATCGGGATGGCAGAAGATTAATTACAATAATCTTTATTGTCACAAGTAGGCTTACATTAACACTACAATTAAGTTACTGTGAAAAGCCCCGAGTCGCCACATTCCAGCGCCTGTTCGGGTACACAGAGGGAGAATTCAGAATGTCCAATTCACCAACAGCACATTTCGGGACTTGTGGAGGAAGCCGGAGCACCCGGAGGAAACCCACGCAGACACAGGGAGAACGTGCAGACTCCGCACAGACAGTGACCCTGGGAATCGAACTTGGGACCCTGGCGCTGCGAAGCAACAGTGCTAACCACTGTGCTTCCATGCCGCCCACAATTACATGGACCAATTGGCCTTTTGTGGTCCAGCAATTCCCATGTTCCTATTTTATCATGACATAAAGCAAGGAAGTTATGGTAAACGTTTCTAAATCACCAATTGGACCTCAGCTGGTGTGTGTCAGTTCGGGGCACCACACTTTAGAAAGGGCATCAAGCATTTGGGGAGGATGCAGAGGTGGTTTATAAGAATGGTGGTAGGGATGAGGGACGTGCAAGTATTTGGGAATGTTGGTGTTGTTCTCCGTCGAGCAGCGAAGGGTTAAGGGTGATTTAAAAAAACATATATTTTTATTCTCGGGTTGGGGAGATGTAGCAGAACTTTCAAAAAATTACCCAGGGGGAAGCTATCCAGCTGTCAAGAAGGTTGACGACAGGAGAACAGCTGCGGGACTCCCCATCGGCAGGATCCTCCCCCACCCCCACTGGCAGCGTACCTGCGCCCGCGTGTTTCCCAACGGCGTGGAGTGGCCCACGATGGGAAACCCCATTGGCCGGGTGAGGGAAAGGAGAATCCCATCCCAGATTTTAAGTCATTTGGATAACAAAAACAGGGGGAGATGATGTGGGGATTTGTTTTTACTCAGCGAGTTGCTATGTGAGCATTGCCTGAAAAGTGGCAGGTTTCAAAAGGCAATTCATTATACATTTAAGAAAGGAAAATTTTGCTGGGATGTGGGGCATCAGCAGGGGAGTGTTGTGAGGTTCTATGAGGTGCTGGTGCTCTGTTTATTGCTTGCTTTTCAAGTAGTTGTGTAAATGCTTCACAAACCTCCCATTCTGAAAAACTGCTTTGGCATTTGAAAGGATTGATGGCATGTGCGGTATCTAATGGGTATTTAGTGAGGCAAGAAGGACAAGCATCATAGTAAAACGTTACAGAAGTAACAAGGGACACAAAATCAATAGAAAAAAGAAATAATTCCAGCTTTAACTCTTCAGGTCGGAATTCTTTAGTGAATGAAAAACATAAAACTTACAGAGAAGCAAGAGTTCCCTTCAGTAAAGAAGAGTGATCCAACCGAGGTGCTTAAATGTTAAAAAGGATTCTACAGAACAGCTCCTTTGATTAAGGAATCAATGACAAGACCATAAGACCATAAGATAGAGGAGCAGGATTTGGCCATTCGGCCCATCGAGTCTGCTCCACCATTCGATAATGGCTGATATTTTACTCATTCCCATTCTCCTGGCTTCTCCCCATAACCCCTGATCCCCTTATTAATCAAGAACCTATCTATCTCTGTGTTAAAGACACTCAGTGATTTGGCCTCCACAGCCTTCTGCGGCCATGAGTTCCACAGATTCACCACCCTCTGGCTGAAGAAATTCCTCCTCTTCTCAGTTATAAATGATCATTCCTTGAGTCTCAGGCTGCTCCCTCGGGTTGTAGTATCTCCTTCTAGTGGAAACATCCTCTCCACGTCCACCCTATCTAGGCCTCTTTTCATTTTGGTTTGATTTTGATTTATTGTCACATGTACCGAAGTACAGTGAAAAGTATTTTTCTGCAGCCGAGGGCATTCACATAGTACGTACACAGTAGACAAAAAGAATAATCAACAGAGTATATTGACAATGGTACATCGACAAACAGTGATTAGTTACAGTGTGGAACAAGGAGCCAAACAAAGCAAATACATGAGCAAGAGCAGCATAGGGTGTCGTGAATAGTGTTCTTACAGCAAGCAGATCAATCCGAGAGGGGGAGGGGGGTCGTTGAGGAGTCTGGTAGCTGTGGGGAAGAAGCTGATCCTATGTCTCAATGTGCGAGTCTTCAGACTTCTGTACCTTCTGCCTGATGGAAGGGTCTGGAAGAAGGCAATGCCTGGGTGGGAGGGGTCTTTGATAATGCTGTCTGCCTTCCTGAGGCAGCGGGAGGTGTAGACAGAATCAATGTGCAGGTTGCAAGCTTGTGTGATGCGTTGGGCTGAGTTCACCACATTCTACAGTTTCTTGCGATTTTGGACCGAGCAGTTGCCATACCAAGCTGTGATGCAGCCAGATAGGATGCTCTGTATGGCACATCTGTAGATATTTGTAAGAGTCGATGCAGACAAGCCAAATTTCTTTAGCTTCCGTCGGAAGTAGAGACGTTGTTGGGCTTTCCTGACTGTTGCATCAACGTGGGTGGACCAGGACTGACTGTTGGTGATGGTAACCCCAGTGAGGTCTCTCAGTATTCTGTAAGTTTCAAAGAGAACCCCCCTCATCCTTCCAAACTCCAATGAATACAAACCCAGAGTCCTCAACCGCTCCTCATATGACAAGTCCTTCATTCCAGGGATCATTCATGTGAACCTCCTCTGAGGCCCCTCCAAGGCCAGCACATCCTTCCTTGGACACAGGGCCCAAAACTGCTCACAATAATAATAATAATGATCTTTATTATTGTTACAAATAGGCTTACATTAACACTGCAATGATGAAGTTACTTACTGTGAAAATCCCCTAGTTGCCACACTCCGGCGCCTGTTTGGGTACACGGAAGGAGAATTCAGAATGCCCAATTCATGGAACAAGCACTTCTTTTGGGACTGGTGGGAGGAAACGCTAGTACCTGGAGGAAACTGACGCACACACGGAGAGAGCGTGCAAACTCCGCACAGAAAGTGACCAAGCGGCAATTGAACCCAGGACACTGGCGCTGTGAAGCAACAGTGCTAACCACTGTGCTACCGTGTCTCCCCGATATTCCAAATATTCTAAATGGAGTTTGACAAGAGCCTTATACAGCCTCAGCAGTACATCCTTGCTCTTGTAATCTAGCCCTCTCGAAATTGCATTTGCCTTCCAAACTGCCGACTGAACCTGCACTTTAACCTTAAGAGAATCTTGAACTAGGATTTCTAAGTCCTTTTGTGCTTCGGATTTCCTGAGCCTTTTCCCATTTAGAAAAAAGTCTATGCCTCTATTCTTCCTATGAAAGTGTATAACCTCACACTTTCCCACATTATATTCCATCTGCCACTTCTTTGCCCACTCTCCTAGTCTGTCCAAATCCTTCTGCAGCCTTCCCACTTCCTCAACACTACCTGTCCCTCTACATATCTCTGTATAAAAGGGACATGATGTTAAAATTAGAGTGCCTGGAGCAAAATCAGGCAACTCTTTTTTCACATCGAGTGAGAGAAATTTAGCACTCTCTCTCCCGAAAGATTAAGGTGGCATGGTGCCACAGTGGTTAGCACTGCTTCCTCACTATGCCAGGTTTGATTACGACCTTGGGTGACTGTGTGGAGTCTGCACGTTCTCCTCGTGTCTGCGTGAGCTTCCTCCGGGTGCTACTGTTTCCTCCCACTGTCCCAAGATGCGCAGGTTAGGTGGATTGGCCATGATAAGTTGCCCCTTAGTGTCCAAAAGGTTAGGTGGGGTTACGATGATAGGGCATGGGCCCAAGTGGGCCCAGAGGGTCAATGCAGACCCGTTTCTTCTGCACTGCAGGGATTCTATGATTATGGATGTTGGATCAATTTCAACACTGGCATTGATAGATTATTTTGTTGAGTGACGACATTAAGTTGTGATGCTGAGGTGGGTGAATGGAATTGAGGTACAGACCCAGCCTCCAATCAATCTGAATGATGGAGCAACCTGCTCCTGATCCTATATTATTCTTTCTTATTTCTCTTCCTGCACCTAGTGGTGCACAGGTCTGACTTTCATCTCTTCTTTGAAGCTAGTTTTTCTTGGAACAGGTCATTACCCTGTCACCAGAAGCTTAGAATGAGGTGCAACACTCTGCATGGCCGACCAGGAGTGTCTCCCACTCTTGCTGCCTGGTATTGGCATGTTGGAAGGATGGTGCAGGTTGACACTCAACCTGTTGGCTGGGGTGGGATTTGAACCCAGAACCTCTAGCTCAGAGGCAGGGATGCAACCGGCTCCATTACTCTGTCACTAATTCAAAGCTAGAATGTGGTAGCACTGAATTAATAGATGTGCTTTCTAAATAACTTGTTATAAATGAAGGACGTTGAGCTAGGCTGGCAAACATGTCATATAAAACCCATCCTGCAACCCCAGCCTGCATCAGGAGAGGTGTTGTGGGGGAACTGGTGTGTTGAGGGTGCTGCAATCACAGGCCCAATTTGCAAATCAGGCTCTTTCTCAGGAGGTTCATCTTCTGGCCTCAGAGTATTCCCAGGAGATCCATCTTCATTTTCAGGAGCTCTACCTTCTTTCTTCGATAGTGGGTCAGTGATGTTGGGCACCTTTTCAATACGGTCCCCGGATAGGATGGCAGACTACACACCACCAGGTCTACCCCGTGACGGAATAGGGTGCAAAAACCCGGTTGCATAATTAATGAAGTCGTGGCTGAAAGACATATTTTTTAAAATTTAGAGTACCCAATTAATGTTTTTCCAATTAAGGGGCAATTTAGCGTGGCCAATCCACCTACCCTGCACATCTTTGGGTTGTGGGGGCGAAACCCACGCGAACACGGGGAGAATGTGCAAACTCCAGATGGACAGCAACCCAGAGGCTGGATCGAACCTGGGAGTCGGCACCGTGAGGCAGCAATGCTAACCACTGTGCCACCGTGCTGCCCCGGAGCTGGAAGATTTACCGTGTTTTCCTGCCGCAGGTGCAGCGAGAAACACTCCACCTTCCCACCCTGTTACGTGACGTATGTGAGAATTTTAGACCTGTTCCTGGCTTATGATTTTTCAGCAGATTGCAGCAGGAGCTTTCTGTGTGGATGAAATTTGGGCATTAAATTAGCTCTTACTGCTGGTGGCAGGCATTATTCCACTCTTTTGTTTGTTTTGTTTCCCATTCTGTTCCAAGTTTTGCTGAAATCTCTGAGCGCTAGTGGGGAATGTGAACAGATAATCTTGACAGCGCCAATGATCACTTGTTTACATTACATTTCTTAAGTGATGAATTGTAAGGCACTTTACCGGAACGATTATCAAACAGAAATTATATATTTTTTTATAAATTTAGAGAACGCAATGTTTTTTCCAATTAAGGGGCAATTTAATGTGGCCAATCCACCTACCCTACACATCTTTGGGTTGTGGGGGCGAAACCCACGCAAACACGGGGAGAATGTGCAAACTCCACACGGACAGTGACCCAGAGCCGGGATTGAACCTGGGACCTCGGCGCCGTGAGGCAGCAGTGCTAATCACTGTGCCACGTGTGCCCCATCAAACAGATTTTTTCACACCAAGTCACACAAGGAAATATTAGAAAGTGTGGCTTGATCAAAGTGGTATTTTTAAGGGGTATTTGAAGAGGGACATTTGACAAGAAGAAAGGGTCAGGGAGGGGATTCCAGCACTCAGGGCCGAGAGAGCTGAAGGCCGGCAATAATGGAACAAATCAGGAATGTGCTAGAGGCTAGAACTGAGAGTCTTGGAGTGTGGTTGGAGTGGAGGAGGTAAGAGAAATAAGGAGAGATGAGGGAGGAGTTTAAAATCAAGAATGATAGTCTATTTGAAATGGAGACTTTGCTTGACTGGTCGTCAATTTAGGCAAAAGCCCAGGTGGGACTAAATTTATTTTTACCAAGTAAACCTGTTAACTTGAGACATGCCCGGTTTATCTAAACTTTCCCCTCAAAAAATGTTTACAGCTGCAGGATTCCTCGATTCACTTCACACTGAAGGGATTCGACCACATGAGCTAGGCTGACACTTCAGTGCAGCGCTGAGGGGGCAGCTTTACAGGATGTGACATTAAATCAAGGTCACATCCCCTTTGTAGAAGAGCAGGGGATTTCCCTTTTGTGGTCAGGCCAAAATTGATCACTCAGTGCAGATTACAGAAACAGACAATCTGGCCATTATCATATTGCTGTTTGTGGCACCTTGCTGTGCACAAATTGGCTGCTGTGTTTCTCGACTTTAAAATGGCGACCGGGTTTCAAAAATGCTTCATTGCAAGTAAAGTGCTTTGGGACAGCCTGACGTCCTATATAAATGCAAGTTCTTTTTTCAGAATTGCTACGCAAAAGAATTCCATTGGAATTTTTTTAAACCCTAAGCCTTTCTGTTCCCAAGTGTATCACGCCAGAAACATTTCCCCCTCGCTGCTGGTGTTTGACATGATTGGCATGATTTAGTGGCCTTAGAACATAGAACAGACAGTGCAGAAGGAGGCCATTTGGCCCATCGAGTCTGCACCGACCCACATTAAGCCCTCACTTCCACCCTATCCCCGTAAGCCAATAACCCCTCCTAACCTTTTTAAGATATTAAGGGCAATTTAGCATGGCCAATCCACCTAACCTGTACGTCTTTGGACTGTGGGAGGAAACCGGAGCACCCGGAGGAAACCCACGCAGACACGGGGAGAACATGCAGACTCCGCACAGATAGTGACCCAGCAGGGAATCGAACCTGGGACCCTGGCGCTGTGAAGCCACAGTGCTATCCACTTGTGCTACCGAGCTGCCCTTGTCGCGCCTGACTTTGTGACGCAATGAGGCCGTTTAATCGCGCGAGAGGCCTCTCGTGAGATTAGCAGCGCTTGAAACGCCTCGCTATATTTAATGTGCTGTATTCTCCCAGTACCCAGAAACTAATGGCCATGCCAAGGAGATCACGCCATGGTTCCGTTTTCACACTGGTTTCCACAATGTGGAACAGCAGACGTAACAGCACCTGTGGTGGTTGGGGGGTTGTCTCCCAGGCCATTAGGGCCCCTTGATGGATGGGCTCTTGGGCAGGGTGGTACCCTCGCACTACCGCTGACACCCAGGCAGCTTGGCACTGCCAGCCTGGCACTTTGGCAGTAGGGACTCTGTTTCTGTCCTGTTAAATCGTGCTCGGTATGTTTTTCAAATTAGACCTAAATTATTTTATTCTGTTTTATTTTATTAATCACTCTTAAAAAAAATCCAATATGAAGTCTGCATGAGTCACTCTCCTTTACTGAAGTAAAAGGCCTGGCTTAACAGATCTCTTGATTTCCGTGATTTTCTTTACGATTTCATGGCCCACCCCATCTGCTTTGAGGTTTGTTGCGCCGAATGAGCAGTGACCTCAACACGTTTTGTGGATTCCCGAGCCAATTTGTCTGGATTTGGAATTTCTTCACAATCTCTTCCCGTGAAGGACTAATTTAACACATCTGCCATTTCACGACCCTTTTCCCAATTTTTCCAAGCAGGGTCTCCATTGAAGAATTTGTCAACATTTGATTGAACGGTGCTTTCAGGAAGAGTGGACCAATTAGCTTTGCATTTTGAAAAGGGTTTTGTCTGCTCTTTAACACTTCATCCGCACACAGCTGATATGAATGTGTCCCTTTAACACAACCCAGGCTCCATATGTCCACTTTCCACTCACTGTCACCTTGATTACAATTTTTGGATGGAACTCCTTAATACTTTTGGATTCTTATATCTCTGACACCTTTAACCTTGCATGCATCTGGAGAAATTACTGTTTTGAACACTTATTTCTAATGTTTAAGCAGGCACTGATAGAACAGTAATAAACATTGAAGTAGAATTGTTACCATTATATTAACATCAACACTACAAAATAAACACAAAGAGGGGGGTTTTCTGCTCCCATTTTCAGAGGGTGGAAAGGGCAGAGGGGCAGTGCCGGGGGTGGTGTTAGGGGCTACTCTGTTAGGGTGGGGGAGGGGGAGATGGTTCATTGTGGGGGAGTTCCATGGAGAGCGGGAGTACGGTAGACGAGGTGTTCCGTGATGGGAGGGCGTTTCCATTTCTATTTTGTAAAATCAGGGCGCCTTTTTGCGGCTCTTCAGATTCCGCTCCGCCAGGGCAATGTCGTGGGATCTGCCGCTTCATTTGTTTTTTGTCAAAGTGTTCAAAATGACGGCTGGGAAGCCCGGCAGCAGTGCCAGCAGCGCCAGCGGGGCCTGCGAGCTACTTTCCACTTTTCCCACCCGGGATTGCACTTTGCCAAAAAATGGCCAAATGCCACACTAAATACAGCTTGAATTGGAAGTTCCATCTTACATTTTATTTGAGTCTGTTGTCCCATTCTGTTGATTTGAATGTCTTTTGAACTTTTATTCAATTTTGCCTTTCTACTTAACCTGGGGAAGTATTGGATGAGCTGGGTGCATATCAGCTGGAAAGGATCACACGTGTAACCTGCTCAATTTACCCCTCATTAATTTGTCGTAATAAAAACCTCTCCCCAATTCCTGGAATTCTCTGTCTGATTGTTATGACAGCCAGATTGTTATTGATCTCCCCGTGGGGTTCGTGGAGTATGAGTTCCCGTATTGAGTGGATGGAGGCTCGCCCAATAGGGGCTCACTGGCGGGGCATTAAAATGTGTAACCCAGACCTGGACAGGGATGGGACGCTGGCATTGTGCACCTCTTTTTTTTGTTCAAGGAATAAACCCGAGTTTTGTGTTAGCCTGGCCTCGGCTGGAGTTACTACATTGGCGACGAGGAGTAAAAAAATGAAATTAAATTAAATGAAAATCGCTTATTGTCACGAGTAGGCTTCAAATGAAGTTACTGTGAAAAGCCCCTAGTCGCCACATTCCGGCACCTGTTCGGGGAGGCTGGTATGGGAATTGAACTGTGCTGATGGCCTGCCTTGGTCTGCTTTAAAAGCCAGCAATTTAGCCCTGTGCTAAACCAGCCCCTGAATAATAATCACTTATTGTTACAAGTAGGCTTCAATGAAGTCACTGTGAAAAGCCCCTAGTGGCTACATTCCGGCACCTGTTCGGACAAGGGGAGGCTGGAGGGGAATTGAACCCGGGCTGCTGCCTTGTTCTGCATTACAAGCCAGCTAGTACGCTGCTTTTTGGGGCCCGCAGAATCGGGAAATGGCGCCGGTCCCAATTTCTTGTGGGAACATGGATTCTCCGCCCCTGCGCCGGCAGCAATTTTAGCATCGGGGTGCGGAGAATCTAGCCCCTAATCTGCAGAGAGAGTAAAAGAGTTAATGTTTCAGTTCAATGATTTCTAGTCAGAACTTCATCGGTGTTTTTGGTGCATAATCCTTGTTATAATGTGGGAAAGATGGCAGCCAAATTATGCACAGCAAGCTCTCACTAACAGCAATGAGATAAATGACCAGAAAATCTATTTCAGTATTATTGACTGAAGATTAAATATTTACCAAGTCACCAAGGATAATGTCCCTGCTCTTGTTTAACAATAGTGCCATTGGATCTTTTACCTCCACTTGAATGGGCAGACAGAACATAGGTTTAATAGCTCATCCACAGCACTCCCATGAAGGGAAGTAGATTTAGGACTGAGCTCAGGAGGAACTTCTTCATCCAAAGGGTTGTGAATCTATGGAATTCCCTGCCCAGTGAAGCAGTTGAGGCTCTTTCATTGAATGTCTTCAAGATAAAGATAGATAGTTTTTTGAAGGATAATGGAATAAAGGGTTATGGTGTTCAGGCAGGAAAGTGGAGCTGAGTCCACAAAAGATCAGCTAGTTTAGCTCAGTGGGCTAGACAGCTGGTTTGTAATGCAGAACAAGGCCAGCAGCGTGGGTTCAATTCCCATACCAGCTTACCCGAACAGGCAACGGAATGTGGAGACTAGGGGCTTTTCACAGTAACTTCATAATTGTGACAATAAAAGATTATTATTATTGAATGGTGGAGCAGGCCCGAAGGGCCAGATGGCCTACTCCTGCTCCTAGTTCTTATTATTATCAGTCTTCATTTCTATTCAAGTCCTGTTATGGCCAAGTGAGGAGGAATAAGTTGACTCCCCCTTTCTCCAACCGGCTCCATTGGTCTCAACAAGGGTTTGCTTAAAATCTTTTCCCCATGGGTAGCTTTTCCCAATCCAATATGTTTTATAAGGAGCCAATTTAACCACGTCTTCTTGAGTCAAAGCAAGAGCAAGTTTATTAAAATCGAGGAGTCAGAAAAAGAGGGCCACGATTCAACAGCCTGGTCATGTCCGACTTGGTTTTGGGATAAGGCTGTTGAATCTTGCGAGAGGCCTCTCGTGAGATTCGCAACACCTAACATGTCTCGTGAGATTCAATGGAATCTTGATTTAGATCTCGCTCTCTCTAGGCGACATCCAGATAAATATATTTAAACAAGCTAATGTGGACCCATCATAGCGGCCCCTGAGGGCATCTCTCAGGCCATTGGTGGTTTGGGACAGGGCAGGCTGGTACCCTGGCACTCCCGCTGGGACCTTTGCACTGGATTGGATGGATTTGTTTATTGTCACGTGTACCAAGGGAGAGTGAAAAGTATTCTTCTGCGAGCAGCTCAACAGATCATTAAGTACATGGGAAGAAAAGAGAATAAAAGAAAATACATAGTAGGGCAACACAAGTATACAATGTAACTACATAAGTACCGGCATCGGGTGAAGCATACAGGGTGTAGTGTTAATGATGTCAGTCCATACGAGGGTCATTTAGGAGTCTGGCGACAGCGGGGAAGAAGCTGTTTTTGAATCTGTTCATGCGTGTTCTCAGACTTCTGTATCTCCTGCCCGATGGAAGAAGTTGGAAAAGTGAGTAAGCCGTGTGGGAGGGGTCTTTGATTATGCTGCCCACTTTCCCCAGGCAGCAGGAGGTGTAGATGGAGTCAATGGATGGGAGGCAGGTTCCTGTGATGGACTGGGTGGTATTCACGACTCTCTGAAGTTTCTTGTGGTCCTGGGCCGAGCAGTTGCCATACCAGGCTGTGATGCAGCCAGATAGGATGCTTTTGATAGTGCATCTGTAAAAGTTGGTAATGGTTAATGTGGACACATATGCCATTGATGATTTAAAATGCACCCAAGGCACAGCCCCTGCTTTGAAAGTTCCAGACCCAGACTTGCCCTGTGCCATCGAAGCAGCAACCACCGACCAAACTCTATTAGCAGTACTCCTGCAAGAACGACACAATCACTTAGGAAGTGTAGCCAAAGCCTCAAGCATATTAGACCCCATAGAGCAAGGATTCTCAGCCTGCAAATGGTACTTGCTCGCAGTCTTTTGTGCAGTGTAGTACTTTGCATACATCACAGGCCTCAACCCAGTAACGATCTTGACAGAGCACACCCCTACCCAACTATTACTAGACGGTAGATTAAAGGACGGTTCAGTCAGCCAAATCAGAGCAGCTCGCTGGTCACTACTGTTACAAGGCAGGGACATTACGGTAAAACACACCAAGACCCACACATTTCTGGCCGATAATCTCCAATATGCATGGACACCACATGAGTGCCAGATCATAGACATAGACATAGAACAGTACAGCACAGAACAGGCCCTTCATGTTGTGCCGAGCCATGATCACCCTACTCAAACCCACGTATCCACCCTATACCCGTAACCCAACAACCCCCCCCCCCCTCTTAACCTTACTTTTTTTTTTAGGACACTAAGGGCAATTTAGCATGGCCAATCCACCTAACCCGCACATCTTTGGACTGTGGGAGGAAACCGGAGCACCCGGAGGAAACCCACGCACACAGGGGGAGGACGTGTAGACTCCACACAGACAGTGACCCAGCCGGGAATCGAACCTGGGACCCTGGAGCTGTGAAGCATTTATGCTAACCACCATGCTACCCTGCTGCCCTCAGCCCTCATAGCAGCCCAACATTACACAGGACCCTGTATCCCAACGTCACTACACCCACGAGCAGGCAGTAAGACACAGGATTCCCAAACCACAGGGAATGCTTAAAAAATTTACGTAGACGGTTCCTCCACAATGGAAAATGGAGTTAGAATGACTGGTTGTGGAATTTACGTGGAAGACGCGCAGGGACACTCACTAGAAGAGATCGCTTTAAAATTGCCCGGCCACCGAGGTTCACAAGCAGCAGAACTCGCAGCCATATCCTATGTAATTCAGCACCCCAACTCTTTTCCAAACCCCGCAGACATACACTAGGACAGCCTGTATGTGTGCAACAGCTTAACAGAATTCCTGCTCCTGTGGGAATCTCAAGGTTTTGTTTCATCTGATGGAAAACCCATGCCCTCTGCCCTGTTGTTAAAGCACATTCCCCAGACAGCCTCAGACCGCACATACAATATTATTAAAGTAAGAACCCATCATCGCTCGTCCCCACCCAGTAATGTAAAGGCAGACGCCTTAGCCAAAGCAGGATCACGCCATGGTCACTTCTGGCAGCCACCCGAAAGCGAACCGATACACTCAGTCCAGGTTTTCCAGACCAATATTGAGGATCTATCTCAAGCCCAAAAAGCAGACGACACCCTCAAACAGATTTTAGACGGCAAATTCCCAGCCCCTTATGGTAAATGGAAGGACGCATTGACTGTACAGATTTAGAACAAACAGAGTTGTTATCTCTGGGTTGTTGCCCGTGCCACGTGATAGTGAGATGAGGAATAGGGAGAGAGAGCAATTAAACACGTGGCTACAGGGATGGTGCAGGCGGGAGGGATTCAGATTTCTGGATAACTGGGGCTCTTTCTGGGGAAGGTGGGACCTCTATAGACAGGATGGTCTACATCTGAACCTGAGGGGCACCAATATCCTGGGGGGGAGATTTGTTAGTGCTCTTTGGGGGGGTTTAAACTAATTTAGCAGGGGCATGGGAACCTGGATTGTAGTTTTGGGGTACGGGAGATTGAGAGTAGAGAGGTCAGGAGCACAGATTTGACTTCGCAGGAGGGCGCCAGTGTTCAGGTCGGTGGTTTGAAGTGTGTCTATTTCAATGCCAGGAGTATACGAAATAAGGTAGGGGAACTGGCAGCATGGGTTGGTACCTGGGACTTCGATGTTGTGGCCATTTCGGAGACATGGATAGAGCAGGGACAGGAATGGTTGTTGCAGGTTCCGGGGTTTAGGTGTTTTAGTAAGATCAGAGAAGGGGGCAAAAGAGGGGGAGGTGTGGCGCTGCTAGTCAAGGACAGTATTACGGTGGCAGAAAGGATGCAAGATGGGGACTCTTCTTCCGAGGTAGTATGGGCTGAGGTTAGAAACAGGAAAGGAGAGGTCACACTGCTGGGAGTTTTCTATAGGCCACCTAATAGTTCTAGAGATGTAGAGGAAAGAATGGCGAAGATGATTCTGGAAAAGAGCGAAAGTAACAGGGTAGTTGTTATGGGAGACTGTAACTTTCCTAATATTGACTGGAAAAGATATAGTTCGAGTACATTGGATGGGTCGTTCTTTGTACAATGTGTGCAGGAGGGTTTTCTGACACAATATGTTGACAGGCCAACAAGAGGTGAGGCCACATTGGATTTGGTTTTGGGTAATGAACCAGGCCAGGTGTTAGATCTGGAGGTAGGTGAACACTTTGTAGACAGTGACCACAATTCGGTGACCGTTACATTAGTGATGGAAAGGGATAAGTATACCCCGCAGGGCAAGAGTTATAGCTGGAGGAAGGGCAATTATGATGCCATTAGACATGACTTAGGATGTGTAGGTAGGAGAAGTTGGCTGCAAGGGTTGGGCACACTGGATATATGGAGCTTGTTCAAGGAACAGCTATTGCGTGTTCTTGATCAGTACGTACCAGTCAGACAGGGAGGAAAGGGTAGAGCGAGGGAACCGTGGTTTACCAAAGAAGTGGAATCTCTTGTTAAGAGGAAAAAGGAGGCCTATATGTGAAGATGAGGCGTGAAGTTTCAGTTGATGCGCTTGATAGTTACAGGGAAGCGAGGAAGGATCTAAAGAGAGAGCTAAGACGAGCAAGGAGGGGACATGAGAAGTCTTTGGCAGGTAGGATCAAGGAAAACCCAAAAGCTTTCTATAGGTATGTCAGGAATAAAAGAATGACTAGGGTAAGAGTAGGGCCAGTCAAGGACAGTGGTGGGAAGTTGTGTGTGGAGGCTGAGGAGATAAGCGAGATACTAAATGAATACTTTTCGTCAGTATTCACTCAGGAAAAAGATAATATTGTGGAGGAGAATGCTGAGACCCAGGCTATTAGAATAGATGGCATTGAGGTGCGTAGGGAAGAAGTGTTGGCAATTCTGGACAAGGTGAAAATAGATAAGTCCCCGGGGCCTGATGGGATTTATCCTAGGATTCTCTGGGAAGCCAGGGAAGAGATTGCTGAGCCTTTGGCTTTGATTTTTAGGTCATCATTGGCTACAGGAATAGTGCCAGAGGACTGGAGGATAGCAAATGTGGTCCCTTTGTTCAAGAAGGGGAGTAGAGATAACCCCGGTAACTATAGGCCGGTGAGCCTAACGTCTGTGGTGGGTAAAGTCTTGGAGAGGATTATAAAAGATACGATTTATAATCATCTAGATAGGAATAATATGATTAGGGATAGTCAGGATGGTTTTGTGAAGGGTAGGTCATGCCTCACAAACCTTATCGAGTTCTTTGAGAAGGTGACTGAACAGGTAGACGAGGGTAGAGCAGTTGATGTGGTGTATATGGATTTCAGTAAAGCGTTTGATAAGGTTCCCCACGGTCGGCTATTGCAGAAAATACGGAGGCTGGGGATTGAGGGTGATTTAGAGATGTGGATCAGAAATTGGCTAGTTGAAAGAAGACAGAGAGTGGTGGTTGATGGGAAATGTTCAGAATGGAGTTCAGTTACGAGTGGCGTACCACAAGGATCTGTTCTGGGGCCGTTGCTGTTTGTCATTTTTATAAATGACCTGGGCAGCACGGTGGCCTAGTGGTTAGCACAACCGCCTCACGGCGCTGAGGTCCCAGGTTCGATCCCGGCTCTGGGTCACTGTCCGTGTGAAGTTTGCATATTCTCCCCGTGTCTGCATGGGTTTAGCCCACACAACCCAAAAATGTGCAGAGTAGATGGATTGGCCACGCTAAATTGCCCCTTAATTGGAAAAAATAATTGGGTAATCTAAATTTAAAAAAAAAAAGAGGAGGGCGCAGAAGGATGGGTGAGTAAATTTGCAGACGACACTAAAGTCGGTGGAGTTGTAGACAGTGCGGAAGGATGTTGCAGGTTACAGAGGGACATAGATAAGCTGCAGAGCTGGGCTGAGAGGTGGCAAATGGAGTTTAATGTGGAGAAGTGTGAAGTGATTCACTTTAGAAGGAATAACTGGAATGCGGAATATTTGGCTAATGGTAAAATTCTTGGTAGTGTGGATGAGCAGAGGGATCTCGGTGTCCATGTACATAGATCCCTGAATGTTGCCACCCAGGTTGATAGGGTTGTGAAGAAGGCCTATGGTGTGTTGGCCTTTATTGGTAGAGGGATTGAGTTCTGGAGCCATGAGGTCATGTTGCAGTTGTACAAAACTCTAGTACGGCCGCATTTGGAGTATTGCGTACAGTTCTGGTCGCCTCATTATAGGAAGGACGTGGAAGCTTTGGAACGGGTGCAGAGGAGATTTACCAGGATGTTGCCTGGTATGGAGGGAAAATCTTATGAGGAAAGGCTGATGGACTTGAGGTTGTTTTCGTTAGAGAGAAGAAGGTTAAGAGGTGACTTAATAGAGGCATACAAAATGATCAGAGGGTTAGATAGGGTGGACAGCGAGAGCCTTCTCCCGCGGATGGAGGTGGCTAGCACGAGGGGACATAGCCTTAAATTGAGGGGTAATAGATATAGGACAGAGGTCAGAGGTGGGTATTTTACGCAAAGAGTGGTGAGGCCGTGGAATGCCCTACCTGCAACAGTAGTGAACTCGCCAACATTGAGGGCATTTAAAAGTTTATTGGATAAGCATATGGATGATAAGGGCATAGTGTAGGTTAGATGGCCTTTAGTTTTTTCCATGTCGGTGCAACATCGAGGGCCGAAGGGCCTGTACTGCGCTGTATCGTTCTATGTTCTATGATGGCATAGTTTAAAAAAACGGAATTTATGTGATCTTCACCCAGGACAGAAACCAGTTCATTTACCAATTTCATGACGGACAAGGACATCGGGGGATAGACAATACCATTGCCCATTTAGACCTTTGTGTTGGTGGCCTGATTTAAAAACCAATGTAACCCATAGAAACATAGAAATTATTTTGAGAGTTGCCTTCTCTGTGCTCAGAACAATCCCGAACGTTACTCAAAGAAAGGACAATTACGTCATACCCAACCTGTGAATGGCCCTTGGACAAATTTGCAACCCGACTCCATTGGCCCCCGTCCCCCTTGCAGAAATGGTTTCAAGTACGTTGTGGTTGCAATCGACACCTTTTCCAGGGTAGAAGCATTTCCCTCACGGACAAACTCAGCGAAGGCCACGGCTAAGATTTTGACCCAACAGATATTCACACGTTGGGGTCTCCCCTGCAGCATTGAGTCAGACCAAGGTTCCCACTTCATCAACAGAGTCATGCAAACTGTTTGAACAATTTTTTGGATCCCAGGCAGAAATTCCATGTAGCATATCACCCCCAATTCAGCGGCATTGTCGAGAGAATGTATCGAACTTTAAAAGTGACAATTAGGAAGATGGTGCAACAGAACAATACCACGTGGGACACGGTCCTCCCATTTGCTCTCATGTTTATTCGGAACACCATTTCCAGTTCCAGAGGTTTCACCACCCACACTCTCATGACCGGACGATCCATGAAGGGAATTGAATATTTATTAGGCCTCGATTTGGCAAGCCCCACAGTAACCGCCCTCACCCACGAAAAAGCAGTCCAACAGGTTACAGATAACATTAAAGCAGCACAACTCACTGCAGCTGTCCGATTAGGAGTAAAAGGAAGCAGAGTAAAGCCTGCTTTGACAAAACCGTCCACCCCGTAGAGTACACAGTCGGTCAGCAAGTAATGGTTTCAGTTTACAACCCTAGTTCTTTCCTCTCCCCCAAATCTGCAGGACCCTACTCCATTTTCAACAAAGTGAGTCCCTCTGTGTACAAGATAACGAACCCCAACTCCCACCACATCTCTCTGGCAATAGGAGACGATTATGCTCCGCCCATCAACAATCTAGTAGGACCCCTACGCCAACTCTCCCCCAGCCGTGCCGGCATTTATCCCTTGTCCACGCCCACAGACTCGAACTTGTCTCCACCCACAGGTACAGACTTTAACCTTGGACTTGACTCCAACGATAGCAAGAGCCTCTCGGATTTGATTACTGTCCCTGAGCACTGGTGCGATCTCTCTGCCTCCAGTCATCCCAGCCCCTGGAACCACGACATAGAGATCTTTTACCCCCTATATGCCCTTCCCCAGCCACCGCCACAGACACCACCCGACCACAGTAACTTGCCCTCCACTCCCGCCGCCCCTATGCCTCACAACCAACAAGCCCCTCTTTGGCACCGCGACAACTCTTGCAGACTAGTAAGGCACGACGATTCAGGTTATCCGACGGCCCACGCAGCCATGGCACAGAAATGGCAGACACGAGTCTGGCAACCGGGAGATGGTGATGATTCAGATACTGACTCTCGTTTCGGTAATGCTTTTATAACACTGTTTGGTGCAGAACCCCGCGGTGTCCAGATGATGAGAAAGAGACACCGCCTAAGTGTAAGTATTAAGTTGTCCAAAGTTCTTATGGAGCCTGCCCGCCTTTTTCCTTCTTCTTTTTCTGCCACATGGTTTTAATACATGTGACCTGACACAAAATTACTCTTCTGATTCGAGGGTACGATATGCCCTATGACAGTTAAAGGCACAAGTTTGTCAGAAAACAGATCACTGTTCTCCCAGTCTTCGTGACAAGTTTCCACACGACTACAAACTCAGGTCACCCAGGTAGGGAGTAACGGCACTGATCCCCTCCCTACCTGAAGACTCCAAATTCATCCGGTCAGTTAAGCTCGGGTAGTGGAGTAACAGCACCAATCCCCGCCCTGCCCGGGGATTCCACCCATTCTTATCCTGCAGCGGCCCACATGCACCTCATGTTCCCTTCACTTCATACGTTCTGGAATGATTCTCTACACTCTGCACTCTCTTTGGCAGGCCTTAGTTTCACCTTCTCTGCTCTCCCTGTGGTTGTGGTATAAAGAATACATTTTGCCACGGTCTGTAAACTCACCCCTACTTTCCTTTACCTCCTGCGACCCCCTGGTCACTCCCCACCTGCTATTTACATATATGACACGACTGGTTGCTATACACGCTGCTAGACGCGAATTACCTCTTAACTCTGGGACAAAACTCTATAAAACTGGTCGCCCTGAAATTGGGCTGGTTAAGGTAAGCCTCAACCACCACTGGTTGCAAGTGAAGAAAAGACTGGTCGACGGAATTGTCCACCCACTCCCCGCATCGACCACATGCTGCGAGAGTCTCTGTACTTCAAAAATGTGCATTTCTTGCCTCTCCAAAATGGTATTTCAAAAATAAAAATGAGGGAGTCAAACATGGTGACAATCATAAAGGGTAATTGGAGTAAGGAGAGAAAGACTAATAAAACAAGATATTAACCGAAGATAACAGATACTATGCTTGCACCCCCAGGATTACACGGAAAATAGAAACCACAGGATGAAGCAAGGACTGCTGACATGCGTTTGGATCATCGCTGGACGTCTGCAACTGCGCGCGCAACACACGTTCATTGCAAACCCCACACCAGCCCCGAACACTGCAACACAACAGGTCACTCCCAGCCCGGACACTACACCACACATAAAGACAGACATCGAAACTCCCACTTGGTGCGAAAACATTGCCAAATGGAACCCCTATTCATACAGAGTAGAGGCCCTTCTAGTAATTGCAATAATCTGCAGTGTCATTCAGACACTCCGACTCCGTAAATGGCGAGCAAAAGCATCCCGCTTCCTGATATATACAGTCCAATCCTCCTTCTTTGGAATTCAACAAAATTGAACTCATATACTAATCGCTGCTGAGAATAAACCGTGTACCTCTTTAACTTTATTAGGATTAAGTAGAAATGTGATGATGCCGTTTTAACTTTTGTACTGTGTATAAGTTCTTTGATATTCACCAGCAGCATGAGAGTAGCTTAGATAGTGTTAGCTAGAGATCAACTGTGCGGATAAATTAAATGTTTTATAGTGACATGAATTATAGTGACAATTAGAGATGAATTAATTTATGAATGTATTGATGAAATATTAGGTAAATGTCCCAAACCGTAAGATAGAGCAGAGTAGAACCTTGCCTTGACCAAGGGTGACGTGTCCACCAAGGATGAACAGGATGAACAGGGATCGCTAGTGTGATCCACCACGCTTCGCGTCCAGGATCAAGAGGATGGGATGTAGCCATCTTGCCACCTTGCAAAGGACCATGGAAATTATGGCCAACCCAGGACTCAGACAAATACAGAGCCTATATGTATCTGAAACACAGGTAACCAGACCTGATCAAAACCCACACTCGTTTGCATTTCAATGGTCCATTTTCCCAGGACAATAGAACTCCAATCAAGAAACCGGTACAGCCACAGACTGATCAGCGCCACTCCCCTTACTCAGAAAGCCTAACTGCCAAGGTCAATGACCGCTAAGAACCCGCCCAGCTACCAAGGCACCCGCCCTTTTATTGGCCAAAATCGAAGACAGTGATCAGAGCCCTGTTGAACTATTGGGTCCAAGGTTAAGGACCGCTCCAAAGAGCGCGAAATCCCAGAGGGATAAAAGAGGACACAGCCCAGTGTTCTGTCTCTTTTGG
Source organism: Scyliorhinus canicula (assembly GCF_902713615.1). NCBI lineage: Eukaryota > Metazoa > Chordata > Chondrichthyes > Carcharhiniformes > Scyliorhinidae > Scyliorhinus > Scyliorhinus canicula. Next base: position 39,623,812 of record NC_052148.1, on the reverse strand, counting down.
ATCCGGCCTGTGCAAGCCCAACTGTAGCAGGAACAACCAGCCAAGTTCAAGACCAATGATCCCTACCTGACGGATGAGCCCAGCAGAGACAGGGCCACTTTCTTCGAAACAGCCAAGTGAAATCCAGATAAAGGCCTTATCCATTTGCACAGTGCCGGTCGCCCTGAAGTTAAGTATAGGTTATTGTAGCTGATAGGTGTAGTTTAACTCGCAGTAGATATTGCGTTTGCATTTCGAGGTAAATCTTGTGTATGTAAATAAACCATCTTTTGAACGAACTAACTGGTTATGTGGTCATTTGATCGATATAAGGGAAGGCTTGTGGTTCACCAACATCATTAATATTAGCAACAGTATTGGTGACGCTGTTGGGATCGAAACATGAGCAACAATTGGCAGTAATTGTTCACAATTGACTTCAATCATGGTCTTTAATGCTATCTGCACATTCCTACGAGACCAAATACCATCAGTCAGAGAGCAATGCCAACACTGATGCATTGTCATGTTTGCCATTGCATGCTGGTCAGGTCCCACCCAGTACTGAAGATATCTTCTATTTTTTGCAGATAGATATGTCCCAATGATTCTAGCTCAGGTCCAATGACAGACCAGAAATAATCCCGTGATAGATAAGGTATGAGAAATGGTGTTAGAAGGGAGGATGGTAGGAATGCATTCCAAATTAAAGCCATGTGTTTTCAGAAAACTCAGGTTGACAGTACAGGTAGAATACCTGTTGTGGGAGATGAGAGTAATAATTTCTCCAAACTTGCGACAATCAGTATTGAAATAATTACATGAAGGACATCCAGGTATAGCTCAAATTAAGGAACTTGTGAGGAGCTACTTCTGGTGGCCAGGAATCCATGCCCAGATCAAGAAAAATCAGGACTGCGGCACTCATCAAGGAATGCATCACCGTTGTCCCCACTGCATTCATGGGAGTGGCCTAAAATGTCTTGGCAACTTCTATACATTGGCTTCGCAGGCCCATACAAGGGGTACATGTTCATGGCTGCCATAGATGCACACTGCAAATGAAGTCAACAACTGCAGAATAAGCAATTGAAAAGCTTGATGAGATATTCGCCAGATCTGGGAAACCAGAACAATTTGTGAGTGATATCAGTCCACAGTTCACGGCTCAAGAGTTTGAGGACTACCTAAAGAAGAGTGGTATCCAACACCTAAAAAAAACAGCACCTTACCACCCATCCACAAATGGTTTAACAATAGGTTTGTTCTGTCCTTGAACCATGCACTGAAAACATCGAAGGACCAAGGTTTATTAAATGACCGTCTAAACAGTCGCTTGGTGAGGTATTGCAACACCACACATGTGACTACTTAGAGTTCCCCAGCTTTACCGAAGAGGAAGCTGAGAACTACATTTGATCTACTCTTACTGCAGGAGATGTCCGAGATAGTAGAACGCAATCAACTGTCGTAAATCTTAAGAAGAGAAGGCAATTCTGAACGATGCTTGTTTCAATAAAGAGAGCAAATGTCGGCGCGCAGCTATATCAGCAGCGAGAAGTAGGTTCCTGAAACTGTATTGGTTCGAACTGACTCTCCTATTCAGTATGAACTGAGGATGAACTAGTGTGGAGCGGAATGCAGATGAATTGTTCCCTGCGTGAATAATTGTGCCAGTACCGTGTATGCCAGAACTACCGCCATCCATATTACCAGATCATGTGACTGCGATTGATTGCCGAAGAGCCCCTTGCTGCTATTAGTCTTCCCCCTGCAAAAGTTGTTGACTTCCGGTTTCCTCCCACAGTCCAAAGATGTGGCGGTTAGGTGGATTGGCCATGCTAAATTGCCCCTTAGTGTTCAAAAGGTTAGCTCGGGTTACTGGGTTACGGGGATAGGGTGTAGGTGTGGGTTTAATTGGGGTGCTCTTTCCAAGGGCCAGTGCAGACTCGATGGGCCGAATGGCCTCCTTCTGCACTGTAAATTCTATGATTCTATAAAAGAGACTGTAACACCTTCCAGGGTAGGGATATCCTCTGAAGACCCGGATAGTGCCTCTAAGGTCAAGAACAATCAAATCTCTGAAGTGCGCAGGCAACCAATGCAGAATAGATATCCACCATATCATCATTCCTATTAACTGTATTTTTACTGGAGCAGGATGGTGGCACAGTGGTTAGCACTGCTGGCTCACGGCGCCGAGGTCCCAGGTTCGATCCCGGCTCTGGGCCACTGTCCATGTGGAGTTTGCACATTCTCCCCGTGTCGGCGTGGGTTTCGCCCCCACAGCCCAAAGATGTACACCTCAGTCTAGGCCAAGCCTTTGTAATGTTAACAGCTTTTGAATAAACCTGCGCTGTTATTTGCATTCAGCCCTATGTGCTACAACTTTACGTTCTTTTGTCCCAAGAGCGAAGAATAGCCTTTTGTGATTCCCATTCCTTTCTTTCAAGTGCCTCTGTTTGAAGCAGGCCTTGACACTTCTTCAGGTGCAAAATTCCATGCCCTCCTAGGAAGATCTGCCAATACAATCCACATAAGAATTTTCCAGAAGTCATCCCGTTAGTATGTCTTTAAAAAACACAATATCTGAACTTCAAGATGCCAGTGGTTAGTCGGTTGTCCTCACTCCAGCATTGTGTTGGCTGTCATGACTCATAGAAAGAAGTCTTACAACACCAGGTTAAAGTCCAACAGGTTTGTTTTCGAATCACTAGCTTTCAGAGACCAACTCCTTCTTCAGGTGAATGAAGAGGTGGGTTCCTGAAACATATATATAGACAAAGTCAAATATGCAAGATGACACTATGCATGCGAGTCTTTGCAGGTAATTAAGTCTTTACAGGTCCAGATGGGGCAACTGGAGAAAGGGATAATCGCAGGTTAAAGAGGTGTGAATTGTCTCAAGCCAGGACAGTTGGGAGGATTTTGCGCATCATGACCCATCGAGTCATAGATGTTTACAGCATGGAAACAGGCCCTTCAGCCCAGCTTGTCCCACTTTCCCCCATTTGGCCCATATCCCTCTGTACCCACTGTGCCCATGTAACTGTCTAACAGCTTTTAAAGGACAAACTTATACCCGCCTCTACCACTGCCTCTGGCATCTCATTCCAGATGCTCACCACCCTCTGTGTGAAAAAATTCCCCCTCTGGTCTCTTTTGTATCTCTCCCCTCTGACCTTAAACCTATGCCCTCTAGTTCTAGACTCCTTTACCTTTGGGAAAAGATGTTGACTATCTACCTGATCTATGCTCATCATTATTTTGTAGACCTCTATAAGATCACCCCTAAGCCTCCTACGCTCCAGGGAAAAAAGTCCCAGCCTATCCAGCCCTTCCTTATAACTCAGAACATCAAGTCCTCGTTGCATTGTCGTAAATCTCTTCTGTCCAAGTACAGTGATAGAAGTAGAATTTGCAATAGGCTTTGAAAGGAATGTTCAAATATATTTGAAAAAGAAACAAAAAATCAAAGGGTACGGGGAATGTGCATCGAATGGCTCTTTCAGAGAACTAGCAGAGGCTTGGTGGGCCGAATGGTCTCCTTCAGTAGTGTAAAATTCGAAGAGTCAAAGATTGCAGGTCGATTTCTGCAACTCCAATACCTCTCAATTGTACAAAGTCCTGTCTGAACCCGCTGTTAACACTCTGCCCCCAACCATCTGAGAGACAAAACAGATGTGAACATAACTTCAATTCATTTTAAATGAAATACAGTTCACTATCAAATTCAATCTAGTCCTGTAAACGCTTCCCGAAAAGGAATGAAGTTGCTCTGACTTTCAGATGAACCATTCATTTGCAAAGAGATTCTTTTGAGTACATTTTCAGATGGTTGGCCAACAAATTCTTTTTTTTTCTCTCAGATAGAGATCAGCAGAAAGGTCCAGATCTATTCTGTAAAATGGAGCTGATAATTAGATGCTGAAGTAAGAGTTTGAATTATGGACAATAGAGGAGGAAATGCCTGTTTGAAATCTACAAGTAAAACAAATGGAATATTTGATGTGGTAAGTCTTAATTGCTCTGGCTGTTTTCTGCCTGAAACCATGTTTATATTGAGCTGAAATGTTCTTTATTCCTGACACAACCTTTATTCATATAGAAATGATTAATTTCATGTCTTTCCTTCTCTTTGTGTCTCCTTCCAAGGGTTTAATTTGTTGTCGAGAGCACTGGTTACATGTTAAAGGGGGTTAATTGTTCCTCTTGTTTTCGTTGGTGTGTTTGCAGGAACACATGTGTTTACTTAATCGTCTTGGAAGTTGATCAGAACAAGCTGGCAATAATACTGCTAAATCACCTTGAAGCACATAAACAATGGAAATCGTGGTCAGTGCATCAATTCCGTTCCAGAGCCCATAGAAAGTGAGTGCCGATGGAAGGGGAGCAGATACCTGGGAACATCTGGGAATGCCACCATCTGGAAGTTCAACTCCCAGCCACTCACCGTCCCGACTTGGAAATATATCGCTGTCGCTGGTCAAAATCCTGGAACTCCCTCCCTAACAGCACTGTGGGTGTACCTACACGGCAGGGGCTACAGCGAGAGGTTCAAGAAGGCAGCTCTCCACCACCTTCTCAAAGGCAGCAAGGGATGAGCAATAAACGCTAGCCGAGTCAGTGACACTCCCATCCTGTAAATGAATTTAACGAAAATAACAAGAAATTCAGAGTGACCCGACTGGTGGAGGATATGCATCGAATTTCCCACAGGGGTCAGTTCTCCTGAAGCATATCAATGACCTAGACCCATGTCTGCAGGAAACAATTTCAAATTTTGCAGATGGCACTATTGTAGTCAATGAATGTAGTCCCAAGAAGGTGAGTCCAAAGCAGTTTATTTCCGGCTTAGCTCGGAAATACATCAACTAAGCAACAGTCCAAGTCCCAGATGGGACCATCCGGAGATGCCGGCTCCTTCCTGAGGTTGTCTTTGATGTGTTAGGCGGTTTGGTTTGACGTTGACTGCAACTCGATGCAGAGAAGCTAGAAACAAACGTCTAACACCGGAGATAATCCAACACGGTTTTATTTGAACTACGAACTGCTGTACATGTTCAGCTGTGGGTTGACACTCTACTAATCCTACTGATGGCCTCTTACTAGTTCGACCAGACTTACTAGCTACCGCATGGCAATAATGTCCACTGACTTGTGCACTCTGACTGTCTCAGTGTCTGGGTCCCGAAAAGAGCGGGAGTCTTAATGCCCTGTGAGCTTTATAGTGGTGATGTCTTGTCTGGTGATTGGTTGTTCTGTGTTGTGTGTTCATTGATCATCCTATGTGTCAATCACTGCCTGTCTGCATCTCATTATGTACATGAGTGGATATTATGACAGTCTTCTCTTCTTTGCCCGCGTGTTGTGTCTCTGGCTGCTGCGGGGCTGGGTCAGGGAGCATGTAACGTGTAACATGTACCATGTCAGGGAACGTCATTTTCACGCCAATCTTTTGGCAACCGTTCCCTGGTGAGGCTGTCGTCCAAGAGTGGATATTATGACATCTCCCCTTTTTTTAAAAATAAGTTATGAAACGTGAAGGTATATACATGCCTGACTATGTACAAATGGTGAGTTAATGAACATATATACATGGGAAGGTGTCTACCGTGCAGATACAGAGAAAACTGAACAAAATTTACAAAAGTAAAGTCTATAGATTCAGTCTTTGAGGTGGGCGCCAAGTTCTGGTCAATCGCCGCAGAGGTGCTGGAGACGCCGGCACTTGGACAGGCGGGATTGCTGGCATTGCGGCGGTGTCGTGGACAGGTGGGAACGATGGCAGATCGGTGTCCTCGTGGCAGGAAATGTCCGGAGGAGGCACGATAGCCGGCGAAATAATGCGGTTAGGCGGTGGGCAGGGAACTCTCCGCAGCGACCTCCTGTTGCGCCGGAGAATGGAGCCATCAGCCAATTGGACAATGAAAGACCTTGGGGCGACCTTCCTAACAACAACAGCTGGGGATGACCAACCTCCCTCAGGCAACTGGACGCGAACAACATCTGCGGGAGCCAGCGCAGGCAGATCCATGGCATGTGCATCATACGCGATCGTTTGCTGGTCCCTGGACCGATGCACTTTTTACAGCACCGTGAGGTGGTCAAGGTCTGGAATATGGATGGCTGGAACAGTCATCCTCAGGTTGCGGTTCACGAGCATCTGCGTCGGAGACAAACCAGTCGACAGAGGGGCCGCCCTGTAGGCCAGCAGCGCCAAGTTGGAATCGGATGCTGAGTCTGCAGACTTGCACAACAACCGCTTGACGATATGGACCCCTTTTTCGGCCTTCCTGTTTGATTGCGGGTAATGGGGACTGGAAGTGATGTGTCTGAAGTTGTAGGATCGTGCAAAATCAGACCACTCCTGACTGTAAAAACACGGACCGTTGTCACTCATTACTGTGAGTGGTATCCCGTGTCTGGCAAAAGTCTCTTTGCAGGTGTTAATGACGGACCTAGACCTGAGGTCCGACAATTTCACCACCTCCGGGTAGCTGGAGAAGTAGTCGACCAGGAACACGTAATCACACCCATTGGCGTAGAGGTCTACCCCCACTTTAGACCACGGAGAGGTCAAAGGCTCGTGCTGTTGCAGTGTTTCTTTGGGCTGAGCCGGTTGAAACTCCTGGCAGGTCGGGCAGTTGAGGACCATGTTAACAATGTCCTGGTTTATACCCGGCCAATAAACCGCCTCCCGAGCTCTGCGTCGACATTTTTCGACCCCAAGGTGACCCTCATGGATCTGTCCGAGCACCGTAGCTCGCATGCTTTGAGGAATGACGATCCTGTCCAGTTTGAGAAGGATTCCCTCAATGACCGTTAACTCGTCCTTTACGTTAAAGAACTGGGGACACTGCCCCTTTTGCCACCCATGGGCGAGGTGTTGCATCACGCGCTGCAGTAGAGGATCCGTGGCAGTTTCTTCACATATTTGGACCACACGTTCATCAGTGGCTGGTAAGTTGCTGGCACACAACTGCACCTGTGCCTCTATGTGGCAGATGAAATCGCCCTGTTCACACAGCGTGGTGATGGACCTGGATAGGGCATCTGCGATGATCAGCTCCTTACCCGGTGTGTAGACGAGTTCGAAGTCATAACGGAGGAAACGAAGAAGAATACATTGTAGCTGAGGCGTCATGTCATTTAGATCCTTCTGGATTATGTGGACTAAAGGCCTATGGTCTGTTTCCACCGTGAACTTCGGCAGGTCATATACGTAGTCATGAAACTTGACTATTCCTGTCAGTAGACCCAAGCACTCTTTCTCGATCTGGGCATACCGTTGCTCGGTCGGTGTCATGGCCCTGGAGGCGTATGCCACTGGAAGCCAGGACGAGGAGTTGTCTCGTTGGAGGAGCACCGCCCCAATGCCGTCCTGGCTAGCGTCAGTAGATATCTTGGTGTCCCTGGTTGGGTCAAAGAACGGCAGTACTAGGGCTGTGGTGAGCTTCACCTTTAGCTCGAGCCACTCCTTTTCATGCGCGGGCAGCCACTGGAACACTGTTGACTTCTTTACGAGATGCCTGAGGGCCGTGGTGTGGGCTGCCAAACTGGGAATTAATTTCCCGAGAAATTTCACCATCCCGAGGAAGCGGAGGACCACCTTCTTGTCCTCCGGGGTCTTCATGGCGTTGATCGCTAGCACCTTGTCGGCGTCAGGTTGCACACCCTGCTGTGAAATGTGGTCACCCAGAAACTTGATAGCGGATTGACCGAATGAGCATTTGGCCCTGTTGAGCTAGAGGCCGTTTTCGTGAATCTGCTGGAAGACCTGTCGGAGACGGGCAATGTGATCCTCGGGAGTTGTGGGCCAGACGATCACGTCATCCACATATACTCGCACCCCCTCAATGCCCTCCATCATTTGCTCCATAATGTAATGAAATACTTCAGAAGCTGATATGATGCCGAAGGGCATACGGTTGTAGCAATAGCGGCCGAACGGGATATCGAACGTGCAAAGCTTCCGACTGGACGTGTCCAGCTGCATTTGCCAGAAACCCCGGGAGGCGCCAGCTTGGTGAAGAATCTGGCATGATCCATCTCGCTGGTCAACTCTTCACGCTTCGGCATCGGGAAGTTCTCCCGCATGATATTGCTGTTCAGGTCTTTGGGATCAATGCAAATGCGCAGTTCACCAGAGGGTATTTTTACGCAGACCATGGAGCTAATCCAGTCTGTTGGTTCAGTGACCCTTGAGATAATGCCCTGGTCTTGGAGGTCTTGCAACTGCTTTTTTAGGCGATCCTTGAGAGGAGCTGGCACCCGGCGTGGTGCATGGATCACAGGGGTGGCGTTCGGCTTTAGCTGAATTTTGTAGTGATATGGGAGCGTGCCCATTCCATCAAACACGTTGTGGTATTGCGTGAGGATGTCATCTATCTCGGCCTGGAGATTCACATTGGTCGAGGTAGTCGCCGGTGTCGAGGACATGGTGTGGACACGCTGGACCAGATTCAGGAGCTTGCAGGCGCGAGCACCGAGCAGGGACGCCCTGTCAGGCCGAACGATCTTGAATCGTAAAGTTGCCTTGAATTCCATGTGAGATACCCCTAGCCGACATGTTTCACTGGCAGCTGTGGCATTGCCATTGTAGTCGAGGAGTTGGCATGCTGGTGGAAGAATGCTTGGTTGGTCACGGATGCTGTCGAGATCTGACTGCGATATGAGGTTCGCAGACTCGCCGGTGTCCAGTTTAAATCGGATGCGAGCCTGGTTGACTGTGAGGATAGCACACCAGTCCTCATCGGGATCCACACCGAGGATCGAAAGGCGGGTTGCCGGTGCAGTGGGGACCACCTCGCGTGTGGTTATGTTGCCCACCCGATATGGAGATTCGAGGCAATCAGCATCGGGATCCGTTGGGCTGTCAGGGTCAGCATCCTGCATGTCTTGTTGTACCGAACGGATACTTCTGCGCCGTATCTGGGACCGCTGGCTGATAATCGGTGGAGCGGACCTGCAGCAGGCCGCGTAATGGCCAGGCTTCCCACACTGTAGGCATCGTCATCCTTTGGCTGGACATTGCCGCTTTAAATGGGTGGAGCCCCAATTCAGACACGTCATAACGCTGACGTCAGCACGTTCCGTGCACCAACACGCGTGCGCAGTGCGGTCGGCCAATGTACGCACCTGCGCATTCGGGTTGTCGGCCTCGTCGTCCACCCGGCTGTAGCGCGCATGCGTCAGGACCCGGGAAAAGCGCACAAAACGGCCACTCTCCTCGATACTCAGGCCTTGCAACCCGTTCTGCCTCGTGGGAGGCCAGTTTTGCATTTTCCGCCGCCCTGATGTGGGAGTAACAATTCTTATCATGCTCATAGACCACGCATGTCTCAATAGCGATGGAGAGAGTTAGCTGTTTTATTTTTAGGAGCTGCTGACGCAGGGAATCGGAGTGGACGCCGAAAACGATTTGATCCCAGATCAAATGACTTGGAGGAGGGGGCTGAAGGGTGGGTGTGTAAATTTGCTGATGGCACCAAGACTGGTGGAGTAGTGGATGAGGTGGAGAGCTGTTGTAGGCTGCAAAGAGACATTGACAGGATGCAGAGCTGGGCCGAAAAATGGCAGATGGAGTTTAACCCTGATAAGTGCGAGGGTGATACATTTTGGTCGGAAAAATTTGAATGCGGATTACAGGGTCAATGGCAGGGTTCTGAGGAATGTAGAGGAACAGAGATCTTGGGGTTCATGTCCACAGATCTCTGAAGGTTGCCACTCAAGTGGATAGAGCCGTGAAGAAGGCCTATTGTGTGTTAGCGTTTATTAACAGGGGGCTTGAGTTTAAGAGCCGTGGGCTTATGCTGCAACTGTGCGTGACCCTGGTGAGACCACACTTGGAATATTGTGTGCAGTTCTGGTCACCTCATTATAGGGGCTGAGTGGGGGGGTGTGTAACGTGTAACATGTGCCATGTCAGGGAACGTCATGTTCACGCCAATCTTTTGGCAACCATTCCCTGGCGAGGCTATCGTCCAAGAACTTGGATGTCTGAGTTACCATGTTCCCGAATCCTCCACTTCACACATCTCTGTGGTGGGGGCCTACAAGGGGTGATGTCCCCAGGCCACCTTCTGCTGGCCGGCAGGGCTGGAAGACTGTTCCTCTGATGGGGTTTGTTCTAATGCCAGGCTCTCTGCTCCGGGGTAGTCTAGGCACTTCTGCACCGTGGTTCCCGCATTTTTATGGATTGTGATGACCGGTACAGTCTGTTTCACTGTGGCCCCTGAAATCCACAGGGCATCGTCCCTGAAGTTTCGGACATACACATAGACAGCTTTGTCCTCTAGCCCCTAACACTATACTGTGCCCTGCTGCATGCCAGCCTAGCTGGTGTCAACGTTTCTGGCTTTCTGGGTGTGGTGTGGATGTGGGGGTGGTTGTGGGGGTGGTGACATGCATGCCATGGGGAACCGCAACTCAGCGGGGTCTCACTTCATCGCCCGATGCCGGCCTCTGCCTCGGTGACTGCCCTTTCTTCGAGCCCTCCGACCACATTCAGTGCCTTCTGTTCTGCTGCGGTGATGGGCTGCAAGGTTGAACATTTAGGAAGATGCCATTTCAGCTGGGTGGAGACTGTAGTTGTCTTCACCTCTTCCATTGGCTAGAGAAGATTGAAAGCTATGTCGGCATTCCTGTTGAGGAGACAGAAAGGCTAATTTTGCACAATGTACATAAGCTCTGTGATCTACTTATTGCCGTCCCTCAAGGACCCCTGTATCATGCCAATGGCTGGGAGATGGTCTCCCCCTGCACCCTATATTGGGGTGTCCATTGTTCAGACCCAGAGGCCTTGAAGCCATGGTTCCTTGTTGGATAGGACTGTCACTTTGGCACCTGAATCTAACTTAAAGTTGGAAAGGTGGCCATTCACCATGACATTTGTGTTTGCAGAATGAAGAGCTTTGACCTCATCCTTTGATCTGATCCAAGAAAAAAGGCTTTGTGTCTCCTGGGTCGCTGGCCTTGAATTTTTATATCACTTTTGGGTTGTCTGTGTGATACAGCTTACTGAAACGTCCCTGTCTGCGGCAGTGGAAGAATTAGGCTGAACTTTGGTCTATCCTATGAGGGTGTTTTGCACCGCAAATCTGGCAAGGTTATTGGCCAGGGTGGTTCAGAGGTACTTTACCCTGACTTGGGCAGTTCCTGTGCCTTTCTGGCTTAATATGGTGAACTGAGGTGTGACTTTAGCCCTATGAAGTGTTCTCCCGTCTGAAAATGGTTCAGTGCTGGTCACACAGCTCACACAATCTAACCAGCTGGACAGCTTTGTCTAGGATAAGATAATCTCTGGTTTAGAGGAGGCTAGAGAGTGACTCATCCACTAAACGTACCAAGGCTCTGTCTCGGATGAGTTCAGACTTTAAGTCATCATATTTACACCCTGCTGTTTCACAGTAGAGATCATTGACAAAGGAATTGATAGGTTCCCTGGGCTGTTGGGCTCTCTTGTTAAGGAGTTTTGAATTATTTTTAAAGTATGCGGTAGTGTGTTTTCCCAAACCCTTGGTGTGTGAGGTCCAATGCACAGGTAACCCGCAGCATACCCGCGTTATGATTAACTCAGAAGGAAAATTTGCTCCATATTCAGAACTCAGGGGAAGAAACACAAAAACACACACACCACACATACGCACCCAAAAACACACATGTACATACACACACATACACTCAAACATGCACGCACAAATGCGAATACACACACATACAAACACACACAAAAACACACACCACATATGCACACACACGCCACATACATATGCAGACACATACACACAAAACCACATACACAAACACACACAAAAATGTACACACACAAAAAGACACATACACACACATGTATGCACACACAAAAATACACACATATGCACATACACACACACACACACATGCACGCACGTACACACATACACACATAAAATACATATGCATATAAATACATAAACACACATACACATACATCAGATACACACATTTTTATACACACACACAAACCACACACACACACAAAATATATACACACATATACAGGCACACACACACACGTACATACATACACACAAATATACAAACACAAAAAATTACGTACACATATGCACACTTACATATAAACACATATACACACATACACATACACCACATACATGTGCAGGCATACACATATGCATACACACAAACACACATGCACATATGTCACACACATGCACACACACACACACACGCATACACACACACTTACACAGAGTAAAGGCAGCATAGAAAATTGAGCTTTACAGCTATGGAGAGTAAAAATACAAGAACCAAAGAAATCAATATTAGTTCATGTGATTTCCAGAGTCCAGGGTAACAGACCAGTGAAGATTTTGAGTTTAGCTGGCTGAAGACCAGGGTTATAGATCCATTAATTATTATTTGCAGCTCAGCAATCAGCTTCAGTGCTTCTGGCCATAATTCCATTTTTCCTTCTCAGGAAAGAGACAATTTGGTTATTAGCATTTCTTCCAGTATAATGAGTTTCAATTACTTTCTTTTGTGATTTGTAAGGTTCGGGGAACCAGTTAATAATAATAATAATCTTTATTAGAACATAAAACATAGAACATGCATAGAACATACATAGAACATACAGTGCAGAAGGAGGCCATTTGGCCCATCGAGTCTGCACAGACCCACTTAAGCCCTCACTTCCACCCTATCCCCGTAACCCAATAACCCCTCCTACCCTTTTTTAGTCACAAAGGGCAATTTATCATGGCCAATCCACCTAACAGCACGTCTTTCGGGACTTGTGGGAGGAAACTGGAACATCCGGAGGAAACCCACACATACATGAGGAGAACGTGCAGACTCCGCACAGACAGTAACCCAAGCTGTGAATCGAGCACGGGTCCCTGGCGCTGTGAAGCAACAGTGCTAACCACTGTGCTCCCGTGCCACCCAGTTCATTCACAGTTCCTCTGCTGTCATTGATTACAACGGTTCTGTACAATGGGATGTGAGCTTTGACAGGCTGACGGAAGCATTCTTGCGTTCTTCTAACTCCTGGTAGTGGCTCCCACATCAAAGGGCCAAGTCTGTGATCATGTGACTAGTAGCAGCCATTCTTTCTGGTTCAGCAGAAAATCAATTTTAAAAATAGCAATAAGAATAAAATTTGGAATTATTTTCAAGTATTGGACTTGGTTTAATGTCATAGGAACTCAAAACTCCCTTGAACCCAAGGAAGGGGCAATGAGGGCCATACCAGGGGACAAGTCTGTGTGAGAGATATGAATAGTTTTCATGGGGATGACGGTATCAAAGATGGAGGGGAGGGTGCAGTTGAGCACATTAGTAGCTTCAGAGGTGATGTAATGAATAGAGGACCAAAGGCTAAACAGTTGGGATTTTGAAATGCAATTTTTAAGCAAATTTGGGAGTAGCTTTGTGGAGAAGTGTTCAGGTCTGGAGGGAGAAATGGAGGGAATGTGGTGCAAGGAAGTGATTAGAGATGGCCTTATCTGTGATTGATTTAATAAGACTGGCAAGATCATGTGAGTCGGCAAGGTCAAGGGTGACTGTGGATACATTTTGTGCACTTAAGATGGAGGGAGAGATTTAGGGAAGGTAAAAGCAGATTACTGCGGATGCTGGAATCTGAAACGAAAGGGAAAATGCTGGAAAATCTCAGCAAGTCTGGCAGCATCTGTAAGGAGAGAAAAGAGCTGACGTTTCGAGTCCGATGACTCTTTGTCAAAGCTTTGTCAGCTTTGTCAGCTTTGTCAGCTTTGACAAAGTGTCATTGGACTCGAAACGTTAGCTCTTTTCTCTCCCTACAGATGCTGCCAGACTTGCTGAGATTTTCCAGTTTTCCCTTTCGTTAGGGAAGGTAAATTCCATAGCATTCCTACAGTGCAGAAGGAGGCCATTTGGTCCATCGAGTCTGCACTGACTCTGCAGAAGGGCACTGTACCTAGGCCCACTCCCCCAGCATAACCCTGTGACCCCATGCATTGATCATGGCCAATCCACCTAACCTGCATATATTTGGACTGCGAGGAAATCCACGCAGATATGGGGAGAAAGTGCAAACTCCACATAGACTGTAACCCAAGGCCAAAATTGAACCCAGTCCTCCGCACTGTGAAACAGCAGTGTTAACCACTGTGCCACAGTACCACCTGAAATTTCCTGAACACACTGCAAAAACTCTTCCTTCTCTGCCATAAAACCATAAGACCATAAGACATAGGAGCAGAATTAGGCCACTCGGCCCATCGAGTTTGCTCTGTCATTCAATCATGGCTGATATTTTCTCATCCTCATTCTCCTGCCTTCTCCCCATAACCCCTGATCCCCTTATTAATCAAGAACCTATCTATCTCTGTCTTAACGACACTCAGTGAATTGGCCTCCACAGCCTTCTGCGGCAAAGAGTTCCTTTACACTTTTACAAAATCAGTGTATGTTATGATAGCTAAAGATTATTATTTCTATGTAAATTTTTACACATTTAATAACTTTGGACTGTGGGAGGAAACCGGAGTACCCGGAAGAAACCCACGCAGACACTGGGAGAATATGCAGGCTTGGCACAGACAGTGACCCAAGCTGGGAATCAAAGGTGCTAACCACGGTGCTACTGTGCCACCCACGTTTCCTGCAATTTTGTTCCTCTATGTCTTTCCAACTTGTTGGTGGCCTATAGGCCACACACAGTGACTTAATGATACCTCTATTGTTTTTAATTCTAATAAAATAGATCCTGTCCTTTAACTTTGGACTGTGGGACTTCCTCTCTCTGCAACAATGTAATATTCTCCTGAATTGGTAGTGCAACCCCGCTTGCTTTCCTGGCCGATCTTTCCAGAAATCCAGGAATATTTAGTAGCCAACCCTGCCCTTCAGTAAGCCAGAGATCCGTCATCAGTACATTTTCATTCACATGTGTGAATCTGTGCATGCAGCTCACCAACTCTCAGGCTTTGGTCAGTGACAAACTGGGTGGCACGGTAGCACAGTGGTTAGCAATGCTGCTTCACAACGCCAGGGTCCCAGGTTCGATTCCCGGCTTGGGTCACTGTCAGTGCAGAATCTGCATGTTCTCCCCCTGACTACGTGGGTTTCCTCCGGGTGCCCCGGTTTTGTCCCACAAGTCCCGAAAGGCGTGCTGTTAGGTAATTTGAACATTCTGAATTCTCCCTCTGCGTACCCGGAGAGGCACTGGAATGTGGCGACTAGGTGCTTTTCACAGTAACATCATTGCAGTGTTAACGTTCATCTACTTGTGACGATAAAGATTATAGAAAAAATTATATGAGCTGCGGCCGTAAGGACTCAGGAGGAATGCAAAGGTCCTGATCTGTGACAATAATAAAGATTATTTAAAAAAAAGATTATCATTACCATGCACTGTAAATGTAATTTAGACCCTTATTCCATTGCATGTTACCCTGATCTCTCCTGGCACCTTATTCTTCCTTACTCTAATGCTGCTGCCTCTGCCAATACTTCGTGCTCCTTGCTTTTCCTTTCCAATTCTACATCCCAGTTCCCATCTTCTGTCTTTAGTTGTTAACTGACTTCAATAAAAATATGCCAAATGTTGGCAGCCTTTGTAAGGTTATGCAAGCTAACTGCTGGGTAATATTATTCATTAACAGCCACCCTGCTCCGATAAAACCCAGAAGCACTCACTCTGCAGTTCCAACTTCGGCTAGCGAGGTATTTGACATTTCATTCTATCCCACATATGTAAGTATATATTCTTATACTTCCTAACGTGCAGCCTTTGCCTGGTGTCTCTTAGAAATACATCTCAGGCAGCACCTGCTGTTCCTTTTGTTGCAGCAAAAGGCACTCTACAACAGACACACGGCAAATAACAGGAAGGGAGTAGCGTACAGCAAACAAATCCTTTCATCCTGCAAGCCGTCCATTATGGAAACAGCTCAGAATCCAGGGGGGGCATTCAGGGTCCAGGGAGAAACAGCTCTCCTCGTTAATCTGCTAATTGCACACCTCATACCACCCTTCTTAACAGCAGGGTGATATGCCCAGGAGAATCAAACTGATGCAATGGATGCTTTGCAGCCGCCTTTGCAATCTACACTTGCAAATCGCTTGAGGCAGTCACCATTTCAGTCGCTACTTAAAGAGGCCAAGGCAAATTGAAAATCGGGCATTTAAGGGGTGAGCAAACTGATTTAACAAATTGGAACTAGTGTTAAAGTTTATGCAACAACTAAGCCATGAGGTCAACATGTATAGCATCTTATCATGACCAAACAATGTCCCAGAGTAACATTACATATAGCTTCAGGGGATGAGACAGTACAGGAGGCCATCCAGCCTACTGTACCTGTGCCTGCTCTCAGGAAGAGGTATCAGTTATCTTCACACCTGTTCATTTCTTGATGTCCTGCATACTTTTCCTTTTTAACTAGAGATTCAATTCCCCTTTAAAGTTACTGTTGAATCTGCCTTTCAGGCAGTGAATTCTAGATCATAACAACACAGAATGAATGACGCTTTTGTGAATTGTATGGACAAATGTGTTGGCCAACTTAGATTCAGTGAATGATAATGTAGTGGCTGTAATCCTGTACTAATAACCCACAAAATGTGAGTTGATATCCCACCATTACAAATGGTATAGTTGAGCTGCAGAGCTCAGTGGCAACACACTTATCTCTGATCCAGAGGATGCTGGGTGCAAGACCCACTCCAGAGGTATTAGCACAATACTTATGTTGGCAGTGCTGAGGGAGTGCTGCACTATTGAAGATGCTGCCATTCAAACATCGAACCAATACCCTACCTGCCCTCTCAAGTTGGTGGAAACAATCAATGTGGAACTATTTTGCAGAAGAGTAGGGAATTTACTCCATTGACCTGACTAAGATATATCCCTCAATCAAGGATTAAGTGACCATTGCTTTTCATTGGGTCTTAGTATAGAATCACAGAATCCATAGAATCCCAATCTTCAGCTTCAGATTTGACAAAGAGTCATCGGACTCGCTCGAAACGTTAGCTCTTTTCTCTCCCTACAGATGCTGCCAGACGCTGAGATTTTCCAGCATTTTCCCTTTCGTTTCAGCTTCCCAATCCTTTTCACAATGGGTGGGATTTTAGGGTCCTGTGATGGCGGGGGTGGGGCATGAAAATGCAGTGAGCCATTCAAAAGTCCATTGACTTCGGTCGGATCTACTGATCCCCCCCCGGCTGAAGGTGCCATAAGATTATGTCAGATCGCCTTCCTGCTCAAGCTACAATTAAAGTTGGCAATCGTGGATATCGGACCCCAATTAGCATAAGCGAATTATGCAGTTTTCAGGTAGGTAAGTACCCTGGAGCATTTTAACTGTCCACTCTCCGGGTTTCATTAGGCGGGTGGAGTTAAAATCATGTCCTTAATGTGCCCTCAAGTGGCTGAGCAAATGATTTTGTTGTTAGAAATATAAATCACAACTACAATGATTAATGAGGCTCACTGGTAGACAGGGTGAGTAGGAACATGCAATTTTACCAACATTTTCCACATCGCAAACAAATTTTCCCAAGGACAAATGGAAAAACAAATTAAATAGAGTGACGACCAGTTAATCTGTTCAGCTGGACAAGAGCTGGGAGTCATGGACAACGAAGAGGGAGAACTCTTCAAATAAAACAACGTCATGTCTCTCTGGACAGAAAGATGGGGCCATGGTGGTAGCAATGCGGTTGACTCTTAACTGTCAATCGGGGATGGGCAATAGATGCTGGCCCAGCCAGTGATGCCCACATCCCATGAACAAAAAAAAATGGTCTAACACCTCATACCGAAAACAGTGGTCGCAATCTTGCTGCCTCATCGAGCCCAGCTCGGGATAGAACAAGGCCGGTAAATATCACGAGAGGCCTCGTGCGAGATTTATGATGCTCAGGATGCTTCATGAGATCTCATGAGATCGCAAGACGTCATGACCTAGATCTCACCGTCATTGGGCAGGATCTAGATTTGCATATTTAAGTGTGTGGTTAGCCTCACTTCAATATTTCTGCGCCGGAGTATCCCAAGGCACGGGTACGAACACCCGGGTCTGGGAGACCTCGACGTGGCACAGTTTAGCACAAACGTGTTCTAGGTTTAACAGCATTTGGGGGTCTCTCAGGCAATCGGAGGCACTCGGGTAGTTGGGCTCTGGGCAGGATGGAACCCCGGCAACCCTGATGCCACCCGGGCACCTTGGCAATGTCACCCATTGCAATTTCACCCTGGACTGCCGGCGTTCCCAGGTGACATTGCCAAGGTGCCCAGGTGTCAGTTTGGCTGTGCCATGGATCGGACCGGGAATGCCCTTCCCTTGTCAGGTGGGATAAGTGGAGCTCAAGAACCCCCCATCAGTAATTTGGAGGATCTGGATCTGGGGGGCAGCACGGTAGCATGGTGGTTAGCATAAATGCTTCACAGCTCCAGGGTCCCAGGTTCGATTCCCGGCTGGGTCACTGTCTGTGCGGAGTCTGCACGTGTGTGCGTGGGTTTCCTCCGGATGCTCCGGTTTCCTCCCACAGTCCAAAGATGTGCGGGTTAGGTGGATTGGCCATGCTAAATTGCCCATAGTGTCCTAATAGTAAGGTTAAGGGGGGGGAGTTGTTGGGTTACAGGTATAGGGTGGATACATGGGTTTGAGTAGGGTGATCATTGCTCGTCACAACATCGAGGGCTGAAGGGCCTGTTCTGTGCTGTACTGTTCTATGGAGGCCTTGGTGGGAGGTTGAGAGATTGGGGCAGCATTCAGACATGGCACCCCATTCTCTTTCTGTACTGATGTACTCGTCAGTACAAGAAATTAAGGAAAGTGCGGCCTCGGTGGGGCGATCCCCGCAGAGGCCCAAAAATAAATAAAAAATAAAACGGTGCCGAGAAACACCCCACTAATCGTGCCCAAACGGGACTTCTTTCATTAAATCGCGCCTAGCACCTCTGACAATACAGCGTTCTCTCACAACAGTACTAAAGTAGTCGTCTAAACTTGTCCACTGTGAATCCACAACTTACCAGCTCGGAGGCAAGAGAGTTACTAACTGAAGCAAGTCATTTGGAGAGTGAGGGAGGGCTTGCCTGTGTGAGTGCAGCTCCAACAACACTAAAGAAGCTCGACACCATCCAGGACAAAGCAGTCCGCTTGATTGGCACCCCTACCACAAACATTCAAACCCTCCATCACCGGCAAACAATGACAGTCTTGTGTACCATCTACAAGCTGCATTGTCGCAACTCGCCAGCACCTTTCAAAATCACAACCACCACCATCTAGAAGGACAAAGCAACAGATACCTGGGAACCCCACCACCTGGAGGTTCCCCTCCAAATCACTCACCAGCCTGACTTGGAAATATATCGCCATTCCTTCGCTGTCGCTGGGATAAAATCCTGGAACTACCCCCCTATCAGCACAGTGGATGTACCTACACCTCAAGGACTGCAGTAGTTCAAGAAGACAACTCACCACCACCTTCTGAAGGGCAAGTAGGGATGGGCAATAAATGCTGGCCGAAGCAGCAACGCCCACATCCTGTAAATGAAATGAAATTTAAAAATTTTAAAAACAGCTTTACAAAATGATGCTCGTTCACTGATAGTGAAATTATATTATAGCATAAAGTATAGCCAAGTTATGAGTATATAATCTATATTAGCTCTCCTCATGTGTAGCATCATTGGGGGGAAGGGAGCTTACTTGTAGCTTCCTGAGAATCAATCCCTGTGACTGCCATTTTGTACTGGGAGCTTTGGGTCATGACGATACAAATATTTCATTAGTACTGTCACATAGTAAAGCAGGATCACAGAATTTTTATCATAGAATTTACAGTGCAGAAGGAGGCCATTCGGCAGTGGCACTTCGAAAGAGCACCCCATTCAAACCCACACTTCCAACCTATCCCCGTAATCCAGTAATCCCACCAAACCTTTTTGGACACTAAGGGTATTTAGTATGGGCAATCCACCTAACCTGCACAAAGTCCAAAGATGTGCGGGTTAGGTGGATTGGCCATGCTAAATTGCCCGTAGTGTAAGGTTAATGGGGGGATTGTTGGGTTACGTGGGTTTAAAGTAGGGTGATCATTGTTCGGCACAACATTGAGGGCCGAAGGGCCTGTTCTGTGCTGTACTGTTCTATGTTCTATGTTCTATCTTTGGACTGTGGGAGGAAACCGGAGCACCCGGAGGAAACCCACGCACACACGGGGAGAACATGCAGACTCTGCACAGACAGTGACCCGAGCCGGGAATCGAACCTGGGACCCTGGTGCTGTGAAGCCATAGTGCTAACCACTGTGCTACCGTGCCGCCCCAGGATATGGGGAGAGGCAGGTAGGAAGGTGGAGTTCAGGTCACAATCAGACCTGCATGATCTGAACGGATGAGCTACTTCTGCACCCATTTTGTATGATCTTAACACAAGATTATGGCTGGGATTTTCCGGGCCTCCCCCGCGGCGGGTTTTCTGGCAGCAGAGGCATCTCACCATAGGCCGCAGACTGGATCTGCCAGTCCTACTGCATTCTTGCTTCTGAAAGATAAACACCTAACCTGGTTTGTGTTTACATATCATAACAGAGAAGTAAAACCAGTGGTGTACCATCAATGATGCAAAACTCTTTTACAGTTTTAGATTCTTATCCCTTTCGCTTTCGGATGATGTTTTCACACAATCGTTGCGACCCTTCTGCATTGTTAATCTGCAATACTGCTTCCCTCTTGTTGCCATGGCAAGGTCACCTTCAGCTGCGGCAGCACTCAGGAAGTTTGCACACCATCCAGGACTGAACAGTTTGATTAATCAGCTCCTGTGCCAGTCGAATCAATACCCCCACCCCCTCTCTCCCCCCTCCCCCACCCCCATTGTTGGTGCATTGTGGCTGCAGCCTGTGCACTTTACAGAATGTATGGCCGTAACCCTCCCTCCCCATTCGCCCCGACCACCAAGAAGTAATACTGGAGAAATTCCATCACTTCCAAGATCCCCCAGCCTCAGGTCGCACGCCATGCCCTTTTGGAGGACTATCATCATTCCTCCTATTGCTGAGTGGATATCCAGGAATTAATTACATCATATAACTGTGGGCGAACCATCACCAATCAACAGTAGATTGCAGGAGAAATGTCACACTGCCTCCTCAGCCCAGTTAGGGAAGGGGAATAATTTCACCCACATGCTTAAGAATAAAAAATGTCTTGTGGTAACGTTTGAACCTTTATCCCCAGTGAATTGACGGATCCAGGTTAAATGCTGGCCCAGCCTTACAGAGCATGGGGCAAAATCCAAGCTTCCCGAGAGTAGGTGAGAAGACTGGACAAACAAGGAAATAGTGTTTCTCCAGATTTCCTTAATGTTGGCTGCTTACATTTCAGCCTCTATTGGTTCTCCTTATGGGTTGGAACGGCCCAGTAAGAATGCTTCATATATTGCTTAATACTTCAATACTTATAACTGCCTCGACTAATTTGTGAAATTAAAATGGGAGAAGCCGATGACAGAAAAACATAAATACTCCGGGTGCTCCGGTTCCCTCCCACAGTCCAAAGCTGTGCAGGTTAGGTGGATTGGCCATGCAAAGTTGCCCTTAGTGTCCAAAAAAGGTTAAGTGGGGGTTACTGGGTTACGGGGATGCGGTAGATACGCGGGCTTGAGTAGGGTGCTCTTTTTAAGGGCTGATGCAGACTCGATGGTCTGAATGGCCTCCTTCTGCACTGTAAATTTTCTGATTCTATGATAAATGAAGGCTGCACGGGGTCATTTCAACTGAACTCACCTGATGTGAAACCCAACTTATTCGGTGGAACACTGGATTTACCCTGGATTTGCACCCCACTAAATGTCACTCTTAGTTGACTTTTGGGAGAACAAAATTGGGTAAAATTATCATTGCAGTGATACTGTCAGTCTCCTGACACATAGGTTATGTTGTATTCTCATAACTATCAGCAATGCAAGGGTTAATGTAGTGTCGAAGTAGCCACTAGAGGGAGCTACAGTTACTACTGTATAAGGCAGTGATGATAGACCTTAGGTGAGGAGCGTATGCAGGAGTTAACTAATGAAGGTTAGAAGAGCCGATAGTGTGAATAAGGTTAGATCATAGTTTAAACCAGTAGTGAGATTAGTAGTAGATGAATATAGTTAGATGTTATTGATCAATCGTGCATTCTTAAGGAGTATGTGTCGAATCCAAGTTAGCCGTGTAAATAAAATCATAGTATTGTTTAAATTCAAGCTATTTTGTGGCCTTTGTGAACACTACACCAACCATCCTGAAATAAGCAACACAAAGAACACCACAAGTGAGGTTAAAATTGCCCCCATATCTCTGTCGCATCACAGACTGTGTGTGGACTACAGAACATAGTTAAAATGCTGTTTCAGATTGGAGGGGGAATGAAAAATGAAGGGAGTGTGTTGCTACATGGAGACTAGTTGGTGCTTTTATCACTGCTGCGGGTCACATTCCCAAGGGAGGAAAATAACACTACCACCCATATAATAAATATGCCTAACAATTATAGTACTGATCACTTGTATTAAACTAATTGCACCTTACATTATGCAGCTTGATAGGCTGGTTCCACAATGATTGGATTCCAAGTAAAATTCAAAGCTCCAGACTGTACAGCTTGTTAAGAGGGATTAGACAAATTTACTGACAGGGGTGGTCTGTTCTGCAGGAACTAAGTAATAATAATTGACCTTGGGACAATATCACAGATGCACAGGGTACTAAAGCATTCTAGACAAGGGTTTCCGTTTGTGCAAGGCCATGGCAAGTTAACGCATTCTATTTTGGTTTGTGTTTTTATGTTCATAAGAATTTAAACAGACAGAAAAAGGCAGTCTATTTTTCTCCAAGAACTGTGTGCCTTTTTATGGGTTTAATGTCTGTTCATTTAAAACGCCTCACTCCAGTGGCAGGTTTTTGGGCAGAACTGAATACCACCACCAAAAACAAAGTGGGTGAAATTTTCCCTTTTATAGATGAAGTCCATCTTAGTCTAATAAACCCTAAGACAAAGGATTTAATAATTGGTGTGATTCCTGCTGTTGGCGGGGTGGATGAACATACGCGATCTTCTCCTTTTGAGTTAATTAAGTCTGCCTCCGCGAGGAGCTTATGAGTTTCGTGGTGGGCAGGCAGGATATCACCCACCTTGCTGTTACCTTATGGGGTCAAAGGTCCAGGTGCCATATTTAATTGGTACTCGGACAGACATTTATTCAACACAGGTCAGGACCTTTGCATAATTCCTTCAGAGTCCTTATGGTCGCAGCTCATTTTTTTTTTCTATAATCTTTATTGTCACAAGTAGGCTTACATTAACACTGCAATGAAGTTACTGTGAAAAGCCCCCAGTCACCACACTCCGGCGCCTGTTCAGGTACACTGAGGAAGAATTCAGAATGTCCAATTCACCTAACAGCACGTCTTTCGGACCTGTGGGTGGAAACCGGAGCAGCCGGAGGAAACCCACGTAGACACAGGGAGAACATGCAGACTCTGCACAAACAGTGACTCAAGCCGAGAATCGAACCTGGGACCCTGGCACTGTGAAGCAACATCGCCAACCACTGTGCTACCGTGCCGCTACTGTGCCGCATACTGGAGAAGCTGGCAGATCACGGGACATGAGGGCACCTCCGCCATTGCCTTTCGCTAATCTCGAGATCTGAGCACTACGATACAGCCATGCTCAGGCCAATGACATGCAAACCCACCTTACCCCTTCCATGTAAAGGCCATCCTGCAAAGAAGGTTCCCGACACTGCTCATTGGAAAACTTGACCTGTCTTTAACCCACCCTGAAAGTCATGAGAACAGAATTCACACAGTTTATCCCACCGTTGGGGAACTGTTATTTTGCCTCCCGTCAAAAGTGCACCCATCCGCCATGATTCTCACCCCTTGTAGGACAGGAATATTCTGCCCAGTGTCATCGGCCTGACCTGCCATGATTGCAATGGCACAAAAAGATTCCAAAGTAAAGGGGAATTGGCAATGTTTATGAGTTGGAAATATTTGCAGCGTTATGGGGAATAAACACAGAGTGGGGCGGACTGGATCAATCCATCTTTCAAAGAGCTGGCAATGTCACAATGGGCCGAATGGTAATTTCTGTGCCGCGTGATTCTATGATTCTATGGATAGGACTGTTACAGCAGCAATGTGCACGAACAGTCACTGGAATGTCTCACAAGCCCTCATTATATTCAGATGGTGTTTGACGCCCCATCTGGAAACTAATGCAATACACAACCATCAACCACACTGCCCTTTAATACAATCTTAAACTTGAAAGCACATTTCAAAATGAATCAAAAATGGATTCTCTCTGCAGAAACTAGGACAAACATCCCCCAAAAACGCTAACAACCACCATTTGGGCAATGGGGGCCATGGAGTTCATTATTTATGTGTGACGTAGGTATCTCTGTTCCTATATTTGTATGTGAACAGATGGATTTTTAACAACAATCATTTCATGGTGATCATTAGACTTTTAATTCCAGATTCCTATTCAATTCAGATTTGACCATCTGTTGTGATGGGAATAAAACTTGAATCCCCAGGGAATCACTCTGGGTTTACTGGAATACTAGTCCAGTGACAATGTCACTGCGTCACTGCAACCCACTATCTACACCTCGGGGGCTGCAGAGGTTCAAGAAGGCAGCTCACCACCACCTTCTCTAAGACAACTAAGGATGGGCAATGGATGTTGGCCTAGCCAGCGACGCCAACATCTTAAAAAACGAGAATTCTCCTGACATCTGGGGCGGGTTTCTCCAATAATGGGGCTATGTCCCCACGCGCACAAAAGAAAGGGGAAGAATCACTCTGGACTTACCTGGAGATAGACCAGGGTGATTCTGCTATTTGCAAGGGGCTAGCAGGGCCCCGGAGTGCTCATTGCAGCTCCGGCTGCTGATATGGGGCCCTGCACTTCCAGTCGGGGTCCACGCATGCGCACGGCGGCGGCCTGTGTTGACATGGCCGACCTGCACCGCGGACCAGCACCAAGAAGATAGGCCCCCCCCCTCCCAGATCGCGCGCGCCCATGGATCGGTGGCCCCCGATCGGAACTCTGGCCGCCCTGGAGGGCCCCCCAGTGAATGATCCCCCCGCCCCCCACCAGGCTGGCCGCGGATTAAGTCCGCAACCGCCATGCCGAATGCCCGCTGGGTATAACGATGAGAGAACCATGCAGGCGGAAGCTCAGCCAGCTGCAATTGGAGAATCGCCGTGGGGGCTTCTTTCAATGGCTCCCGACCGGCGCCGCGTCGACCGCGTGCACCCGATTGGCGGCAATTCTCCGGGGAATCTCCGGAGCGGCGTCGGTCCCGATCTCGGGTCTGACGCCCATTCTCCGCCCCCTGCGCCGAGTGCGATTCCGCGGCGGGAAGGCTCGGAGAATCCCGCCCCTGGATTCCAGAGGTTTCTCTGGAGAGAATAGGGAGAAAACCGTCAGCTCTCACTGTAAGTGTGGTTGAAGCAGCCATTTAACGAAGGAAAGGGAGAAAAAAACCTGACCCAACAGCCTGATTTTCCTGTTCCCTCACCAGCTGGGCATCCGTTTGGAGAAGTGCCGGGAAGAAACAGGGCATAAAGTCTGGCATCCAACCCTGCAGCCCAGGGAAGGGCATCAGGCTGGGAATTAGCTGGAGACATTCTGGCTGCTGTGTTGGACAGCAGCTGGAATCCTCTCTGACCATAGGCCGCTCATTATGGCTAACTTGCCTCCGCTCACTTTCACAAGCAAACTCTGTTCGGTGGCACCTCTGTGCTAAAATCTGACCGAATAATTCAAATGACCCGTGACCCATCAAATGTGGGTTTCCGGAGGCCCGGACTGCTGCAGTGCCATTTAACTCTGCTGTTGATCCAAGGTCTAAGCTGAAGATGCGGGGTCGGGGTGGGGGCATGCCAATCAGCTGATTAGTCTTTCCCAAAGTAGCCTGTTTGTGAACATTTATCCCATTGTCTCACACAGAGCCCGTTATGTGACCTCAGGAAACATTTCAGATTAAATATGGCTCTGTGTGACGTACAGCCATGTATAAACCTGATTCTAATTTCCGGAATGCATTCTGCACAGTGAACAACATGCCAATTTTGCAGACGCCGCCATTTAAAAACAACTCCTGCAAAGGGTAAGTATTGTATTTTTAGGTTTCACTTGAAAATCTTTGGGGAATTTCAATTGCTTTTCATGCAGCTCATGTCAAGGCAGATTTCTGTATCAGTTTGCTGGACAACAATTCATGGAAATTAGCTTGTAAATAAATGCCAGAATGGTATGTTCCCCTGGATACTCAATTATTTGAGATGCAAATTATCCTTGCACCATCCATTATGTGCAGGGAGCACATACACAGGTCGGAGCGAAGTCAATGTCCGTGAGGTAGAAATTGCACCTTGTCCCATCCATTTAATGGGCCCAATAAAGGGTAATTTTTTTGAGGACTACCATCCAATGCCCAAAGGAAGGCTGAAAGAAGTCCAACAAAATTATGGGTTGGGCCTCCTCGTGTAGCCACCTCGTGTATGTAGTGATCTCTATATGTGCATGTACACAAGGGGTTAATGTATAATCAGTAGCACCACATGATCACTAGAGGGCCTGACCAACAGGGGCATAAAAGGCAACCACATTGGATCTCTGGCTCTCCCGGGGGTGCACTGTGACCAGGACAATAGCAGAGTAGTTCAGATGGCTAGTGGAGTTACGTATAGTTACCGTAGTTAGATCTTGTTAACCTTATCACTAGTATCAAATTTGAAGTAAAGAACTCATGCAATTATTGTTATAGTTACTCAATAAACCTTTTGTTACTACTGGACAAGTTCGAGTCTTCTTCATCGAGATTCAGAAGTCCTCATAACTAACCAAGGTTTGAATAGCACACGTTACCTACCACACAGGTAACAAAACAGTGTAGACTTCAGGTATTAGGCCACTTAATTAAGTAAATTCCTAATGCTTATTTTACGGGAGAAATTAGATGGCGATCAGCTGAGGAAACACCCAGACTGCATCTTCCGGGATTTATCAGAGGTCACTATAACCATTTCATTTCCAAAAACAAGCAAACAAAAAACATCATTGCTGTGTTGCTAGGAAGAGCAGATATATTCTGCATGGCATGGCATGGTGGCACAGTGGTTAGCACAGCTGCCTCACAGTGGCAGGGACCCGGGTTCAGTTCCAGCCTTGTGTCACTGTCTGAGTAGAGGTTGCACTTCTCCCCGTGTCTGCGTGGGTTTCCTCCAGGTACTCTGGTGTCCTCCCACAGTCCAAAGATGTGCCTGTTGGGTTTATAATTCACCACAGGGGGTAAAACCCGTGCAGACACAGGGAGAATGTGCAAACTCCACATGGACAGTGACCCAGAGACGGGATCGAATCCGGGTCCTCAGTCCGTAGGCAGCAGTGCTAACCACTGCACCACCGTGCTACCCCGATAGCAATCAATTAACGAATAAATATGGAGTCCAGAGTTTGATAATTCCTTCTGCATTCAGCGTCTCTGGAAAGTGTTATTTCTGATGTCACCTAACCCGACCTGTCTACAATTTGCCTAATCTTCTAATGCTAATAGTGATTGCCCAAGGTGACATGATCGTCATTGACTTTTACTGCTGCTGGGTGAAGTCCTATGGATGTTTTGTTTACCAATTAATTCAGAATATTGATCTTTTGCACAAAGAAACAATTTTCTCATCATTAAATCTCCCACTGGAGAAATAAACATTTCAGTTTTAATTTACGTATCAGTGATGGAGAATACTGGCTGATACCCGCTCTCCAATTGGGGATGTACAAGTTGGCAATCGCCCTAGTTTCAGCCATTATCCGTTTACATTCGACCCAGCAATTTTCTTACGGGGAGCTAAAATTCACACGCAACAAAACCTTAGTTGGCACAGTTAGTGACAGGTTTTATATCTGAGACCAAACTGTAATCCACCTGAGACAGCTGGAATCGTAACTTATTCTATCACTTGTTAAGTGATACCTAAAGCCGTGATTATTTTAAGAAAGCTTAAATCTCTCTTAACCTCATTCCATTTGACATTCATCAACAGAAAGTAACTGGCTTACTTGGCATCAGTTGGACAGAATCCATCAGACAGGTTTGGCAACAAGCGAGATCTGAAATGGGAGTGCCTTTTGGTAGCAACCCGAATTATGTGGGCCCGGATTTTCACCGAGCGGGATGACTCAGGAGTCCTTTAAAAGTGGTGGAAAGCTACCGATTCTGAGATTACTGACTCCATTCCGGGGTTTCCTGTTTTCAGGCGGGTCGTTAAAGAGTATGCTTGCTTCAGGTCAACAGCCACACCCTGCACTCCCAAACCTGGCCAGTTCCATTGCAGGGATAGGTGTGTCCTCGTCCTCCACAATTCTCATGTAGTCACACCAGCATTTCAAAGAGTTGCGGTTCACCATAGCTCAGAGGTGCTGTGAGCTATTATTAACATGAGGGCAAGTTCAGTAGATCCTCCTCATGCTCTCAATGCCAGGATGTGCCCCCCCTAAACCACCCCGGTGGCCTCTCAGGACCTCATACCAAGGTATGACTGTTCCATGCATATTAACCGACTCTAAACTCTGTGGAAGCCCTGAATTCTGTAAGTGACAGTAGGATGTGGAAAAAAAATCTGGAAAAAAGTGGTCATTCATTCTTAAAAATATATTTTACTCTCGCGCAATAAAAGTGTCAATCATTCAGATCATTTAAAGTTTCAATAGCAAATAATGCAAACACACGAAAGCCCTTTATCTTGTGTAAATGAGCATTGTGAAATTGACAGTATAGATCAGGGAACCAGAGCCGTCAATCAAGCAATGTTTTCTCTGGAGCTCAGTTATTTCAACAGGCTAATGGACCTCTGGGCTCTCGGTCAAGAATACACAATTAAGCTTGTAGTGCAGTCAGGGAAAATCACGCTGCACCTCCTTTTTATGGCACTAATTCCCGTACCGGCCTCCCCGAACAGGTGCCGGAATGTGGCGACTAGGGGCTTTTCACAGTAACTTCATTGAAGCCTACTCGTGACAATAAGCAATTATTATTAATTGTCATACATCCGTAAGTTCAAATGTCCCAGAGCCAGTTTTGAAAGTTATGGAGAGAAGGTATGTATGTAAGATAAGTGGGTGAGAGGTTAGCGGGGGTCTGGGGAGTTGAATGTTCAGGATGGGAGGCTGGGGAAATTGGGGTGGTGGGAGGGTAGTTAGGAGTTGCTGGGTGGTCAGGGGATTTGATGGCGTGGTTTGGGGGTGAGGAGGATAGTTGGAGGGGTGAGGGGTAGTCAGCTGGTGAAAAAGTGGTTGGGGGGGAGGTTGCGATCCTAGTTAGGGGTCAGGAGAAGGGAGTTTGGCAGGGTAGTTGGGGGTCCAGTGGAAAGTTGGGGTGTTAGTGGGGTTGCCCGGCAGCTCCAGCAGCCCCAGCAGTGCCAAACTCAGTACTGGGTGCTCCTGGAACTATAAGGAGACCCATGAAGATTGAAGATGGATACGGACCCAGGAAGTGTAGAAGATTTTAGTTTAGACGGGCAGCATGGTCGGCACTGGCTTGGAGGGCCGAAGGGCCTGTTCCTGTGCTGTACTTTTCTTTGTTCTTTGAACCCAGGTAAGTCCCAGGTTTTTTTTAGGTCAGAAGAGAGCGAACACCCGAGGGAGTGGCCAATGGACAGAGAATGGTTTTGCAAGTCAGGTGGGGAGGCATAAAGTGGGGGATGTGCATAGGACACCCCCATATGATGTATGCCCTACCTTCCTGCCTTCTCATTTTTGCTGACCGTTTCCTTCCCATCATATTATGGCAGTGGATGCAGATTGAGGGCCTTCAGTGCCACTGAAAAAATATAATTGACCACCTAAGGCTCTCAAGAGGCCTAAAGGCAGACCGGCGAGTGAACGCCATATCTACTGCCCTTATTATGGAGACTTGATTGAGGGTAGGTGGGAAGGCAGTGAGCTAGCCACCCAACATACTTTATATCACCCCCCCCCCCCCCCCACACACTGCTGAAAACATGCCTGATGGGCTTTGACGAGGTGGGGGAAGTGAGACGTGTAAAACTCAACCCTGGGTGATCTGTAATGATGATCTGGAGTGCGCTGCTCGAAAGGTTGGTGGAAGAGAATCGGGTAAACACTTGAACATTTGCACAGCCATGACGAAAGAACAGTCGAGTGGAACTAATTGGGTTGCTTTCTTCAAGGGCTGGAATAGGCACAGTGGACCTCCTTCTGGACTGTATCAGTCTATGGTTCTATGATTGCACCATACACTTTATAATACAATGTTGTTGTAATGTATCCTCATTGTGGAATATTTAGACACAGTTAAGACAGAGCTATTGATGATAATATTTCCAGCACTGACATTTCAGCACCCGAGGGCTAAATAGAGATAATGCCATCCATCTTGCATCGAGCAGGGTAACATGTTCTCGCTCTGTTGGAGAGAATTTCTCAGCAATTTGATCGCTTTGTTGCTTCCTGACTGATGACACCATCAAGAGTGTGCAAGAGAGTTAAAGGAAGGCGTGTGGGTGGAAAATCTTTAATGCTGCATTCAATTTGAGTGCTCCACAAGGAATACTGAAGGGAACAAAATCCTTTAATCACAAATTGCCCTCATTAAAGCACAAACAACTGTGCAAACTTTAGGCATGGAATGAAGCCTTTAATGAGATCAACAATTTGGATTTGAAATGAGAGGGAGGAGAAAGAATAGACCGCTGTAAAAGTAAAGAGAAAGAATACTACAATCTAGCATTATCGCGACAGTGAGAAGACGCAAAGTATAATGTTATGTGACCCTTTGACATTGAAAACTTGTACTTTCAACATTGCAGCTATTTTTATTAATGGAAGGCCTAGATTTTTGTATCTATATGTATGTGGGTGTGCATGTGCTTATTACAATTCAATAAGCTTATTTAAATTCAGTTCATAATATACAGTATTTCACAATACACTATGAAGATATGGTACGGGATTCTCTGTTAGCTGACGCCAATGATGGGCAGCATGGTAGCACAGTGGTTAGCATTGTTGCTTCAAAGCCCCAGGTTCGATTCCTGGCTTGGGTCACTGTCTGTGCGGAGACTGCACGTTCTCCCCGTGTCTGCGTGGGTTTCCTCCGGGTGCTCCGGTTTCCTCCCACATGGAGTGCATACCCTGCACCATGGAGTATGTACCCTGCACCATGGAGTATATACCCTGCACCATGGAGTATATACCCTGCACCCTGGAGTGCATACCCTGCACCCTGGAGTGCATACCCTGCACCAGGGAGTGCATACCCTGCACCATGGAGTGCATACCCTGCACCCTGGAGTGCATACCCTGCACCATGCAGGGCATACCCTGCACCAGGGAGTGTATGTCCTGCACCCTGGAGTGCATACCCTGCACCATGGAGTATATACCCTGCACCATGGAGTATATACCCTGCACCCTGGAGTGCATACCCTTCACCATGGAGTATATACCCTGCACCATGGAGTATATACCCTTCACCATGGAGTATATACCCTGCACCATGGAGTGCATACCCTGCACCATGGAGTGCATACCCTGCACCCTGGAGTGCATATCCTGCACCATGGAGTGCATACCCTGCACCCTGGAGTGCATACCCTGCACCATGCAGTGTATACCCTGCACCAGGGAGTGTATACCCTTCACCATGGAGTATATACCCTGCACCATGGAGTGCATACCCTGCACCATGGAGTGCATACCCTGCACCCTGGAGTGCATACCCTGCACCATGGAGTGCATACCCTGCACCCTGGAGTGCATACCCTGCACCATGCAGGGCATACCCTGCACCAGGGAGTGTATGTCCTGCACCAGGGAGTGTATGTCCTGCACCAGGGAGTGTATGTCCTGCACCAGGGAGTGCATACCCTGCACCAGGGAGTGTATACCCTGCACCATGGAGTATATACCCTGCACCAGGGAGTGCATACCCTGCACCATGGAGTGCATACCCTGCACCATGGAGTATATACCCTGCACCAGGGAGTGCATACCCTGCACCATGGAGTGCATACCCTGCACCATGGATTGCATACCCTGCACCATGGAGTATATACCCTGCACCATGGATTGCATACCCTGCACCATGGAGTGCATACCCTGTACCATGGAGTATGTACCCTGCACCATGGAGTGCAAATCCTGCACCAGGGAGTGTACGTCCTGCACCAGGGAGTGCATACCCTGCACCAGGGAGTGTACGTCTTGCACCAAGGAGTGCATGCCCTGCATCAGGGAGTGCATACTCTGCACCATGGAGTGCATACCCTGCACCATGGAGTGCATACCCTGCACCATGGAGTGTACGTCCTGCACCATGCAGGGCATACCCTGCACCATGGAGTGTACGTCCTGCACCAGGGAGTGTATGTCCTGCACCAGGGAGTGCATACCCTGCACCAGGGAGTGTACGTCTTGCACCAAGGAGTGCATGCCCTGCATCAGGGAGTGCATACTCTGCACCATGGAGTATATACCCTGCACCATGCAGGGCATACCCTGCACCATGGAGTGTACGTCCTGCACCAGGGAGTGTATGTCCTGCATCAGGGAGTGCATACTCTGCACCATGGAGTGCATACCCTGCACCATGCAGGGCATACCCTGCACCATGGAGTGTACGTCCTGCACCAGGGAGTGTGCGTCCTGCACCAGGGAGTGCATACTCTGCACCATGGAGTGCATACCCTGCACCATGCAGGGCATACCCTGCACCATGGAGTGTACGTCCTGCACCAGGGAGTGTGCGTCCTGCACCAGGGAGTGTATGTCCTGCATCAGGGAGTGCATACTCTGCACCAGGGAGTGTATACCCTGCACCATGGAGTGTACGTCCTGCACCAGGGAGTGCATACTCTGCACCATGGAGTGCATACCCTGCACCAGGGAGTGCATACCCTGCACCATGGAGTGTACGTCTGCACCAGGGAGTGTATGTCCTGCATCAGGAGTGCATGCCCTGCATCAGGGAGTGCATACCCTGCACCAGGGAGTGTACGTCCTGCACCAGGGCCTGCACACTGTGGTTAATCATAATAGCATAAATCACATTGTTATCACCCATGTTGGACCATGCCTCTGTAAGCTCGGCACACGAGCAGTTGTGCGGCTCTGCCCCTAAAGGGAGGTGTACTGGGAATGTACGGAAGTTTGTACTGGGCAGCACGGTAGCATGGTGGTTAGCATAAATGCTTCACAGCTCCAGGGTCCCAGGTTCGGTTCCCGGCTGGGTCACTGTCTGTGCGGAGTCTGCACGTCCTCCCCGTGTGTGCGTGGGTTTCCTCCGGGTGCTCCGGTTTCCTCCCACAGTCCAAAGATGTGCAGGTTAGGTGGATTGGCCATGCTAAATTGCCCGTAGTGTCCTAAAAAGTAAGATTAAGGCCGGGGGTGGGGGGTGGGGGGAGGGTTGTTGGGTTACGGGTATAGGGTGGATACGTGGGTTTGAGTAGGGTGATCATTGCTCGGCACAACATCGAGGGCCGAAGGGCCTGTACTGTTCTATGTTCTAACTCAACGGGTACGGTACACCGTGCCTTTTCGACTCCAGGAGCACCGAGAGCTTCGTACACCCAGATCTGGTAAGACGCTGTTCGCTCCCTGTTTTTCCTGCACGGCAAACTATCTCCCTCGCTTCGGGCTCCCACTCTGTCCACATCCAAGGGCGCACCGTCGCGACTCTAATGATCCAAGGCGCTAGTTACTCTAATTTTCAACTATACGTCCTGCCCAAACTCTGCGCCCCACTCTTACTGGGACTCGAGATTCAGTGAAATCTCAAGAGTCTCACCCTCAGCTTCGGCGGACCTCTACCCCCACTTACTATCTGCAGCCTAGCCACGCTGCAAAACCCACCCCCCCTCCACTCTTTGCCAATCTCACTCCGGACTGTAAACCCATAGCCACTTGCAGCAGGCGGTACAACCTACAGGACAGGGTGTTTATCAGAACCGAGGACCGAAGGCTCCTCCGTGAGGAGATCATAGAGGCCAGTAACAGTCCCTGGAGAGCTCAGGTGGTGGTCGTCAAGACCGGGGAAAAATTCTGCATGGTCGTAGAGTATAGTCAGACTATTAATCGATTTATGCTCCTCGACACGTACCACCTCCCCAGGATTGCAGACATGGTGAATCAGATAGCCCAGTACCGGCTCTTTTCCACGGTGGATCTGAAGTCTGCACACCACCAGCTCCCAATCCGCCCGGAGGACCGCCACTACACGGTGTTCGAGGCCGATGGCCGCCTCTTGCACTTCCTCCGGGTTCCCTTTGGCGTCACGAATGGGGTCTCGGTGTTCCAACGAGCGATGGACCGAATGGTGGAACAGTACGGGCTGCGGGCCACGTTTCCGTATTTGGATAACGTCACCATCTGCGGCTATGACCAGCAGGACCACGATGCCAACCTCAATCTCCAGATGGCCCAGAAGCTTAATCTCACGTACTACATGGAGAAATGCGTTTTACGCACGACCAGGCTAGCCATCCTCGGCTATGTCGTGGAAAACTGAGTCCTGGGCCCCAGACCCGGACCGTATGCTCTTAGAGCTCTTAGAGCTCCCTCTCCCTCATTGTCCCAGGGCCCTCAAATGGTGCCTGGGGTTCTTTTCATATTATGCCCAGTGGGTCCCTCAATATGCGGACAAAGCCCGTCCACTCTTTAAGGCCACACTTTTTCCCTTGTCAGCTGAGGTCCGTCAGGCCTTCAACTGCATCAAGGAGGACAGTGCCAAAGCGGCCATGCGGGCGGTGGATGAATCCGTCCCTTTTCAGGTTGAGAGCGACGCCTCAGAGGTAGCTCTTGCAGCCACATTGAATCAGGCAGGGAGACCAGTCGCATTTTTCTCCCGAACCCTCTCCGCTTCGGAACTTCGACACTCCTCGGTCGAAAAGGAAGCTCAAGCCATTGTGGAGGCTATTCGTCACTGGAGGCACTACCTCACAGGTAGGAGGTTCACCCTCATCACCGACCAAAGATCGGTTGCCTTCAGGTTTGACAACTCGCAAAGGGGCAAAATGAAAAATGATAAAATTCTGAGGTGGAGGATCGAGCTCTCCACCTACAAATACGATATCATGTATCGACCGGGGAAGCTCAACGAGTCCCCAGATGCCCTGTCCCACGGCACATGCGCCAGCACGCAGAGCGACCGCTTAAAAGCCATCGACAATGACCTCTGCCACCCGGGGGTCACACGGCTCGCCCACTACATTAAAGCCCGAAATCTGCCTTTCTCCACCGAGGAGGTAAAAGCCGTCACCAGGGATTGCCCTATCTGCGCGGAGTGCAAACCGCACTTCTATAGACCAGACAGGGCCCACCTGATCAAGGCTTCTAGGCCCTTTGAACGCCTCGCTATCGATTTCAAAGGCCACTCCCCTTGACTAACTCCAATTTGTACTTCCTAAATGTCATAGACGAATTCTCCCACTTCCCGTTTGCCATCCTGTGCCCTGATATGACCTCCCACACAGTCATCAGAGCCCTGCATAGTATCTTCACCCTCTTTGGTTTACCCAGCTATGAACACAGCGACTGGGGTTCGTCCTTCATGAGCGACGGGCTGCGTCAGTACCTGCTCAACAAGGGCATCGCCTCGAGCAGGACTACCAGCTATAACCCCAGGGGGAACGGGCAGGCGGAGAGGGAGAATGCGATGGTCTGGAAGACCGCCCTACTGACCCTCCGGTCCAGGAATCTCCTGATCTCCCATTGGCAGGAAGTCCTCCCAGACGCGCTCCATGCTATTAGGTCTCTCTTGTGTACCGCCACCAATCAGACCCCTCACGAGCGGCTCTTTACCTTTTCCAGGGGTACTACCATGGGGGTATCGCTCCCGGCATGGTTGAAGACACCGGGCCCAGTGCTCCTCAGGAAGCACGTCAGGGTGCACAAAACTGACCCGTTTGTGGAAAAAGTGGTCCTACTGCACTTGAACCCCCAATACGCCTTCATAGAGTACCCTGACGGCCGTCAGGACACCGTATCCCTCCAGGACCTAGCGCCTGCAGGATCAAACCCCACTACTACCACCGCCGAGGTACACCTCACACTACATCCCACCCAACTTGCAGCGCCCCACGCCCCCATGCCTACCAGTTCCCTACACATGTTCCGTTCGCCCGCACCCGCAAGTTCCCAGCACCCCCACTCCCCAGTTGAACCAGACGGGTATGAAGCTTGGACAGAATCACCCCCGGAGTCCTCCATCGTACCCCAACCGACCGTGATCATCCAGCCACCAGAAGAGACTGCAACCCCGGTGCTCCGCCGATCACAACGGACAACTCGACCACGGTACAGGCTGAATCTGTAAACCATCATTCCCGCCGGACTTGATTTTTTTTACAGGGGGTGAATGTGGTGATCATAATAGCATAATTCACACTGTTATCACACATGTTGTACCATGCCTCTGTAAGCGTGGCACACAAGCAGTTGCGCGGCTCTGTCCCTGGGGGGGGGGGGATGTACTGGGAATGTACGGAAGTTTGTACTGGGCTCCACCCTTGGCTCCGCCATGACTCCATCCCCCCCACTGGTTGTATAAAGCTTGGTAGTCGGAGCCTGCCTGCCAGTTCATCTAGAGTTCATCTCGTCACAGGCAGGCTCTGTTGTAAGACGATTAAAACCACTGTTCACTTCTAACCCACTTCTAACCCAATAACTGATGCATGTAGAAATGGTACAGCAGTTATCATGGGGGATTTTAATCTACATGTCGATTGGTTTAACCAGGTCAGTCAAGGCAACCGTGAGGAGGAGTTTATAGAATGTATCCGAGATAGTTTCCTAGGGGCCTCACGGTAGCATGGTGGTTAGCATCAATGCTTCACAGCTCCAGTGTCCCAGGATCGATTCCCGGCTGGGTCACTGTCTGTGTGGAGTCTGCACGTCCTCCCCGTGTGTGCGTGGGTTTCCTCCGGGTGCTCCGGTTTCCTCCCACAGTCCAAAGATGTGCGGGTTAGGTGGATTGGCCATGCTAAATTGCCCGTAGTGTAAGGTTAATGGGGGGATTGTTGGGTTACGGGTATACGGGTTACGTGGGTTTAAGTAGGGTGATCATTGCTCGGCACAACATCGAGGGCCGAAGGGCCTGTTCTGTGCTGTACTGTTCTATTTCTATTTCTATTTCTATAACAGTATGTAATGGAACCTACGAGGGAACAAGCGGTCCTAGATCTTGTCCTGTGTAATGAGACAGGATTGATTCATGATCTCATAGTTAGGGATCCTCTCGGGAAGGAGCGATCACAATATGGTGGAATTTAAAATACAGATGGAGGGTGAGAAAGTAAAATCAAATACTAGTGTTTTGTGTTTAAACAAAGGAGATTACAAGGGGATGAGAGAAGAACTAGCTAAGGTAGACTGGGAGCTAAGACTTTATGGTGGAACAGTTGAGGAACAGTGGAGAACCTTCCAAGCGATTTTTCACAGTGCTCAGCAAAGGTTTATACCAACAAAAAGGAAGGACGGAAGAAAGAGGGAAAATCGACCGTGGATATCTAAGGAAATAAGGGAGAGTATCAAATTGAAGGAAAAAGCATATAAAGCGGCAAAGATTGCTGGGAGATTAGAGGACTGGGAAATCTTTAGGGGGCAACAGAAAGCTACTAAAAAAGCTATAAAGAAGAGTAAGATAGAGTATGAGAGTAAACTTGCTCAGAATATAAAAACAGACAGTAAAAGTTTTTACAAATATATAAGACAAAAAAGAGTGGCTCAGGTAAATATTGGTCCTTTAGAGGATGAGAAGGGAGTTTTAATAATGGGAAATGAGGAAATGGCTGAGGAACTGAACAGGTTTTTTGGGTCGGTATTCACAGTGGAAGACACAAATAACATGCCAGCGACTGATAGAAATGAGGCTATGACAGGTGAGGACCTTGAGAGGATTGTTATCACTAAGGAGGGAGTGATGGGCAAGCTAATGGGGCTAAAGGTAGACAAGTCTCCTGGCCCTGAAGGAATGCATCCCAGAGTGCTAAAAGAGATGGCTAGGGAAATTGCAGATGCACTAGTGATAATTTACCCAAATTCACTAGACTCTGGGGTGGTCCCGGTGGATTGGAAATTAGCAAACGTGACGCCACTGTTTAAAAAAGGAGGTAGGCAGAAAGCAGGAAATTATAGGCCAGTGAGCTTAACTTCGGTAATAGGGAAGATGCTGGAATCTATCATCAAGGAAGAAATTGCGAGGCATCTGGATAGAAATTGTCCCATTGGGCAGACGCAGCATGGGTTCGTAAAAGGCAGGTCATGTCTAACTAATTTAGTGGAATTTTTTGAGGACATTACCAGTGCAGTAGATAACGGGGAGCCGATGGATGTGGTATATCTGGATTTCCAGAAAGCCTTTGACAAGGTGCCACACAAAAGGTTGCTGCATTAGATAAAGATGCATGGCATTAAGGATAAAGTAGTAGCATGGATAGAGGATTGGTTAATTAATAGAAAGCAAATAGTTGAGATAAATGGGTGTTTCTCTGGTTGGCAATCAGTAGCTAGTGGTGTCCCTCAGGGATCCGTGTTGGGCCCACAATTGTTCACAATTTACATTGATGATTTGGAGTTGGGGACCAAGGGCAATGTGTCCAAGTTTGCAGATGACACTAAGATGAGTGGTAAAGCGAAAAGTGCAGAGGATACTGGAAGTCTGCAGAGGGATTTGGATAGGTTAAGTGAATGGGCTTGGGTCTGGCAGATGGAATACAATGTTGACAAATGTGAGGTTATCCATTTTGGTAGGAATAACAGCAAACGGGATTATTATTTAAACGATAAAATATTAAAGCATGCCGCTGTTCAGAGAGACTTGGGTGTGCTAGTGCATGAGTCACAGAAGGTTGGTTTACAAGTGCAACAGGTGATTAAGAAGGCAAATGGAATTTTGTCCTTCATTGCTAGAGGGATGGAGTTTAAGACTAGGGAGGTTATGTTGCAATTGTATAAGGTGTTAGTGCGGCCACACCTGGAGTATTGTGTTCAGTTTTGGTCTCCGTACTTGAGAAAGGACGTACTGGCGCTGGAGGGTGTGCAGAGGAGATTCACTAGGTTAATCCCAGAGCTGAAGGGGCTGGATTATGAGGAGAGGTTGAGTAGACTGGGACTGTACTCGTTGGAATTTAGAAGGATGAGGGGGGATCTTATAGAAACATTTAAAATTATGAAGGGAATTGATAGGATAGATGCGGGCAGGTTGTTTCCACTGGCGGGTGACAGCAGAACTAGGGGACATAGCCTCAAAATAAGGGGAAGTAGATTTAGGACTGAGTTTAGGAGGAACTTCTTCACCCAAAGGGTTGTGAATCTATGGAATTCCTTGCCCAGTGAAGCAGTTGACGCTCCTTCATTACATGTTTTTAAGGTAAAGATAGATAGTTTTTTGAAGAATAAAGGGATTAAGGGTTATGGTGTTCGGGCCGGAAAGTGGAGCTGAGTCCACAAAAGATCAGCCATGATCTCATTGAATGGCGGAGCAGGCTCGAGGGGCCAGATGGCCTACTCCTGCTCCTATTTCTTATGTTCTTATGTTCTTATGTAACCACGTGTCGCGTGAATTGATGGTCTCATCACATACCCTGCACCAGGGAGTGTACGTCCTCCACCAGGGCGTGCATATCCTGCACCAGGGAGTGCAAACCTTGCACCAGGGAG
The DNA here is from genome assembly GCF_902713615.1 of Scyliorhinus canicula. NCBI lineage: Eukaryota > Metazoa > Chordata > Chondrichthyes > Carcharhiniformes > Scyliorhinidae > Scyliorhinus > Scyliorhinus canicula. The sequence goes on along the minus strand of NC_052148.1, from coordinate 39,584,079 downwards.
TGTACGTCCTGCACCAGGTCGTGCATAAACTGCACCAGGGAGTGCAAACCTTGCACCAGGAAGTGTATGTCCTGCACCAGGTCGTGCATAAACTGCACGAGGGAGTGTACGTCCTGCACCAGGGAGAGTACTTCCTGCACCAGGGAGTGCATACCCTGCACCAGGGAGTGTACGTCCCACACCAGGGAATGTACGTCCTGCACCAGGGAGTGCATTTGGACAGGCACATGGACAGCAGTAAATTGAATGGGTTGGAATAGATTGGATTGGATTTGTTTATTGTCATGTGTACCGAGGGACAGTGAAAAGTATTTCTCTGCGAGCAGCTCAACAGATCATTAAGTACCTGGGAAGAAAAGGGAATAAAAGAAAATACATAATAGGACAACACAAGGTACACAATGTAACTACATAAGCACCGGCATCGGATGAAGCATACAGGGGTGTAATGTTAATGAGGTCAGTCCATAAGAGGGTCATTTCGGAGTCTGGTGACAGCGGGGAAGAAGCTGTTTTTGAGTCTGTTCGTGCGTGTTCTCAGACTTCTGTATCTCCTGCCCGATGGAAGAAGTTGGAAGAGTGAGTAAGCCGGGTGGGAGGGATATTTGATTATGCTGCCCGCTTTCCCCAGGCAGCAGGAGGTGTAAATGGAATCAATGGATGGGAGGCAGGTTCGTGTGATGGACTGGGCGGTATTCACGACTCTCTGAAGTTTCTTGCGGCCCTGGGCCGAGCAGTCGCCATACCAGGCTGTGATGCTTTCTATAGTGCATCTGTAAAAGTTGGTAAGGGTTAATGTGGACATGCCGAATTTCCTTAGTTTCCTGAGGAAGTATAGGCGCTGTTGTGCTTTCTTGGTGATAGCGTCGACGTGAGTGGACCAGGACAGATTTTTGGAGATGTGCACCCCTAGGAATTTGAAACTGCTAACCATCTCCACCTCGGCCCCGTTGATGCTGACAGGGGTGTGTACAGTACTTTGCTTCCTGAAGTCAATGACCAGCTCTTTAGTTTTGCTGGCATTGAGGGAGAGATTGTTGTCGCTGCACCATTCCACTAGGTTCTCTATCTCCCTCCTGTATCCTGACTCGTCATTCTTCGAGATCCGGCCCACTATAGTCGTATCATCAGCAAACGTGTAGATGGAGTTGGAACCAAATTTTGCCATGCGCCTGTGTGTACAGGGAGTAGAGTAGGGGGCTAAGTACACAGCCTTGTGGGGCACCGGTTTTGAGGACTATTGTGGATGAGGTGTTGTTGTTCATTCTTACTGACTGTGGTCTGTTGGTCAGAAAATCGAGGATCCAGTTGCAGAGTGGAGAGCCAAGTCCTAGGTTTTGGAGCTTTGATATGAGCTTCACTATGATTATGGTGTTGAAGGCGGAGCTGTAGTCAATAAATAGGAGTCTGATGTAGGAGTCCTTGTTGTTGAGATGCACCCGGGATGAGTGTAGGGCCAGGGAAATGGCGTCTGCTGTGGACCGGTTGCGACGGTATTCGAATTGCAGTGGATCAAGGTGTTCTGGAAGTATGGAGGTGATGCGCTTCAAGATCAACCTCTTGAAGCACATCATTACGACTGAAGTCAGGGCCACTGGACGCTAGACATTGAGGCACGTTGCCTGGTTCTTCTGGGTGTAGGTGAGGTGTAGGTGAGGTTGATCTCAGATTAGAATAAGTGGTCGGCACAACATCGTGGGCTGAAGGGCCTGTACTGTGCTGTATTGTTCTATGTTCTATGATACCCTAAAAACAAGGGGCGCGATTCTCCGCTCCCCACGCCGGGTGGGAGAATCGCGGGAGGGCCCCCGACTAATTTCACAACCCCCTGGCGCCCCCCGCGATTCTCCCAACCCCGCTTGGAAGAATTGCCGCTCGCCGTTTTTCACGATCCAACCCGGATGGGCCGAGCGGCACCTGGTCGCTGCCATCATGAAATCGCCATGAGATGTCCGTTTTGGGGCTTGTAGGGGGCCTGGTGGGGAATGAGCACCACGACTGTGCTCGGGAGGGGACAGGCCCGCGATCGGTGCCCACCGATCGTCGGGCCGCCGTCTCAATCGGACGCACTATTTCCCCTCCGCCGCCCCGCAAGATCAAGCTGCCACGTCTTGCGGGGCGGCTGAGGGGAAAAACGGCCACCGTGCATGCGCGGGTTTGAGCTGTCAGCCGTCTTGACGTCAGCCGCGCATGCACGGGTTGGAGCCTGCCAACCTGCGCATTCGCGGCTGACGTCACATAGGCGTCGCCCGGCGGCCGAGAGTTACGGAGCGTCGCTCCTAGCCCCGCCGGGAGCAGCCTCCGAGGCCATCGTGAACTCGGCCGAGTCCACGACGGCCCTCACAATTTTTCCCGGGAGTGGAGAATTCCGCCCAAGACCTTCTGCCCTTACTCAGTCCGTATCCCTCTATTTCCTCCTTATTCATGTATCCATCCAAATGCCTCTTAAATGTCGTTAATGTTCCTGCTTCCACCACATCCTCTGGCAGCGCATTCCAGCCACCCACCACTCTCTGTGTGAAAAACTTACCCCGCACACCTCCCTTAAACTTTCCCCCTCAGATTGAACCTGTGCCATCTTGTAATTGATACTTCCACCCTTGGAAAAAGCCTTTGACTATCCACCTTGTCTATGCCTCTCATTATTTTGTAGACCTCTATCAGGTGTCCCTTTAGCCTCTGTCTTTCCAGTGAAAGTAATCCTAGTTTATTCAACCTCTCCTCATAGCCAAAACCCTCAAAACCAGGCAACATCCTGGCGAACCTTCTTTGCACACTCTCCAAAGTTCCACATCCTTCTGATAATGTGGTGACCAGAACTGCAAGCAATACTCCAAATGCAGCCTAGCCAAGGTTTTATAAAAGCTGCAACATGATTTTCCAACTCCAATACTCAATGCCCCAGCTGATAAAGGCAAGCACGCCATATGCCTTCTTAATCACCTTGGCCACCTATGTTGCTACTTTTAGGAAACTGTGGACCTGCAGGCCCAGATCCCTCTGTATGTTAATGTTCCTCAGGGTTCTGCCATTTACAGTATAATTCATACCTAGATTTGATCTTCCAAAATGCATCACCTTGTATTTGTCTGGATTAAACTCCATCTGCCATTTCTGTGCCCAAGTCTCCAATCGACCTATATCCTGTTGTATCCTCTGACAGTCCTCGGCACTTACAGCAACTCCGCCAATCTTCGTGTCATCCGCAAACTTTTTAATCAGACCACCCAATTTTCCTCCAGATCATTTATATATACTACGAACAACAGAGGTCCCAGCACTGATCCCTGCGGAACATCACTAGCTGTATATATCCATTCTGAAAGACACCCTTCTACCGCTACTCTCTATCTTTTATAACCAAGCTAGCATCCATCTAGCCAGCCCACCCCGAATCCCATGTGATTTAAGTTTGTGTACCAGTCTGCCATGTGGGACCTTGCCAAATGCCTTACTAAAGTCCATGTAAACTACATCCACAGCCCTTCCCTCATCAATTTTCTTTGTCATCCCTTCAAAAAACTCAATCAAGTTGGTGAGACATGGATAAATGCAAATTGCGGATGCTGGAATCTGAAACAAACGAGAAAATGTTGGAAAATCTCAGCAGGTCTGGCAGCACCTGTAGGGAGAGAAAAGAGCTAACGTTTCGAGTCCGATGACTCTTTGTCAAAGCTAACAGACAGAGAAAGTGAGAAATATTTATACTGTGGAGGAGGAATGAAAGAAGAGTCATAGCCACAGAAACCCAGGGTAAGACATGAACTTCCCCGTACAAAACCATGTTGCCTGTCACGAACTAGTCCATTTTCCTCCAAATGTGTACATATCCTGTCCCTCAGTATCTTTTCCAAAAGCTTCCCACCACTGATGTCAGGCTCACTGGCCTATAATTTGCTGGATTATCCCTGCTTCCTTTCGTAAACAAGGGAATAATATTGGCTATTCTCCAGTCTTCTGGAACCTCTCCTGTGGTCAAAGAGCATGTGAAGATAACTGTTAAGGCCCCAGCTATTTCTCCCCTTGCCTCCAGCAATAACCTGGGATTTGGCCTTGGGGACTTGTCTACCTCAATGCAATTTAAGATACTCAACACGTCCTCCTTTGATATATTGGCGTCCTCAAGAGAGTTCACGCACCTATCCCTGACCTCAACACCCATCATCTCCTTCTCCCTGGTGAATACCGATACAACGTACTCATTAAGGATTTCACCCACTTCTTGTGGTACCACACAAATTCCCTCCATCGTCCTTGAGTGGGCTACTCTTTCTTTTGCTACCCTCTTGTTCCTAATGCATTAAAAGCCTTGGAATTCTCCTTGACCATGTTTGCTAAAGACATTTCATAGTCCTTTTTACCCCTCCTAATTCCACATTTAGGTTCCTTCCTCCTTTGACTGTACTCTTCAAGGGCTTCATAGCAGGGAAGATGCTAAGGATGCCTGGTATGTGTGGATGGTGAATGAGAGCAGGAAGGTGATGAGGAGCATAACCTCAGAGATGAAGATGTGTGTGGGAAATTCAGTTCTGGAGTCCCTTGAGCTGACAGTGTGTGAACTCCTTGTCGATGAATGAATGAGTTTGTGATTTGAGAGTGATGGGAAGAGTGACTTACCCTTGCATGACTGAGGAGGTCATTCATCCTCTTGTGGCACTGGAGGCCTGTCCTCCTCTGCAAGGCGTTGCCGTTGACCACCAGTGCCACCGCCTCCTGTGGTGGGTTAGTAGTCTCCTCCTTATGTGAGGGAAGAGGACATCACTATGTGCCTCCATTGCATCCAACTGTCTGTTGAGGGAGGCTTTGGAAAAAATTGGGGCAGATGCCTTCGTGGTCATGAGTATCGTGGCACAGGAGGAAGTGACTAGGGAGCGCAGGGGCAACCTTTAAATGGTGCGTCCCCGCTGATTGAAGTGCTCGGCTGATGCAGGAGCGGGCAAATCAGAGGTCACCCACCATGGAAGCGGCATGAAACCAGTGCTGAAAATTCATTTTCTAAGACCCTAAAAAATAAAGTGACAGAGGAATAGAAAAAGTAAGATACTTCCCCTTGCATTCTAAGAAAAACTAACACATTTGAGAGTAAACCTCACTTATCACTGATCAACAGCAGAGTATTCCACTTTTCTATCAGGAAGTGACAGTAATATAGGGAACATTCTGCATGATTTGGGACAACACGTTTAAGAGGTGCAGCGGGCTAAATGCCGCTTTTCCTACCCGCGACAGCACTCTGCCAAATTCTGGAAAAAAATCCGGCAATTAAACAGCTTTGGTTGAAGTGCTAGCACTATGTGAGGAATTGGAAGCTAAATGGCCTTGCTTCATTATTCTGAGACCTTAGTCAACAGGTAGCAAATGATGGTTCAGAGGCATGGCAACCATAGAGTCATAGAATTTACAGTGCAGAAGAAGGCCATTCGGCCCAGCGAGTCTGCACCAGACCTTGGAAAGAGCACCCTACCTAAGCCCACACCTCCACTCTATCCCTACACCTCCACCCTATCCCCGTAACCCCATTTTAACCTTTTTGGACACTAAGGGCAATTTAGCATAGCCGGTCCACCTAACCTGCACATCTTTGGATGTAGGAGGAAGCTGGAGCACCCGGAGGAAACCCACGCAGACACAGGGAGAACATGCTGACTCCACACAGACAGTGGCCCAAGCCAGGAATTGAACCTGGGACCCGAGAGCTGTGAAACAATTGTGCAAACCACTGTGCGACCGTGCAACCCAAGTCAAATCTGCCAGTCTTTCGGCCTGGAAAGTGGCGACGCTGGCTGATTCTTGTCTCTTCCTTGACCCACAGGAAGCTAAGGCCAATTGTAGCAGTTCTACCTCTGTTGTCCCAAATCATGCAGAATGTCCCCTAAATTACTGTCACTTCCTGATAGAAAAGTGGAATACTCTGCTGCTGATCAGTGATAAGTGAAGTTTACTCTCAAATGTGTTAGTTTTTCTTGTAATGCAAGGGGAATTATCTTACTTTTTCTATGCCTCTGTCATGATATCTAGCACGATATGTAGCTCACTCGGCTAAATCGCTGTCTTTTAAAGCAGACCAAGCAGGCCAGCAGCACGGTTCGGACAGGCGCCGGAATGTGGCGACTAGGGGCTTTTCACAGTAACTTCATTGAAGCCTACTCGTGACAATAAGCGATTTTCATTTTCATTTCATATCAGGATTTGGAATCAGTTAAATGAGGTGGGGGTAACAGGTAGCCCAGGGACACAGCTTCACGGGTGAGAGTCAAGTAATTAAAGCAACACGGATGACCAAGAAAGTGCTTATAAATGTTTGATAAAACCGTTTTAATAAATGATAGCTGGATGCTCTGAGCCATTACGTTACAGCAATAATAATGAATGACGCCATGTCCATCATTTATATTTAATATCACTTCATTTTCAACGTAATAATAGTTGAAGAACATACTATTCGTTATTGCTTGGGCAGTCACTATACCTGGATGGTTTCAAATAACTGGTTTGTGGGAGAGCTGCTGAGATGATTTCATGCGCTATTCTTCATATCTTGAGAATAGCGGGGTAATAATAATAATAATCTTTATTGTCACAAGTAGGCTTACATTAACACTGCAATTAAGTTACTGTGAAAAGCCCCTAGTTGCCACACTTCGGCACTGTTCGGGTACACAGAGGGAGAATTCAAGATGTCCAAATAATGGCCCGTTTTTCAGGACTGTGGGAGGAAACCGGAGCACCCGGAGGAAACCCACGCAGACACGGGGAGAACGTGCAGACTCCGCACAGCCAGTGACCTAAGCCGGGAATCGAACCCGGGACCCTGGTGCTGTGAAGCAACAGGGCTGGCCACTGTGCTACCGATAAAACAATATTAAAGGGCTCGTCCGGGATTTGAACACGGGACTTCATGCAAATTTCGAGAGCACAACACCCAAAGTGAGATTCATACTCCGAGACCAATGAGCCTCTCAAGTGAAGAGAGCGAGGGAACACATTTTATGAATAAGAGGTCTCCCTTTTATGATAGAAATGAGGAGTTTTATTTCTCTCAAGGAGTCATTTCTCTGTGGAATTCTCTTCCCCAGGGATCAATGGAGGTTTGCTCATTGAATTTATCTGAGGCTGGGTTGGCCAGGTTTTCATCGACAAGGGAGTGAAGGATTGGGGGGGGGAGAGGGGCGCGCTGGCAGGATTTCTGGGCCTCTTACCTCAACTCCCAGCCCCCTTAAAACCACCTCTTTACATTCTTTAACTGCTCAGAATTGAGAACCATAGTCACAATGGGGGTCGAACTTTTCTTTTCCAAAAATCTTGCACGCGACATGGGCGTCACTGACTCGGCCAGCATTTTTATTGCCCATCCCTAAATGCCCTCCAGATGGTGGCGGGCAATCTGCCTTAAGGGATAGCAGCATTCCACTGACTAGCAAGGATTTTGTGTGACCTGCGATCCAGTTTTAGTTTTGCTTTTCTGCAGAGTAAACGCACACACAGCTCTGCAACTCTGATATCTTCAAGATTTACGCCACTCTATAAATGTCCCCCTATGCAGAGTCTCAATTAATTGAACATGTTTTCACAATCCTTTGAGTGATTGCTGCTTTTATATCATTATAAAAATACAATATGGTGTTCAACATTGGTCAAACAGCCTGGGCAGCAAGATTAAATCCAGGGGCAACATGGTGAACAGTATTAGATCGTGCTACATGGCATGAGATGATGGTTTGGCTAGACAGCAATGGAATCACTGCCTTGGAGATGTTGTATGGTGACTGTGAAGACACACAGTGTCGAGGGTGTTCAAATGAAGAGCTGGCAAACAGATGGGGGCCTCGCGATGAGATTGCAGCACATTAGTTCAGTGAGTGAGATTCTCATGGTGAGAGGACCAGCATCGGGATGGCTCAGTTAAGTAAAGTGAGTGAGCAGGATGGATCAACAGAGAGCAAGGGAGATTCAGGAAAAAACAATACCATCATGGGTCAGAAAAAGCTGCAATTGTAATGGGCAGAGCTTCGGGAAAGCGTGCGGAACTGGCTACAATGACACTCACCCCGAAAACTACAGAGGAAGGAAGGTCAAAGGGATTTTGTCACAATGTTCACTAAATTCCCAGTCTGATTTGGGATGCAGCTGACCTACTGTCCAAATTCAAAAATCCAGCAGCGTACCGAGCTATGGGACACGATTTAACGGAAACTTTGAAGTGTCATTTTGGGCGCGTTTGGAGGGTATTTCTAATTGCCCACATTGGTGAAATTGTGGCCCGTATTCAACGTCACTTAGTGCCAAAAATGAGCCCTTATGAGATCCTCGCCATTACTGGCTCCCTCGCCATCTGATTCATCAAAATCGGGCCTCAGCTTCTCGCCGCTGGCAAGGGGGAAGCTGCTTTTAAACGCTCCCTTTCCACTCACTCCCAGTTAACACACAAACATGGCAGCGCGCAGACCTGCTCCTCCCTTCAGTGATGCCAACCTGGCCAGGATTGAGAGACAGGCCACCCTGTTCCCCCGATGGGGTTGGAGGTCCAGCAGCAGGGTCAGTATGCCGCCTGGGAGGCAGGGACAGTGACTGCCAGTGTGGGCAGCTTGACCAGCATAACCGCCGTCCAATGTCGGAAGATGACCAACGACCTCCACCAAGCTACAAGGGTAAGTTACCATCTCTCTCTTGGCATCAGTTCCGATGCCACCCCTGAAATTCCCAAACCACCCACCTGCCCCACAAATCACTAGCACCTTGCACCCTCCCCACATCCGATCTTCATGCTTGTTCCTCACCACCCTCTGGCAGCCATCGCGCAATCCCTTCATGTCCAGGTGCATGCCCACGCATGCCACTTGCTATAGACCCCTCCTGACCCATCAAGCATGCGGCTCACAATGCCCTCGCTTTGAACCTGCAGGAGAAGATAGCCCATAATAAGCAGGAAAGGACAAAGATGGTTCTCGATGACAATCATGGCTGAGGGCCTTGACATCAAGCCCCAGTCGATGAAGGACATGTACCAGATGCAGGTAGGCACTGCCGAGGCACTCCAGAGCATAGCCCAGTTACTGAGGACCATTACCGAGGGCGTTAACACTATGGTGCAGACAATGGGGAGCCGTCAAGACTGGCAGAGCCAGGTGACTCAGAGGCCCCTGGAGCACACTCCGGCTGCCCCTCCATCCCATGGAGTTCCCCAGGGACTCATTGAATGACAAATAACGCCTGTACATCTTGGGCCATCGCTGGCCTTCCCCTCTGGATCCATTCTCCATCTGATGGGTGGCTGGGTGTGTGACAGCCCATTGCACACGGAGTGCCGCATCCAACCTGCTTCATCGCGGCTGCCTTCTCTGGCATCTGGTCGGCTTGGCTGCCACCAGCAATGGCAGCTGCTGCAGGTTCGACACCAGCAATCAGTTTTGTAGTTGTAAGGAATTGGAGAAGGAGATCGACCGGCAATCGGTTTGGGCTTCCATCCAGGGACCCTCAAATCCCCAAGCCTCCCCCACCCTCACCATAACTGTCCCACATTCTCTCAGAGTGCCACCCAGCGAGCCAGTTGTGCTGGAAAACATTCACCGATGCGCCACATCAGGAGCCCCTCGGCCTCTGACGTCCGCTGGAACATTAAGGAGACAGTGCTCAGGTGTCCTCCCCATCCACAGGCTTACCCTTTGGTCACGAGAGGATCCCCAGTGCTGAAGCCCAGCTCTTTAGTGTTTGATTATGGGCAGCTGCCTCTATGGTGCTGACGCTCCTAGAGTTCAGGCACATTGTGCAGGTTTCAAAGTTTCCTTCAGAAGCGGTGCACTAATCATCCTCTGAGTAATGGCCCATGTGCACTCGAATAGGCAACTGAGAATTGTGAGTATTTTGTTCATTAAACAACAAGGAAACATCACTGGTACCAATACAAAGTTATATCAGCTCATTTTCACAAGAAAACCAAACACACGGTATCGCCGCTCGGAGGTTCCTCAACAGAAATGGAGGATAGGCCTGAGGATGTGTTATCAAGTACGGAACGTTGTCGTAGAAATGATCTGTCAATCAATGTGTGTCTTGTTCCATGTATCAGTGCCGTTCTCCTTCCAGGAGCCCCTGCTACGCAGGCCCCTCCCACACGGCCCAATCTCACCGGAATCAAATTCTGTCATCTATATATTCCACCGGCGCTCAAGGTGTTTAACCCGCGGTGAGGTGCCAGTTACATGCAGCACTCACCACACCAGCAACAAAAGCTTCAGCAATCTGCGAAAGCATTTCTTCAACGGCATCATCAGGTGGTCCATTTGGAGCAATATCACGCACCAGGTCCCCCAGCGTCACCTTACTTCAAACCAGATTGCCTTCTTGACTCTGTGCCAGTGTTCCAGGACCCAGATATCTTAGAAAAAAATTGTCTTTCTTTCCAGCTACAGGAAAGGAAGGAAACAGCAATAGCAGTCTCCAGGCATCGCCATCCAACAACAGGAGCAAGCAGCAAATGTGCACTCACAATTAACAAGGCTAATTCCTCATTTAAAATAGTCTTCAACTGTGAAGCTAGAGGCTGCTCACAGTCAAAGGGGGTGAAATTGACTTTTCTGAGTGAAGCTGCAACAGGGCTTTGCCCTGGAAGTGTCTGGTGGGACAGGAAGGCAGCAGCTGTAGTTCCCCCTGTTATGGGTCTCCACAATATTTAAAGATGGCTTGAAGGCCTCAGAGACACAAAACCCCTCACCCTCCTGACCCAGGAGTGACCCCCGACCTAGAACCCCCTCAGCCACCTGACTAAGCCCAACCCCCGATCCCTCCCCCCCGAGCAGCTCCGGTGTCCCTGGGCTGCATGCTGGAAATGGAAATGGCTACTCACCTCCTCACTTCCCCTCACAAGCCATCGTGCCAGCTTCATGTTTTTAAAAAGGAGCACTAAACGATGCCCATGTGAATTCTCACTGGTGGTTTGGGTAATTCCCAGGAGGCCGCTGCATTCAACTTCAATCTTGTTAATAAAATTGAAAGGAATGAAAATTATGGTTAATGACACTCTTGCCATTTTTGTGCGAGATCCGAAACTCACCACTGGGAGCGGGCCAGGTGATTTGCCAACTGGTTCGCGCCGGAATCTCGATTTTGGCCTTTCCCGCTATTTACCCGATGCAGCCAGATCCGCTCTGGGCGTAACGCAGTGGTTAAATCACACCCATGGTTTCTTGATTCAGCTGTGTCTGAAGCAGACATTAAGCCATACAAATTCACCAAGCATTTGGGAGTGAAGGTCTACATGGGCTGAACAGGTTGATATTAACAGAAGAAGAGCTAAAGGCTTCCCAAGAGATATGGACAACATCGCAAGACATCACAGAATTAGTTACATTTCCATATTCACCGACTAGAGTTTGTGTCATTTTGACAGCGGCCTTTAGAATCCATAGACCACTTCATCAGCAGATGTAGAGCAAAGAGTAAGCACGGTGATTTTTCAGACATAGAACTAACAGACAGTATTGTTGGGTTGGTGATCACATCCACTCCCATGGAAGCATTCCAGAAAGATCTGCGAAACAAACCCAAAGTATATAGCATTGGTATATAACAATATATAGCAAGTATATTGCAGGGGCTGGTTTAGCACAGGGCTAACTAGCTAGATTTTAAAACAGACCAAGGCAGGCCAGCAGCACGGTTCAATTCCCGTACCAGCCTCCCCGAACAGGCACCAGAATGTGGCAACTAGGGGCTTTTAACAGTAACTTCATTTGAAGCCTACTTGTGACAATAAGCGATTTTCATTTTCATTTTCATTTCATTGAAGAGCTACTGAAGGATCGGCGTCCATAAGATTCTCAATCGCTCCTCACAGGTTGACAATGCTGACAGGTCCTAACAAAACCCTAATTGTTAACACACTCACTGGAACACCCAATGCTATCAAGACATGGGGAAAGTGCAACCTTCTGCGCCAAGGAAATGCTCAGTTTTCCATCAGTTCTGTGAGGCAGGTGGCAGAAAGGGCTAGCGACAAGTGCACTAAGGTAAAGACTGATAGAGCTACAAGGAGCTGTGCACTGAGCCAAACAGACTGGACACAACAGGTACCTTCTAGCAATAGTAATGACCTTCTGGTAACCCTTCAGAAACATGTACATGAGGTGATTGACAAACGGGTAAATAATGATTATGTGCATGAGGAGTCTAAGAGCGGCGAACATATGTTTCACACTATCAATCTCATGGAAAACATATCTCACCATCCGAAGGATTTGACACAGTTAAAGTTATCTGTCAAAAAAAGTTTGTAACTACTCATTATTGGCCAAGATTCATATAGGGGTAAGTGCCAACATGCTGTCTCCGTAACTCTAACAGACATGTATCCACAGACATTTTGAGAGCTCATATGGCAGATCAGCCTCAGAAACTACTGCCACCAGCCCAGTTCACAACCTAAAATCAGAATATCCAAAACGGTTTGACAAAGTTGACAGTTTCCAGTGAGCTGCAACATTATGCTTCCAGGAGAATGCAAGATGTGGTACATTTTGTACAACACAAATGTCAGAAATAACAGCATGGGGCAGCACAGTAGCACAGTGGTCAGCACTGTGGCTTCACAACGGCAGGGTCCCAGGTTCGATTTCCCGCTGGATCACTGTGCAGAGTCTGCACGTGTCTGTGTGGGTTTCCTCTGGGTGCTCCGGTTTCCTCCCACAGTCCAAAGACGTGCAGGTTAGGTGGATTGGACATGCTAAATTGCCCTTAGTGTCCAAAAAGGTCAGGAGGGGTTATTGGGTTTGGGTGAAAGTGAAGGCTTAAAGTGGGTTGGTGCAGACACGATGGGCTAAATGGCCTCCTTCTGCCCTTGAAACTTTGGAAAACTCTAATTGGTGGATGTCCTGATTAAATTCAGCATATCCACAAATCAATAGGTAACTTTGGCTTTACTGGGGTGAGCCAGGCATTTTCTGGAGAGTCATTTTTAAAGGCTGGCAGGTCACTATTCTGGAACCTTTGCGACCTGATATTCTGCAACAATTTTATCACTCACACATGGACAGAGATCAGATGAGAAAGTTCGCAAGAGCAAAAATCTATTGGCTGGGTATGTACAATGGTATTGAAGTCGATGTCATGTCACGAGCATGTACCACGTCAACACAAAGAATCGCTGATTCCGCATTTGGTTCCTTGCTCCAAAATTGCATCCAGCCTCCATGTCACTCACTTTATCATTATCGTCGACTACTTTAGTAAGTACCCCATTATTCAATAATTGCATAATACCTCAAACACAACTGTTCCGCACTCAAAGTGTATTTTCAGTTTACTTGTCGTGACTGGTGAGAGATGATTAATGAAAAAATGAAAATTGCTTATTGTCACAAGTAGGCTTCAAATGAAGTTACTGGGAAAAGCCCCTAGTCACCACATTCCAGCGCCTATTTGGGGAGGCTGGTATGGGAATTGAACCGTGCTGCTGGCCTGTCTTGGCCTGCTTTCAAAGCCAGCAATTTAGCCCAGTGTGCTAAACCAGCCCGATAACAGCCCACTAATTCTTGGTCGACCATTTCAAGCATTGTGTGAGAAGTGGAATATCGATCACACTATTTCTTCTCCTCATTACCCAACATATAATGATCTAGATGAATGAATGATTTGCATGGTGAATTCCCTAATTCTCAAAGGCAGAGAGACCAAGCAGGTTCTACACATTACAATGTTACATCTAAGAACAATATCTTTAAGGACTGAAGTTTGGCAAATCAGTACGTACAAATTTCCCCATTCTTACCTATTCTACTCTCTCAGAATCCAGAGCCCAACATTTCAAACTATAAGAGAAGATGGACAATATGCACGATTTTACTGCGGGTACAAAATTGCAACATTTATTGTTGGGACAACAAATTTACATCCAGGGTCCCACAGAAGGAATGCAGCAGCCAGCCAAGATGACAAGGATGTGTTTGGAACCGAGAGTCGATGAATTCATTACACACAAAGGGGCAATGGTGAGGTGTAACCGAGATCAAATCAGATCCATTCCAGCTCCTCAAACAACATACAGTCCTATTGTATTTAGAACAAAATTTGCAAATGAAACCAGAAACAACATCCAGGAATGACACTCCCACAGGCCACTGTGAGCAATGAAAGAACCCCTCCCCCAGACAAGGTTACCTGGGAGTACCGTGGACTACCTCTATGCTTTAGAAACTCATAGTTTGATCAGTTCCGTACTTATGTAGTGGTAATTAAACATGAATATGCATTGCAAATAGTTTTACTTCTTTGGAATAGCTGTAGTTAAATAGTTGCCCTTCTTTGGAAGTGTGTCATGCAATCCCAGTTTTAGTTCCACTTTTGCTTTTCAGCAGAGCACATACGCACAGCTCTGCAGCTCAGATGTCTTCAAGCTTTATGTTCTCACATTCTTCACCTTGATAAATGTACCCACATATGCTCACAATCCCTTCCAATTTCACTTCCAAGTTTAAAAATGGAAAGATCTCACGGTACATTCGCACCAGCCAATCCACATGCAATAATGTACCAGTACTAACCACAGAAATGGGCTTTGTTAACAGAAAAACTACACTTTGCATTGAGTGACAAATATTTTCTTGGAGCTCCATTGGGAACACTATTGGCATCTCTGGCTGTTCATTAAAAGCCCAACACACTGGAATCTTGTTCTCCACCAAACTCAGCAAGGGAGTTTTGAACGTTCTCTTTCATAACTGCTGGGTAGGAGTCAAGGAGCAAGGTAGAAATGTGAATGACTCTCTGGGTGCCGTTTAAAAATGACGTCTGGATGTGGAGCCTATGATGGCAGTGAGGACTACTTCCTGCCTACCCCACCACAAGATTCACTAATGGCTTCATAATTAACCAACTGCACAGTGCAAGATCTTTCATGATCAGCCAACCCACTCTTCAGCAGAAGTCATTCCAACTGCCGCTTCTGCTGCCAGGTTTACTCTTTGGAATGGAAAATTCTGCTTATGATTTTGGGGGGGAAAAGTGGCTAACAACAGAGAAAACCAACAAAAATATTTTTGCTTTTTTGCTTAAGAAGCAAAGAGAGACAGACTAGTCCCAAGTTCTGGTCACCAGGTAAGGGGGAGGAGGATGGGCCATGTTAAGACGTTTGGTTTACACTAATATTGAGCTTGTGTTTGCCTCTGATTATGCACATCGTGACCTTGCATCAGCAGAGTTCATCCGAAAGTGGGGGTCGTAAGTGGGTTGGCTTTCAGCCTGCAATTTCCTTCTCTATCAGGCCCTGTGTGTGGATAGGCTTTTAGGGAGGGAGAATTAGGATCTATGAGTGACCTAAGACCTTGGTGTACAAGGTCCAGTTTCAAAGTTTTCGGATGACAGAAAACGTGGAAACATTGTGAACTGTGAAGAGGACAGTGTAAAACTTCAAAGGGATATCGACAAGCTGGTGGAGTGGGCAGATAGGT
Organism: Scyliorhinus canicula; assembly: GCF_902713615.1. Lineage (NCBI taxonomy): Eukaryota > Metazoa > Chordata > Chondrichthyes > Carcharhiniformes > Scyliorhinidae > Scyliorhinus > Scyliorhinus canicula. The sequence goes on along the minus strand of NC_052148.1, from coordinate 39,568,639 downwards.
GGCAGATGAAGGTCAATGTGGTGAAATGTGAGGTGATGCATGTTGGTAGGAATAACATGGAGAAACAATATAAAACGAGGGGAACAACTATAAAGGGGGTGGAGGAGCAGAGGGACCTGTGTATAGAACATAGAACAGTACAGAACAGGCCCTTCGGCCCTCAATGTTGTGCCGAGCCATGATCACCCTACTCAAACCCACGTATCCACCCTATACCCGTAACCCAACAACCCCCCCTTAACCTTACTTTTATTAGGACACTACGGGCAATTTAGCATGTCCAATCTACCTAACCCGCACATCTTTGGACTGTGGGAGGAAACCGGAGCACCCGGAGGAAACCCACGCACACAGGGGGAGGACGTGCAGACTCCACACAGACAGTGACCCAGCCGGGAATCGAACCTGGGACCCAGGAGCTGTGAAGCATTTATGCTAACCACCATGCTACCCTGCTGCCCTCGTATATACGTGCATCAATCAGTTTCAAAGAACAGTTAATAAAGCATATAGAATCCTGGGCTTTATTAATATGGGAATAGAATACAAGTACAAGGAGGTTATGTTGAATTTGTATAAGTCACTAGTTTGGCCTCAGCTGGAGTATTGCATACAGTTCTGGGCACCACACTTTAGGAAGGATGTGAAGACATTGGAAAAAGTGAAGAGAGATCTGAGAAGTTAGGACTGTTTTCCTTGGGGAAAAGGAAATTGAGAGGAGATTTATTAGAGGTATTCAAAATCATGAGAATGAGAGAGCATAGATTTAAAGTGATTAGTAAAATTAATAAAAGAAGCAGAACAGATATGAGGAGAAACTTTCTTATTTCAACAACAACGCTGTGGTTCTGGAGTCACACTGGTGACAGCAGTGTGTCCCATTTGAAAGGTGGACTGCAAGGAACTTGCCAAGCCACATTCCAAATCTGCGAACTCCGCCACCTAGAAGGGCGAAGGCAGCAGATTCATGGGGTGACCACCATCTGCAGCTTTCCTCCCTTCCAAGCCACGCACCATCTGGACTGAAAGCCGTTCCTTCTCTGTCACCAAGTCAAAACCTTGCAACTCCCTCCCTGAAGGCTTTGTGGGCGTGCTAGATAGACTGCAACGGGCCTGCAACGATTCAAGAGGTCAGCACGCTAACTTCTCAAGGGCAATTAGAGATGAGCTACAAGTTTGGCTTTGCCAGCAATGCCCACATTCAATTATAGGCCAGAGGGGGGCAATGACATTCCTGAACCTGATGGGCCGTTACATCATGATCACCACATTTTGAATTCCAGGATGTTTAATTAATTGAATTTGAATGGTCCGGCTGCTGTGGTAGAATTTGAACGAATGTCTCCGGGTCATTAGTCTGGAGCTCTCGATTGCTAGCCCAATAACATAGCCACTCCCCATGGCTGAGGTGGTTGACTCACTCTTTAGTGTATGTGGGTCAGAATCCTTGACAGGAGTTTCCCAGTCCAAACACGGATAAGGGCAGGAGAATTTGGAGAGCCAATGGTTTCAAAAGGGTTTCCAATTCTTCCCATCCCGACATGATGATGCCCGCAAGCTTCAGGGCTGGAAAACCCCAGCCCCTCGTCATCCTGACCGAGGCAGAATTCATTCAATGCTGGGTTCTGTACACTCTGACCTGTAACTGAATGAATTTCAGAAAATCTTCAGGAGCATTCCATTGACCTCAGGCTATTTTCTTTAATACTGTGAATTCCGTAGTTTGCTGAGGTGCCCTGGCTGTTAGAGCAATAAACATGTTTAACTATATTGTAAGTGCTGTTTTCTGTCAGTATAAAGAATAAGTTCAATAAAAAACAGACCCATAAGCCCTGAAGTTACATTACTGTTAACATCATTCAGAGGAGCCAAAGACCAATTAATTCTTCTTCTTTTAAAGTTCCTGCCTAAACTGGAAAAAATAAACGAATTGTTGCTTTGAGTAATTATGCACATTTTTCTGATATTTGATCTATCTTATACCACCAACATGAATAGAGTGGGTAGCAGTCCAATATGAGTTGGTTTGCCCATTTATGTGAATTATGCGACCCAGAAAATTGAAAAATGATGAAATGTGTTAATGATATTGATGACGAGATTATGACCAGAGGCCAGCTGTTTGATGTCCGTTACTCAACAATAACCTGCTCACAAGGGCAGCAGGGTGGCCTAGTAGTTAGCACAACCGCCTCACAGCACTGAGGGCCCAGGTTCGATCCCGGCTCTGGGTCACTGTCCGTGTGGAGTTTGCACATTTTCACCGTGTCTGCGTGGGTTTCGCCCCCACAACCCAAAAATGTGCAGAGTAGGTAGATTGGCCACGCTAAATTGCCCCTTAATTAGAAAAAATAATTGGGTAATCTAAATTTAAAACAAAAAACAATAACCTGCTCACTGATGTTCAGTTTGGGTTCTGCCAAGGCCCACTCAATTCCTGAACATATTACAGCCTTGGTCCGAACATGGATGAAAAGCTGAACGCAAGAAGCAAGGTGAAAGCTGCTGCCTTTGACATCAGGGCAGCACTTAACCGAGTGTAGCATTAAGAGGTCATAGCAAACATGAAGTAAATGAGAATCAGGGGAAAATCCTCCACTGGTTGGAGTCAAAGCATAAAGGAATATGGTTGTAATTGTTGGAGGGCAGCCATTTTAGTCCTAGGACATGACTGCAGGGTTTGTCAGGGGAGTGTCCTAGGCCCTACCATTTTCAACTGTTTCATCAGTGGTCTTCCCTCCATCATAAGGTCAGAAGTCACTGATGGTTGCACAATGTTCATCGCCATTTTGGCTTCCTCAGATACTAAAGTAGTCCATATCCATATACAGCGAGATTAGGACAACATTCAGGTTTGGAAAGTAACATTTACGTCACACAAATGGATGTGAGGGAAATATTTTTCACCCAGGAGTGGTTGGAATCTGGAACTCGCTGTCTGAAAGGGTGGTAGAGATGGGGACCCTCACAACATTTAAGAAACATTTAGATGAGGACTTGAAGTCCATTGCATACAAAGCTATGGACCAAGTGCTGGAAAATGGGATTAGAATAGATAGGTGCTTGATAGTTGGCGCAGACAGAGATTACATAGAATTTACAGTGCAGAAGGAGGCCATTCGGCCCATCGAGTCTGCACCGGCTCCTGGAAAGAGCACCCTACCCAAGGTTAACACCTCCACCCTATCCCCATAACCCAGTAACCCCACCCAACACTAAGGGCAATTTTGGACACTAAGGGCAATTTATCATGGCCAATCCACCTAACCTGCACATCTTTGGACTGTGGGAGGAAACCAGAGCACCCGGAGGAAACCCACGCACACACGGGGAGGATGTGCAGACTCCGCACAGACAGTGACCCAAGCCGGAATCGAACCTGGGACCCTGGAGCTGTGAAGCGATTGTGCTATCCACAGTGCTACCGTGCTGCCCACCTGATGGGCCGAAGGGCCTCTTTCCATGCTGTATGACTCTATGACCATATGACAAGTGGCAGACAATGACAAGAGAAAATGTAACCATCGCCCCCTGACAGTCAATGGAATTACCATCGCTGATAGGCAGCAGGGTAGCAGGGGGCAGCAGGGTAGCAGGGGGCAGCAGGGTAGCATGGTGGTTAGCATAAATGCTTCACAGCTCCAGGGTCCCAGGTTCGATTCCCGGCTGGGTCACTGTCTGTGTGGAGTCTGCACGTCCTCCCCCTGTGTGCGTGGGTTTCCTCCGGGTGCTCCGGTTTCCTCCCACAGTCCAAAGATGTGCGGGTTAGGTGGATTGGCCATGCTAAATTGCCCGTAGTGTCCTAATAAAAAGTAAGGTTAAGGGGGGGGTTGTTGGGTTACGGGTATAGGGTGGATACGTGGGTTTGAGTAGGGTGATCATGGCTCGGCACAACATTGAGGGCCGAAGGGCCTGTTCTGTGCTGTACTGTTCTATGTTCTATGTTCTATGATCCCCCACTATCAACATCATGGGGGTTACCATTGATCATAAATTGAACTGCACTAGCCATATAAATACTGTGGCTGCAAGAGCAGGTCAGAGGCTAGGAATTATGTGGCAAGTAACTCACCTCCTGACCCCCCCAAAGCCAGTCCACCATCTACAAGGCACAAGTCAGAAGTATGATGGAATACGTCCACCTGCCTGGATGAGTGCGGCTCTAACAAGAGGTTCGGCACCATCCAGGACAAAGCAGCCCGCTTGATTATACCTCATCGTCGCCTTGAACATTTACTCTCTTCACCACCAATACACAGTGGCAGCAGTGTATAGCATCTACGAGATGCACTGCAGCAACTCACCAAAGTTCCTTCAACAGCACCTTCCAAACCCACAATCTCTATCACTAGCAGGACAAGGGCAGCAGACACATGGGAACACCGCCAACTGCAAGTTCCGCTCCAGGCTACACACCATCCTGATTTGGAAATATATCGGCATTCCTTCACTGTCGCTGGGTCAAAATCCTGGAACTCCCTAACAGCACAGTGGGTGTACCTACAGCACATGGTTTGCAGCAGTTCAAAAAAGTGGCACACCATTTCTTTTTCAACGGCAATTGAGGAAGAGCAATAAAAGCTGGCCTACCATCAGCACCCATACCCTGTGAAAGAATTTTTAAAATTGCCGTAGATATCACTCCCGACAACCCCTTCGCTCACTTTGCTGATGATCGAGAGAGAATGGGTCAGGCACAATGAGCAAATAACATTGAGTAGACACAGTGGCAAATAATATTTGAACTGTTGTCTGTTCAATTACTCTTTTATAGCTTTAGAATATGACACCTTTGGATTTGTACACAATACTTCTGTTTATAATACCATGAACCCCATCTTTATTTGTATACAGTCGATGGAAATTCAATTAGTTGTATAATGGATGATAACTGACCAGCTAGCAATTGTCTGTTTTACTCCCCTGCTGAAGTTGAAAGTTCTGCTCATCAAAATACTTTGAAAAAAAAAAATTCTTATGGGGTGTGGAATTTGCTGGCTAGTCCAGCATTTATTGCTTATCTCTGGTTGCCCTTCAGAAGGTGGTGGTGAGCTGCTATCTTGAACTGCCGCAGTCCCCGAGGTGTAGATACACCTACTGTGCTATTAAGGAAGGAATTGCAGGATTTTGACAGTGAAGGACCGCCGATATATTTCCACGTCAGGATGGCGAGTGACTTGGACGGGAACCTCCAGGTGGTGGTTCTTCTGGATGGTAGTGGTCCTGGGTTGAATCTGTGAATCCCTGAACTGTTCTGTTCCCCTATACGTTTCACTAATAAATGCATGTTGTATCTTCTTATTCTTCTACCCCACACCTATTACCTCACAATTCTCCTTATCAATTGTCCAATACCTTCCTGCTCCATCCGTTGTCTAATGCCGACAGAAATCATGAGAAATCCTCATTATTGTTAATCATTCCCCCAATTTTGTGTTTTGCTATTATGTCCCCTGTACCCCAGTGCAGATCATTCATATATATCAAAACAAGCAGTAGTCCTGACAGGGACTCCTGAGTGATGTTATTGATTTATCCCTCCACATTACTTTCTTTGTTACAGCATACTACTTTCTTTCTTCTCTCTTTTACCCAGCTTTCTATGCATGGTACAGGCTCTAATGCTTTTTTGCCTAATTTTATCAGCAGGGCTCCACTACATTTCCTTTATCAGTATCATCTGGCAATTTCTCAAAGGGGGCTATTAGATGTGCCAGATCCATACAGGCTGCCCTTAATTAACCTTTGTCTTTGTAGGTGGGAATTAACTTTCTCTTGTAATATTACCTTTCGAAGCTTACCCACTATCAATGTTCGACAGGCAGGCCTACCGTTAATTGATTTATTCTTTTATTTTTCTCATGTGCATATAAAATCCATTGGTACCTGTCCGATTATCTTTGTCACTGTTCTCAGTCTTTCTAATCTTTTCTTTTTGCTGCCTGTCTGTCGAGTTTCCACGTTCAGCTTTGATTTTCTTTCCTCTTTACCCTTCCAAGGTAATTAGCAAAAGGACCACTGATGAGATGAGAAGAATTTCTGTAATGTAGCGAGCATTGTTATGATCTGGAATGTACCACCTGAAAGGCAGGTGGAAGCAGATTCAGTTAGAACATTCCAAAGAGAATTGCAGAAATATTTGCGGCAGAAACAAATATTTGCAGAAGTGCGAGGGACAGACCATGGGAGTAGGATTAACGGGATAGCTATCTGAAAGCACCGGTGCGATGGACAGAATCACCTCCTCATTTCCAGATCGGAAGGCCCTGCAGTTGGGAACAGCCGGAAAATCCCGCCCCAAGATTTATTTAAAACGTTTCACGGCCACCATACGTCCCAAAGCACTTTACAGCCAATGAGGTACCTTTTTAAAGTCATGATGTGGAGATGCTGCCGTTGCACTGGGGTGAGCACAGTAAGAAGTCTTCGAACACCAGGTTAAAGTCCAACAGGTTTGTTTGGAGTCACTAGCTTTCGGAGCACTGCTCCTTCCTAAGGTGAGTCGTCATGTTGTCATGCCGGGAGCGCAGAGGGCAATCCACATGCAGAGAATTCTGAATAACAGAAGATATCTTTGTCTTTGTGATGTTTATTGAAGGGGTAAATATTGCCCAGAAGAACTTCCTTGCTCCGCTTCTTTGAAAAAGTGCCATGGGATCTTTGACATACTTCTAACCCAACAAGTAGATGGCGCCTTAGTTTAATGAGTCATCTAAAATCTGACGCTTCTGACAGCGCAGTGCTCTCTCAATACCGCACTGGAGTGTCAGTCATGATTTCTGTGCTCAGGCTCCAGAATAAAACTCTGGGCTGCACTTTATGTGCACCCCCCCCCCCCCCCCCCCACCCCCCCCCCCCTCCCCCCCACCCGCCTCATCACCGCCGTCTCCACTGCCCATCCACCGGGTATGTTTTCTGTGGGAGTTATGGAAAATAGGACATGTGCCCAGTCTGTCACCTTCCCGCTCACCCCCGAACTCGCCCACATGATATGGGCGTTAAAGTTGGCAGCCTTCCAACCATATTTAAAAAGGTAATCAAGGGTTAATTAGGCATGTGGCCACATCAGTTGATCCTGATAATTCACTCCCATGAGATAAAATGTTTGGCGTGTGCTTCTGGATGGGAGCAGGCTGTCCAACATTCCCCAAAGGGTGAGAAGGAAGTTTGGGGTGTGGTTTCTATCTTTCAGGGCTTCCCTTTGCGCATCGGGTGCCTCCCTCCAAGATGGAATGCAAACTTTTGTTCTATCCACTGCAACCTTAAACTCACCACATTCATTCCCCCAAGCCCGCTCCCTGATTTACCCAAACCATCCCCGCCCAAAGCCCTGGCCTTATCTGTGCCCAAAGCCCTGTCCTTATCTGTCGTTAACGACCCGTTTCTCCTTCTTCTTGTTCCTCATTGCGATCCTGGCACTAATGTACTCTGGGCATTGTTGGGACTGATAGTGTCCAATCAGATTGGCAGGCAGCCCCTGAGAGTGGACCTCCTCCCTTGTGAGGGGTGGAAGACCTCCCCTCTCCCCCCCCCCCCACTCCCCCTCCCCCCCCCCCCCTCCCCTCCCCCCGCCCTTCTTTAACCTGCCCATAGCTGCAGGGTGGATAGCTGTGGAGTGGGTTGTTTCACGCTGACTTTACTTCCGGGGTGACGGTCAGTAATGGGAGGGAGGGGTTGGGGGGGGGGGGGTTGCTGCGGGTAGGGGTGCGCAGTGAACCATCCATCTGTCTGTGGTCCCCTCTTTCCCTTGTAACCCTATAATGGGCAGCCCCTGTGTAGTGATATTCAGTTATCAATAGACATGATCAATGTATGGAAATGTAGTACAGTCATTTCAACACTAGGTGTCTCACAGTCAGATACTATAAGAACTGGATTCCTGCTCTTTTTATTTAAATAGAGTGTGATCCAGAACAGTGAACAAGCAATACATAGAATAGCTAGAGTGAGAGAAGTTATAACTAGTTTGTTATAATAGTGTATAGTTATATAATTATCTCTTTGTACTTTATTTCTTTATAGTTAGTTTAGTATTGAGTAAAAGTACTCACAATTTATTATTTTATTACTCATTAAATAGTTCCTCTTTCAACAAGAAGACTATTGGGCATGTTATCATCCTGGTGGATTCAAAAGTAATATATATATTTTAGATAAGTTATGACATAAAATTTAACACCCTGAATCCAGAACATCTGAGGCGAAGGTTCACAACTGAGCCCGAGCTGGGACTGATGATTGCCAGCTCTGTGTTCTTCATTTTCATTTTCTTTTGTTTTTTTAATTTTAATTTTAGTCCGTCCAATAACCAAGCAACTCAGATTTGTGTTACACCCCCTTTATTTTGTGTGGGAATATGTCTGGCCTGTCTTTAATCATCTCTTTGAACATTTCCGATGATTTACATTCTTTTTATTTGCCAATTTTCCTTTTCGACTTTATCTGGGCTGATTCCACTTTTATCTCATTGAAACCAGTTTATTTTTTAGGACCGTTGGACTGTTCCCTTTCCCTTGCAGTGTCCACATCCTGTAGCCTAGCTGTTCCCTTCCTCTCGCTTTTCCTACTTACCCCATTTCATTTCCAAAGACGAGCTCTGCCTTTTTGTTACTGGCAGATTAAAAACATCCTAATCTCCTGCTGGCCCCACCCAAAAAAATCATCAGAAGAATATCCGTGAGGAAAGTGGTAGCAAACTACAATAACTAATCTTCCCAAATAGACTGCTCAGGAATCTCTCATGTCTGACTTAAGATGGGATCTACCCTAGTTCAGCACACAACCTAGATAGAGGGGCTACATTTATGCACTTCATTTTGCCCCTCTCTTGCATCCAATTGTTCCATAGGTTTACTCATGATTCCCCCCCAAATCTCTGTTCTGATCATTTGTCATTTGAATTTGGTACTCAGTTTCTATTTGCCAATTCAACACTCTAAAATGATTCCTTCACTACTTCCTGACTGCTCTCCTTATCCAATCTGCTTCCAATGATGACCAAACATTGGAATGTATGTTTCCTTCTCCTGGATGGGATGTTCTTGTAATGCATCAGTTGCTCCTCAAGCTCAGAAATCACAGAATAATTCAGTGCAGAAGAGGCCCTTCGGCCCATCATCTCTGCACTGACACATGAAAGATATCTGACCTGCCTACCTAATCTGATTTGTCAGCATTTGGCCCACAGTCTTGAATGTTATGCTGTGCCAAGGGCTCATCCAGGTTCTTTTTAAAGGATGTGAGGCATCCCGCCTCTACCACCCTCCCAGGCAGTGCATTCCAGACTGTCACCACTCTCTGGGAAAAACGTTTTTCCTCAAATCCCCCCTAAACCTCCTGCCCCTCATCTTGAACTTGTGTCCCCTCATAACTGACCCTTCAACAAAATGAAACAGTTGCACCCTATCCACCCTGTCCATTCCCCTCATAATCTTGTACACCTTGATCAGGTCACCCCTCAGTTTTCTCTGCTCCAGCGAAAATAACCCAAGCCTATCCAACCTCTCTTCATAACTTAAATGTTCCATCCCAGGCAACATCCTGGTGAATGTCCTCTGCACGCCCTCCAGTACAATCACATCCTCCCCATAATGTGGCGACCAGTATTGCTCACAGTACTCCAGCTGTAGCCTCATCAAAGTTCTATACACTCCAACATTACAACCCTGCTTTTGTAATCTACGCCTCGATTGATAATGGCAAGTGTCCAATATGCCTTTTTCATCACCCTATTAACCTGCCCTACTGCCTTCAGAGGCCTAAGTTCCTCGGAACGTCCCAGTGTCAGACCATTCGTTGAATACTTCCTTATCAAATTACTCCTTCCAAAGTGTATAACCTCACACTTTTCAGGGTTAAATTCCATCTGCCACTTTTCCGCCATTTGATCATCCCGTCTATATCTTCCTGTAGCCCAGGACAGTTAACCTCACTGTTAACCACCCGGCCAATCAGTGTATCATCTGCAAACTTACTGATCCTACCCCCACACGTAGTCATCTATGTCATTTATATAAATGACAAACAATAGGGAACCCAGCACAGATCCCTGTGGTGCTCCACTGGATTGGATTTGTTTATTTTCGCATCAGGCTTCATTTGTATTTAAGTCTTGTTGGATTGGATTTGTTTATTGTCACGTGTATCTTGGTACAGTGAAATGTATTGCTCTGCGTACAGTCCAGACAAATCATCCCGTACATCAAAAAAAAAACATCAGCCTACATAAATGCACAATGTAAATACATAGTCACAGGCATTGGGTGAAGCATACAGGAGTGTAATACAACTCAGTAGAGAAGATGTGTGAAGAGACCAGATCAGTCCATAATTTTGTGTTGGGTATTCAATGTCTACCAAGGAATCTACCAAATGACTTGAGTCTTGTCCAAACCAGGATCTTTATTGAAGCACACTTGGTTTGAAAGTGATCTGTTACAGAGCAAGTTATCATGGAGTTTCTTTGTATTCCTCTGGAACTATCCCCAGGCACGACTGTCCACTTGTACGTCTTATAACCACCTCCCGATGACTGGATGTGCCCCCTGTAGCCATCTAAGATGGACACTGGGCTACAAAATGGAGAACTGCTAAGGCTGCAGGGAAAAACAGTCTTAGTGAGGACAAGCAGCTTGCAGAAGTCTAATTTGCATTCTGCACGTACAGAAACCAGTTTTTGGCCAGGTGCAGAGTTTCAGCCAAGGTGCAAATGGGAAACAGATCTGCATAGTAATGAGGTGATCCAGATCCAGACCGCACACAATAGAAACATTTAAGTATCAATGGATACTTTTCCGTAGACGCCCAGACAGAATGGCGCCACAGCAACCAACACAAAGAGCCGTAGGGACCGCCCCACCCATCGAGGAACGACCCTCAGATTGGGGAGTTTGGAAGATATCGATTGGGAGAGACCCAATCGATACCTGGCAGGTGAAAGAACCGCCCCAAGGGGGCACGGACTTCTAGGACCTATAAGAATAGATCCCGCACATGGTTCGGTCTGCTTGCTCCGGCCCAGGACTGCCTGCTTGCTCCGGCCCAGGACTGCCTGCTTGCTCCGGCCCAGGACTGCTTGCTTGCTCCGGCCCAAGTCTGCTTGTTTGCTCCGGCCCAAGTCTGTTGTTTGTTATATCGCATCCTGACTCCAGTTTCATCACCAGCCGTTGAGCCTCAGCCATCGAACTGTAAGTGCCAATACAACGATCGCTACGTGATCCAGACCTTGCTAGATCTTGACAACTTTACGATTCAGAAAGTTGCAGACCAAGAACGGGACAAAGGCCTTGTTCCCTGACCTTGCCTGTTCCTGTCTAGATAAGTATTTAGTTGTTTAGTATTAGAAGTAAGTTAGTCTCTTTAGCGTATGCATGTGTATTTATTATATTTGTTATAATAAACACCAATCGTTTGGACTTACTAATCGGTGTACGGATTTATTACTTTGAACCTGGCCTTGATATGCTTGTGACGGTGTCTCAATACAGCACCTGGCGACTCCGAGCATAATTACACATACAGAGCCATAGTAGTGTTAAGCACACGGCCTTTAAACGGAGGCGTGTTAATCACACTCCAGTAAAATGAGCAACACCCCACTGATATTGGAGTGCCTTGTCACATGACTTGAGACAGAATAGTGTGCCTCTGCTGCCACCTGCTGGTTGGAGATCGCACCACCAATCATCTATGACATTGTTTACAGGCATATTACCACACATAAGAAGGTCATTCGGAGTCTGGTCATAGCGGGAAGAAGCTGTTTTCGAATCTGTTAGTGCGTGTTCTCAGACTTTTGTATCTCCTGCCCAATGGAAGAATGTGGAAGAGTGAGTAAGCCGGGTGGGAGGGGCCTTAGATTATGCTGCCAAATTTCCCACGGCAATGGGAGGTGTAAAGAGAGCCAATGGACGGGAGGCAGGTTTGCGTGATGGATTAGACTGTGTTCACAACCCTCTGTAGTTTCTTACGGCCTTGGGCCGAGCAGTTAACAGCTGTGATGCAGCCCGATAGGAGTCTTTCTGTGATGCATTTGTAAAAGTTGGTAAGCCTCAATGTGGACATGCCCAATTTCCTTAGTTTCCTGGGAAAGTATAGGCACTGTTGTGCTTTCTTGATCATCGCGTCGACGTGGGTGGACCAGGACAGATTGTTGGTGATGTACACACCTAGGAATTCAAAGCTGTCAACCATCTCCACCTCGGCACCATTGATGCTGACAGGGGTGTGGGCGATACTTTGCTTCCTGAAATCAATGACCAGGTCTTTAGTTTTGCTGACATTGAGGGAGAGATTGTTGTCATTACACCACTCCACCAGGTTCTCTATCTCCCTCCTGTACTCTGACTCATCGTTGTTCGAGATCCGACCCACTACGGTCGTGTCATCAGCAAACTTGTGGATGGAGTTGGAACCAAATTTTGCCACGCAGTCGTGTGTGTATCGGGAATTTAGTAGGGGGCTAAGTATGCAGCCTTGTGGGGCCCCAGTATTGAAAACTATCGTGGAGGAGGTGGTGTTGTTATCTTTGCTGAATGTGATCTGTGGTCAGAAAGTCAAGGATCCAGTTGCAGAGTGAAGAGCCAAGTCCGGCATTGGGGAGCCCTACAGAGGCCCGGCTGGGAAGCAAGAAGTGCCTCCACGGGACATGCCCATCTGCAGATCGGTGGGCCCCGATCGTGGGCCAGGTACCGAGGGGGGCCCCCTTGGGTCGGTTCCCCCTGCGCCCCCCCCCCCCCCCCCCGGAGGACCGCCCCCGCTGACTTACCTGCCAGGTCTCGCTGTACGTGAGTTGAGTGATTCACGCCGGCGGGACTGGCCAAAAACGGATGGCCGCTTGGCCCATCGGGACCCAGAGAATTGTCGAGGGGGCCGCTGTCAACGGCCCCTGACCGGTGTGGCGTGAATCCCGCCCCCTCCCAAAAAACGGCGCTGTAAAATACAACAGCCGGCGTTGGGGCGACGGGGCAGGATTCACGCCACCCCCTGGGGATTCTCCGACCTGGCGGGGGGTCGGAAAATCCCGCCCTAAGTGCTGATGCCGGGACAGAATTGGTGGACTTCTACAACAGAAAAATCTGCGCCACCCCCGCAGCAATTAATCAACCATAATGGGCTGGCACCATCGCCACGTGAAACACGAGCGATTCCAATGAGAAACAGTGTCGGATGCGCCAGAGTCGGGATTGATACTCGACAGGCAGTGGGTGGCATGGTGACGCTGTGGTTAGCACTGCTACCTCATGGCGCTGAGGACCTGGGTTCGATCCCGGCCCTGGGTCACTGCCTGTATGGAGTTCACACATTCTCCCCGTGTCTGCGTGGGTCTCACCCCCACAACCCAAAGTTGTGCATAGATGGATTAGCCACACTAACTTGCCCCTTAATTGGAAAAAAAAAGAATTGGGTACTCTAAATTTTAGAAAAACACCCAAGAGGCTGACAAGCTTCAGCTGCATATTAGCATTCCACTCCTCACACAGTCATTCCAGCCAACAAGATGGCAGCACGGAGAGCGGCTCCCCGGTTTGTGAATGTTGAGCTCGAGACCCAGCTGGACGCCGTGGAGGAGAGGTGGGCTCTCCCGTGCCCCTAGGTGGGAAGAAGGTTGGCACCTGCTGCTTCACACTGGGCTTGGGTACAGGTGTCAGCTCCATGAGTGCCATGGGCCCCACCACCAGGACCGGACAGCGCTGCAAAAACTGCACAATCTGATCTGGGAGGCCAGGGTGAGTAGTCAGCACAGTGCCCCTTGCACTAACCCCAGCCCCAAACACCCATAACCATGCCCCCCCTAGCCGGAGGGCGCAACCTCCCCACCCACACTGGCCGCCATGGCAGGCTGCCCTTGCCACAACGCCACCAGCTACCCGTATCCTGTGCTGCATGCATCTGACTGTCTAACACTGTGCTATCTGTCTCCACCCACTAGGAGAAGATGGCCCCCAACCCCCGGGAGAGGGAATAGACTTGAAGGGACCGCTGGACCTGATGCCCCTCAGAGCAGCGGAGCAGCGGTCACTGGACCTGGTTGGTGGGCGAAGGAGGTGGCAATCACTGAAGCGGAGGTCGTCATCGGGCGAGGAAGTGAGACCCTGCTGAGTTGCGGTTCCCATGGCACGAGTTTCACCACCCCCACCACCCCTACCCCACACGACCCCTGAATCACCACCCCACCCCTCTTCGCCACCACCACACCCCACACGGCCCCTGAATCACCCCCCCTCCACCACCACCACACCCCCCTCCACCACCACCACACCCAACACCATCCCCACAACCCCCCCCACCCCCTCCACCACCACCCCTCCACACCCAGGGCCACACTACCCACACTCCCCCCCACACCACCCCCACACCCCTCCACACCCACCTTCCACCATCACCACCCCTACACCACACTACACATTCCCTCCACCATCACCCACCACCCCAACCCGCGGTCCAATCATGCGTCATGCCTTGTGTCGTGCAGGATCTCCTGGCAGTGAGGCGAGCTACACTGGTGTCCCCCACCCCTACCCTCCGATCCCAACCACAACTCTAACCCCAAGCAGATAGCAGCGATGAAGAGGACACGGACAGTGGAGAGAGCTTGGTGCCTGGAAGGACCCTGTCACATAAATGTTGATGGCCAGCGGGAGTGGGTGTCCTCTCCCATACCCCCGCGGTGCCAGTTTCACCATGATCTGGCAGATATGTCGCACTGTCCCCCTGTTCACCCGGAGTCTTTGACAGCATGCCCAATCTGGCAGGTCCTCAAATGATAGGTGCTGCTGGTATACACATGGCCTCATGCAGTGCCTTCTTCCCACCTCCTCCTTGGCCTGTTGGGCGGCTGTCCCTCCATCCTCACTGGCTGCCTACTATTCCTCTGGGGCAGGCTCTGCTGCTGTAGTGTCCTCCCCAAGAAGCTCCAGCTCGTACAGCCTCAGTGCATCCCCAAGGGCTGCAGTGTCAACGATGAAGGCTGTAATTCCTGGTTGAATTCTGACGTCCATTATCTGTAGGGAGTGAAAGTCAGACATGTTAGCACGGTGCGTACCCCCTTGCAGACCCAGCCCACATGTTCATGATCCATTCGGCTGTTGTCACTCTGCACAACACGGACCACGGAGGGCGGTCAATGGGCTGTGCAGGTGGGTTACCAGAATAGGGTGGAGGTGTGGGCTTAGGTGGGGTGCTCTTTCCTAGGGCCGGTGCAGACTCGATGGGCAGAATGACCTCCTTCTGCACTGTAAATTCTATGATTCTATGATCCTCACAACATTGCGTTCTCCCCGTGCCTGCGTGGGTTTCCTCTGCGTGCTCCGGTTTCCTCCCACAAGTCCCGAAAGATATGCTATTAGCTAATTTGGACATTCTGAATTCTCCTTCAGTGTACCCAAACAGGCGCCGGACTGAGGCGATGAGGGGCTTTTCACAGTAACTTCATTGCAATGTTAATGTAAGCCGACTTGTGACAATAAAGATTATTATTACTTTTATTTTCTCCATGTAGTCTATTTGGAACTGTCACATCACCTATGAGTGTGGGAACAAAACTGCTCTTCTCATGGTGCTGTGGAGCAAAGAAGGTTTGCCAGCAACTTTTGGCAGGCAGGTCCTCCGCCTCAGGGGTCACTGATCGAGTTGACAATCCGGCTCTCAGACCTACATTAAATTCCACCTGAGTGCCCAAGTGCCAGATAGTGAATACCGATGTAGGACCGAGGTCTAAGTATCAAACATCACGGGTTTTAGATATCTCACTCACCTCCCCATCCTGACTCCCATCGTACCACAATGATGAGCTAAATGATCATCTTTTAATAGTTTAATAAAATCAAATATAATCAGTTACTTGGCTACCTCTCAAATAACTTGAGGCCATTTTTGAGGGGAGCAGCGCTGCTGAAAGTACAATTCCACAAGCTCTTTGCCTTTAAGACTGTGGTGATATGATTTGCATAGCTGTCTGCCATTGGTGCAGAACACCGGCTTACCATTGGCCCTGGTCGGTCATGTGCCTCCCGACCGATTGGTTGAGACCAGTCATGTGACTGCTCTCCGATTGGCCGAGAGGCTGAGTTAACCACGCCTCCTTACCGAAGTATAAATAGTCGAAGCGCCTGGCGGTCGTCCATTTTATTGTAGACAACCGCAGGGCTAAGTTCTAGCTTATTAAAGCCTAACTTTTGTATAGCAACTCATCTCTCGTGCAATTGATGGCTCATCAAAGACTGCCCCTCAAGTATTAAGAGCTAATTTGAGGATAGGTTCAGGATTGGGAACGCTCAGAAATGAGGACAAATTGTGGCATTATTCTTCCTTAAGTCAAGATTCAAAGGGCATGTGATCCAAGTTTGGAGATGGTTGTAGTGTAGGCTGAGAGCAGGGAACTCAATATTGCGAAATTCAGTGCATGATTCTAATGCAGATTTCTCTGGAATATAATTGGCCAGAAATGTATAACAATTGAAATCAATTGCATTTGGGAGTCAGGGGGGCATTGTTGGAGTGTTTTATTCTTTAGAAGTTTTGTTCATATCTTTTCACCTCCTTGAATCTGTTATAGAACCCCTACAGTGGTGAAGGAGGCCATTCGGTCCATCTGGTATGTACCAGTTCTCCAAAAGGAGACCCGATCGAGCCCCACTCCTTCACCCTATCCCTGACACCCCGTGCTTCGATCATGGTTAATCCACCTAACCTGCACATCTTTGGACTGCGGGAGGAAGCTGAAGTGCCTTGGGAGCAGACACGGGGAGAAAGTGCAAACTCCACACGGACATGCACCCAAGGTCGGAATTGAACCCAGATCCATGGCGCTGTGAGGCAGCAGTGCTAACCACTGCGCCACCTCTAATTATCTAATGTGAGTGTATATTAAATGCTGACTGCTTGTGGGTGGAGCCTTAATGGGCTGAGTGACCGTCCACTGTTCCATACTTTTTATGTCCTGAAGTATATATTGAACTACTTAGCATTCAGATCATTGCTTCTCTGGCAGATTCAGAAAGCTGTAATTTTGAACTGGATGATGAGGTCTGAGTGAAATCATTCTGCGGTAGAAACAATGTTATCTTTATTGGCCTAAGACTGAAAATTTGATTCGCATCACTTGCTTTCCTACAACACAATTTCTACGGAAAGAAATTGACCCTATATTTGTATTTGAAGCAAGACAGCTTCGGCAACAGTTCTTAAGGTCAACATTTTCAGAGCCTCTCCCTTTGTAAAAGAAAACAGAATATTACTGTGAAAAACACATTTTGATGATTTTGAAAGGCTTGCCCTGTAACACTCCCCAGGCATTGTTCTCTGTGCAAAGCAACAGAAGGTAAACTATTTATCAAACTTTCTTTGTTTGGACATGTTGGTTGCGTAAGTTATGGTTCTGACACATATTTTAGGATTTAGTTTAATCTCTGGTTCCTCAGAATCACGACAAGCGACAATCTCGACAAAACCTTTTTCACTACCCTCTCCTCATAGTTCAGTCTTCTAATCCAAGTGACTTTCACTTCTACTCTCAGATCACTACAGTGCAGAAGAGGCCTTCGGCCCATTGAGTCTGCACCGACACATGAAAGGCCCTGACTTGCCCACCTACTCCCACTTGCCGGCACTTTGCCCATAGCCTTGAATGTTATGATGTGCCAAGTGCTCATCCATTGAAGGATGTGAGGCATCCCGCTCTTCCACCCTCCCAGGCAGTGCATTCCAGACCGTCACCACCCTCTGGGTATCAAAGTTTTTCCTCAAATTCCCCCCTCATCCTCCATCGCATGTCCCTGAATGTTTTGACGCCGAGATGTCAGAAGCAGGTGACTCAGACTCAGCCACCTGAAGGGGCCGGGGACAACAGCCTGAGCGAACAGTCGCCGGAGGCAGTTCCACCAAGGCTGAGACGCATCAATCTCTCGATCGTTATACACTGTCGAGTCCTGCGCCACCAACACCCAAACGGCACAATATAACTTAAAAATGCAACGGTTTGTGATTAGGGGTGTTGTTTGGTGGGATGTGTTGCTTTGGTGTTATGTATAAAATGGAACATGCTTGAATAATAATATATTTTAAAAATGCAAAACCACCTTTGAAGGTGAATGTGCAAAAACAAACGAGACACCTGAGGGGAGTGTGAAGAGAGAGATTTCCTATCATTCAAAGACCCATTGACATTTGTGACTGTCTAAGGAGGCGATATTAAAATGCAAAATGCTGGACATTGAAACAAGGACACAGACAGCCTGACCCAAAACCCTTTGGAAATACACAATGGGTGAAATACAACAGGCCAGGCTGCAGCTACTGCAGGAGAGATTACAGGAAAGTTTCCAACAGAAGAAGCGGGCTGAAAGCTGGGCTCTCTCCCTCGTTCTCTTCTGGAACAAGTGTACTACCTGCTTTGGAAGCCAAGATTTACCAGAAATCTACCAGTGAGCAGAGATCGTGTAATAATTACAGCATCTTCTCCATCTGACTGTATCCACAAAACCAACTAATCCAATTTGTCTGTAACCTGCGCCTCAGGACGATCAAAGGACACTTAGCCGTATATTCTTTTAACTTTTTTGATTGGACTCTTATTTCTGAAATCCACATGTGACTGACATTGCAGTTTTATTATTTTTTCCGTGGATCTCGTGGTTAATAAATGTTCTCTTTCTTCAACTCTAGAAAACCTGGTTTGATTGGCACGGTGCTCACTGCATAAATAGCTAAACAAATTTGGATCCGAAAAAGGTGTATCCTTGTGAAAAAGATACTTATACCTTTATTGTGACCAACTGAGGAGGTTGAATAGAGGGAGTCAGTTCCCTCTTTCTCATCCATCCATAACTCAGCCTAATAATAATATCATTGCCGTGCAAGTGGCGGTGGTGTCTTTCAGTATTCTGCTTAACTGCAACAAACAGAGACCTTATGCACTGATGTAATTGTAAGTATAGTGGAAACATTTCCCCCAAATACTGTGTCTCGTAGAAGTCTAAACCCTTTAGAAACATTATAACAATGGGAGAAATTGCATTGTTCCTGGCCTCTGAAGATACAAAGCCAGTATTACCTGGGCAGCAGGCATGGGGGACATGTCAAGCAGGACCCCGTGCCTTTATAGGGCCTGTTCAAAATTAAACCAGAAGTAGCACCAGATACCTGGTGGAACTGCCTCCAGCGACTGTTCGCTCAGGCTGTTGTCTCTGGTAGTTTAAAAATTTTAAGGTGATGCCCAAAGATCCCTCTAAACTGTGTGGATGTGCAGCTATGCAGGGGACAATAGAGATAATCTTTATTTGTGTCACAAGTAGGCTTACATTAACACTACAATGAAGTTACTGTGAAAAGCCCCTCGTCGCCACACTCTGGCACCTGTTCGGGTACACTGAGGGAGAATTCAGAATGTCCAAATTACCTAACAAGCAGGTATTTCGGGACTTGTGGGAGGAAACCGGAGTACCCAGGGGAAACCTACACAGACAGAGTGAGAATGTGTAGACTCCGCACAGGCAGTGACCCAAGCCAGGAATTGAACCAGGGTCCTTGGTGCTCTGAAGCAACAGTGCTAACTACTATGCTACCATGTGGGCCCATGCACAAGCACCCCTCCCTTTAAGATGAGCGGCAGCACAGCAATCTTAATAGGACCACGCAGTGCAACAAAGCGGCCGCATCTAACAAGCAGAAATTAGAGAGAACATTGGTGATGCCTATTTGAGTTACTTGTAAAAGTCTGAAGTCGACAACAATGTAAACTAGATATGTATATGTGTGGCTTTAGTGGCAGCATAGTGGCGCAATTGGTTAGCCCTGCAGCCTCATGGGGCCGAGGCCCCAGGGTTAATCCCGGCTCTGGGTCACTGTCCGTGTGGAGTTTGCACATTCTCCCCATGTTTGCATGGGTTTCACTCCCACAAGCCAAAGATATGTAGGCTAGGTGGATTGGCCACACTAAATTGCCCCTCAATTGAAAAAAAAATCAATTGGGTACACTAAATTTATTTTTAAAAATATGCGGCTTTGCATTAGCCTCAGATCTGAATACTCATAGGTGGATGGAATGTACATACTAATGCCATTAATTCCGATGTAACCCTTGCAGTGTCATTCAAACATTGCAAAAGTATCATTTACAAACCAATTGACATGGGATCAGCGAAATGTTGACCGAATTCTTAGATGTGGAAAATAACACAGAAACAGACCTAAAAGTGATGGCAACAGGAAAAATTGACATTGAATCAATATTGATGTTTTTCTTCCTGCACCATCTAATCAATATACTAATCCATTATCTGATGTGTAACACCCATATGGATGGGGCAGGTGCAAGAAGTACTTGGTGCTACTTCTGGTTTAATTTTGAACAGGCCCTATAAAGGCACGGGGTCCTGCTTGACATGTCCCCCATGCCTGCTGCCCAGGTAATAGTGGCTTTGCATCTTCAAAGGCCAGGAACAATGCAATTTCTCCCATTGCTATAATGTTTATAAAGGGTTTAGACTTCTACGAGCCACAGTATTTGGAGGAAATGTTCCCACTATACTTACAATGACATCAGTGCATAAGGATAAATGTTATGATTTGACACTCCCAGCCATGGCAGGATGGTACATGTTTAGTTAGGAAAACCTTCTCAGCTGATCGCGACATCTGAGTTCCGGATAAACAATCCCACTGTAAAAACTCCGAAACCTGACTGCAAAATAGCCTAAGGAAACTCCTTCCAAATATGTCTAATTTAGTGCACCACCCATGCTTCACACGCCTTTTTAAGTCTGAAATGTTGGCAGGTATGTGAATGAGGTGAGTCAAGAGGCAAGAATTAAAAATTTAGAGGGTGACTGCGTTGATCGGAAGCTCGGTTCTTGTTTCTGTTTTTAAACCTTGCCCAGCTTGCTTGACTTCAACTCATCCTCTTCCGAATGAATCATAGAATCCCTACGTGCAGAAGGAGGCCATTTGGCCCATCGAGTGTGCACCGCTCCTCTGAAAGCATACTCTACCTCGCCCCAACCCCCCGCCATAACCCCGTAACCCCACCTAATCTTTGGATACTTGAAAGCAATTTAGCATGGCCAGTCCACCTAACCTACACATCTTTGGATTGTGGGATGAAACCGGAGTACCTGGAGGAAGCCCACGCAGACACGCGGAGAGGGTGCAAACTCCGCAGTCATCCGAGGTTGGAATTGAACCTGGGGCTTTGGCACTGAGAGGCAGCAGTGCTAACCACTGTGCAACCGTGCTAGCCTCTGATGTTATTAAAATGTCTGCCATGATGTGGAGATGCCGGCGTTGTACTGGGGTGAGCACAGTAAACAGTCTTACTACACCAAGTTAAAGTCCAACATGTTTGTTTCAAATCACTAACATTCGGAGCACTGCTCCTTCCTCAGGTGATGAAAGGTCTCTGATGGTATTTGTTTCTTCACCGAAAAATAATCTTCTGATTGCTGCATCAAGTACTTGTATTGCCCTGCCTTGCGTGTACAACTGAGGGGGCACAGATGCGACCATCAATTCACGCGAAACAGAGAGTAGATGTAAACTGTGGCTTGAATCGACTAGAACAGTGCCTGCCTGCGACTGCTCTGATACTGAGAGCCGCCTACAGGGCATCTGCTATTAATACCTCCCTCAAAGGGCGGAGCCAGGGGCGGAGCCCACAAGGGCACCAACATGATATATTCTGTGTAATATCGTACAATGGTCCATAGGTGGAGCCCACATGGGCAACAGCATGATACAGTAACATACATGGTGAATGGTTAATACAATATGTTCACCACATTCACCCCCTGTTAAAAAATTGAAGTCCGGCGGGGGTGAAGGGTTCACAGATTCAGCCTGTCCGGTGCCCGGATCGTGCGCTGTGATCTCCGAAGCTCTGGTATCGCATCTGGCCTGGGTGTCTAACTCATCCATGCTGGCATGTAGTGAAGTCGTCGGTGCAAGCACAGACATGGACTCAGAATGTGTCTGCTGGAGCTTCGTTCCTCTGGGTCGGTGAAGCAGGGAGGTGGGGGGCAGGAGGGGGTGTGGGTGTCATGTAGGGGCGGGGGCGCTGGTCAGTGTAGGTTGGGTGGGGTAAGTTGGGATGGTGGTGGTAGTGGAACCTGCGGGTGCTAGGTCCCGGAGGGAAACCATATCCTGTCGGCCGTCGGGGTATTCTACGTATGCGTACTGGGGGTTGATGTGAAGGAGCTGGACCCGCTCAATCAGGGGGTTGGACTTATGGCTCCTGACGTCTTTGCGGAGTAGGACGGGCCCCGGTGTCTTCAGCAAGGATGGAAGCGAGACCCCTGAGGTGGATTTCCTGGGGAAAACAAATAGGTGGTCATGAGGGGTCTCATTTGTGGCCGTGCAAAGGAGGGACCTAATAGGGTGGAGCGCATCGGGGAGGACCTCCTGCCAGCGGGAAACTGGGAGATTCCTAGACCGTAGGGTCAGGAGGACGGCCTTCTAGACCGTTGTGTTCTCCCTCTCCACCTGACCGTTTCCCCGGGGGTTGTAACTGGTCGTCCTGCTCGAGGCGATGCCCTTACTGAGCAGGTACTGACGCAGTTCGTCGTTCATGAACGACGAGCCCCGGTCACTGTGGACGTAGGTGGGGAAACCGAACAGGGTGAAGATACTATGCAGGGCTCTAATGACAGTGGACGTGGTCATATCGGGGCAGGGGATTGCAAAGGGGAAGCGGGAGAACTCGTCAACGAAGTTGAGGAAATACGTGCTGTGGTTGGTAGAGGGGAGGGGCCCTTTGAAGTCGATACTGAGGCGCTCAAAGGGCCAGGATGCCTTTACCAGGTGGGCCTTATCCGATCGATAGAAGTGCGGCTTGCACTCCGCTCAGATTTGGCAGTCCCTGGTCATGGCCCTGACCTCCTCGGTGGAGTAGGGCAGGTTGCGGGCCTTGATGTAGTGGAGAAGCCGGGTGACCCCTGGGTGGCAGAGGTCACCGTGGATGGCCCGGAGTCGGTCATCTTGAGCGCTAGCGCACGTGCCGTGGGGCTGGGCATCTGGGGGCTCGTTGAGCTTCCTAGGACGATACACTATATCGTAATTATAGGTGGAGAGTTCGATCCTCCACCTCAAGGTCTTATCATTCTTGATCTTGCCCCGCTGTGTGGTGTTGTCAAACATGAAGGCTACCGATCGTTGGTCGGTGACGAGGGTAAACCTCCTCCCAGCGAGGTAATGCCTCCAGTGCTGCACAGCTTCCACGATGGCTTGGGCTTCTTTATCGACCGAGGAGTGTTGAATTTCAGAGGCGTTGAGAGTACGGGAAAAAAAAGCTACTGGCCTGCCTGCCTGGTTAAGGATGGCAGCGAGGGTGACCTCTGACGCGTCGCACTCCACCTAGAAGGGGACGAACTCGTGCACCGCGCACATAGCGGCTTTGGCAATATCTGCCTTGATGCGGCTGAAGGCCTGGCGGGAAGATAGTGGCCTTGATTAGTGAGCGGGCTTTGTCCACATAGTTGGAGACCCACTGGGCGTAATAGGGAAAGAACTCGAGGCACCTTTTCAGTGCCTTGGGGCAGTGGGGAAGGGGGAGTTGCAGGAGGGGGCGCATATGGTTGGGGACGGGTCCTAGAACTCCGTTTTCCACAACGTAGCCGAGGATGGCTCGTCAGGTTGTGCAGAAAACACATTTCTCCTTGTTATAAGTGAGGTTGAGGGTTTGGGCGGTTTGGAGAAATCTCTGGAGGTTGGCGTCGTGGTCCTGCTGGTCATGGCCGCAGATGGTGACGTTGTCCAAGTACGGAAATGTGGCCCCGCAGCCTGTACTGGTCCACCATTCGATCCATTGTTCTTTGGAAGCCCGAGACCCCGTTGGTGACGCTGAAGGGGACCTGGAGGAAGTGGAAGAGGCGGCCGTCTGCCTCAAAGGCCGTGTAGTGGCGGTCCTCTGGGTGGATTGTGAGCTGGTGGTACGCAGACTTCAGATTTACTGTGGAGAACACCCAGTAGTGCGATCTGGTTAACCATGTCTGCGATCCAGAGAACGGGGTACGCATCGAGGTGCATGTACAGGTTTATGGTCTGGCTGTAGTCTACAACCATTCGGTTCTTTCCCCCGGTCCTGCCGACCACCACCTGAGCTCTTCAGGAGCTATTACTGGCCTCGATGATCCCTTCCCGCAAGAGTCGCTGGACCTCGGACCTGATAAAAGTCCTGTCCTGGATGCTGTACCGCCTGCTTCTGGTGGCGACTGGCTTACTGTCGGCGGTGAGACTTGCGAAGAGCGGGGGAGGTTTGACCTTCAGGGTCACGAGGCGACATACGGTGATGGGGTAGGGGCCTGCCAAACTTCAGGGTTAGGCTCCTGATGTTGCACTGGAAGTCCAGCGCAGAGGTCGGGGAGTACATATAACTTAAAATCGGCGTACTCGGCGCCCTGTATTGCGAGGGTTGCAGTAGTGCAGCCCCGGATCAGCACAGAGTGCGACCCAGAGGTGAGGGAGATGGTTTGATGTGCAGGGAAGATTGGGAGCGAGCAGCGCCTTACAATGTCTGGATGTATGAAGCTCTCCGTGCTCCCGGAGTCGAACAGACAAGGCGTTTTGTGTCCATTGATCCGGACGGTCATCTGGAGCTCCGGAGGTGTTTGGGTCGCGACTGGTCGAGGGTGACCGCGCCGAATTGCGGGTAGCCGACGTGGTCAGAGGTGCTGGGGTGGTCCCAAGATGGCTGCCCCTGTCGGTTGCACGTGTTGGGTGGCGCTGCAGATGGCGGCCAAGGTGGCGGCCCCCGTCGGTCACACGTGGCGGGCTGCGTGGGTGACGATGGCCAAGATGGCGGCTCCCGTCAATCGCACATGTTGTGCGGGCATGAAGATGGCTGCCCCCATGGAAAACACGAGGCTGATGGCGCGTCCGGGGAGCGGAGCAGGCAGGCACGCAGCCACACTGTGGTTGTCCGTGGGCCTGTGTGTCTGAGAGTCGGGCCTGTGATTTTGAGGATTTGGACCTGGCCAGGCAAACTTTAGCGAAACGTCTGTGTAAGTAGAGGCTTCCTCGAGTTGTACAGAGATTCGATGGCTCACCCGGGCATGGAGGAGGCTCAGCTTCTGATCAGAGGCGGAAGGCGAGGAGGCGGCGGCGAGGTAGGCCTCAAAACAGCGGAGACAGTGCGAAAAAATCCCTTTGGCCTCCGCGGCCTGTGGGTCACGTTCCAGTCGGTCAGGTTCGAGGGCCGATTCCATTGTGGTGTTGTAGCCGATTAAATTGATGCGACCATCAATTCACGCGAAACAGAGCGTAGATGTAAACTGTAGGTTTAATCGACTAGAACAGTGCCTGCCTGCGACTGCTCTGCTAGTGAGAGCCGCCTATAGGGCTGCTGCTCTTTATACCTCCACTTAAGGGGCGGAGCCAGGGGCGGAGCCCACAAGGGCACCAACCTGATATATTCCATGTAATATCGTACAATGGTCCATAGGTGGAGCCCACATGGGCAACAGCGTGATACAGTAACATACATGGTGAATGGTTAATACAATACGTTCACCACAGGCACATCCTGTTCTTTAAAATTATGTTGTTCTTGCGAAGGTTGACATCTTCCTGAAATGCAGTTCCTGTTTCGAAATACTCTGAAGTCAGTTTCTAAAATTGAAAGCTAAAGAAAACGGCATCGCAGAAATAAATGTCTGCACAGATGATGGTGGTCATATTATTAAGCACTCTTCGTGTCAGTGAATAATTTCCTTTTATGCAAAGCAAAATTATTTTTTATTGTGAAAGAAAAATATATTAATTGAATATCTTACAAACATACCTGAAGAATGAACAAAGTGCTGGGTTATCCAATAGGCATTGCTTCTTGTGGTGGCTCGAGATAATATTCCGGAGGCTTCTTGAATAAATCATAGATCATAGAATCTACAGTGCAGAGGGAGGCCATTCAGCCCATTGAGCCTGCACCGGCTCTTGGAAAGAGCACCTTACTTAAGCCCACGCTTCCACCCTATCCCTGTAACCCCACCTAAACTTTTGGATACTTGAGGGCAATTTAGCACAACAATCCACCTAACCTGCACATTTTTGGACTGTGGGAAGAAACCGGAGCACCCGGAGGAAACCCTCACAGAGATGGGGAGAAAGTGCAAACTCTACACAGTCAGTCACCCGAGACCGGAATTGAACCCAGGACCCTGGAGCTATGAGGCAGCAGTGCTTGACCACTGTGCCACCATGCTATGCCATGAGAACAAAGAAAAGGTTGGGTGGCACTGCTGCCCATGGGGCTGAGGACCCAGGTTCGATCAAGGTCCCCGGGTCACTGTCCATGTGGAGTTTGCACCTTCTCCCCGTGTCTGTGTGGATTTCATCCCCAAAACACAAAGATGTGCAGGGTAAGTGCATTGGCCATGCTAAATTGTCCCTTAATTGGAAAAAAAATAATTGGGTGCTCGAAATTTATTTTTAAAAATTTTTTTAATTTCAAAAGAGAACAAGGAAAAGGTTAACTATATACAGGCACGGAGGTCTCTGAAACAGGTCTTCACTCTACGACTCATGTGACCACACTGCCTGGGCCTCTGCTCCCAGGGGCCCGTGCTTTATCTGCGCTTCCCCATTGGTCGGGATTTGCGCACTCACGTACGATAAACCCCAAGCCAGTCACGTGAACTGTGAGGGGCTGCGCTACTACACTTCTGTAAAATACAAATGAAGAGTCATAGGGCTGGATTCTTCGGTCTTCCATTTGCGTGTTTCCCGGCAGCGAGCCGTTTCCTGGCGGCGGAGTTGACTACTCCCGCCGCTTGTCAATGGGATTTCCCATTTAAGCCTCCGCACATCACCGGGAAATCAGGGGGTGGGAATGTGCTGCCAGCGGGAACAGTGAATTCCGGCTATTGTCTATATTTGAATGTTTAACTCTTTTGTGTGCCATTCTTCTTGGAGGCCGTGGCATCCTGGCCAATTTGTTTAATATCGACATGCCTGGAAGAACTTCTAATATGGTTGACATCCAGAGGGACAGGTACTAATGCTGCAGTTGATACCTTAAAGGTCAGCAGGAATATCAAAAATGCATTAATTTTTCAAAACATATTGTGACTATTTAGCCTGTGATGACACTGACCAATGGCACATCCGAGCCTGTTGCAAGATTATGTGGGTAGTAAGGATGGAGTGCATCAATGAACCTGCTTTCTTTAATAGCTTCCCCTGTGCTTTCACAGGAGGGAGCTTTAAACATAGTCTCAGCATCCCTTGCTACTGCCAGCACCAGGTTGCAAGAAGTGGCTGCCTCTTGGACAGCAGCCATCCAGAAAAGAGAGTCAACTGAGGCCTAAAGGCCCCAGGGAATCATCTCAGCCTACCAGCTGGCACTCAATCCCATCTCACTCCATAGCAGTACATCTCAGCCTACCAGCTGGCACTCAATCCCATCTCACTCCATAGCAGCAGTACATTAGAAACGAGATTAAGTGGCACAAAAATGGTTCAAGAAAGAGCAAATAGTTTTGTTGGCATTTTCTGGTGAATATTGTGACTGGAATTTTGCATTTGTTTATATATAAGATGCGGGAATGCTGACAAGTGTAAGGGTAACTGTGATGGAACATGTCATTGAAGCCAACTGGCCAGCTCTCGTTAATGACAAGAGAGAGCTGAGATATGGAGAGCTGCTCAAAGTAAAGTACAACAGACTGCTGGACGGTGCACCAACGTTTGTTACATATGTAGAGTTGAGGATGATATCAGATCAGCCATGGCCTGATTGAATGGTGGAGCCGGCTCTCTGGGCCGAATGGCCTCCCCATGCTCCTCCGCCTTCCAGTCTTATTGTTTTACAGGGCATTGATGAGACAACATCTTATTATCGATGTACAGTTTTGGTCTCCTTATTTAAGGAAGGATGGGTAGGATTTTCTAGCCATTCACACAGACAGGATCTTACGGCCCCTGCCGATGGGGACCCTCGCCGCCACGAAATCCCATTGACAATGGCAGGACCAAAACATCCCGCTGCCGGCCACTGGCGAGCCGCCCTCCACTGCTGCAGAACACGCCACTGAAGGGGAGGAGAATCCCGCCCGATAGAAATTCATTGGAAGCAGTTCAGAGACTGATATCCGGGATGGTGGGGATTACATTACGGGGAAAGTTTGGACAAGCTGAGCCTGTATCCATTCAGTTTAGAAGATTGAGAGATGATCTTATTGAAACATATAAGATCCTGAAGGGACTTGACAGAGTGGATGCTGAAAGGATGTTTCCCCTTGTGGGAGAGACTAGAACTGGAGGACACATTTTAAAAATAAGGGGTCTCCCATTTCAGAGGTTGTCGAATCTTTGGAATTCTCTTCCCCCGAGAGCGGTGCCAGTGACTATTATTAAGGCAGGTAATGGATTCTTGATTAACAAGGGAGTCAAAGGTTGTCGGGGAAAGGTGGAATGTGGAGTTGCGGCTACAATAAGATCAGCTATGATCTTGTTGAATTCGTATTACTGTGTACAACTTTGCCAGAAAGTCAGATGTCTTTCAACACAGGGAATGCTAGGGGCATATATGAAGGAATGAAAATCAACAGGTCCAACAGCAAAGAAAACAGCTTCATTGAAAACAAAGGCAGGGAAGGTAATCACGGACTGCAATAAACAGGTGTAGAGATGGGCAGAGCTCTTCCTTGAGTTATTCTCAAGGGGGAACACTATAACCGAGAAAGCTCAATGTGTACACCATTGGACACCTGCCATCATGGAAGAACTGGATATTGAACCCACAGTGCAGGAGCTTCGCAAAGCTATTGACTCAATTGCCATAGGCAAATCTCCAGGCGCTGAAGCTATACCGCCAGAACTCATCAAGTGCGGGAAACTCTCCTGCAGCTTCTGCACAAACCTCTCTGACTTGATGGGGGTGGGTCAGTGCCACAGGCTATGTGTGATGCAAAGATTATGACTGTGTACAAGAACAAGGTCGACCACAGCGATTCCAACTACTGTCGAGGCATCTCCCTGCTGAGCATCATGGGAAAGTATTTGCCTTGTCTTTGTCAGGCTAGAGATTCGAGCGGAACACGCTTGCCCAGAATCTGGGTGTGGTTTCAGAACTGGAAGATTTAAATTAACATGATCTTCTCAATTCAGCAGCTGCAAGAGTAGAACACAAACAAAGGAAGTCACTATATATTGGCTTATTGATCCCAGCAAGGTAATCAACACTGTGAGCAGAGGAGATTGATTTAAGCTGTTGGCGAAATCTGGCTGCCCAAGGAAGCTGCTCCATATGATATCCTATTGCCATGACAACATGGTTGGTATGACTAGTCGTGACAGGGCACCATCAGAACCCTTTGATATCTGTACTGGGGTCCGAGGGGGTAGTGTTCTGATACTGACACTCTTCCGTATACTCTCTTTCCTGCTGTCACTGTCTTCAGGTCACTTACAGAGGTTGTCTACTTACATACCAGAACTGACAAAAAATTGTCTAGCCTTGGTCCCCTTTAAGCCAAATTCCCGGCTGCATTCAAGCCTTTTGAAGCCTGGTATAATCTCAGCTCTTGTCAGTTCTTCTCACAGGGCTGCAAGACTGTGCAGACTTCACAATGGGTGGCACGGTAGTACAGTGGTTAGCACTGTGGCTTTACAGCGCCAGGGTCCCAGGTTCGATTTCTTGCTTGGGTCACTGCCTTTGCAGAGTCTGCATGTTCTCCCTATGTCTGTGTGGGTTTCCTCTGGGTGCTCCGGTTTCATCCCACTCCCGAAAGCCGTGCTTGTTAGGTAATTTGGACATTCTGAATTCTCCCTCTGTGTACCCGAACAGGTGCTGGAATGTGGTGACTAGGGGCTTTTCGCAGTAATTTCATTGCTGTGTTAATGTAGGCCTACTTGTGACAATAATAAAGATTATTATTATATCGAAGTTGTTTCTGCAGCTCTTGATGGAGTCTTCACATCCTTTATCAATCAGGTATTATGTCCATCAGTCAAACTTCATCTTCTGATGCTTCAAATGACCACACCAGATAAGATTCTTCAGCAACTTGACCTGTAGTCCGAGGCTCACTGATTGTAGTAAAAAGGGGTTCCTGACAAATAATAGGACATTTCTTTTAGCATTATAGCTTGAAAAAGTGGAAAACAATGATGTAATCTAAATACCAAT
This sequence comes from Scyliorhinus canicula, assembly GCF_902713615.1. Taxonomy (NCBI): domain Eukaryota; kingdom Metazoa; phylum Chordata; class Chondrichthyes; order Carcharhiniformes; family Scyliorhinidae; genus Scyliorhinus; species Scyliorhinus canicula. Next base: position 39,538,524 of record NC_052148.1, on the reverse strand, counting down.
TGCATGGCACTTAAACTGAAAAACACCGTCTGGGAAAACAGGTCACTACTGATTATTATTGATTCATTAATCAAAGTGCAATCACAGCTGGATTAAGATCAATGTCTACCAAGTGTGATTAAATATAAAATAACTTTTAATCTATAAGCTTAAAATCAAAGCAGAACAAATCTAAAATGCAAAATAAAAATAGTAAAAATGAGTGGCTGTAGGCCGCAGGGCAGCACGGTAGCACAGTGGTTAGCACTGTGGCTTCATTCGCCAGAGTCCCAGGTTCGATTCCCAGCTGGGTCACTGTCTGTGCGGAGTCTGCATGTTGTCCTCGTGTCTGCGTGGATTTCCTCCGGGTGCTCCGGTTTCCTCCCACAGTCCAAAGACTTGCAGGTTAGGTGGATTGGCCATGATAAATTGCCCTTCGTGACCAAAGAGGTTAGGAGGGGTTATTGGGTTACGCGGATAGGATGGAAGTGAGGGTTTAAGTGGGTCAGTGCAGACTCGATTCTGCACTGTATGTTCTATGTTCCAGGCCTATTTGGCTTATTCCTTATCCTGAGATTCTGACTACTGGTTTTCGGCTAACCAGCCAGACCTTCTCCATCCAGTCTATAACACGTTGTGAGAACTTTGCAAGTTTCAATGAGGTGACCCCTAATTCTTTGAAATTCTAAGAAACACTGACCGTAGACGCAGTCTAACCAAAAAAAAACAGAGTCCGTTCTGGACGGGATTAGAGGGATTGTTTCCGGTGCATGTAGCGCCAGGAATCACCCCGCTATCTAACGGCACTGGATTTTGTTGGGGCCTCAACGGGAATTGCTCTGCCGGGACCACACTCAGCCGCATTTCCCGCACTGTGGAGCTTTGACGAGCGAAGCTCCAAATGACACCCTAATCTCGTGACCCCCCCAACCCGACCCTCGGACCCTCCCAACAACCCAACTCACAGCAGAAGGAACAGCAGTGATATATTTCCAAGTCAGAATGGTGAGTGACCTGGAGGGAAACTTGCAGATAGATGATGGTGTTCCCATGTGCCTGCTGCTGAGCTGATAGGAAGTTCTCGTGTGATGGCAGGGGGCACCAGCAAGCACTCAAAGTAAAAGACAAACAGACAGCAGGAAATGCTGTGTCCACAGTCTGTTATAACCCCGATGAGACCCACAGGGATGACCCTATCACTCTCCCATGGGACTTGTGGAATTCGAGCTCCCCCTGCTGAGAAGTAGAGGCCCAACAGCAGAGTTTGTTAAATCCCCGAGATAAAAGGGTGCGCAGAAGGGAATCGGCATCTTTGGATGGTCCCGACTGGGACTGGGGGTTTTATTTATCGATGTGTGTCCTCACTGTGAGTAGAAAATAAACTACTTTAACTTATCTCCCGGGACTCCTCAATGATTACAGTATTGGCAATGAGGACAATGAGAGGTACTGGTGGCGCTGCTGGACATCTAGACCACGGCTGCCGCTCACCAGGGAGGAGCAAGGTCAGCACTCGTTTAAAAATGCCGCTCTCTGGGAGACTTGACATTTTTGACGCGTGTATAGAAGACTGGGCTCAGTACTCTGAGCTTATGTGCTACCTTTTCAGGGTGAACATTATTACTGGGGAGGACTGCCAGAAGGTGATTCCTTTACCACCTGTGGGGCCCCCACTTTTAGAGTCATAAAGAGCCTAACCTACTGTGGTGGTATGGATATGAGCGCTGCCATTGGTGCAGAGCACTGGCTTCCCATTGGCTCTGGCAGGTCATGTGCCTCTAGTCCAATTGGTTGGGACTAGTCATGTGACTGCTCTCTAATTGGTTGAGAGGCAAGTAGGCCCCGCCTCCGAGGTGGGGTATAAGTACCCAGTGTTCCCGGCGGTCGGCCTTACTCTGTAGTCAACCACCGGGCTAACAACTAGCTGATTAAAGCCACAGTTCGGATCCTAATTGTGTCTTGAGTCGAATTGATGGTACATCACCTACCCTGCGCCCCGGACTCCAATGCATTCACTGAATTGGGACGCTCGTGGCAGACCACTATGACCCCAAACCGTTGGCCATTTTCCAAAAATATCGGTTTAATACCCCTAGAGGTCCTGACACTGAGATGCTCGTGGAGGAGAATTGGGGATTGCTTAACCTTCTGATGGGTGCATTGCACGAATGGAGCACAACCTGCCCTATTAACTACATCTGTAACAGCATCATGGCTCCAGTGCTTTGATAATTTATGCTCAACTCGGCTCCAAAGTACGTTTCTTTTAATTTCAGTATTTTTAGACTATAGATGCCAAACCCCAGTGGGCAGTGAACATGAGTGCTGTTGCATGGTGGTCAAAACAAAATGTGATCAAGGATGTCAGGAAAACCGGTCCCCACGGTGCCCACTGGGCATGGCAAGCCCCGATTGTGCCGGCAAACACCACGGGCTCCCTTTCCAGAGACACCTGGCAGCTTAGTCACAACAGAGGGGGCGGATAGTCAGGGCAGGTGACCATTCCCAGGACCTATTAACCACAAGGAGGATCTCCTCTTCCCCTGCCCCACTCCTCACCCGATGCATGAAGATCAGGAACGTTGGGCTGAAGTGCAAACAAAAAGAAAGTAACAATTTTTTCCGGGAACTGGAAAGTGAGTGCAACAAAGGGCAACTTAGCTTGTATGTCGCGTGGGTATTTGTTATTTGTCTGTCCTGAAAGTCAATAAAATAGAATTAGTGAAAAGATTAAATTCAGGTGCAATCATTTGTTTTATCGAACAAATTAAAAACCTACCTTCAACCCTGTGTCCGGCTGGTTTGTGATGCTGAACGGAATTTAATTCCTGCACCCCCCCCCCCCCCCCCCCCCACCCACCCTCACCCAGCTCCGAGCCATGTTTAGAGGGGAGCCGGGTGGGGACCCCACTGCATTTAAATTTGGGGTGGGCTGGTTTATAGGTGGCCTTTCCATCCACCACCAACTGAGGCCCTGAGATGGGCATTTAAAACTCACAAAAGGAGTTTGTCCTGGCCCCAACTGTTATTCACTTAGTAGGTGGTGGGGAAGCCTGGAAACCGTGTTGTGTTTGCCTGCAGATTCCCAGTGGCATCTCTTATTCAAAGGCAGTCTATACCTGATCAGGGTACCCAGCATTGGGAAGGTGGGGCCTGCTGAGATCCACTCCACTTTCTTCTAAACCTTCCTTCCCTCAGATGTGGAGATACCGGCATTGGTCTTGGGGTGAGCACAGTAAGAAGTCCTACAACACCAAGTTAAAGTCCAACAGTTTGTTTGAAACACTTGCTTTAGGAGCACTGCTCCTTCCTCAAGTTCCTTCCCTCAGACCAGTGAAACTGCCCCACTCCCTGTCCTGCCCTCAATTACCTGTGGTCCCTTACTGATCCTGGGCCTCCAATTGGTGCCTTGCCGACAACCACTTTTGCTGGCACTCTGATTGGCATGATGTGGAGATGCTGGCATTGGACTGGGGTGAGCACAGTAAGAAGTCTTACAACACCAGGTTAAAGTCCAACAGGTTTGTTTCGAATCGCTAGCTTTCGGAGCACTGCTCCTTCCTTAGTGACTGGAGAGAGGGATAATCACAGGTTAAAGAGGTGTGAACTGGTGTGAAGCCAGGACAGTTGGTAGGATTTTGCAAGCCCAGGCCAGATGGTGGGGGATGAATGTAATGCAACAAGAATCCCAGGTCCCTGTTGAGGCCATACTCATGTGTGCAGAACTTGGATATCAGTTTCTGCTCGGCGATTCTGCATTGTCGATCATCCTGATGGCCACCTTGGAGAACGCTTACCCTTGACTGCTGAAGTTTTCCCCGACTGGAAGGGAATATTCCTACCTAGTGATTGTTGCGCAATGTCTGTTCATCCATTGTCGCAGCATCTGCATGGTCTCACCAATGTACAATTTACACTCTTTAACCTGTGATTATCCCTCTTTCCAGTCACTGTCTGAACCTGTGAAGACTTAATTACATGCAAACACTCGCATTCAAAGTATCGTCTTACATCTTTGACTTTGTCTATATTAGTGTTTCTGGAACCCACCTCTTCATTCACCGGAGGAAGGAGCAGTGCTCCGAAAGCTAGTGATTCAAAACAAACCTGTTGAACTTTAACCTGGTGTTGTAAGACTTCTCACTCTGATTGTCAGGCAGCTCTTGTGAATGGGGAATGGGGGCGGGATTTCTGCCTTCACAGTCCTTGAACCTTGGGAATGCGGAATTCCCACTTTTGGCCACTTAATATGCTGACACTTCCCCAAAGCTAACATGGGGCTCTCACCGGCTCTGCAAACCGGTTGTCCGGGTTAAATACTGTGCACTGTGTGTGACATAACTGACATGAAAACCTTTAGGGTAGAGTCTATTTGCCACGTCCTTGATGAACAAATGGGGTGCTGGCTTTATCTCTGATATATAGCATAATTTTAATGTATATGATGTCTGATTCTTGGATACTTCCCTTCATATACAAAACACAATGCTTGCCTAATACTTTTCACAAAGGTGGTGACACTTTAGTTGAAGGCTTTTGGCATTGAAATGACTACCTTTGAATTTTAGCAAACCAAGCTTCATCATATCTTGTAATCATACCTCATATCATTTCTTTGCTCAGTATTGTAACAGAGATAGTAATGCCCATTGATTTTAGAATGTTATTTCAAGGCCTTTAACTCTGACATGAAAAACATTCCACCGTTGAAGACTTCTGTCATTTTTGTGCAATGTCGAATCATAGAATCTTACAACTCAGGTGGAGGCGATTGAACCCATTAACACATCTTGGTCACAGAGTCAAAGAGGGCGGGGGGGGGGGGGGGGGGGGGGGATGGCGTATGGTATTGTAGCAGGACTAGCAATCCAGAGATCCAGGGTAATGCTCTGAGCAGATGGCAAAATTTGAATTCAATAAAAAGAAGCTTGAATTAAAAGACTAATGACGGCCATTGTTGACTGTCGTAAACACCCATTTGGTTCACTCATGCCTTTTAGGGGTGGAGATCTGTCATCCTTACTTGGTCTGGCCTACATCTGACTCCAGATCCACAGAAATGTGGTTGACTCTTAAGAACACTCTCTGAAATGCACTTCATTCAAGGGCAATTAGGGATGGGCAATAAATGCTGGCTCAGCCAGAAACACCAACGTCCCATGAATAAACTTTAAAAAAACACACCGGTTTCATAACTGTGTGTACTTCAAGTATCTATTCAAATACTTTTTAAAGCTTATTATTGAGTCGCCTTCCGGCATCCTTCCACATGGTGCATTCTGGAACATAATAACTTGCCGGCGGAGGGTTGCAGGCTGGAGTTGGGCCAGCCAACACGGAAAAGTTTGGATGTGACTATCGGCTTCCAGGTACGGAAACAGGCTGTTTAAAGGCCCATCTCAGAGCTGTGGATCTCGTCCCAGTTATAATAAAAACAGAAAGACACTCCAGCCCTCACCATCACCCCCATGCGCTCCCCATGCCTCATCCATGCCACCTCATTCCCCCAACCACCCTTGTAATTTCTTGTCGGATGGCCTGCTTTATATTACAAGAACACTTGTAGCTAAAGCTATAAATGATTTATTCACATTTACTGTGGGTCAAATATATACAAAACAACAGATGAATAACAGTATTGACATGCACCAGCATCCTCTCTCCCCAGCTTCCTAGTCAGTCTGAGGTCACCTGACTCTAACATTCACTTATATACTAATGAGACTCCTAGTGGTCAGCCGGTGAATTACAACACAACCATTATATCACTACAACCTTTATGTCCCTCATGACCTCCATACCAAGATATACCCTCACCACCTCTATGGCCTTTCGTGCCCTCCCCATGTCAAGCACTTCCATGCCTGTCTACTCACTATATACTGTATAGAAGCAATGAACTGTCTAGTAACAGAGGACTTTAAAAAATTAATTCATGGGATATGGGGGTCGCTGAGTGGAAAGCATTTATTGCCCAACCCTAATTGCCCTTAGACCATTTCAGAAGGACTTAAGAGTCAGCCACATTGCTGTGAGTCAGGAGTCACATGTAGGCCAAAGTCACATATTACCAGGAGGCAGAGATTTCCGTGCTGCTATATGAGCTTCAGAGACTTGGATAACCCGACAGAAGGCACTTTAAAGTACTGGAGAAGTACCACCAGCAGTATTTTGACAGGACCTTCCAAATATGGTGTCAAGAAAGGCAGCATCCTCTTGCAAGCCAGCATCGCTCAAAGCCAGTTCCGCTGCGCAGGACATGTTATTCGTTTACCTGACTCCAGACTCCCGAAGCAACTGTTATACTTGGGTCTCAGTTACAGCAGATGACCCCTCTGAGGACAGCAGAAACACTTTTGGGGTGTCCTCAAAGCATCCCCGAAAAGATCAAACACTTGCGACTTATGGAAGACTCGGATCTGCAACCCAAAAAAATGAGAAGGTTCATTCAGGAAGGTACCCACATCGAGAGACTTCATCGGAAACATGCAGAGGCAGAGTTGGAGGGAACGTACAATCCTTCAAATCCACCTGACTCTTCACTTCAAGCACCAACTGCCCCAGGTGTGGCAGAGTCTGCAGATCGCTCATTGGACTTATCAGCCATCTCAGAATCCATTGAACAAGAGTGGACGTTAAGCCATCCTCAATTCTGAGGGACTGCCTAAGAGAAGAAGAGCAGAAGTGTTTCCCTGGGCTTTGCAAAATATAATCTGGGCTGCTTCCTCCCTCCGCACCCACATCCCTGTACTTAGCTAGCCGGTAGCTTAAGCATCCCATAATTGGTACAACATAATCCAGTGCGCTGCATTTTGATGTCCATTTGGGCACCCTGCCACTTACCAGCTTCTTATTAATGAGGTCGGAGCCTCAAAATGGCAGCCACCTTGTCGCCGTGACGATCGGCCTACAACTTCTGCAAGTCGGATCCCAAGCTGACAGATTGTTTACTCAACATTCACATTCTTTACAGGCCAGCTGTGTCCTTCTGGAATTTTTGTTATATTTCCTACATTTGCAGGTATTTTTATTTCTGAATGGGATTTTATTTAAGCATCGCCATTATGGTCAACAAAGGCATGAACAGTTAATCGCATTTCGATGGATTTAATTGACATTTACTCTGAAAAACATTCTGGTGTAGCAGAACCAAGGCATGTGATTCTCTCAGGAATTATGTATTACATCAGTTTCCTTTTCTAGCTAAATTACATCATTCAGGCCCCATGGTACTCAAGCATGTAGTTCTGCAAGATGCCTAATAGCTTTAACCTAGACGTGACGAGGCTGTTGCAGAGCTGCTTGCTTCACACAGAATGTTTCTGAAATGATTTTTCCAATGCCTATTATGAGGCACAAGAGATTTATGCATTCAGTTGATACTCAGGCAGTGAACTGAAGCATAAAAATTAGCAATTTAGCCACAAAGTAAACCACATCAGGGATTTTCCACTTCTGTACTTGCCAGCCCAAAATTTTCCACTTATCAAAGGTTAAATTTGGAACCTGCAGGAAAAGAGCAGGGCATCGTCAGACAAGTCCAATCATTGAGCAGACAGGGCGAAAATAGTCCCTCTCACTTTTGTGAAAATAAAGTCTGGCTCATTGCTGATGCGTTCCAGGCCCACGACCTGGGTTCACCTCCACCCAATCAAAATAAACTGCTTTGTTCCTCCCCTCCATGCACAGCTCCCTCTCCCCGACACCTTCATCCCCTGCACATCCCCCCCCCCCCCCCCCCACCCCCTCCCCCCACCCCCACTCACTATGGACCTTCAAATGAAGTCCAAAGTCAAGTTTAGTTTGACCTTCTGGCACCGGCTCTCATGTGAAACTGCCCCAGCACCAATTTTTGATGCTGATTGAGTTTCTCAGCCAATATTACAGGACCAAGCTAAAGGCAAGTAACCTTGCCCACTGGTGATACATATTGGAAATTAAGATTAACTGTCAGAAATTTGTGTAGAGCCTGCGGCCACAATTCCAGGATGTGCGGCGCAATCATAAGCCATAAAGACAATAAAGTGGTGACCTCCATGCCTAAATATCTGACTGGCATTCCCATTCAAGCTACCCAGGAGCACTTCACGCCATATTTCCTGGTGATAACTCTGGATGAGAGCATCAATTGTGTTGTGACGTTCTACAACTCATTGGAACTATCAGTCAAACTGCTCACTTAACAGGCACCTTACTATGATTATGTTGGGTTCTAAAATTAGCCAGGCAGCACAAATCCTATAATTATAACTCTTAGGCTTGTGTAAGCAAACAGAGTGAAATAGCAAGCACTGGCTTTTTTTAAAATTCCACACATTTATTTTAATTTGAAAGCCAGCAGAGTTAAATCCCATGACACTTTTGCTGGTTCCAATGAGCTTTGACGGTTCCAATGATTTTTGAGAGATATTTGGCAGCTTCATACTTTTTTGAAAGCTTAACAGTTCTTTGACAGCTTTGACAGTTCCAATGAGTTTGTGCACTTCTAATGCACATTCATGTCTACGTTTAACTAAGTGCACCAGGCCTCTTGCAAAGGGGAGCCTAACCTTCCACCTGGATTGGCCGAAAGGTGCCACAGGACCATATCCAAATGGGTACCTGATGTCTTGTACCCTGGTTACCCAGATGAATCCATAATGACCAGACCTGCCCCAACCAGGTCTAAACTGTCCACTTCAGGTTTAAGACACCTACCTCACCAAAGTCACAGATTAGTGGAGAAGCTGCTAATTTATGCAGGTACTCAATGTAAAACCTGCCCTCCTTCTTACCCTCCGCTGGAAATAGGCAGAGACCAGATTTGGGGGCAGGACTTTGGGATTCAGATCTCTACCAGCATTTTCTCCGACGGTGCAAAAATTAAGGCCATGGTTTTTCTCTGTCTGCCAAGCATAATGACAGGGCTCGATTCATTTAGCAATGATGGATATATAGATCCTGCTGCCAAATCCATTTAGCTGCACTTGAAAATGGATGCGATGTCCACCAACCTCTTGGCAGCATCAGCAGCAACTGATGTCTATACATCTTGTGGAAAACATATATTCCTGTCAATTGATCATTTCTCAATCGCGCCACAAACCAGGACAGCAAAGCTTTCTTAACCTACACCATCATGTAAACTACAAATTAGTCATCCTCTTTAAATCTAGTTCTTATTTACATTGTCTTCCTTCGACTAGTTCCTTATATGGAGCAGGTGTGAGCTCTTCATCAGTCAATCTGCCACAGCGAGAAAAACATGGCTGCCTTCAATGTCAAATATTCCTGTTGCCAACACTGAAGATGCTGCTCAACTGCAATTCCTCAGGTGCAGGAGCTGAATGTGCACAACAGATCACTCGGTAACTGGAAGATTAAGAGTAGATTAGCACTTCAGGTGTAAACCCATCATCCGTTCCTGAGTGAATGTGTACATTCTGCGGGGGGGGGGACATGCTTTCACCTGATTCACTGAAGGCTATTATACATTATGGTATGATAAATGGCTGGCAGTGAGCTAGTAATTAAGTCATAAACGGTTTGAAAAATGTCCTAAATCACATTAGAGAAAGTTAGAGCAGCTCATAAAAGATTAGCAGAACCCCCCAAGATGAATCACTACCTCAGGTTCACTGCTATCTCGCCACAGTTTTGTTTTAAAAAAAGTAAATTTTCTCTTCTTTGTACAATGGTGATGCTAATTGTGGTTCAGGAGGAATGTTAGAGATGAAGGGTAAAAGCAGGAATTGAAAGATAATCTCATGCTGCACATCAATACCACGTGGTTGCTGCTGCATTTTGACTGATCTTTTTGGAAACCAACAGCTGGGAAATAACTTATGCACAACAGATTATAAATCCATTTCCTTTGCATTAATTTGACTCGTGTCATGTGTGCATTATACCCTGGGTCTAAATACTAAGTGTGGTTTGCTGAAAAAGTCATTACTCAGAAAAATAATTCACAACAGTATCACTGCCTCACAGTACCCGGGTTCAATTCAGGCCTTGGGAGCCTATGTGGAGTTTGCACGCTCTCCCCGTGTCTGCGTGTGTTCCACGTTTTTCACGGCGACCGGCGATTCTCCGGCCCGGATGGGCCGAGCGGCCTGACGTTCCCGACCGGTTCACGACGGCGGCCACCACACCTGGTCACTGTCGTCGTGAACATGGGCGCCAAATTCTCGTTTGTGGCTTGTGGGGGGCGGAGAGGGGAGCGAGCACCATGGCCGTGCTCGAGAGGGAACTGGCCCACGATCGGTGCCCACCGATCGACGGGCCGGCGTCTCCAAGCGACGCACTCTTTCCTCTCCGCCGCCCCGCAAGATCAAGCCGCCATGTCTTGCGGGGCAGTGGAGGGGAAGACGGCAACCGCGCATGCGTGGGTTGGAGCCGTCAGCCGTCGTGACGTCAGCCGCGCATGCACGGGTTGGAGCCGGCCAACCTGGGCATGCACGGCTGACGTTACTTAGGTGCTGCCGTCGCATCATTCTCGGCGCGCCGCCTTGACGCAAGCGTCAGGCCCGGCGGCCGAGATTTATGGAACGCCGCTCCTAGCCCCCTGTGGGGGGGGGGGGGGGGGTGAATAGAAACTTGGCCGAGTTCACGACGGCCTTCCCGATTCCGCGCGGGAGCGGAGAATTCTGCCCATTGTCTTTGGCTGAAATCAGCCAACTACAGACTTGCGATATTCTTCAAACCTGAACTTAGCTTCAGATCCCACATTTTCCCCACCACAATGACCAGTTGCCTACACCTCGGTAACATTATCATCTCCCACTGTGCAACCTCCACCTCTTTGCCGCTGAAACTCTTGAACGTGCCTTTATTCCTTCCTTGTTCCACTCTCCTTCCTGCTTTCCCTTTCGTGACTTCCTATCAGCTCCAACTTGTGCTCACCTCTGCCACACGTATCATGTTCTGCACTCAGTCCGTATCTGTCTCCAAAACCTGCCACAGAGACAGGAAAACAGATCCAACGCATTTACTTCAATTTTGTACACTTAACTGCGAAATCATTGTCTGCAAACATAAACAACAACCACAATTTGCATTTTTATAGTGCCTTTAATGTTGTAAAACATCCCGTGGTATTTCACAGGAGTGTTACCAAGCTAAATTTGATACTCAGGCACGTAAGTGTTAGCTTGGTCAAAGAAATGGACATTAAGTAGCATCTTAAAAGAGGAGATAGAGAGAGAGAGGGAGAGGGAGAAGAGGAGAGGGGGAGAGGTTCAGCGAGGGAATTCCAGGATTTAGGGCCGAGACTGCTGAGTGATGGTTGCTTTTGGTGGAGCATTAAATTTGGGGATACGGAAGAAGCCAGATTTGGAGGAGTGCAGCCATGTCAAAATTCGTAGGGCTGGAGGAAGTCACAAAGTTAGGAAGGTGGCAAAGTCAAGGAATTTAAAACATGGATAAGAACTTTAAAGGTTAGGTGTTGCTGGACTATGCTCAGTGAGCTCAGGGAGGATGGGTGAACAGTGAAAATTAGGATGGGACGGTAGATCTTTGGATGAGTTTATTTTATGTTGGGTAAGATTAGGAGATTGGCGAGGAGGGCATTGAAATTGCAGATGGGTTAAGGCAGGGACAGTCAGGCAATGCTCTAGAGATAGGAGGTAGAGAAGACGGAGTTGACTGGTTAGACCTAGCTAGTGCCCCATTGGTCACTCCTGCAACTATCAAACTACCCACCAACTCGTAAACAGAAAATACTGGACAATCTCAGCAGGTCTGACAGTATCTGTGGAGAGAGAGAAGGGAGCTCACGTTTCAAGTCTAGGTGATCGTTTGACAAAGCTACAAAGTCTGACTATCAAAGTCTGCTCTGGCTTTCAGCTGCTGACAGTGGAGTATTTCTGTTCAGTGACAGCATAACTGTAGGTTAATTAGTGTCAGGGGGGAATGTTGGTGGTGGTGGGAGGGGGGGAGGGGTGGGGGAGAAGGGAGGATGGGGGATAGGAAGCACACAAGAGTCTTCATTGACTAGACATTGATTTATATCCCAAGATATGTGACTGTTCTACAGTTTTAAAGCATTGTGCCTTGATTCTTCTTTAAGTAATGCACTGAAAATTTATTTCAAATGGCTATACTTGGACACTAGAAATGACGTCAGCCAGAAAATACAGGCTAATCTCAGTTAGAACATGAGTTTGAATGATCAGAAACACGGAAAGGGCAAAAGTATAATTTGTCTGAAGGTTTTTAAGGTCTGAAGTGAAGTATGTTGCCCAGCCTTAATCTAATTCCCAGTTAATATTAGTCTTCAGCACCAATGTATCCTTAAGGAGGCATCATCTGATTAGGGAGAAGGAGGATGATATAGCGCCTCAGAACAGCCCACGGTATTGGTAGTAAGAGCATATTAAACAGATACTTGTCTCCCTTCTCTAGTGGACATCACTTGATACTATTCTGGAGAAGTTCTTCTTTTAATTTGTTCATGGGATGTGGGCATTTATTTCTCATCTCTAATTGAATGAGAAGGTGGTGGTGAGCTGCCTTTCTGAACCGCTGCAGTCTATGCGTTGTCGGTACACCCACAGTGCTGTTAGAGAGAGGGTTCCAGATGTTTGACTCAGCGACCGTGAAGGGATGGTGAGATAGTTCCAAGTCAGGATGCTGTGTGACTTGGAGGGGAACTTGCATATGGTGGTGTTCCCATGAGTCTGCTGCCCTTTTCCTACAAGGTGGTAGAGGGTGTGGATTTGGGAGGTGCTATTGAAGGAGTCTTGGTGAGCTGCTGCTGTGCATCTTATGGATGGGACACACTGCTGCTACTGTGTGTCGGTGGTGGAGGAAATGAATGTTGAAGGTGCTGCATAGGGTGCCCATCAAGAGAGCTAGTTTGTCCTGGATAGTTTTGGGAAGTCAGGAAGTGAACAACTCTCAGCAGAATTCCCAGATTCTGACCTGCTCTAGCAGCCACAGTATGTATATGGCTGGTCCAATTCAGTTTCTGGTCAATGGTGATCCCCAGGATGTTGATGGTGGGGGATCAACGATGGCAATGTCATTGAATGTCAAGGGACGATAGTTAGACCCACTCTTGTTGGAGATGGTGATTGTCTGGCACTTGTGTGGTGTTAATGTTACCTCCTGTGCCTGTCAATACTTATCCCTCAGCCCAAATCACTAAACCAGATCATTTGGTGGTAATTCCATTGCTCCATATGGACTTTGCCATTGTTTCCCACATAGCCATAATGACCACGCTTCAAAAGTACTTCACTGGCTATTCTGTGGATGTGAAAGTTGCTGTATAAATGCAAGTCTTTCTTTTATAATTATCTGCATTGAGTGATGGCTCAGACTGGAGGGGAACTAAAGTGGAAATCCATAGAATCCCTACAGTGCGGAAAGAGGCCATTTGGAGCATCGCGCCTGCACGTACACTCTGAAAGAGCACTTTGCCTCGGCTGACTCACCGGCCCTATCCCTGTTATCCCACCTAATCTGCACATCCTTGGACTGTGGGAGGAAATGGGAGCACCTAGAGGAAACCCACGCAGATATGGGGAGAGAGTGCAAACTCGATACAAACTCCATGGCCAGAATTGAACCCGGATCCCTGGCGCTGTGAGGTAGCTGTGCTAGCCACTGTGCCACCGTGCCGCCAAACTGCCAACTTGGACTTTCTGTAACCAAATCTTAACAGAGTCCACATGCTGAATCGTAACAGGTGACCACAACTCATTTCACTTAGGTCAATAGCAGCTATTAGGAAATAAGTCCTTATAATTTTTAAAATAATTATCAGCACCGCTAATGTCCCGAGCAGTAAGAAACAGTGGTATGGAAGATCACAACAGTAGAAAGAGTTTTAGAATGCTCCAGCTTAGACATGGCACAGGTTTCATTGACCAAATGTTGCAAAGATTAGGGACAGGCTGTAAGGGTGACGGTAATGAGGAGAATTAATGAAAGACTGACATGTCAACCAGTGTCATACAGGGGCACTCTTTATTTTGATTCTTATCTTGATCTCAGGAGCAACCTGTAATATTTTATACTTAACCAGTCTTCTAAAAGCAAATATTTTGCTTTTGTTTGGTCACAATAGTTAGTAGAGTACAAGTCAGAGTAAGTTATGTCCAAACAGGGTCTGGTCAGACCTCACCTCGAGTATTATACCTAATTCTGGGGGGCCCAGACACAAGGGAAACATTCAGGAACAGGGAGTAGGGAAGAGGTGGAGGGAGATCTCTAGACTCAGGTGTCCAAGTTGTAAAATAATTGGAGAATCTTGGGCTTTTCAGTGTGGAGAGGAGTTGCCAAAATGATGATTGTGTAGAGGTACATAGATTGTATTGAAAAAGAGATCATCTGTAATGTGCCTTTGAATTAAACTGACAAGGGTACAGGGATTCAGTACAGTAATAGGAAACTTCACATGGGGAGGTTTTTCTACATCTAGAGAGTGATCAGCATGGACGGATGTGCTGACCGAATGATGGAGCTAAAAACACTGGAATCGTTTCAGAGATAATTATATTCCATACGAGGAAACTGGATGAAGGGTTATTCTGAGTGGATGAGATAAGATTGTCTGATGGCGTTCCTCATCTTGTAAGGAGCTTGTGAATATTGCAGTGAAATAATTCAGCGACTCATTGCAGATTGCGACAAACGAACTTGGGCTTATGTCATGTTCATAAGTTATGAAAGTAAATCTTTTGTCTCATTTATAACTTTAACATTGCAATTTCAATGGGTTCAATAATAAGAGATAAAGTAAGGAAAGTTGATAGCATGGAGTTATTATAATATAGCATTCAGACACATGCTAGGCGATGACCTCAAACCAGTCGGGTGAACGAGTTTTGGGCAGCATGGTAGCACAGTGGTTAGCACTGTTGCTTCACAGCTCGAGGTCCCAGGTTCGATTCCCAGCTTGGGTCTGTGTGGAGACTGCACGTTCTCCCTGTGTCTGCGTGGGTTTCCTCCGGGTGCACTGGTTTCCTCCCACAAGTCCCGAAAGACTTGCAGTTGGGTGAATTGGACATTCTGAATTCTCCCTCTGTCTACACAAACAGGCGCCGGAATGTGGCGACTAGGGGCTTTTCACAGTAACTTAATGGCAGTGTTAGTGTAAGCCTACTTGTGAGAATAAAGATTATTATTATAGCTTTGATTAGCTCTAAAGCAGAACTTATATGTTTCATAATTTTTCCATGTTTTTTCCCTCCTTTTCTCCTCTTCTGATTACGTCTGATTCTTGCAATTCGTCTTTGTGTTTCCCCCCCCTGTCAAGCCCTAAATAGACTTCAATCCCTCCAATCTCCCATTGCTCCCTCCCTTTGTTTGTAGCAGAGAGTGAAATATTTCAGGTCAGTTATGAACAGGGCATATCGATAGCGTCAAATTGGTGCTGCAGAATTGGCCACCGCTAACGCAACGAGAGACGTTGTTCCCAGCAATCACCTATTGCTTGAGATTGTGGAAGGTTTTACTTATTTGGGCAGCAATACTGTTGGCAATGGTGCCATCTACAGCATATCTCCAGCTCTCCAGCAGAAATGGAAAACTGGCTGCCACCATTTGTGAGTGGAATATATTACCTGGGAGCAATATTTGTAAGTGTTCATCCACAATTCAAAATATGGTATCAGTCTTGATTAATGAAATGGAAACATAATTCACTAGATCCACACAGAAGGGATCAGATGGTGCTGTTACCAAGGTGCTGTTACCAAGCTGCTGTCAGCAACGTTTAGTGGATGCACTGAGTGCTGAATGTGGGTGCATTTGAGTTCTATAGTGAGAGTTTGGTGACTGAGGGAGTTAGGTGAGGAGGGAGCAAGGCATTCCTTTCATTTCATTTCCTGCATTTCCTCAAAAAGCGTGAAGGGAGCCGGGAGTTTACAGGAGTGCAGCTGACGAGGAGCAGAGTCGGAGGGCGGAGTTCCAGTTGATCCACAGTGCAGCTATATTCTGTAAGGTAAATGGGGATGGAGGCTAGGGCAGTTGCATGCTCCTCCTGTAGGATGTGGGTGGTGAGGGATACCACCGGTGTCCCCGCTGACTATACCTGCGGGACGTGCACCCAACTCCAGCTCCTCAGAGACCGTGTTAGGGAACTGGAGCTGGAGCTGGATGAACTTCGGATCATCCGGGAGGCAGAAGGGGTAATAGAGAAGAGTTATAGGGAGGTAGCCACACCCAAGGTACAGGACAAGAGTAGCTGGGTTACAGTCAGGGGAAAGAAAACAAACGGGAAGACAGTGCAGGGATCCCTTGTGGCTGTTCCCCTTCAAAACAAGTATACCATTTTGGATGCTGTTGGGGGGGATGACCTACCGGGGGAAGGCCCTAGCGGCCAGGTCTCTGGCACTGAGTCTGGCTCTGGGGCTCAGAAGGGAAGGGGGAAGAATAGAAAAGCAATAGTGATAGGAGACTCAATGGTTAGGGGAATAGATGGGATATTCTGTGGTCGCGAGCGAGACTCCCAGAATGTATGTTGCCTCCCGGGTGCCAGGGCCAGGGATGTCTCGGATCGTGTCTTCAGGATCCTTAAGGGGGAGGGGGAGCAGCCAGAAGTCGTGGTGCACATTGGTACCAACGACGTAGGTAGGAAAAGGAGTGTGGATGTAATAAACAAGTTTAGGGAGTTAGGCTGGAAGTTAAAAGCCAGGACAGACAGAGTTGTCATCTCTGGTTTGTTGCCGGTGCCACGTGATAGCGAGGCCAGGAATAGGGAGAGAGTGCAGTTGAACACGTGGCTGCAGGAATGGTGTAGGAGGGAGGGCTTCAGGTATTTGGATAATTGGAGCGCATTCTGGGGAAGGTGGGACCTGTACAAGCAGGACGGGTTGCATCCGAACCAGAGGGGCACCAATATCCTGGGAGGGAGGTTTTCTAGTACTCTTCGGGAGGGTTTAAACTAATTTGGCTGGGGAATAGGAACCGGACTTGTACTCCAGCAACTAAGGTAGCCGATGTTCAGGACGTCAAAGCGTGTAGTGAGGCAGTGGGGAAGGTAACACTGACAAAGGAGAGTACTTGCAGGCACGGAGATAGGTTGAAGTGTGTATACTTCAACGCAAGAAGCATCAGGAATAAGATGAGTGAACTTAAGGCATGGATCGGTACTTGGGGCTACGATGTGGTGGCCATCACGGAAATTTGGATAGAAGAGGGGCAGAGATGGTTGTTGGAGGTTCCTGGTTATAGATGTTTCAATAAGATTAGGGAGGGTGGTAACAGAGGTGGGGGGGGTTGCATTATTAATTAGAGATAGTATAACAGCTGCAGAAAGGCAGTTTGAGGAGGATCTGCCTACTGAGGTAGTATGGGTTGAAGTCAGAAATAGGAAAGGAGCTGTCACCTTGTTGGGAGTTTTCTATAGGCCCCCCAATAGCAGCAGAGATGTGGAGGAACAGATTGGGAAACAGATTCTGGAAAGGTGCAGAAGTCGCAGGGTAGAAGTCATGGGTGACTTCAACTTCCCAAATATTGAGTGGAAACTCTTTAGATCAAATCGTTTGGATGGGGTGATGTTTGTGCAGTGTGTCCAGGAAGCTTTTCTAACACAGTATGTAGATTGTCCGACCAGAGGGGAGGCCATATTGGATTTGGTACTTGGTAATGAATCAGGGCAAGTGATAGATTTGTTAGTGGGGGAGCATTTTGGAGATAGTGACAACAATTCTGTGACTTTCACTTTAGTAATGGAGAGGGATAGGTGTGTGCAACAGGGCAAGGTTTACAATTGGGTGAAGAGTAAATATGATGCTGTCAGACAAGAAGTGCCTAAGTTGGGAACATAGGCTGTCAGGGAAGGACACAATTGAAATGTGGAACTTGTTCAAAGAACAGATACTACGTGTCCTTGATATGTATGTCCCTGTCAGGCAGGGAAGAGATGGTCGAGTGAGGGAACCATGGTTGACAAGAGAGGTTGAATGTCTTGTTAAGAGGAAGGATACTTACGTAAGGCTGAGGAAACAAGGTTCAGACAGGGCGCTTGAGGGATACAAGATAGCCAGGAGGGAACTGAAGAAAGGGATTAGGAGAGCTAAGAGAGGGCATGAAAAATCTTTGGCGGGTAGAATCAAGGAAAACCCCAAGGCCTTTTACACATATGTGAGAAATATGAGAATTACTAGAGCGAAGGTGGGTCCGATGAAGGACAGTAGCGGGAGATTGTGTATTGAGTCAGAAGAGATAGGAGAGGTCTTGAACGAGTACTTTTCTTCAGTATTTATGAATGAGAGGGGCCATATTGTTGGAGAGGACAGTGTGAAACAGACTGGTATGCTCGAGGAGATACTTGTTAGGAAGGAAGATGTGTTGGGCATTTTGAAAGACTTGAGGATAGACAAGTCCCCCAGGCCTGACGGGATATATCCAAGGATTCTATGGGAAGCAAGAGATGAAATTGCAGAGCCATTAGCAATGATCTTTTCGTCCTCACTGTCAACAGGGGTGGTACCAGGGGATTGGAGAGTGGCGAATGTCGTGCCCCTGTTCAAAAAAGGCAAAAGGGATAACCCTGGGAATTACAGGCCAGTTAGTCTTACTTCGGTGGTATGCAAAGTAATGGAAAAGGTACTGAGGGATAGGATTTCTGAGCATTTGGAAAGACACTGCTTGATTAGGGATAGTCAGCACGGATTTGTGAGGGGTAGGTCTTGCCTCACAAGTCTTATTGAATTCTTTGAGGAGGTGACCAAGCACTTGGTGAAGGTAAAGCAGTGGATGTGATGTACATGGATTTTAGTAAGGCATTTGATCTAGTTCCCCATGGTAGGCTTATGCAGAAAGTAAGGAGGCATGGGATAGTGGGAAATTTGGCCAGTTGGGTAATGAACTGGCTAACCGATAGAAGTCAGAGAGTGGTGGTGGATGGCAAATGTTCAGCCTGGAGCCCAGTTACCAGTGGCGTACCGCAGGGATCATTTCTAGCTCCTTTGCTGTTTGTGATTTTCATTAATGACTTGGATGAGGGAGTTGAAGGGTGAGTCAGTAAATTTGCAGACGATACGAAGATTGGTGGAGTTGTTGGTAGTGTGGAGGGCTGTTGTCGGCTGCAAAGAGACATAGATAGGATGCAGAGATGGGCTGAAAAGTGGCAGATGGTGTTTAACCTTGACAAGTGTGAGGTTGTCCATTTTGGAAGGACAAATATGAATGCGGAATACAGGGTTAACGGTCGGGTTCTTGGAAATGTGGACAAGTAGAGAGATCTTGGGGTCTATGTTCCCGTATCAGCCTCCCCGAACAGGCGCCGGAATGTGGCGACTAGGGGCTTTTCACAGTAACTTCATTTGAAGCCTACTTGTGACAAAAAGCGATTTTCATTTCATTTTCATTTCATAGATCTTTGAAAGTTGCCACTCAAGTGGATAGAGCTGTGAAGAAGGCCTATGGTGTGTTAGCATTCATTAGCAGAGGGATTGAATTTAAGAGCCGTGAGGTGATGATGCAGCTGTACAAAACCTTGGTCAGGCCACATTTGGAGTACTGTGTGCAGTTGTGGTTGCCTCATTTTAGGAAGGATGTGGAAGCTTTGGAAAAGGTGCAAAGGAGATTTACCAGGATGTTGCCTGGAATGGAGAGTAGGTCTTCGGAGGAAAGGTTGAGGGTGCTCGGACTTTTCTCATTAGAACGGAGAAGGATGAGGGGAGACTTGATAGAGGTTTATGAGATGATCAGGGGAATAGATAGAGTAGACAGTCAGAGACTTTTTCCCCGGGTGGAACAAACCATTACAAGGGGACATAAATTTAAGGTTAATGGTGGAAGATATAAGGGAATGTCAGAGGTAGGTTCTTTACCCAGAGAGTAGTAGGGGCATGGAATGCACTGCCTGTGGAAGTAGTTGAGTCAGAAACATTAGGGACCTTCAAGCGGCTATTGGATAGGTACCTGGATTACGGTAGAATGATGTGGTGTAGATGAATTTCTTCTTAATCTAGGACCAAAGTTTGGCACAACATCGTGGGCTGAAGGGCCTGTTTTGTGCTATATTTTTCCATGTTATATGTTCTATATATCAGAACGTTGTAGGTTCAAACCCCACTCTAGGACTTCACCAGATAACCAAGGTTGACAGGATGGAAGGAGATTAGGAAGTTTTCCCTGTGACCAGGTTAGCACACAACAGGCAACTAAAACCACTCAAACGGTTAACTGACCTCTCAATGGAATTAGTGTTTGTGACACCGCGCTGTACAGAACAGCAGTGACGGTGGGTGGGATTTTCCATCCCACCCGATGTGTTTCACCATGGCGGAGGCAGCATGCCATTGGCCAGTGGCGGAATCTTCTGGCCAGTGGTGGAATTGTCTCGTCCCATCAATGTTGACGGGTTTTTCTGTAGCTCAAACCCTCTGCCACTGGCACCACCCCCTCCCCACCCTCCCCCACCTGCACCCTCCACCACCCTCCCCCACCCTCCTCCACCCACCCCCTCCGCCAACCACCCCCTCCGCCACCCGCACCCTTCCCCACCCGCACCCTTCCCCACCCGCACCCTTCTCCACCCACCCCCTCCCCCACATTCCCCCCTCCCCCACCCTCCCCCACCCTCCTCCACCCACCCCCTCCGCCAACCACCCCCTCCGCCACCCGTACCCTTCCCCACCCGCACCCTTCTCCACCCACAGCCTCCCCCACCTGCACCCTCCACCACCCTCACTCTCCTCTCCCCGCACCCTCCCCCACAGTTCCCCACCTGCACCCTCTCCCACCCACACTATCCTCCACCCACACCCTCCCCACCCACACCCTCCCCCACCCACACCCGCACCCTCAATCACCCACACCCGCCACCACCCGCACCCTCTGCCACTGGCACTCCCTGCTGCCCACACACTCCGCCACCCACACCCTCCGCCACCCACATCCTCCCCCACCTCCACCCTCCCCACCCGCACCCTCCCCAGCCACACCCTCCCCCACCCCCACCCATACCCTCCCCCACTCTCCCCCACCCCCACCCACACCCTCCCCCACCCACACCCTCCACCTGCCCATTGATAAAGCTCAGGACCTTGTGTGTCTTACTGACTGCTTTCCCAGCCTGCCTTGCCATCTTCTCTGATTTGTGAATGTAGACGTTCTGGTGCTTCTCCAACCCTTTTCGAATTGTTGATTTGTTTATAGTTGAACTGCAATGAAAAAGAAGCACTGTTGAACTGAATCAATAACAGAAAGTGCATAGCAGATTCACCAGTAAAATAATGACAGGTTAACATTTCCGGTGCAGATTGTCTCCTCAATGTTCTGACGTAAGGTTCACAACGGAAGTGTTGAGCTGCCTTCACAGAAATTGATAGCCGTTCTGTGAAACCCCAGCAGTATCTGAGAGAGTGTAAGGATCCGCAGCCTGAATGTACTGTCGGGGAACATAGAACATAGAACATAGAACAGTACAGCACAGAACAGGCCCTTCGGCCCTTGATGTTGTGCCGAACAATGATCACCCTACTTAAACCCACGTAACCCGAATACCCGTAACCCAACAATCCCCCCATTAACCTTACACTACGGGCAATTTAGCATGGCCAATCCACCTAACCCGCACATCTTTGGACTGTGGGAGGAAACCGGAGCACCCGGAGGAAACCCACGCACACACGGGGAGGACGTGCAGACTCCACACAGACAGTGACCCAGCCGGGAATCGAACCTGGGACCCTGGAGCTGTGAAGCATTGATGCTAACCACCATGCTACCGTGAGGCCGTGAGAGAATGTGCAAGGTTCCGGGGTTAAGGCAGGGGAGTGGGATGAGATAGAATGCTCTTTCAGAGAGACAGGGCTGACATGGCGGGCCGAAGGGCCTCCATTCGCACTGTGAGCATTCTGTGATCCTGATTCTGTGAACGCTCACATGTGAAAATGTTTGCGTGACACGGTTACAGAAAGCAATAAGTAACTCAGCACCAACCGTTCATTAGCACTTTCTCCGCATCTGGAGTTTTGGGCCTTAAAGTTTAATTTGCAGTCACCCACCTTGTTCCTATCAAAGCTTGTTTTTAAAATTGCTCAGGTTTCAAAGACTGGAACATGTGGCAGTGAAGGAATGGTTCAGAACGCAGTAAGTTTATCACTGCACTGGTGAAAAAGGAGAACAGACCTTCCCCTTATTGCCTGCTCGACCTCTCGTGACCAGACGCAGTTAAGGTCCAATTGCCACCAGTCATGTGCTGCATGTGAACCCAAAACCAGTGAAAGTTAGTCAGCTAGCCGCGCTGGAATTTAATAAAATAACCTTTTGAAGAAATTGGACCCTCAGCGGCAGCTATGTTTATTTGAGGACTCGGCGTGTGAAGTTTCCTGAACAGTAGACTGATCTGTTCGAGGTTAGAAACAGTCAACACATTTCTTCCCCATTGACTGAAAAAAATTTTTGTGAGCTGACAAAAGTTAGCGAGAAAAACGAATCAGTGTGAGTGAATGTTCTGTGCAAAGGTAGGTAGGTGGTGGCATAGTGATGTTATCACCCAGCTAGTAATCCCCAGACCCAGGGTGATGCTCTGGGAACCCAAGTTGAATTTCCACCATGGCAGATGGTGAAATTTGAATTCAGTAAAAAATATGGAATTAAATGTAAAATGATGAGCATGAAACCATTGTCGATTGCTGTAAAAACCCACCTGGCTCACTAATGTTCTTTAGGATCATTAGCTGGTCTGGACTACCTGTGGTTCCAGATCCACAGCCATGGTTGACTCTTAAAAAACACTCAGTTCAAAGGCAATTAGGGATGGGCAATAAATATTTTTTAAAAAGTAACTTTGTACAAAGTGGCAGGGTGGGCTAGCTGTGTTAATGAGATTGAGGTTTCACGTAGCGACGTCCCGGGAATCACCCGATTGCCCAGGGAACCTAGTGCAATGGCTATTGAGGGGAAGCGAAGAGGTGAGTAGCCCTTTCTATTTACCCGCATGCAGCTGAAGGGCACTGATGCTGCTGCTACTGTGCTGGGGGTGGGGGGAACCTTCAGGGGGCTTGTCTTGGTCAGTGAGACTGAAGCGCTCCAGGTCAGGGGTCGCTGTGAAGGGGGGGAGGGAACGAGCATTTGCATCTGTGAGGCCTTCCAACCAACTCTAAATATTGTGAAGACCCATAACAGGGGCAACCACAGCTGCAGCCTCTCGGACCTACTAACACTTCCAAGGACAGAGCCATGTTGTGGCTTCTCTCCTGAAATTCACCCCTTTTACTGTGAACAGCCTCTAGCTTCACAGCTGAAGGTTATTTCAAATGAGGAATTAGCCTTGTTAGTTGTGAAAACACTTCACTCTCCTGAACTCTCAAGTGCCCCCTTGAAGGCACAGGTGACCTGTCTCAGAGGGTGATCAGTGTCCAACAACCTTTGATGCCTGAACAGTGTGCCTGTACTCTAGGAGCATCAGCACCACAGAGGCAGCTGCCAACAATCAAACCCTAAAGAACAAGGCTTTAACACTGAGGATCCTCTTATGACCAAAGGGTAAGTGTCTGGATGAGCAGAGGACAACAGAACACAACTTCCCTAATGTTCTCGGCAGAGTTCTGGGGTTTTGGGACTCCTGATGTGGCTGGGATGAGTGTGCAGAGCAAGGACTTCTAGAACAACTGGTTCGATGAATGGCACTCTGAGAGAAGGCAGGGCAGCCATGGTAAGGATGGGAGAGGCTTGGGGGATTTGAGGATCCCGGGATGGAAGCCCTCACTAATTACTGGTCTCTCTCCGTCTCCAATTCCTTCCAGATCTATGTTTGCTGGTGTAGGTCTCACAGAAAGTGCCCTCACTGTGGTTGTGGCTGCCGAGGTGGGCAGCAGACACAATGCAGGCTGGTGGTGGCACACCATGTTCAGGGGGCCACCACACACCCTGAAGACCCAGCCTCCCATCAGGCTGAGGAGGGACCCAGATGGGGAGGCCAGCGATAGCCTAAGGTGTACAGGCATCGTTGGTCATTCTATAAGCAGATGGACACCATGTGCTGCAGTGGTATTGATGCTGGACAAATAATCCAGAGAGCCAGGGTAACGCTCTGCAGACCCGGGTTTGAATCCCACCACGGCAGATGGTGAAATTTGAATTCAATAAGAAAATCTGGAATTACTTTAACCAGGAAACCATTGTCGATTGTCGTAAAACCCATCTGGTTCACTAATGTCCTTTAGGTAAGGAAATCTGTCGTCCTACCTGGTCTGGCCTACACGTCACAGATGCCGTGGTGCCATCCTGTTCTGCCCGCTGCCCTTGAGATGTGTTGGTGACAGGAAAGGGGATTTGGAAGAAATGGAGACTGTCGTAGTCTCCTTGTTGCCAGGACCCCGGTTGGCCTCCAGTGGTTCGTTCGCTCTGACAGTGCCCGTAGGGCCCTGGGGACCTCATGGGATGGAGGGGCAGCTGCAGTGAACTCCAGAGCCTCTGAGCCATACGGCACTGCCAGTAATTGGGGCTCTCCATTGTTTGGACGAAGGTGCCGATGACTTCAGCGATGGTCTTCAGTGACTGAGCCATGCTCCGGAGTGCCTCAGCAGTGTCCACCTGTGTCTGGGACATATCCCTCAGCGACTTGCACATGATGTCAAGACCCTCAAACATGGTCATCATGGACTGCGCCATGCTTTGGACACCACCACTCAAGACGCGGATGTCGTGCTCCAAGTTTTCCACTGCAGTCGCCTCCCTAAAGTAACACTGTTAGCCTCAACACCAGACATTGTCGGCACAATCTCCTGTATCTGAAATCTTTGGATCTCCTCCAATCGGCCTGACAGTTGCTTGAATGTCACTGATACATCCTCCTGAATCTCACAGCTGTATTATTTCATCTGCATCAGCTCTGGGGAAAGCTTGTCCAGAGGTTCTACATCTGGCTGGAACCCAGCTGTGTCCTGAGATTCAGAAGAAATCTTTGGTTTTGCCATCCTGCCTGGGTGCCTGGGCAGCAGGTGCCTGCATACTGGGAGAATGCCAGGGTGCCACCCTGCCCCATGCCTGACCACCCAGGAGCCTCAAATCTCTGATGTGACCACTCCCCCAAGGTGCCATCACGATTGGTCCACTTTGGGAACCAATACCAAACGACGTCTGGTTGAGGCCTTGCTGGCGAGGCCGGTGATTTCCAGGCTCCGGGTGTATTGAGCAACTGCATATTAAATTAGCCTAATGGGTGTCAAATCGGGAACGATGAGTTGGCTGAAGTAAATAAAGATAATGGCCGGGATTCTCCCCTACCCAGCGGGGCGGGTGTTCCCGGTGTGTTGGAGTGGCGTGAACCACTCTGGCGTCAGGCTGCCCCAAAGGTGCAGAAGGGGGTCTCTTCCGCCTCCGCCATGGTGAAGACCATGGCGAAGGCGGAAGGAAAAGAGTGCCCCCACGGCACAGGCCTGTCTGCCGATCGGTGGGCCCCGATCGTGGGCCAGGCCACCGTGGGGGCAGCCCCCGGGGTCAGCTCGCCCCCGCCCCCCCCCCCCCCCCCCCAGGACCCCGGTGCCCGCCCGCGCCGCCAATCCCGCCGGTAAGAGAGGTGGTTTAATCCACGCCGGCGGGAGAGGCTTGTCAGCAGCGGGACTTCGGCCCATCACGGGCCGGAGAATCGCCACGGGGGGCCCGCCGACCGGCGCTGCGCGATTCCCGCCCCCGCCGAATCTCGGGTGGCGGAGAATTCGGGACACGGCGGGGGCGGGATTGACGCCGGCACCGGGCGATTCTCCGACCCAGCGGGGGGTCGGAGAATCCAGCCCAATGTCAGAGAAGTGGCAAACACCAAATTTAATTTCTATTTTCAAAAAAAGAGATTTTTCTAAGCCGGATGACTATTGGCCAATTAGCTTTACATTACTGGTAGGGAAGGCACTGGAGTCTTTATTAACAGATTGGATAACAAAATATCCAGAGATGGAAAATATTTTTAGAAAGTCAACATATAGTTCTGCAAGGGAAATCATTGTTAACCAATGGTATTGAATTGTTTGGTGATGAATGTAAGAAATTGGCATACATATTTATTTAAATCTGTTGCAGTAAGGGTTTTAGAAGCCTGAGTTCAGGTATATATTCTGTTACAGTAATATTATTAAATAATCTGGGTTAGGGTATCCAGACTCTGTGGCTTCAAAAGGTGCTTCAAAAGATGTTGTAAAAGCGAGGTCATAATTCAGTCCAACCATGCATGTATTGACAAATGGAGTCCTAATGGACTTTTGTTTTTAGAAAGAAGGTTCTCTGGAGAGTAGATAATTTAAGACATTTAAGCCACAGCTCAGGGGATCTGATAAAGTTGATGTAATTAATGGGAGGAGCCAAATCTGCAGCAGTCAGCTTAACGTTTAGTCTGCTCAGACCTCGAAGCTGAGCAGGAGCTTTTGCCAACGGCTGTCAGGTTAAGCAGTAGTCTCCCAAAGACAACAAGAGTTGTAGCTGGTGTCTGAAAGGTTCTTTTTTCTCCCTCCAAGCAGTGTTTTGAGGAAATCTCTATCCAGAGGAGAACAGGTATCCCTGTGTTTGCCAACTTTATTTATAAGTGGCTTTTGACCTGTAATGGGCTTTGTTTCATTGAAGATAGAGTATGTATTGGTCAGAAGGTTAAAAAGTGTTTAGTTTTTATGTATAGAATTGTTTAACTGTTAATTCTCAGCTATTTTCGGTGGTAGTAATGTAGTAGTAATCCTTTGTTAATAATATTCTTTGCTTTACCATACCATAGAATCATAGTATCATAGAATTTACAGTGCAGAAGGAGGCCATTCGGCCCATAGAGTCTTTACTGGCTCTTGGAAAGACCACCCTACCGAAGCCCATACCTCCACCCTATCCCCCTAACCCAGTAACCCCACCAATTATACCATATAGCCATTGGCCCGTGGAATTATTCCTGGAATGAAGTATCCTTTCCTCACAGTTTTCAAAATTAAACAAGTGTTTGGGGTTCTTGTCTGGGGTGCCCTAACAGGATCATGACAGTTTCAAGAAGCAATAGAACAGTAGATAGGTACCGTGTAGTGGCTGTGGATGGAATTTCAGAAGGTCTTCAATAAGGTGCCACAAAAGAGGCTGTCAGTCCGTGATCTGACATATGCCATTGAGTAAGATAGATTGAGCAATGGTTCCAACATTGTAAATAGAGGCTAAGAGTTAAGTGAAGTTTCATGATCTGTCAGAAATTGATAAACGGGCTCCTGCAGAGATGTGTGCCGGGGCCACTGTTACATAAAAGAAAATGGTGCAAATACACAGCAGACCAGGCAACATGGGGTGAAACAGAAACAAAGAGCGGGATTTTCCCAACCCACCTCGGCGGGTTTGGTGGCGGGAGGACGCAGAAAGTCTGGCGAGAGGCGGAAAATCAGAAACTCACTGTTGCAATGGCAGGTGAATGGCAGGTTGCTCTTCCAACTAGCGGGTGGTGCAAATTCTATTTGCATCTCACAATTGGGCATTAAAACAGCTGCCTGTTGTGTTTGGTCTTCTATACCTTGCAAAGAATCCACCAAACACCCCAACTTGTCCAAACCAGGATCTTTACTGAATCACACATGGTAAGATAGCGATCTGTTACAGAGCACGTTATCATGGAGTTTATTTGTACTTCTCTGGAACTATACCTAGCTCGACTGTTCACCTGTATGTCTTACAATCATCTCCTACAACCACCTGGTGATGGAGATTGGAACAGATGGACGGAGAACGGAACAGCTGGACGGAGAACGGAACAGGTGGACAGAGACTGGAACAGGTGGACGGAGAACAGAACAGGTGGACAGAGAACGGAACAGGTGGACGGTGACTGGAACAGGTGGACGGTGACTGGAACAGGTGGACGGTGAACGGAACAGGTGGACAGGTGGACGGAGAACGGAACAGGTGGACGGTGAACAGAACAGGTGGATGGTGGACGGAGAACGGAACAGGTGGACGGTGACTGGAACAGGTGGACGGAGAACAGAACAGGTGGACGGAGAACGGAACAGGTGGACGGTGACTGGAACAGGTGGACGGAGAACGGAACAGGTGGACAGGTGGACGGAGAACGGAACAGGTGGACGGTGACTGGAACAGGTGGACGGTGACTGGAACAGGTGGACGGTGACTGGAACAGGTGGACGGAGAACGGAACAGGTGGACGGTGACTGGAACAGGTGGACGGAGAACAGAACAGGTGGACGGAGAACGGAACAGGTGGACGGAGAACGGAACAGGTGGATGGTGACTGGAACAGGTGGACGGAGAACAGAACAGGTGGACGGAGAACGGAACAGGTGGATGGAGAACAGAACAGGTGGACGGAGAACGGAACAGGTGGACAGAGACTGGAACAGGTGGACGGAGAACAGAACAGGTGGACAGAGAACGGAACAGGTGGACAGATATTGGAAGAGGTGCTCCAAATCTGTAATGGGAAATTACGGAGATTCCGTTCTCCGTCCACCTGTTCCAGTCACCGTCCACCTGTTCCGTTCTCCGTCCACCTGTTCTGTTCTCCGTCCACCTGTTCCAGTCACCGTCCACCTGTTCCGTTCTCCGTCCACCTGTCCACCTGTTCCGTTCTCCGTCCATCTGTTCTGTTCTCCGTCCACCTGTCCACCTGTTCCGTTCTCCGTCCACCTGTTCTGTTCTCCGTCCACCTGTTCCAGTCACCGTCCACCTGTTCCGTTCTCCGTCCACCTGTCCACCTGTTCCGTTCACCGTCCACCTGTCCACCTGTTCCAGTCACCGTCCACCACCAGAGATGGAAGTCATCGAATGCAGGGTCCATTAAAGTTGACAAAAGAGAAGTTTGTAAAACAAAAAGGTAAATCCCCAGTGTTGGAGTGCATGCCCGTGTTTCTGGAAAAACATACAGGAGCTTGTCAGGTAGCCCAAGAGCATTTAAAAGATTTGGACGATAGAATGAAAACGTCGGCAGATATATATGTTAGGTCCAGAAATTACAGGCTACGGATGAGATACAAGTATTATTGCTTTTGCAGATTGAACCTCTGAAAGTGAATTTTAGCAACCCCTATGAAGTCGTAAGGAAGGTGAGTAAGGTGACTTACAATAGATACTCCAAACCTGAGGAAGAATGACCGATTGTGTCATATAAATATGTTGAAAAATATAATTATAGGGAAGGGGATAGTAAGGAACCATTGTGTCAGATAGTAAGAGTAGTGGAAGAGGACATAGATAGTAAGAGTGAGGTAGGGGAAGAGATCACAGAGCGACCCTTGTGTGCTACAACAAGCAAATGAGATAACTCGAACAATTAGATAGTGAGTTTGCATACTTTCATGGAAACATACAGAGAAAATAGAAGCAGGAGGAGGCCATTTGAGCCCTTTGAGCCTGTTCTGCCATGCATTTTGATCATGGCAATCATCAAGTTCAATACCCTGATCTTGCCTTCCCCATATCCCTTGATGCCTTTAGCCCCAAGAGCTATATCTAATTCCTTGCTGAAATTACTCAAATGTTTTGGCCTCAATTACTTTCTGTGGTGGCGAATTGCACAGATTCACCGCTCTCTGGGTGAAGAAATTTCTCCTCCCCTCCGTCCGAAAGGTTTACCCCTTTTCCTCAAACTATGACATCTAGTTCTGGAGTCCCCCACCATGAGGAACATTCTATCTACCCTGTCTAATCCTGTTAGAATTTTGTAAATTTCTGTGAGATCCCCTCTCACTCTTCGAAACTCCAATGAGTATAATCCTAACCGATTGAGGCTTTCCTCATGACAGTCCCGCCATCCCAGGAATCAGCCTGGTAAACCTTCACTGCACTTCCTCCATAGCAAGAACATCCTTCCTCAGATAAGGACACCAAAACTGCGCACAATACTCCAGGTGTGGCCTCACCAAGGGCAGCACGGTGGCCTAGTGGTTAGCACATCCGCCTCACGGCGCTGAGGTCCCAGGTTCGATCCCGGCTCTGGGTCACTGTCCGTGTGGAGTTTGCACGTTCTCCCCGTGTCTGCGTGGGTTTCGCCCCCACAACCCAAAAATGTGCAGAGTAGGTGGATTGGCCACGCTAAATTGCCCCTTAATTGGAAAAAATAATTGGGTAATCTAAATTTATAAAAAAAAAAAAGGTGTGGCCTCACCAATGCCCTGAACAATTGCAGGAAAACATCCCTATTTGTATACTCAAATCCTCTCTCTGTGAAGGCCAACGTGCCATTTCCCTCTTTACTGCCTGCTGTACCTACCCGCTTACTTTCAGCGACTGATGCATGAGAACACTAAGGTGTCGTTCGTTGAGTATCCATCTCTCAATTTACACCCATTCAAATAAAAATCGACCTTCTTATTTTTGCTACCAAATTGTATAACCTCACATTTACCCAATTATACTATAAGACTGTAATAAGTTCACCAGAATTCCTTTTATTTACAAAACCGACACCCGAACAACCAGGTGCATTCAGCTTGCTGTCGACACTGGGAGTGTAGAGGATCTGACACTCCGTTGTTTACAGAGAAAGGGGTTCCCTGATTGGGCCACTAATCAGGGAACTCATATTCTAAATGGCCAATCTCAAAAGCTTGGCCTACGTCATTACACCCCCCCCCCCCCCCCCAAAAGTCCGAGGAGCCCCATGGTCCTCGTGGCTGATGGGTCTCCTGCTTCGTTTCTGCACCGGGTCCGTATCCTCCACTTCAGCCTTCGACGTAGGGGGGGGGGGGGTATAACGGCTGGGCACCAGTCTGTTCCAGTGTGAGCACCTAAGGGGCGGTTCGCCCCCTTCCTCCGGACTGTGCTGGGGATGTGGCTGGGAGTGGGTGAGCTTAGATGAGTTGGCATGGTCTGATGGTGATCATGCGAGACAAAATAAAAAGAGGGAGGAGCTGTGCTCCGAAAGCTAGTGATTGGCTACCATCATCACCGCAAACTGCCGGCTCAAAGTGGATAGGATCTCTAAGAAGATCACGCATATAGACACTGATATTAAGTTTCTACAAAGACTTTCAGTCGGGAACACTTCAGCAGTCAAGGGCATTCAGCCTCTGATCTTCAGGTAAGCGCCCTCCAAGAAAGACTTCCCAGAAACTGATAGTCAAGCATGGTGGTTAGCATAAATGCTTCACAGCTCCAGGGTCCCAGGTTCGGTTCCCGGCTGGGTCACTGTCTGTGCGGAGTCTGCACGTCCTCCCCGTGTGTGCCTGGGTTTCCCCCGGGTGCTCCGGTTTCCTCCCACGGTCCAAAGATGTGCGGGTTAGGTGGATTGGCCATGCTAAATTGCCCGTAGTGTCCTTAAAAAGTAAGGTTGGGGGGGGGGGGGGGGTTGTTGGGTTACGGGTATAGGGTGGATACGTGGGTTTGAGTAGGGTGATCATTGCTCGGCACAACATCAAGGGCTGAAGGGCCTGTTCTGTGCTGTACTGTTCTATGTTCTATGTTGTTCTGCACACATGAGTACGGCCTCAACCGGGACCTTGGATTCATGTCGCATTAACAATCACACCTCACCATCTGGCCTGGGCTTGCAAAATCCTGCCAACTGTCCTGGCTTGAGACAATTCACACCTCTTTAACCTGGGATTATCCCTCTCTCCAGTTGATTTGTCTGGACCTGTAAAAACTTAATTACCCGCAAAGACTTGCATTCAAAGTATCATCTTGCATAATTGACTTTGTCTATATACGTGTTTCTGGAACCCACCTCTTCATTCACCTGAGGAAGGAGCTGCGCTCCAAAAGCTAGTGAATCGAAACAAACCTGTTGGACTTTAACCTGATTTTGTAAGATTTCTTACTGTGCCCACCCCAGTCCAACGCCGACATCTCCACATAAAAAGACAAGGATACAGTGAGATATTAAGAAGGGGTGGCCTGGGGGAGAGAGGTGACTCACTTGCTATAGAGACATCGTTTTGTATAAGGGCCAAAACACTTGGTTGACGCATGCCAGCCTCTGTCTCGGAGATTGACCTGTCTTACACATGCCCGGCTAATTAGATCACGCTTTGCTTGGCAGTGATGAGAGCCTTAGGGTCCAGGATTCCCCCTCTCTCCTGTTATGGCCCACCTTTTTCTAGGGGAGACATAAAGTACGTGGTGAGACACATTGAGTGGAAGGTGGCGAGGGGTATCTGTAGTTGGTAGCATGTGTGCAAGACACCTGGCCAAAGAAGACAATACAGGTCTTGAGGTTTGGTACAGGGTGTGGTGTGAGGGAGATGCAAGCAGGTGGGATTTGATTGGGTTTTCCAAAGGTGTTACTAGATTTGAGAGGATGCAATTCTCTGGAAAGATTGAGCAGGTTGGGTGTTTTTTCACTGGAAATAGGAAACCTGATAGACATAATTTAAATTGTAAAAGGGTGATAGTTTGGATGTGGAAATTTTCAAATCTTGCTCCTTTGGACTTGAGATTTGCTTCCAGAACCTGGATCTCAATGCTTGTATTTCAATTCCCAGAGATGGAAAGTGTATTGAAACTGTGATCTGACTACCACACTGCATATGAGAAGCACAGTTCTCCCCATGTTTCAATCCACTCAGTTGACTATGTTGCTCAGTGGAAGATAAATTAACATTTCAAAAGGGAGCCTCCATTAGAGGCAGAATATGAAGAATAAAGGCAACCTACATATTAATAGCAACGCTTCGCAATATGCTCTTTCAACATTGCAAGCTTATATATAAACATGATGCTGAAGGAGGTAATCAACATTTGCACCATGTCACAGCAATACAGATGTGCAACCTTGCTGAATCTATATTCATTGAACTTAGAAACTTCGCAACGCACACAGGTAAGTGCAGCTTTAATGACACTATGGGCGCGATTCTGCGACCTGCACGGCAGATGGGAGAATCGCAGGGCAGCACGGTGGCCAAGTGGTTAGCACAACCGCCTCACGGCGCTGAGGTCCCAGGTTCGATCCCGGCTCTGGGTCACTGTCTGTGTGGAGTTTGCACATTCTCCCCGTGTCTGCGTGGGTTTCGCCCCCACAACCCAAAAATGTGCAGAGTAGGTGGATTGGCCACGCTAAATTGCCCCTTAATTGGAAAAAATAATTGGGTAATCTAAATTTATAAAAAAAAAAAAAAAAAAGATGGGAGAATCGCGGGAGTGCCAGGCAATTCCTGCCACGCCACTTTCCAACAGGCGAGCGACGATTCTCCGACCCGGGTGGGCCGAGCGGCCTGCCCAATGCGACCGGTTCATGCCGGCGCCAACCACACCTGGTCGCTGCTGGCGTAAACAGCGCACGAACACTGCGTGTGGGGCCTGTGGGGGGGGGGGGGGGGGGGCGGGAGGATTGAGCACAAGGGGGGTGCTCAGTGGGGGTCTGGTGCCCACCGTTCGGCTGGCCGGCATCTCTAAAGGACGCACTCTTTTCCCTCCGCCGCCCCGCAAGATCAATCCTCCATGTCTTGCAGTGCGCCCGCGGGGGAGGCGGCAACCGCGCATGCGCGGATTATGTAATTTAAGCACCACCGGCGCATGTAATTGGCGCGGCGCCGCTCCTAGCCACCTGGGGGTGGGAGAATAGGGGGCAAGGAGCGGCCTCCGAAGCCGGAGTGAAACACTCCGGTTTTCACTCCGGCGTCGGCACTTAGTCTCCCGATGCGAGAATTGCGCCCCATGTATATGTTACCCGCCACCATCTCAGTGCAACCCCAGTCACCGTGAGTTTGAAAAATCCACCTGACAGCTGAAAAACGTAAAGGCCTCTTGCACAGATGGAATCCGCGCAGAAGTTTGCCTATTTTTTTTGATTTTTGTGATTGTAGTTGTATAGGTTAACCTAAGGTTTAAGACATGGCAGGAGATCCCAGACCCGTGTCATGCTCCTCGTGTGCGATGTGGGAGCTCAGGGACACGTCCACTGTCCCTGGCTCCTTCACGTGCAAGAAGTGTGTCCAGCTGCAGCTCCTGTTAGACGGCCTGACGGCTCTGGAGCTGCGGATGGACTCACTTTGGAGCATCCGCGATGCTGAGGGCGCCGTGGATAGCACGTTTAGCGAGTTGGTCACACCGCAGGTGAAAGTTACTGAGGGAGATAGAAAATGGGTGACGAAAAGACAGAGCAAGAGTAGGAAGGCAGTGCAGGTGTCCCCTGCGGTCATCTCCCTGCAAAACAGATATACCACTTTGGATACTGTTGAGGGAGATGGCTCACCAGAGGAAGGCAGCAGTAGCCAGCTTCATGCCACGTGACTAGCTCTGCTGCGCAGGAAGACGGGAAGAAAAATAGCAGGGCTCTAGTGACAGGGACTCAATCGTAATAAGAATAGACAGGCGGTTCTGCGGACGCAATAGAGTCTGCAGGATGGTATGTTGCCTCCCTGGTACAAGGGTCAAGGATGTCTCGGAGCAGCTGCAGGACATCCTGGGAGGGGGGGGGGGGGAAGGATGAACAGCCAGCAGTTGTGATGCATATAGGCACCAACAATAGAGATAAAAAATGGGATGAGGTCCTACAAACTGAATTCAGGGAGATGGGAGTTAAATTAAAAAGTAGGATCTCAAAGGTAGTAATCTCAGAATTGTGACCAATGATATGAGCTAGTCAGAATAGGAATGTCAGGATAGATAGGTGATAGACTATCAATTATGCAAAGACGAGAGTAGGATATAATCGAGGCTTTATTACACTGAGATGTGTGGCCTCCTACAGCAGCTGAAGAAATGGCTGCTGTATGGGGATCACACATATTTATACTCTGCCTACTGGGCGGAGCCAGCAGGCATGGATCTACCGCTGTACCTGTAGTACAGCGGCCTTATCGTAAAGCACCTATAACAACATCCTCTATATACAATATATATATCAGTGGTGACTACCACATTAGGATGAATGCGTGGCTCGAGGAATGGTGCAAGAGGGAGGGATTCAAATTCCTGGGGCATTGGATCCGGTTCTGGGGGAGGTGGGACCAGTACAAACCGGGTGGTCTGCACCTGGGCAGGACTGGAACCGATATCCGGGGTGGGGGGGGGGGGGGGGAGGGGGCTATTTGCTAGTGCTGTTGGGGAAGGTTTAAACTAATATGGCAGGGGAATAGGAACTGGTGCAGGAAGTCGGAGGAAAGTAAAACAGGGACAGAAACAAAAGGCAGTAAGGGGGAGTGTAAGGCAGAGAAGCCATAGTCAAAAATCAAAAAGGGTGACAGTACAAGGTACAGTGACTGAGGGGAGCTCAGTGAATAGGCCCAGTAATACTAAAAGGAATAAAATGGGAAGTAAAAACATAAATGGAAAGTGACACAGCAGGTTGTTACATGAAGATATGGGTTCAACAATAAGGAAAATAACTTAGGAGAGGTTACTGATAGAGGTGTTAAGATTCAAAACGGAGGTATTAAAGCCAACATAAGGGTAATTTACCTGAATGCTCGTAGTATTCGGAATAAGGCAAATGAGTTGATGGCACAAATCATCTTGAATGCTATGATTTAGTGGCCATTACTGAAACATGGTTAAAGGATGGTCATGACTGGGAGCTAAATATCCAAGGGTATCAAACTACTCGGAAGGACAGAGTGGATGGTAAGAGAGGTGATATAGCTCTGTTATTTAAGGATGACATCCGGGCAATAGTAAGGGATGACATTGGTGCTAGAGCATAAGGTTGAATTCATTTGGGTGGAAATCAGGAATAGTAAGGTGAAAAAGTCACTGACAGGAGTAGTCTATAGGCCACCAAATAGTAACATTATGGTGGGGAAGGCAAAAAACAAAGAAATAATGGATGCATGTAGAAATAGTACAGCAGTTATCATGGGGGATTTTAATCCACATGTCGATTGGTTTAACCAGGTCGGTCAAGGCAGCCTTGAGGAGGAGTTTATAGAATGTATCCGCGATAGTTTCCTAGAATAGTATGTAATGAAACCTACGAGGGAACAAGCGGTCCTAGATCTGGCCTTGTGTAATAAGACAGGATTGATTAATGATCTCATAGTTAGGGATCCTCTCAGAAGGAGCGATCACAATATGGTGGAATTTAAAATACAGATGGAGGGTGAGAAGGTAAAATCAAACACTAGTGTTTTGTGCTTAAACAAAGGAGATTACAATGGGATGAGAGAAGAGCTAGCTAAGATAGACTGGGAGCAAAGACTTTATGGTGAAACAGTTGAGGAACAGTGGAGAACCTTCAAAGCGATTTTTCACAGTGCTCAGCAAAGGTTTTTGCCAACAAAAAGGAAGGAAGGTAGAAAGAGGGATATCTAAGGAAATCGGGGGCAGTATCAAATTGAAGGAAAAAGCATACAAAGTGGCAAAGATTAGTGGGAGACGAGAGAATTTGGAAATCTTTAGGGGGCAACAGAAAGCTACTAAAAAAGCTATAAGATAGATTTTGAGAGTAAACTTGCTCAGAAAATAAATACGGATGGTAAAAGTTTCTACAAATATATAAAACAAAAGAGAGTGGCTAAGGTAAATATTGGTCCTTTCGAGGATGAGAATGGAGATTTAATAATGGGAGATGAGGAAATGGCTGAGGAACTGAACAGGTTTTTTGGGGTTGGTGAGCCTATAGTTCCCTGCTGCTTTCTCTGTAGCAAGGCTCTGACCAATTAGATTTCACCTGCAAACCAATAAACACTCTTGTCTCCTGTACAATAAATTGTCGGGTTAGTCTGAAAATTGAAATTCTTGTGTTTGTCCTGATGAGTACAAGGCAACAAACTTCAGCAACATGTCTCTCTTTTAAACAATGTTCAAAAATATGGGCCAGCATTTTACACTGCTTGTGGGGGCATGTGCCCCAGCCAGAAGCACGTGATATCGTGTGAGAGGACATATCGCGACACCATTGTGCACTTGTGCAATATTTCATTTGGCGGGTACACGTGGGAGTTGAGAGCCCGTCCACCTACAATTAAGCATACCATTAGCTCCATTATGGAGGTCATTTCATGTGGTCTGTCTACATTTATCATTGGCGGGCAGGCCTTTCGGCCAGGCGGCCTTCACGTTTTCGCTGCCCGTCTTGAGTGAGTCCATTAGTAGTGTGGGTCCGCACCCTCTTTTTCCGTAGTGCCTTGCCCTCTTCCAGAACCCCCATAGGCCGGGATGAGCTTTGCTTAGCGTGCGTTTCGCACTGGCTGCCTGTCAATTGACACGTGAAATTGTATTTTGGGACTGATCGTGGCGGGAAGGGCATTTTACGTCCACTTCTGGAGCGGCTGAGTGTGCGTATCCAACAGGCGCAAAATTCAGACCTGTTTTACTAGCCACGCTGTTGGCTGTTAAATCATGAGAGACGAATGCTTCACTTTTCGTGTTCTTCTTTCATGGCGTTATGATCTCTCCAAACCGCGTGCCTTCAGGAGAGATCATCGCCCTTAGCGTTAAAGCTGTACTGCTTCAAATGGAAGAATTCAAGAAATTCTGCCACTTGTTTTGCACAACTGGGACCTTTGACACTGAACACAAGTGTGACTGGGCCGCGCACTCTGAAAATGGGGCTCTTTGTGCTTGTGATTAATGGCATGGAATATTTGTGAGCTTCCAGGGATCACCATCAATTATTTAGCTGCGCACAGCTGTCTGGTTATCTGTCTTAAGCAGGGCAGCATTGATCATAGATATGATGGATGAGCACAATACAACAAAACTTTATTGATGCTGCTTAAAGTAAACAAAAGAGCAATCAGATCTCCTCATTTAGCATGGCTTTACCTGACAGCAACAGAAAGTGTAGAAAGGGCCTTTAAGTTACAAAAATGGAAATTAGTTCTCCATCCCGCTGGTGGACTGACAGTTCCACTAACTGGTTTAAGCACCAAATTATATGATCAAGAAATACTTAGCTTTGAATGGAGGAATGTTCAGAGCACACACACAATGGCCTAGAAATGTACTTTGTGTGTGTCTGGTGTGTGTTTTTGAATACTTTTAAATGAAAGGCTTATTCATGTGTAGATAATAAAGACTGAAAAAATGTCACACTTGAGGCCATTTATCTGTGATGAGGGAAAAATAAAAAGCTCATGTTCCCTAATCATTAATATGCCTCTTATTTAACAACAAGCAGGTTCCACAGCTAATTCGGTGTGGTGCTTTCGGATATGTGACACACATTCAACATCTGTTGAGATTGTCTTTTTTTTTGCTTAGTGGGGAGATTCTTGCTTAGTGGGGAGATTCTCAAGCTCTGTGGCACAGTGGTTAGCGCTGCTACCCCACTGCTCCA
The DNA here is from genome assembly GCF_902713615.1 of Scyliorhinus canicula. Taxonomy (NCBI): domain Eukaryota; kingdom Metazoa; phylum Chordata; class Chondrichthyes; order Carcharhiniformes; family Scyliorhinidae; genus Scyliorhinus; species Scyliorhinus canicula. Next base: position 39,500,468 of record NC_052148.1, on the reverse strand, counting down.
GAGTCCCAGGTTCAAATCCGGCCTCGGGTGACTGTGTGTTGAGTTTGCACTTTCTCCCCGTGTCTGCGTGGTTTCCACCGGGTGCTTCGGTTTCCTCCCGCTGTCAAAAGAAGTGTAGGTTAGGTGGACAGGCCATGCTAAATTGCCCCATGGTGTCCAAAAGATTAGGTGGCGTTACTGGGTAACAAGGGCTGGTGCAGGCCCGATGGGCCGCATGGCCTCCTTCTGCACTGTAAATTCTATGGTTAATGATAAATGCTTACAAATGATCCATTATTAGCCTAACGTCTGTCGCCTGTTGAGGAACTATGCACGCCTCAACCTGCAATTGTTTCCATTCACCAACTGTTGAATAATGGGCAGAAAATCATTGGCAGGATATTACAACTTATCAGAGTGGAGAATCTCCCATCATTCTCCTTGAGCAGCAGGCAACATCACAGACCACTTTCCTGGACCCCACCTTATAATACTCCACTGGCTGGGGCGTACTTTCGGATGCTCTGAGCGCATGATAGAAGCTGCATAAATAAAATACCATATGGTACAGGGAAGGGGAAAAATGCAGAACGCTGAGAAGGAGAGAAAAGGGGTGAGAAACAAGTTTGGGCAAGGGCACGAAAATATGGTCAAAGGGAAACATTGTCAGGTGGCTCCTGAAAACTGGTGAAGCTGTAGGGTTTGCTGAAGCCAGTCTGCAGGAGTGAATCATGGCTGAAAGAATGGGTGATGATGATGGAGTGAGGCAATGTGGAACAAGAAGCAATCTGGTGTTGGAGGCGCAGGATCTGTACCATACCTTGGGAGGAGATTGTAGAGATGGAGCGCTTTGTGACCTCAGAGGAAATTGAAAAAGGACAAAGAGGGTGATGTAACCAACTTACTGGCATTGGTAGCCAGTGGTGCTTGACAGGTGGATACAGAAGAGAACACCTGGCCCAAAACTGCTTCACTTATCATTGGTACTAACACCTCCTACCTTTTTTTGGGTGTTCCCCGTCCTGGCTCATTTGGCAAAGCCAGTGAGAAGTGAGCTATGCACTGCAGAAACTACTCCACTACCATCCCCAGGCCTGGGAAGATTGAGTTGACCTTGAAAGTTGTGCGATAATTGGCCCACCTGGCAAAGGGGAAAAGAAACTCAACTATGGCTGTCACTCGTGGCTGCTATTTATTGACCCCTGCTGAAAAATGTGTTTTTATGGGAGTCAAATGAGGACAACATTGGGTTTGTTGCCGATTTCCCTTCCACTGGCCTCCTGCCGGCGAGCATTATCAAGGCTCATGACACACGGAACCATACCCGGGCAGGCTTCTCTCAGGGTGGGGTGGGAGGGAGCACAGGAACTGAGGGAAACACAAACAATCTATATCTTTTGAAACGTAGCAGTGAAAACATCTCCACATATTGTATGGTGCCATTAATCTCCAAATACCTCTTCCCCTCAGGCACGCCAAAACATTCTTATCAAAAGTGCTGTTCATTGGCTTCTGCGCATGCTGCCAACAAAATGTAAGCCTTTGCCTTGATTGATGATAACCAGGCTGGAATGTAACTTTCAGTTCCATCAGTTCTGCATTTCTTTTTAAGTCAAACATAGTTTCAGAGGCATCTTGATGTCAGATCCTGGCATGGCTGTTCTTGCAAGTTTCCTGTTCTATGTGTGTGGTAGGAAGGGGAGGAAGGACAGAATATGTTGGCCTTGTATTGAAATCTGTACCAGTCAGAAAGTAGGCATTGTCTTGAGTGTTTGTTTCATTAGATTTTCTCTGCGAATTGTCCTCACCTGTCTCTGGAGTGCTGTTGATTCATTGATGGAATTTAGTTCAGACGGCAGGATCACTGTCTGGCTGAGTTGTCCCATCCCAGGGACCTGAACACAAAATTATTACATAGAAAACAAGAGTAGGAGAAGGCCATTCGGCCCTTCGAGTCTGCTTTGCATTCATTATAATCAGGGCTGATCATCTAATGGAAACGTTTCTAAGTATCATTTGTGGTAGATTTTCCTGGGAGTTTCCCACCGGCTCCGTTGGTGAGTTCCCCACCGAGTAACCCCGTTTAAGGCGCGATTCTCCGGAAAGATTTCTAAGTGTGGGAGCCAGGGGGAACTGCCGCGAGCTTCCCGGCACTTGTCCCAGCGAGGCCAGCAACGCTATTCAACGTTAATGAGGCCCCACGGGCTTCTTGTCGCAAATAAAGGCTCGCCAACCGATTGGCCGGGAGCGCGCTCGCCAGCCCCTCCCGAACAATAAACAATAAACAAAATCCAATCCAAACAAGGTCGAGCAGTACTTAAGCAGCACTTGCTCATACAACCTCAGTCGGCTCGCAACATTAACGCCCAGTAGACTGGCCCCCAGATTCTGCGATGTGGAACTGGGGAGGTTTCTAAACACAGTGGAGACCAGGAGAAATATCCTGTTCCGGAAGGTGAGATACAGAGCAGCCAGTGCTGCCTGGGACAAGATGGCGGTGGCTGTAAGCTCCGGGACTGTGATCAGGAGGACTGGCCTCCAGTGCCATAATAGATTACGACATACAAGGGGCAACGAGAGTGAGTAGAAACCAACACCCCTCCATCCCCCATGACCTGTCCAGGCCTCTCCTCCTCAAGGTTCTTCTGCTGCAACGGTGTTCTGCTGGGAGGGCTGATTGGTCAAGGAGTGGCTGGCAGAGAGAGAGAGCTGGGGTCGGGGTCTCTGTCTTATACCTCTCTCAGGGTCTGGGCGGACCCTCTATTCACTCGCAATCAATTGGGTCTCTTCCCAATCGATTGATTTGAATTCCCCAATAACGGGGCAGTACCTCGATCCCTGGGCGGTTCTTGGGACTTATTGTTTTGGACTTCTTTTGGCGCTGAGAAGTCTGGCCTTTCATTCAATGTATCGATTTGTGTTAACTTGTTTCCATTGTACCTGGGAATCACCCGGTATCGCCTCATTAGTATGCTAACTTGTTTTCTTTCACAGTGCAGCATTCTGGTTTCTGCAGCATTCAGAACTGGTTTCTGCAGTAGTCAGAATACACAAGTGCTTTGCAAGCTGCTTGCTTTTGCAACATGTCCATTTTCCCTGCATTCCTTGCAATCTTCCATTTTGTGTTGGGCAGTGGTCACCCCAGGTGGCTACAACGGGGACAGGGTGGAGGCGTGGGCTTAAGTACGATGCTCTTTCCCAGGGCAGGTGCAGGCTCGATGGGCCGATTGGTTCCATTCCCGGTTTGTTTCAGTGTTCCCCAGCAATTTCCTCCCTTGCCTCCTGCAGTATTCTGGGGTAGATCCCATCAAGCCCTGGGGACGTATCCAATTTAATGCTTTTTAAGATGCCCAATACCTCCTCTTTATTAACATCAACATGACTCAGTCTGGGCAGAATTCTCTGACGTCCCCGCCGGGTCGGCGTGGCACCGCGTGAATCGCGTCATGCCGCCCCAACGCCGGGACGCAATTCTCCGCAATACGGAGAACCGGCGCCATCGGCACCGGCGTGGTCGGCGCAGCGCCGGTCGGGATATGCGCCGACTCTCCATCAACAAAAAGCCAAGTCCCGCCGGCACCGTTCTAACATGCTCTAGGCCGGCGGACCTCGGCGTTGAAGGGTCCGGGTGCGGCCTTTGGGGGAGGAGGGGTCCGACCCCAGGGGGGGGGGGGAACCCCGTAGTGGCCTGGCCCGCGATCGGGGCCCACCGATCGACGGGCTAGCCTCTCTGCCTCCCGGCCTCCTTTTCTCCGCGCTGGCTCCTGTAGCCCTGCGCCATTTGGCGTCGGGGCTGCCGCGGGGAAGAAGGCCACTGTGCATGCTCTAGTTGACACCAGACTCAGCGGCGCCGGGTTCACGCCCGGATCGGCAGCAGTGATCATTCCTCCAACGCCGTTCGAGCCCCCTCCGTGCCGCAGAATGGGGTCCCCGAACGGGCGCCGACGCTGGAGTAAAACAATCCCGTTTTTACTCTGGCGTCGGCACTTAGCCGCCCGTTGGGAGAATCCCGCCCAATATCTACAACTCTACCCTATACTCCTCATCCACCAAGTCCTTCTCTCTGATGAATACTCAGGCAAAGTATTAATTTGGTATCTCTCCCATTTCCTCTGGTTCCATACATAGATTCCCCCCAATATCCTTAAATGGACCAACCTTTTGCCTGGCTACCCTCTTGCTCTTTAAATATGTGTAAAACGCCTTAGGATTTTCCTTAATCCTGTTTGCCAATGACATTTCGTGACCCCTTTTAGCCTTCCTACCTCATACCTTAAATACCTTCCTACTTGCTTTATATTCTCCAAGGGCTTCATCTGCCCAAAACCTTTTAGACCTTTCGAGTGCTTCCTTTTTCTTTTTGACAAGATTCATATTTCTCGTTATCCAGGGTTCCCTGTACTTGCCACCCTTATCTTTCATCCTCACAGGTACATGCCGGTTCTGAATTCTAATCAACTGACATTTGAAAGCCTCCCACATGCCAGATGTTGATTTTCCCTCAAACAGCCTCGCCCGGTCAACGCTCTCCAGATCCTGCCTAACGCTATTGTAATTAGCCTTCCCCCAGTCTAACACCTTCACCTGAGGACCACTCTTGTCCTTTTCCGTAAGCAGCTTAAAACTTACAGAATTACGATCACTGTTCCCGAAATGATCTCCTACTGAAACTTCATCTGCCCAGGCTCATTTCCCAGTACCAGGTCTAATATGACCCCTTCCTGAGTTGGGCTATTTACATATTGTTTCAAGAAACCCTCCTGGACGTTCCTTACAAATTCTACTCCATCGATGCCTCCAGCCGTAAGTGTGTCCCGTTAATATAGGGAAAGTTAAAATCACCCACCACGGCAACCCTATTGTTTAAGCATCTTTCCAAGATCTGTCTGCGTATCTGCTCCTCTATCTCCCACTGGCTGTTAGGAGGTCTGTAGTAAACCCCCAACATTGTGACAGCACCCTTTCTATTCCAGAGCTCTACCCAGATTGGCTTGCTGCCTGAACCCTCCGAGGTGTCCTCCCTCAGCACAGCTGTGATATTCTCCTTAACCAATACTTTCCCCCACCCCTTTTGCAACCCCCTCTATCCTGCCTGAAGCATCTAAACCTTGGAATGTTTAGTTGCCAATCCTGTCCCTCTTCCAATCAAGTTTCTGTAATAGCAACAACATCATAATTCCATGTACTAATCCAAGCTCTCAGTTCATCTGCCTTACCTGAAATACTCCTCGCATTGAAACTAATGCACTTCAGCCCACCAGTCCCGCTGCGTTGACCAACCACTCTCTACCTACTCTTCCTCTTAACCTTATTGACCTTCGTCTGTAGCTCTCCCTCAGTTATTTCTCCCGTTACCTACTGCTCTGGTTCCCATCCCTCTGCCATACTGGGCAGTTCACTCTGTTTCTCTGCCTTCCACTTTTCTCCTTACTAGCTTTTGTTTCTGCCCCCTCTTTACTACCCTCTGACTTCCTGCATTGGTTCCCATCCCCCAGCCACATTAGTTTAAACCCTCCCCAACAGTGCTAGCAAACAACCCCCCTCGGATGGTGATTAGCGTTGCCGGCCTCACTGGGCCGAGCGTTGGGAAGCTCGCGGCAGTTCCCGCTTGCTACCACACTGGGAAATCCTTCCGGGGAATCGTGCCCAAAGTCATGGCAATCCATGCTGTCTCCCCTACCCGGCGGGGCGGGGGGTCCCGGTGTGATGGAGTGGCGTGAACCACTCCAGCGTCGGGCCGCCCCAAAGGTGCGGAAGTCTTCACACCTTTAGGGACAAAGCCCTAACATTGAGGGGCTAGGCCCGCGCCAGAGTGGCCGGCTGGCGGAACGGCCTTTGGCTCCATGCCAGCCGGGGCCAAAGGGACGTTGCCGGCCGGCGGAAGTCCGCACATGCGCCGGAGCATCAGTGGAAGGCAGAAGGAAAAGAGTGCCCCCACGGCACAGGCCCGCCCGCCGATCGGTTGGCCGCGATCGCGGGCCAGGCCACTGTGGGGGCACCTCCCCAGGGCCAGATCACCCCCCGCCCCCCCCACCCCGCGCCTGCTCCCGCCGGTAAGGTAGGAGGTTTGATCCACGCTGGCGGGAGAGGCTTGACAGCGGCGGGACTTCGGCCAATGCGGGCCGGAGAATCGCCGGGGGGGGGGGGGGGGGGGGGGGCCTCCGACTGGGGGGGGGCCCTCTGACCAGCGAAGCGCGATTCCCGCCTTCACCGAATCTCCGGTGGCGGAGACTTCGGAACACGGCGGGGGTGGGATTGACGCCGGCCCCCGGTGATTCTCCGACCTGGCGGGGGGTTGGAGAATCCCGCCCACTATCTTTCTGCGTCTCAAATTGAACAAGCTTTGGGTGTACATGTGCCCGTAGGTGGGGGAGGCAAAATCAGTCTGTAGGTATGAAGCAACACATTGTAGGTCATGTCCTTAGATTGCCACAGTCTCTGGGAAACAAAGCATATGTTTATGAATAAGTATATTATTTAAAATCAAATTTACTTGGTTTGGTAAATGTACAGCGACACCCACGTCCCATGAAATTAATACGTTGAAAGCATGAAGTTTGGAAGGTGAAATTAAGATAGAATATATTTGTTCAGAGCCAGAGCACGTTTGCTGCCATTAAAATGATAATCACCCTATAATAGGCATCTGTCACCGAGGCTTACTCTGAACTGGTTTTGACGCACTGGTACAGGATTTGCACTAACTGCTTGCAGACGATGATTGCTAAATCTTTGGACCCTGCAAGTAACTAAACCATATTTTAGGTTGGCTCCAACTCAGACATGCTTGTACGTACTTGAATAATTTATAAAAAGTATTTGTTCATGTGGACACTGCTCCCCCAGGCACCATTTATTGCCCAATCCCTAAATTCCTTTGAGAAGATGGTGATGAGCCACCTTCATATGCCTCAGCACTCTACGTGGAGTCAGTGCATCCACAATTCTGTTAGGGTTGAAAAATATAAATATAAAACAGTATTATGGTCAGCATCCTGATGTCTGTAAGAATACTTACTGGAAAAATACCAAAAACACTACATTTAAGAACATAAGAACATAAGAACTAGGAGCAGGAGTAGGCCATCTGGCCCCTCGAGCCTGCTCCGCCATTCAGTTAGATCATGGCTGATCTTTTACGGGCTCAGCTCCACTTTCCGGCCCGAACACCATAACCCTTAATCCCTTTATTCTTCAAAAAACTATCCATCTTTACCTTAAAAACATGTAATGAAGGAGCCTCAACTGCTTCACTGGGCAAGGAATTCCATAGATTCACAACCCTTTGGGTGAAGAAGTTCCTCCTAAACTCAGTCCTAAATCTACTTCCCCTTATTTTGAGGCTATGCCCCCTAGTTCTGCTTTCACCCGCCAGTGGAAACAACCTGCCCGCATCTATCCTATCTATTCCCTTCATAATTTTATATGTTTCTAGAAGATCCCACCTCATCCTTCTAAATTCCAACGAGTACAGTCCCAGTCTACTCAACCTCTCCTCATAATCCAAGCCCTTCAGTTCTGGGATTAACCTAGTGAATCTCCCCTGCACACCCTCCAGTGCCAATATGTCCTTTCTCAAGTAAGGAGACCAAAACTGAACATAATACTCCAGGTGTGGCCTCACTAACACCTTATACAATTGCAGCATAACCTCCCTAGTCTTAAACTCCATCCCTCTAGCAATGAAGGACAAAATTCCATTTGCCTTCTTAATCACCTGTTGCACCTGTAAACCAACCTTCTGTGACTCGTGCACTAGCACACCCAGGTCTCTCTGCACAGCAGCATGCTTTAATATTTTATCATTTAAATAATAATCCCTTTTGCTTTTATTCCTACCAAAATGGATAACCTCACATTTGTCAACGTTGTATTCCGTCTGCCAGCCCTAGCCCATTCACTTAACCTATCCAAATCCCTCTGCAGACTTCCAGTATCCTCTGCACTTTTCGCTTTACCACTCATCTTAGTGTCATCTGCAAACTTGGACACATTGCCCTTGGTCCCCAACTCCAAATCATCTATGTAAATTGTGAACAATTGTGGGCCCAACACGGATCTCTGAGGGACACCACTAGCTACTGATTGCCAACCAGAGAAACACCCATTAATCCCCAGTCTTTGCTTTCTATTAATGAACCAATCCTCTATCCATGCTACTACTTTACCTTTAATTCCAAAAAAGAACAAAGAAAATTACAGCACAGGAACAGGCCCTTCAGCCCTCCCAGCCTGCGCCGATCCAGATCCTTTATCTAAACCTGTCTCCTATTTTCCAAGGTCTACTTCTCTCTGTTCCCGCCCGTTCATATACCTGTCTAGATGCCTCTTAAATGATGCTATTGTGCCTGCCTCTACCACCTCCACTGGTAAAGCGTTCCAGGCACCCACCACCCTCTGCACAAAAAACTTTCCACGCACATCTCCCTTAAACATTCCCCCTCTCACCTTGAAATCGTGACCCCTTGTAACTGACACCCCGACTCTTGGAAAAAGCTTGTTTCTATCCACCCTGTCCATACCTCTCATAATTTTGTAGGCCTCAATCAGGTCCCCCCTCAACCTCTGTCTTTCCAACGAAAACAATCCTAATCTACTCAACCCTTCTTCGTAGATAGCACCCTCCATACCAGGCAACATCCTGGTGAACGTCCTCTGCACCCTTTCCAAAGCATCCACATCCTTCTGGTAATGTGGCGAGATGCCATGCATCTTTATCTTATGCAGCAACCTTTTGTGTGGCACCTTGTCAAAGGCTTTCTGGAAATCCAGATATACCACATCCATTGGCTCCCTGTTATCTATCGCACTGGTAATGTCCTCAAAAAATTCCACTAAATTAGTTAGGTACGACCTGCCCTTTATGAATCCATGCTGCGTCTGCCCAATGGGACAATTTCTATCCAGATGCCTCGCTATTTGAAGTTATTTTTATTCCAGATGGTATTTACACAAATAGTCTTTGCATGTTCCAACTGTTTCTCCTCATACAGTGAGTTCACTCGGACATGGAATCCATTGCATTTCTGCTGTGGGGGTGAAAAAGGGTAGTTTTCTAAAGAGGAAGGGGCAGGGCAGTGGTACTGCCACCGGACTAGCAGTTCACAGGCCGGGGATAATGCTCTCGGGACTCTGGTTCAAATCCCACCATGGCAGATGGTGAAATTTGAATTCTATAAAAATCTGCAATTAAAAGTCTAATGGTTCCTACATCAGACTCCTATTTATTGACTACAGCCCCGCCTTCAACACCATAATCCCAGCCAAGCTCATATCAAAGCTCCAAAACCTAAGACTTGGCTCCTCACTCTGCAACTGGATCCTCAACTTTCTGACCCACAGACCACAATCAGTAAGAATGAACAACAACATCACCTCCACAATAGTCCTCAGTACCGGTGCCCCGCACGGCTGCGTACTTAGCCCCCTACTATATTCCCTATACACACTCGACTGCGTGGCAACATTTGGCTCCAACTCCATTCTAGCCATGCTGGCCACGCAAAATGGACACTGAGCCAAACTAAAATGGAAGACTGCTGGGAAACAGACAGTTTAGCCAGAACAGCAGTCTGCAAAGAGCAGTTTGCATTCTGCAGCAGCAGAAACCAGTTTGGGCTCAGGTGAAAAGACCTTAGCTAGGTGCAAATGGCAAAATGCTTTGCATGCTAATGAGGCCATCAGACTTGAACACCCACACAATAGATACATTTGGTTCTGAATGGACACATTCTAATCAAGACCCAGACATCGAGGCACCAGAAACCTCCAAACAAAAGGACATAAGAAACGCCCCCTCCATCACGGAGACCCCCTCGCATTGGGGAATTAATCCAGTATCGATAAGAAATTGATCCAATAGGTAGAGCCCGCCCGAGAAGAGGGAAGGACAACGGAACCCCTATAAAAGATAGGGACCTCGTGTTGTCCGGTCTGTTAAACCCGTGCTCCGGCTCCGACTGACATCGCGCATCCTGACTCCAGCCGTTGAGCACCAGCCGCCGAAACCGTAAGTTCAACGCTCGCTACGCGATCCAAGCCCACTAGACTCCCAAGTACCAGAACGCTTGCTGAAGGCTGCAGACAAAACCAGGACGAAGGCCTCGTTCTCTGACCTTGCCTGTTCCTGTTAGATAAGTATTCTGTTTGCTTAAGTTTAGTTATAGCTTAGTCTCTTAGTGTGTGCATGAGTATTTATTATAACTGTATAATAAATATTGATCGTTTGAACTTTACTAATCGGTGTATCGTCTTTATTACTTTGAACTTGACCTTGGAATACTTGTGACGTTGCCTATACGGCAACTGGCGACTCCAGAGCTAAATAATTACATAGAACAGAGCCTAGCAGTGTTAAGCACACGTCGAACTCGGAGGCGTGTTAATACACTCCAATAAACGCGTTTTACGCCCAAAGTAAAACGTGCAACACCATCGACAGGTTTGCTGATGAAATGACCATAGTGTGTTGGATCTTGAAGTCAGAGTCAGGAGGGAGATAGAGAACCTAGTGGAGTGGTGTAACAACAACAATCTCTCCCTCAATGCCAGCAAAACTAAAGAGCTGGTCATTGACTTCAGGAAGCAAAGTACTGCACACCCCTGTCAGCATCAACAGGGCCGAAGTGAAGATTGCCGACCGCTTCAAATTCCTAGGTGTGCACATTACCAAAAATCTGTCCTGGTCCACCCACGTCGATGCTACAACCAAGAAAGCACAACAGTGCCTATATTTCCTCAGGAAACTAAGGAGATTCGGCATATCCACATTGACTCTTATCAACTTTTACAGGTGCACCATAGAAAGCATCCTATCTGGCTGCATCACAGCCTGGTATGGCAACTGCTCGGCCCAAGACCATAAGAAACTTCAGAGAGTCGTGAGCACAGCCCAATCCATCACACAAACCACATCCCATCCATTGATTCCATTTACACCTCCCGCTGCCTGGCGAAAGCGGGCAGCATTATCAAAGACCCCTCCCACCCGGCTTACTCACTCTTCCAACTTCTTCCATCGGGCAGGAGATACAGAAGAATAGATTCAAAAACAGCTTCTTGCCCACTGTTTCCAGACTCCTAGTGGGAAGTCTTACAACACCAGGTTAAAGTCCAACATATTTGTTTCAAACACTAGCTTTCGGAGCACACTCCTTCCTCAGGCATCTCCACACCAGACTCCTAAACAACCCTCTTCATACCTCTTCATTCACCTGAGGAAGGAGCAGTGCTCCGAAAGCTAGTGTTTGAAACAAACCTGTTGGACTTTAACCTGGTGTTGTAAGACTACTTACTGTGCTCGCCTTCTTATGGACTTACCTGATTAATACAACACTCCTGTATGCTTCACCTAATGCCGGTGTCTATGTATTTACATTGTGTACTAGGTGTTGCCATGTTACGTATTTTCTTTTCATGTACTAAATGATCTGTTTGAGCTGCTCGCAGAAAAATGCTTTTCACTGTACCTTGGTACACGGGACAATAAACAAATCCAATCTAATAATGACTGAGAAATGGTTGTCGTCAAAACCCTTCTAGTTCACTAATGTCCTTTAGGGGAGGAAATCCACTGTCCTTACGATCGGGCAGCATTCTCCCCTACCCGGCGTGACGGAGGGTCCCGGAGTAGGGGAGTGGCGCCAACCACTCAGGGGTCGCGCCTCCCCAAAGGTCGGGAATTCTCCCCACCTTTGGGGGCCAGCCCCGCGCCGGAGCGGTTGCCACCAGAAGACCGGCGCAAAAAACCGGCGCCCCCGGCAGCGGGGCTGGCTGAAAGGTTTTCGCCGGTCCGCGCATGACCGGCAGTGACGTCAGCGGCAGCTGGCTGCTGACGTCACTGTCGGCGCATGCGCGATGTGGGGTTCTCTTCCGCTTCATGGCGGCGCGGAAGGAGAAAGAGTGCACCCAGGGCACTGGCCCGGAGTCTGAGCGGGGGGCCCCGATCACGGGCCAGGCCACCGTGGGGGCACCCCCCGGGGTTCGATCGCCCCCCGCCCCCCCCAGGACCCCGGGGGCCTGCTCGCGCCGCTGAGCCCGCCATTCCAGAGGTGGGAGAGGCCTCCCAGTGGCGGAACTTCGGCCCATCTGGGCCGGACAATCACTGCAGGGGCCTCTCCGATCGGAGTGGCGAGATTCCTGCCCCCGCCACTTCCTGGGTGGCGGAGAATCTCTGCCACGGCGGGGGCGGGATGTTACGCGGCCCCAGGCGATTCTCCGACCCTGCTGGGGGTCGGAGAATTTTGCCCCACTGGTCTGAGCTACATGTGACTCCACCATCCTTACCTGGTGTGGCCAACATGTGAATCCAGATCCACAGCTATATGGTTGACTCTTAAATGGCCGAGCAAGCCACTCAGTTCAATGGCAATTAGGCCGAGGCAAGAAATGATTGAGGGCACAAACTGAACGATTCAGCACGGTAGCATGGTGGTTAGGAGCAGCACGGTAGCATGGTGGTTAGGGGCAGCACGGTAGCATGGTGGTTAGGAGCAGCACGGTAGCATGGTGGTTAGGGGCAGCACGGTAGCATGGTGGTTAGGAGCAGCACGGTAGCATGGTGGTTAGGGGCAGCACGGTAGCATGGTGATTAGGGGCAGCACGGTAGCATGGTGGTTAGGAGCAGCACGGTAGCATGGTGGTTAGGGGCAGCACGGTAGCATGGTGGTTAGGAGCAGCACGGTAGCATGGTGGTTAGGAGCAGCACGGTAGCATGGTGGTTAGGGGCAGCACGGTAGCATGGTGGTTAGGGGCAGCACGGTAGCATGGTGGTTAGGGGCAGCACGGTAGCATGGTGATTAGGGGCAGCACGGTAGCATGGTGGTTAGGGGCAGCATGGTAGCATGGTGGTTAGGGGCAGCACAGTAGCATGGTGGTTAGGGGCAGCACGGTAGCATGGTGGTTAGGGGCAGCACGGTAGCATGGTGGTTAGGGGCAGCACGGTAGCATGGTGGTTAGGGGCAGCACGGTAGCATGGTGGTTAGCATAAATGCTTCACAGCTCCAGGGTCCCAGGTTCAACACTGTCTGTGCGGAGTCTGCACGTCCTCCCCGTGTGTGCGTGGGTTTCCTCCGGGTGCTCCGGTTTCCTCCCACAGTCCAAAGATGTGCGGGTTAGGTGGATTGGCCATGCTAAATTGCCCGTAGTGTCAAAGTAAGTTTAATGGGGGGGGGGGTTACTGGTATAGGGTGGATACGTTAGGCTTGAGTAGGGTGATCATTGTTCGGCACAACATCGAGGGCCGAAGGGCCTGTTCTGTGCTGTACTGTTCTATGTTCTATGATTGAGAAATTACGCTGAGGGATTGAGTCGGACATTTTTAGTCCCCAGGAAGAAATGTGAGCAACCCAGAGAAAATTTGGCTTTGACTGCCGGGAACAATTGGGAGAAACTCCAAAATGTATTTAAGTTTGCAAAATGAGGATTAAAAAAATTACGCATTGATTTATTTTGCGAGAGCTAAAAGGCAGCACATGGGAAATTAAAATGAGTGCATTGAGCATTTGTGTGCCAGGATCATCAGCAGGCGTTTCCAAGGTAAACTCCAAGGGCAGAATTTCACGTGCCACCTGCACGCTCAGTGGGCAGAACCTGAAACAGTCGCGATTCCCCAATTTGTGACTGTGATATTACGCTGCCTGGCCACCTGAGTGGCAGCCAGGGTAAATTGCGGCCGCTTTGGGCCAGCGGAATCGGTGGGGGAGAAATTCAATCCAAATTCAATCCAAATTCTCTGGAGAAAACATCATTGTGCCACGTTATTGAGAAGGCATCTGTGCTTTGTTTCCTGAATGTCTCCTGGTTAACAGTAATCTGTGAAAGACAGGTTTCCTAAAGATTCATTAATATTGTGTGCCGAGACATAGCCAAAGATCATGAGGGCAGAAGGGCATGGGTAGGGGTCACTGAGGAGAGTTTGAGCTGCTGCTCCAAAGGATCATATATTAAAAGCACTTGGTATGACTTGGGGTTCATTAAGGGGCTGAACTAATTAATTTAAATCCATCAAAATCCCAATAATGGTTTCAGAAATGTTGGCTATAATTCAATCAATTAAAAACAAAATGCTACAGCCAGCGTGAAAACCAATGTGTTTCCCTCTGGTGCTGGCAGGCCCCACCCCTTGATGTCTCTCCTAGCATATAAATATCAATGATCTGTCAGATAAAAATGAAAGTCTTCCCTTTGATGTGTTGTAATCCTTTGAAGTGTTTTTCTGAAAGTCAGTTTAATTCCCCTTTAACGTTTTCAAGCCTCCCAGCATGCTGAGAAGCCTTGAAATTTTGAATTCCATTGTTTACATTGAATTTCATAATCTACTAACTGTTATAAGCCTATTGCCTGTGTTGGGGGGGGGGGGGGGTGGCATCACTCATACAGGGCATCTGGTCTTTCTCAAAAGCTCTTCAGAACAAAGAACAAAGCTTTTCAGTACAAACAACAGCATCTTTAAAACAAACTGCAGTTAGAAACAACAGTTGCTCAAAAGAGGAAGTACTTCTGTTAATGCCCCGGGAAGAGCTATAATAATAAGAATGCATGCCCTGCTTTTAAATAGCCTGGATATGTCAATCACGAGGATTGTAAAACATAATCAGCTGCAAAATTGAAATAAGCCCCTCCAGTCTGAGCCCCCTTAACACCCAACTCCCTAGAAGGACTCCTCCTTGGCATCCTGGATCTAAGTGTCAAGAGAGTACTCACCTCCGTGCTCCCCACCGCGTGTCATAGAATTTACAGTGCAGAAGAAGGCTATTCGGCCCATTGAGTCTGCACCGACTCTTGGAAAGAGCACCCTACCCAAACTCACACCCCCACCTTATCCCAGTAACCCCACCCAACACTAAGGTCAATTTTGGACACTAAGGGCAATTTATCATGGCCAATCCACCTAACCTGCACATCTTTGGACTGTGGGAGGAAACCGGAGCACCCGGAGGAAACCCACGCACACATGGGGAGAACGTGCAGACTCCGCAAAGACAGTGACCCAAGCCGGAATCGAACCTGGGACCCTGGAGCTGTGAAGCAATTGTGCTAACCACTATGCTACCGTGCTGCCCATGTTCCATCGTGTCTGGTCCCCACTTGTCAGGACCAGGACTTCCAGCTGGAGGGGCAGGAGCATCCAGCCTCAAACTCGGTAATTATATCTGAACTAATGTACATGAGCTGTAATCAGGTTCTCTGCTCTGGACGAGATCCAGATTGTACCAGGCACAGTGGGCTGGGAGACTCGCAACGGGTTTGATGCCCGGCCAGAATCCCGTTTTGGCACTCACGCCTGGAACTTGCGGCTCCAGAGAATCGTAGTCATTATGTTGCCCTCTGGAGGACTTGTGGTGCAGAAGGAAGTGTCCTTTCTTTAAGCCAGAAGCTCTGGTTCCAAGCCCCACTTCAGGACTTGATGGCCAAGGAAATGTGTGTTCATAACATAGCCAAACAGGTTGAGTAGCAACTTGTAACTCCTTCCAATGGTAGGTTGCAAGAGCAGGAAAGATCCCTGGTCATCGATGTGACGAAAGGAAAATTGGAGCCTCTACAATTACAATTCATAACTCTCAGCTACAACATACACAGAGTGCACATTGACACAGCAACCTGGACACCTTGGGGCTCAGTTGCCTGGTTGATGTTGTGGATCAGATTGGTGCCAACAGCACAGAGTTCGAACCCTATCCTGGTTGGCATGGATTCGGGACCAGCTTCCTCGCCCTACCGTGGCACTGTGAGTCGGATCTGCCTTCATGCAGACCCTCTCCCTCCCTCAAATGATCCTTTATAGCATTTGATGTAGAAATTTCTATTGAAAACACATTGTGAAGGACTCTTGTTTTTTTTTCTCTCCTCCCCCCTCCCCCCACAGCCTCCAATTGCATCTCATCTCGCTGTGCATTTGTACACACAAGTGTTCATGGAGCCATTCAAATTTTAATTATTTCAACTTCTGAAAAGAACCCATTCAATATTTATAAAGCAATTTTTTTTTCCATTGTGCAATGATGGGGTTCGACTCAAGTGGTGTAACGTCACATCCTCAAGGAGATGAAGGGGGTTTGGGCAGCTAGCTGGGGTTTGGGGAGGGGGAGTTTTGGTGGGGAGAGAGGGGAAATACCACACAATTTTGCTCTGGACCCAGGGTAGATCAGGTCACCTTGTAAATTTAATGTTACAGCTGAATAGGGAAAATAGTTTTGCACGATTTACATTTGTATAGTGCCTTTCCTGACCTGAGGATCTTCCAATAGGCTAATGAAGTACTTGTTGAAGTGCAGTCCCTATTGTACAGCAGGGTCCCACAAACAATAACTTGATACTGATCAGATTATTTGTTTTTCTCTTCCAATATTTTTTGGCAGCACGGGGCAGCACGGTAGCATTGTGGATAGCACAATCGCTTCACAGCTCCAGGGTCCCAGGTTCGATTCCGCCTTGGGTCACTGTCTGTGCGGAGTCTGCACATCCTCCCCGTGTGTGCGTGGGTTTCCTCCGGGTGCTCCGGTTTCCTCCCACAGTCCAAAGATGTGCAGGTTAGGTGGATTGGCCATGATAAATTACCCTTAGTGTTCAAAATTGCCCTTAATGTTGGGTGGGGTTACTGGGTTGTGGGGATAGGGTGCAGGTGTTGACCTTAGGTAGGGTGCTCTTTCCAGGAGCCGGTGCAGACTCGATGGGCCGAATGGCCTCCTTCTGCACTGTAAATTCTATGAATATTGATTGAAGGTGATATATTGGCCAGGACCCAGGGACAAGCCCCTGCTATTCTTGAACATAGTGTTCAAGGTGTCACCTTAAGGGCAGCACCTCTGACATTGCAGCACTCATTCAGTACTGCATTGGAGTGTCAGCTTAGTTTTTGTACTCAATTCTCTGGAGTGGGGTTTGAACCCACAACCTTCTGACTCAGAAGAAAGTCGGCCACCATTGCGTCATGACTGATTCAGTCTGTTTTGAGAATATGATCTCATTTTTGATATTTATTTTCATTGCCTCAATGAAAAGTATAAATTTTTATGCATAATCTTGTTTCAGTTCCTTGCCTAAAAATCATCGGCGGGATTCTCCGTTAGCCGATGGCGAAATCGGGGCGTGCGATCGGGCAGAGAATAGATCCCGACGGCAAAATCGCGGCAGGTACCAGATTGATGCCGAATCGCGATGCTCCGTCACCTTGAAAACGGCATCAATGCAATGCACGGTGGCGTACACTAATCACCGTTTGCATATCATAGTGGGCCCACCCACGATTCTCCGCCTTAGCCCTCTGGCCCCAGCCGACCCATCAGCTGTATGGGCGTTCCAGCACAACCTGTCCCATCTTTCCGCCCCGATGAATGTGTGATTCAGCCCTGTCAATGTCTGTCACGGATCCGGCGAATCCTACACCGTTTTTCATGGGATTTGATGGTGTCCCATGCGGTGCCAGTGCTAGCCCCTCACTGGTAGCAGAATGTGCCGCGCCGATTTTCATGTCGTAGAAGTCCACGGATCCTCCATTGGTGTCAACATTAATCGCAGAAACGTAGAAAACAACCCAATGAATCTCAACGCTAGAAATTTCTGATCCTAAAATTAGTGTCTGTTGATATCCACTATTTTAATGGAAATATTAATCTCCAGATAGGTTTTTGTCGATAGGTTAAGACCTTCATTAAAATAGTGAACATAAATGTCAATAATATTGCCAAATGTAATTTTGAGGCTTTAATTGCACCTTTCTCCATTCAATGTGAACTACATAGGTACATATATAATAGCCTTAGGGTAATTGTTTTACTTAGGAAGGCCTGTACATTTACACTGCATACTGTGGTGATCTGTGAGGCCGCACATATTGTAACTCCAAATTTCTGTAATGCAATTCGTGACCTCTGGCCATCCCTAACTGCCGAATGCTGTTTAATTAGTTTGTTGGAAGTGTGATGCAGTAAGTTGGGGTGCATTGCCTTTGTTAATGTCACGCTTTCTGCATTTCTATTTTTGATTAGTTTATTGCTCTTCAGTAAATTAAGCTATTTAAGAAAATTACACAGGAAAGTAAAGGAGTAGACATGATTCTGCATCCCAAAATTCTAGCGTTTTCCCACACTAACTCCTGTCCAGCCTGTTCTACACCTTCACCAAACTCAGCTTATAATGTTCAATAAGCTAAGCAGGCTGTGCCTTTATCCTCTTCCAGACTTGAGTTCACGGCCCTGGTTCTATCGTCCTGATTTGCAGCAATCACAAATGTATTTTTTGAATTTGTTCTTGGGATGTGGGCGACATTGGCCAGGCCGAAATTTATTGCCGGTTCTTAACGGCCCTTGAGAAGGTTGTGCTGAGCTGCCTTCTTGAACTACTGCAGTCCATGTGGTGTAGGTACATCCATAATGTTGTTAGGGAGGGAGTTCCAGAATATGGCGACTGGGGGCTTTTCACAGTAACTTCATTTGAAGCCTACTTGTGACAATGAGCAATTTTCATTTAATTTAATTTCACTGTTTAATGAAATGAAATTAAAATCGCTTATTGTCACGAGTAGGCTTCAATGAAGTTACTGTGAAAAGCCCCTAGTCGCCACATTACGGCGCCTGTCCGGGGAGGCTGGTATGGGAGGCTAAACTCCCTTTAAGAATGGAGGGAGGCAGAAGACGGGAAATTATAGGCCGGTTGGCCTAACTTCGGTCATTGGTAAGATTTTAGAGTCTGTTATCAAAGATGAGATCGCGAAGCACTTGGACGCGCATGATAAAATAGGACTGAGTCATCACGGCTTTGTCAGAGGTTGTGTCTGACAAATCTGTTAGAGTTCTTTGAGGAGGTAACAAGCACATTAGACAAATGAGTATCAGTGGACATAAGAACATAAGAACTGTGAGCAGGAGTAGGCCATCTGGCCCCTCGAGACTGCTCCACCATTCAATGAGATCATGGCTGATCTTTTGTGGACTCAGCTCCACTTTCCGGCCCGAACACCATAACCCTTAATCCCTTTATTCTTCAAAAACCTATCTATCTTTATCTTAAAAATATTTTATGAGGGAGCCTCAACTGCTTCACTGGGCAAGGAATTCCATAGATTCGCAACCCTTTGGGTGAAGACGTTCCTCCTAAATGATTTATTTAGATTTCCAGAAGGCCTTTGACAAGGTGCCGCATAGAACATAGAGAAATACAGCACAGAACAGGCCCTTCGGCCCACGATGTTGTGCCGAACTTTTGTCCTAGTTTAATCATAGTGTCCAAAATTCTATGATAATCTAAGGGCAATTTATCATGGCCAATCCACCCAACCTGCACATCTTTGGACTGTGGGAGGAACCCAGAGCACCCGGAGGAGACCCACGCACACACGGGGAGGATGTGCAGACTCCACACAGACAGTGACCCAAGCCAGAATCGAACCTGGGATCCTGGAGCTGTGAAGCAATTGTGCTATCCACAATGCTACCGTGCTGCCCTTAAGAACAAATTAATCTACACTCCATTATTCCACCATAATCCATGTACCTATCCAATAGCCGCTTGAAGGTCCCTAATGTTTCTGACTCAACTACTTCTACAGGCAGTGCATTCCATGCCCCCACTACTCTCTGGGTAAAGAACTTACCTCTGACATCCCCCCTATATCTTCCACCATTCACCTTAAATTTATGTCCCCTTGTAATGGTTTGTTCCACACAGGGAAAAAGTCTCTGACTGTCTACTCTATCTATACCCCTGATCATCTTATAAACCTCTATCAAGTCGCTCCTCATCCTTCTCCGTTCTAATGAGAAAAGGCCTAGCACCCTCACCCTTTCCTCGTAAGACCTACTCTCTATTCCAGGCAACATCCTGGTAAATCTCCTTTGCACCTTTTCCAAAGCTTCCACATCCTTCCTAAAATGAGGCGACCAGAACTGCACACAGTACTCCAAATGTGGCCTTGCCAAGGTTTTGTACAGCTGTTTTGTTTTGTATAGGAGACTGTTAAATAAGTTAAGAGCCCATGGTGTTAAGGGTAAGATCCTGGCATGGATAGAGGATTGGCTGACTGGCAGGAGGCAGAGAGTGGGGATGAAGGGGTCTTTTTCAGGATGGCAGCCGGTGACTAGTGGTGTGCCTCAGGTGTCTGTGCTGGGACCACAACCTTTTACAATATACATTAATGATCTGGAAGAAGGTACTGAAGGCACTGTTGCTAAGTTTGCAGATGATACAAAGATCTGTAGAGGGACAGGTAGTATTGAGAAAGCAAGGGGGTTGCAGAAGGACTTGGACAAGCTAGGAGAGTGGGCAATGAAGTGGCAAATGAAATACAATGTGGAAAAGTGTGAGGTTATGCACTTTGGAAGGAGGAATTTAGGCATAGACTATTTTCTAAATGGGGAAATGCTTCAGAAAGCAGAAGCACAAAGGGACTTGGGAGTCCTTGTTCACGATTCTCTGAAGGTTAATGTGCAGGTTCAGTCAGCAGTTAAGAAGGCAAATGCAATGTTGGCATTCATGTCAAGAGGGCTAGAATACAGGATCAGGGGTGTACTTCTGAGGCTGCATAAGGCTCTGGTCAGACCCCATTTGGAGTATTGTGAGCAGTTTTGGGCCCTATATCTAAGGAATGATGTGCTGGCCTTGGAAGGGTCCCAAGGAGGTTCACAAGACTGATCCCTGGAATGAAGAACTTGTCGTATGAGGAACATTTGAGGACTCTGGGTCTGTACTCGTTGGAGTTTAGAAGGATGAGATGGGATCTTACTGAAACGTACAAGATACTGCGAGGCCTGGATAGAGTGGACGTGGAGAGGATGTTTCCACTTGTAGGAAAAACTAGACCCAGAGGACACCATCTCAGATTAAAGGGACAATCCTTTGAAACCAAGATGGGAAGGAATTTTTTCAGCCAGAGGGTGGTGAATCTGTGGAACTCTTTGCCGCAGAAGGCTGTGGAGGCCAATTCACTGAGTGTCTTTAAGACAAAGATAGATAGGTTCTTGATTAATAAGGGGATCACGGGTTATGGGGAGAAGGCAGGAGAATGGGGACGAGAAAAATATCAGCCATGATTGAATGGCGGAGCAGACTCAATGGGCCGAGTGGCCTAATTCTGCTCCTATGTCTTATGGGTACACAGAGGGACAATTCAAATGCCCACATTACCTAACAAGCATGTCTTTCGGGACTGTGGGAGAAAACCGGAGCACCCGGAGGCAACCAACGCAGAGACAGGGAGAACGTGCAAACTCCGCACAGACAGTGACCCAAGCCGCAAATCGAACCTGGCGCTGTGAAGCAACAGTGCTAACCACTGTGAATCAGAGGCAGAAATAGGCTAGTCGATCCCTCAAGCCTGCTCCGCCACATAGTAAGATGATAGCTGATCTGATTGTAACCTTGTGATGAGAGAGGGTGTTATATTTAATATTTTATTCTTTCCTGCTGTGAAGCAGGCTTATAGGTTTATGTGCGTCTGTGTGAAAATAATCTAAATAAATTGAAGACTGATTGTCTACAATATTTAGGACGCCAAAATAATGTATATGTCAGAGACATGCAATTGAAGTAAGGATGGCAAGTTAAACATTCTGTAAGTAAATAAGCAGTGGAGTTACAACTAGGAAAAGGTCAGAAATAAAGAAGGCAAGGTTATTACACATTATTTGACCCAAAAGTGGGCGCAATTGGGAGAACTTGAAATATTTTATATTCTGGGAAAGTTAGGTTTCAAAGAAGGGCTAAGGACAATGGAGGAAAAGATGAAAGAGAAAAAAAGGTACTTAAGGAGAGATGTTGAGAGCTGTGCTTGGGGAATGGCCATGTGAGACCTCTTGTGGGTTGGCTGTGTGAGAAAGAATTCCTCGCAACAGTTCTAGGCTGGAAGAGATACAGGGCGCAATTCTCCGCCCCCCCCCCCCCCCCCCCCCCCCCCCCCCCACAAGCCGGGTCGGAGAATCGTGGGGGCGCCGGGCGAGTCCTGCCACGCCGCCCCGGCACCCGCATGCGATTCTCCCACCCCTCCCAAACCGGCGCGCCGAGATTTACGGCTGGTCGCTTGTAACGGGCGAGCGGCGATTCTCCGGCCCGGATGGGCCGAGCTGCCTGCCCAATATGACGTGTTCACGCGAACGCTGCGGGGGCGGCCTGTGGGGGTGGGAGGGGGGATCGAACACCGGGGGGGGGGGCGCTCAAAAGGTGTCTGGCCCTTGATCGGAGCCCACCGATCGGTGGGCCGGCCTCTCTGAAAGATGCACTCCTTTCCTCCGCCGCCCCGCAAGATCACGCCGACATTTCTTGCGGGGTGCCCGTGGGGAGGACGGCAACCGCACATGCGCGGGTTGGCGCCGGCCAACCTGTGCATGCGCGGGTGATGTCATTTATGCGGCACGTAAATGATGCGTAAATGACGCGGCGCCGCTCCTAGCCCCCCAGGGGTAGGAGAATAGGGGGTGAGGAGCGGCCTTCGGCGCCGGCACTTAGGGCGCGATTCTCCGCTCCCCACGCCGGGTGGGAGAATCGCGGGATGGCCGGGCAACTAATTTCATGCCCCCCTGGCGCCCCCCCCGCGATTCTCCCACCCCCTGCTCGGAAGAATCGCTGCTCGCCGTTTTGCACGGCGACTGGCGATTCTCCCACCCGGATGGGCCGAGCAGCCTGCCGTTCGCTACCGTTTCACGATGGCGGCAACCACACCTGGTTGCTGCCGTCGTGAACATGGGCGCCAAAGGCCCGTTTGAAGCTTGTGGGGGGCGGAGAGGGGAGTGAGCACCATGGCTGTGCTCGGGAGGGGACTGGCCCGCGATCGGTGCACACCAATCATCGGGCCGGCGTCTCAAAGCGACGCACTCTTTCCCCTCCGCCGCCCCGCAAGATCAAGCCGCCACATCTTGCAGGGCAGCGGAGGGGAAGACGGCCACCGCGCATGCGCGGGTTTGAGCCATCAGCCATCGTGATGTCAGCGGGTTGGAGCCGGTCAACCTGTGCATGTGCGGTTGACGTCACATAGCGCCGCCGTCGCGTAATTCTCGGAGCGGGGGTGAATACGGTGAGAGATGCAGCCTCTGAGGCCGTCGTGAAACGCGGCTGAGTTCACGACGGCCTTCACGATTTTTCCCGTGAGCGGAGAATTCCGCCCTTAGTCTCCCGTTGGGAGAATCCCGCCCACAGTTTTAGATCAGCTACCCAGTTAAGAGAGATCAGTCTTGAGGCTGCAAAAATGCAATGTGCTGTCTGAAGTTCTACAGCAGAGTGGAAGGGAAGAGTGCGAGATCAGGTGATATGCCTCATTTTGGTGACAGTAACTTTGCATTGGGGTTAATATTTTTGTAAATTATATAGTTAAACATCTATAAGGGAGCATTGCTTGGCAGATGTTTATTTATGGGCCTGACCAAGCAGGAATTCTTGTTGGAATGTTTTGTAAGACTAATTTAAACTATGTAATTGTAATCTTGCGTGTTACGTTTTCTTTTCTTAATAATAATAATATTTATTAGTGTCATAAGGAGACCTACATTAACACTGCAATGAAATTCCTGTGAAAATCCCCTAGTCGCCACATTCCGGTGCCTGTTCAAATACACTGAGGGAGAATTCAGAATGCGCAATTTACCGAACAGCACATCTTTCAGGAATTGTGGGAAGAAACCGGAGCACCTGGAGGAAACCCACGGAGACATGGGGAAAATGTGCAGACACCGCACAGACAGTGACGCATACCGGGAATTGAACCCGGGTCCCTGGCGCTGTGAAGCAACAGGTGCTAACCACTCTGCCACCATGCCGCCCACGGTTTGTTCATAAAGTTTTTATTTTAATGTTTAAACTCCCAAGAGTGTTACTGGAATTTGTGGCTTCTGAATTCAGTAAACTTATCTTCTGTCTAATTACTTTGATGAACTTTCACATTACGTTGCTTCATTTGAACAAAACAGCCCAATGAACTGATCCTCATACAGCCCAAGTTAAATCCGGACACTTACAACAAGTCACAATCAGCAACGCGTGTCTAGATTCACTTCTTTATCTTGCCTCAGCAATACTGACACTGCCTCTGTTTCACTCAGGCAAGCTCTCAGCTCTCATGTTTATTACTTATGGCAGGAACTTCAGTTCCCACCAAAATCGACACCCACCGCGAGTTCCCCGGCGGTGGGACAGGTGAGTGATGCAAATTACCAATGGCTATGGTGGGAATGAGATTCCACTGGTGACAAATGGTGAGCCTCCCCCTTACGGGAAAATCAGCCACAAAAGGTTCTGGAAAATTATGGCCGTAGTCTTATGTAGAATTTACTGTGCTGACACAGTTCACGTGGCCAACAGATTCATGCTGATGTTTATGTTCCACTAAGTTTCCTCTAAAATCTCTTCATTAACACCATCAACTTTTCCCTCTCTTCTTGTCTCCATTTTATTCAAATGGTTTCTCCTTAAATTCATCGGTTCCTCAACCATTCTTCATGTTCCACATTCTCTGGGTAAAGATGTAACTCCTGAATTACTGATTGGATTTATTAGTGATTACTTTTTATTTATGTCTCGCGCGTCTGGTCTCCCTGACATCCAGAAGACCATAAGACATAGGAGCAGAAGGACCATTCGGTCCATCGAGTCTGTTCCGCCATTCAATGAGATCATGACTGACATAATATCATGGTGCAAGTTCGCCCAGGTTCGAAGTTGAAAAGAATTGCTGCTCTGAACTTAAAACCATAGAATTCCTACAGTGCAGAAGGAGGCCTTCTGGCCTATTGAGTCTGCACTGACTCTCTGAAAAAGCGCCCTACTTCGGCCCACACCCCTGCCCTATCCCTGTAACCCCACCTAACCTGTACATCTTTGGAGACTAAGGGGCAACTTAGCATGGCCAATCCATCGAACCTGCACATCTTTGGACTGCGGGATGAAACTGGAGCACCCGGAGGAAAACCCACAGAGACACAGGGAGAAAGTGCAAACTCCACACAGTCACCCAAGGCAGGAATTGAACCCGGGCCCCTGTGCTGTGAGGCAGCAGTGCTAACCACTGTGCCACCGTGAATCTCACACCATGCTCTTTGACCAGAATGATTTTGGGGCTTGAAGGGTTAAATTAAGGATAGGGTTTCAGAAACTAGCCTTGTATTCCTGTGAGTTTAGAAGGCGAGGGGCGATCTAATTGAGGTCTTAAAATTGACAAAATAATTCAATCCAGTCCAGACAGAGACACAATTTTCTCTCGTGGTAGAATTCACAACAAGGGAACACAATCTTTCAATTAAAGCTCAGTCACTTCGGAGTGAAATCAGGATGCGTCTTTTCACACAAAATGCAGTGAGAATTTGAAATTCCCAGTAGGCTCTGGGTGCTGGGAGTCAATGAAATTTTCATGACTAAAGTCAACAATTTTTTATTAGGTTAGGGTGCCAGGGAATATGGATCAAAGTTGGGTAAATGGATTTGAGTAACAGACCACCATGATATAATTGAATGTGGAAGAAGCTCAAGTGTCCGAATGGCCTATTTTTATTCCTATGTTCCAAAGATAATCATAACCATCTAGAATCGCATGTTCCCGATCTAACACCAAGGTCTTCAACAACATCAATTTGCATTTACTCGGCACCTTTCATGCAGTCAATTGTCCCAAAGCTCTTCACAGAAGCATCGTAAAACATCGTAAATCTGTCACTCAGCTGCATAATGAGATATCAGGGAGGGAAAACAATGGTTCGGCCAAAGAGGTAAGACTGTCTTAAAGGAGGGAAGAGAGGGAGAGAGGTACAAGGTTTTAAGGAGGAAATTCCAGAGTGGAGGGTTTCAGCAGCCGATGGCACGGCCGCCAATAATTGAACGATTAGGATTGGAGAAGAGTACAAGGCCAGAACGGGAGGAGCAGAAGTGCTTCGAAGGATTGTAGGGAGTCTGGTCAGGAATGCATTAGGATAGCCAAGACGAGATGGAACAAAGTCATGGATGAGGGGTATCAGCCGCAGATAAACTAAGGCAGAGCAATGTTACAGTGGTTGTCTAAGTCATGACATAGGATATGCGGTCGGAAACTCATCTCTGGGTCAAACAGGACAGAAGCAGTGGGGGGGGGGGATATTAAAACAGAAACGTCTGAATACCTTTTGGGGGTGGAAATATCTGTGGTCCATTTTTACTGACAATCTGCTCAATTGTGGGAATTGTGTGCATTCTGAAGAGACGAGTAAGAAAATTGAACCCAAGAGGTGTCAGCAGCAGTTAATGGGTTTTACTGATCTGTGCTGGAAGTACAAATGGGACCAATGATCGGAGGCTCGTCTGCTGTAGGGGGAGGGGAGACCACTGGTTGTCAAGGGGTTTGGAACTGTTGCTACCCTGATTGTCATTGTTAGAAAGCTGCTTTCATTCCTGACAAGTGAAGGCAAATTTGGGCTGAAGAGAAAATTAAAAGCTGCCATGTCTCAAGCATGGAGTTCACAATATGTGTGTCCTTATCTCGTCCCACAAGCAACCATTGTAAATTGATCCATTATCATCAACTAACGCAAGAACTTTTGTTGTACAGCCAAGCCTTTTCTGAAGATTACGGAAGCAAAAGGGAAAAATAATTAAAGCAGGCAAGATCAGAATAAATGACCCAATTTGATACAAAAGAAGTTTGGGCTGAATTGGTATTACTGTGGAGTTCCTTTGGTTGTGCACTCAAATTAAAAGTAAAGTTTTTCATAATAAATAATAATGAGCAAGAAAACTGGATACCTTTGGAGGGAGGTGGGATCACCCAATTCATAACATCAAAAGATAGGAGAGGAAAACCATTCTATATCTGAGCTCATGTTAAGTAAGGGAGGTGGTGGCCTAGTGGTGTTGTCACTGGACTAGTAAACCAGATACTCAGAGTAATGCTCTGGGGGACCCAGGTTCAAATCCTGCCACTGCAAATGGTGAAATTTAAATTCAATAAAAATCTGTCCCTCAAGGGCAATTAGGGCTGGCCTAGCCTGCATCGTCCCATGAACGAATATTAATGAATATTCTGACACACTGGGCATGATCTATCCGAATGGGCTCAGAGTCCCGTAGCTAGGCTAGCCGGGTGTTTCCTTGCGCCTGGAGAAACACCCCGCTATCGAACACCCATCCAGGTTGATCAGGGGCCTCAGCAGGGAACTAATCGACCAGGCCGCATTGAGCCCCGTTTTCTGCTCACCATAACTCCTCAGTGCAGCGAGAGATCCGCATTAATTCACAAATGATCTCTCGAACCCCTGATGCGATCCCCGAAAAATCCCCCAAGCCTCAACTCACTATAAGGGGTACACGTACATCGGCCCAGCCCCGGCACCCCCGGCCTGATCACCACTGTGATAAAATGCCAGCTTGGCCCCTTGGCAGTGAACAGGTCAATTCTCAACCCACCCCTGGTACAAGGGGGGCAGGAAGTCCCATGAGGCAGGTGGATCCAAAGTGTAGGATTTCCTTCCTTTTCTTTCCTTGTCTGCTGTGGCTCTGTGCTTGAACTCAAAGTATGATGCAGCTTGTTGGACAAGTTGTTGCCATTTTGAACGATAGATGGCAAGCCAGTCATGTGAATTTTGTGAATCTTCGTGTGTGTGCTTGCAAGGAAGACGGTGCTGTCGTGGTAATGTCACTGAATTTATAATCCAAAGTCCGAGGCTAATGTTTTGGAGACAAGGATTCAAATCCCAACATGGAAAATGGTGGAATTTAAATGAATTTCATAATCTGGAATGGAAGAGCTAGTCTCACCAATGATAACCATGAAACCATTGTCAGTTGTAAAAAGCACATCTGGTTCACGAATGTCCTTTCGTGAAGGAAATATGCCATTCGCAATTCGGAGAGCAAGGAGCGGATATGAGAAAGCTCTAGCTGGCAAAAGTAGGGAAAATCCCAAGATATTCTGTAAGTATATCAATGGGACGAGGATAACCAGGGAAAGAGTAAGGCCCATTAGGGAGCAAGGGGAACTCTGTGGGTAGAGCTAGAAGACATTGGTAGGGTTTTGAACGAATACTTCACAACCGTCTTCGCCCAAAAGAATGAGGAGGTAGGTAGGTATGGAACTCAGGGAGAGAGACTGTGAGGTTCTTGAGTAAATTGACATAGGGAATGACAAGGTATTGGAGGTGTTGGCAGCCGTAAAAGTGGACAAATCTCCAGGTCCGAATGAATTGTGCCCCAGGCTGCTTTGAGAGATGAGGGAGGAGATTGCAGGGCTCGGACGCAAATTTTAATTCCTCTCTGAACATGGGGGAGGTGCCATAGGACTGGAGAACAGCTAATGTGATTCCACTATTTAAGAAAGCTTGTAGAGATAAGGCAGAGAACTACAGACCAGTGAGTCTCACGTCAGTGGTTGGGAAACTACTGGAGAAGATTCTGAAGAAGAGAACCTATCTCCACTTAGAGAGGCTTGGTTTGATCAGGAATAGTCAGCATGGCTTTGTCAGAGGGAGGTCATGCCTAACAAATTTGATTGAACTTTTTCCAGGCAGTGACCAGGTGTGTAGATGAGGGTGGTGTAGTTGATGTCGTTCAAATGGAGTTCAGCAAAGTCTTTGACAAGGTCCTACATGGGAGACTTACAAAGAAGGCAAATGCACATGGGAGACAGGGTAATTTGATAAGGTGGATTCAAAATTGGTTTAGTTTTAGGAGACAGAGGGTAATGACAGATGGCTGCTTTCGTAACTGGAAGTCAGTGTCCACTGGTGTACCACAGGGATCTGTGCTGGGTCCCCTATTATTTATCATTTATATAAATGACATAGATGGCAATATGGGGGGCAGGATCAATAGGTTTGTGGATCATGCAAAGATTGGCTGAGTGGTTAGCAGTGAGGTTAAATGTCTTGGGTTACAGGAAGATATAGATGGTATCATCAAATGGGCAGATAAGTGGCAGATGGAATTTAACCCTCAAAAGTATGAGGTACACTTTGGAAGGAGTAATTTGACAAGGAAATATTCAATGATCGGCATGTCACTGGGAAGTTCCGAAGAATAAAGGGACCTTGGTGTGTTTATCCATAGATCTCCGAAGGCAGAAGGGCAGGTTAATAGGGTGACGAAGAAGGCATATGGGACACTTGCCTTTATCAATTGAGGAATAGAACAACAGCAGGGAGGACATGTTGGAGTTATATAGAACTTTGCTGAGGCCACAGCTGGAGTGCTGTGTGCAATTTTGGTTTCCACATTATAGGAAGGATGTAATTGCACTGGAGGGGATGCAGAGAACATTCACCAGGGTGTTGCCTGGGATGGAACATTTAAGTTATGAAGAGAGGTTGGATAGGCTTAGGTTGTTTTTGCTGGAGCAGAGAAGACTGAGAGACGACCTGATCGAGGTGTACAAGATTATGAGGGGCATGGACAGGATGGAGAGGGAGCAGCTGTTCCCCTTCGTTGAAGGATCAGTCACAAGGGGACACAAGTTCAAGGGGAGGGGCAGAAGGTTTAGGGGGGATTTGAGGGAAACGTTTTTACCCAGCGGATGGTGACGGTCCGGAATGCACTGCCTGGGAAGGTGGCAGAGATGGGTTGCCTCACATACTTAAAAAATTACCTGGATGAGCACGTCATACCCATCAAGGCTACACGCCAAGTGCTGGGAAATGTGATTAGGTAATTGGTGTAATGTCCCATGTGGAACTTTCAGGATGGGAATGTTTATCATCCCCGTGGCCCTGATGGAGTACAACCTCCCCAGCTGAGAGGAGGGGGAATTCTATTAACAATTGTATAAAATGTCCGCTAGCAAGGCACCGATCAGAGAGGGAACCTGGTAGGGACCTATCGGGTAATGTATGTACCATTATTGTGAATAAATCTAGGTTATTTATTTTATTCGGTGTGGACTCTCTGTGTCCTTATTAAACTTGACGAGGAGTAAACAGATTTGCTGCCGACACGTCAGCCTACTTGGCTGAGCCACGTCTCCGATTTGCTGGACCCAGGTTGGAGCCAATTATTTTGCCATGCCTCTATTTGGACGATTAGATGCATTTGACGCTGGTGTTGAAGACTGGAGCCAGTACTTGGGAAGGATGTGTTACTTCTTCTGGGCCAACAACATAACAAAGAATGAGCACCAGATAGTGATACTGTTGACGGTCTGCGGAGGGCACACATTCAGGATGGTCGGGAGTCTCACGTACCCGGCGGCACCAGATACGCACTTGTTTGACCAACTCATAGCACTTGTGGTGCAGCACTTTAACCCGACCCCATCAGTGATAGTTCAAAGGTATTGTTGCAATATGGGCGGAGATGTTCCCCGGTCAGTCCTTCTGCACTGTAGGGATTCTATGAACTTTGTTGTCCTATTCTATTAACATATTCTGCTGTCTTACCTTAATTCCACTGTCAGCGCCTTCTTTAGTCCTTAGTGCTACCACTAACACTCTCTTGTCTTGTGTCCTACCTCTTCCATCGGGCAGCAGGTACAAAAGTCTGGGGTCACGCACTAACAGATTCAAAAACAGCCTCTACCCCCCTGTTACCAGACACCTGAATGACCCTCTTATAGACTGAACTGATCTCTTCACACATCTTCCATACTGAGTAGTGCTACACTCCATATGCTTCACCTGATGTCTATGTCTATGTATTTACATTGGTTATCTATCGTATGTCCTATGTGTACCTATTGTATGTCCTCTGTTTTTTTTCCATGAATGGAACGATCTGTCTGGACTGTATGCAGAACAGTACTTTTCAATGCATCTCAGTACATGTGACAATAAACCCAAATCCAATCCAATCCAATCTATGGTATCTTGTCAATCTCTCCTTATCTTCCACCTAACCCAGACCTTTTATTCTGCCCCACTTTTTCCACACCCCCTCCAACTAAATAATCCATCACATTTATACCGCTCTTCAGCTCTGAAGAAGAGTCATATCGACTCAATACATTAACTCCGTTTCACCTCCACAGATGCTGCCAGCCCTGTTGTGGTTTTCAAATATTTTCTGTTTCTATTTCAACTTTTCAACATCCGCAGTATTTTACTTCCTTTAATGATGGGAAGTTCACTGAGTGGCATGCTTCTAATGTTAACCTGTGTACACATTATGCCTGAAGTTTGTTTGATTAATTCTTGGGGTGGCACGGTAGCACAGTGGCTAGCACTGTGGCTTCACAGCACCAGGATCCCAGATTCGATTCCCCGCTGGGCCACTGTCTGTGCGGAGTCTGCAACATTCTCCCCGTCTCTGCGTGGGTTTCCTCCGGGTGCTCCGGCTTCCTCCCACAGTCCAAAGACATGCAGGTTAGGTGCATTGGCCATGATAAATTGCCCTTAGTATTCAAAAAGATCAGGAGGAGTTATTGTGTTCCGGGGATAGAGTGGAAGTGAGGGCTGAAGTGGATCGATGCAGACTCGATGGGCCGAATGGCCTCCTTCTGCACTGTATGTTCTATGAGCATTGCTGGTAAGTTCAGCGTTTATTACCTATTTAAGTCCTTGACAATGCACTTGGGAGCTACTTTTTTTTGGACATAGTTCCAGAATTTTGACCGGAAGACAATGAAGGAATGGCATCACATATTTGCCAATCAGGCTGGTGTGTGACTTGAGGGGGGGGGGAGGCTCTTGTGTGACTTGGAGGGCTCTTTGTGAGTAAGTGCCACTTGCCAGCAGTATTGCCGACTCCTTCTGTCACTTCAGTAATGATTGAGAATAGACTGATGGGGTGGGGATTATTGGCAGCTTTTAACCATGGGTGAAGATATTGAACATTCATTGTCACTTCCAGTGTAAAATCTCTAAAGTGACGTCAATCAACACAGACCTTCTGACTTCTTGGAAGGAGGAGAAACAGCAGAAGAAGCAAACCTGTATGTTTTATTGCTCGCCCTTGAATTCCACATGGCTTAGTATTATCAGTGAAGATAAGGGAGCAGCCATTAAAAATGTCTGATAAGTTCCTCATTACCAATTCAACACAAGGCAGTAACATCTGTTGACAAAAGATTACTTTGATTATTTAACACAAAAAAAATCAGATTGCAACACCAAAGCATTTGTTACATGTTATAAGGTACAGACCTTGTCAACAATACAGAGGAAATTTATATTGTTGATGTAAGGCAGCAGCATTAGCGAAAAATAACATGCGTTGCTATTGTGTCTCTCAGCAATTCACATTGATTGAACTGCTCGAAGTGCATTACTGCTATCATGAAGGCATCACTGAGATTGCACTTCGCAACCCTGACCTTCCTTTCAGCTTTCCCCACATCTTCAGGGATTTCAAAGTCAGACATTTTCGCCATCTTCATTATCTCTATTGTTGGGGGTCTTCTTCCCCCACTGCTCTGGTATGTAATTGTGTGCTCAGTTCTCTTTCCATGGGCCTTGGTTAGACCACGCTTGGGAATAGAAAGATATGTTGAAAGGCTGAGATCAAGCAAATGGAATGGGAGGGGAGCACAGGCTAATTAGGCTGAATGGCCTGTTTCTGTGCTGGACATTCTTGGGCTGGATTCTCCGTAGCCCGACGCCGACGTCATGATCGGTCATCTGGAGGAGAATGGATTCCGATGCACGAATCTGAGCGGCTGCCGGTTTGACGTGATCCGCCATGCTTCCCCCCTCCAATCCGTCTTCATTGTGATGCTTCATGCATGGCGTTTCAATGCCGTTGGTGTATCATCAGCTGGCCCACCCACGATGCTCTGCCCCCGTTGGGCCGAGTTTCCGACGGCGCGGACCGTGTGTGCTCCCAGCGGTCGGGAACTCGGCGTGCCAGCGCTGCCACACTCGGCTGAGACCTATGCCGCTGGCCAGTGGGGAGGGGCTTCTGCTAGGGCTGGAGGGATTGGAAGGGGGTGGCCAGGGGTAGGCTGTGCGGTTGCGGTTGACGGGTTAGGGTTCGCATACGGCCAGCGCCATGTTTTATGGCTCGACCTGTGCAGGTCGTCAATGGCCCGGGACCTGGCCATTCTCCGGCTGTGTTTGCGCGATCCGCAGGGGTTTCATGCGGCTCCGGTGCTTGTCCCGCACCAGTACCGGAATCAGTGAGGGGTTCGCGCCCATGTCCTGCGCCGAATATCCCGTAGGTACTCTGTTCGCACCGGCACTTAGCCACACAAACGGAGAATCCAGCCTAATGTAATTCAATGTGATAACGTGTTTAAAGCACAATTGAAGTCTTCATATAACACTCCCAGTACTGAAAACAGTAGCGGTCTCTACATTTAGAGTACTGTACAGAGTACTGGCCTCCGTATCACACCTGAGTACTGTACACAATGCTGGTCTCCATATCACACCTGAGTGTGATACACAGTACTGCTCTCCATATCACACCAGAATACTGTCCACGGTACTGGTCTCCATGTCGCACCTGATTCCTGTCCACAGTACCCGTCTCCATATCACACCAGAATACTGTACATAGTACTGGTCTCCATATCACACCTGAGTGCGATACACAGTACTGCTCTCCATATCACACCAGAATACTGTACATAGTACTGCTCTCCATATTACACCAGAATACTGTACATGGTACTGCTCTCCATATTACACCAGAATACCGTACATAGTACTGCTCTCCACATCACACCTGATTCCTGTCCGCAGTCCTTGTTTCCATATCACACCAGAATACTGTGCACAGTAGGTTTTCATATCACACCTGAGTGTTATACACAGTAGTGGTCTCCATATCACACCAGAGGTATGGGATGTGCGGGGGGGGGGGGGGGGGGGGGGGGGGAAGAAGAGAGAGGGGGGAGGGGGGAAGAAGAGAGAGTGGGGGGGGGTCCGACGCAGACACAGGGAGAATGTGCAAACTCCACATGGATGGTGAACCGAGGCTGGGATCAAACGCATGTCCCCGGCGCTGTGAGGCCGTTGCCACTGTGCCACCGTGCCAGGTGGGAGAATTTCCATTCCCTGCAACCAATTTGTTCAGGTTCTTCCAGATTCGTGATTTTTTTGTGAAAGGCTATTTCTTCTTTTCCCCTTCTTCCACCGTCCTCTCAGTTGAAAAGGACTTGACCAGGGTTGATGGGGGGAATATTTTGGGTAGTTTTATGGTCAGATCATGTCAGCAGAGTCGGTCTCCTGGGATGAAGTGGAGATAAAATGGCAGGATGAACAGGGTCCTGTTCTGGATGAGATGGTGTGGAGCGAGGCTCTTCGTAGGGTCAATTCCACATCCTCCTGTCCTCAGCTTAGTTTGATCCAGTTCAAGGAGGTGCACAGGGCTCATCAGACCAAGGTAAGGATGAGTGGTTTGTTTTCGGGGGTGGATGGCAGGTATGAGTGGTGTTCTCTGAGGCCAGTTAATCCTATT
Organism: Scyliorhinus canicula; assembly: GCF_902713615.1. Classification (NCBI taxonomy): domain Eukaryota; kingdom Metazoa; phylum Chordata; class Chondrichthyes; order Carcharhiniformes; family Scyliorhinidae; genus Scyliorhinus; species Scyliorhinus canicula. Next base: position 39,466,223 of record NC_052148.1, on the reverse strand, counting down.
CACATGTTCTGGTTGTGTCCCAACTTGTTAGGCTGTTGGATCTCCTTTCACACCATGTCAGAGATTCTTAATGTTGTGCTGATGGCCATTTTTGGAGTGTCGGACTCGCTGGTACTGCAGACGGGGAGTGAAGTCGGATGTCCTCGTCTTTGCCTCATTAATAGCCCGGAGGCAAGTTCTGCTTGGGTGGAGGTCTTCTACTCCACCCAGATCTCATGGAGTTTCTACATTTGGAGAAGGTCAAGTACACCATTAGGGGGTCGGGAGAAGGATTCTACCCAAGATGGCAGCCATTCATTGCCTTTTTCAAGGAGCTAGTCACTGTCAGTTGTTATGGTTAGATGATGTCAGCAGAATCGGTCCCATGAGATGAGGTGGAAATAAAATGGCAGGATGAACAGGGTCCTGTTCTGGGTGAAGTGGTGTGGAGCGAGGCTCTAGTGGGGTCAATTCGGGTTTTTGTTTTAGTTTAAAGGGTCGGGGGGATTGGATGGATATATTCTTTCTATATCGTAACTTGTGTATTGTGTTGTTGGAGCGTTGTTCTACTGATAAAGTTTTTGAAAAAAAAATATTTTTTAAACACTAGTTATTTGGTGAGTATTTCAGCATCTGTGCCATAGAGGTAGGAAATGACAGCAACCGTGAATTCACAAAAAACTAGTAAGTTGATTTGCCGGTGAGTGCTCAGTGTGAGGGGAGGTGTGTGAAAAGCCAGCATCTTGAACATCTCCAGCAGAGGGCAGCAGAGCAGAGCTACTGATCAGCTGTTCTGGGGGAATTTGCATACGTGCAGTGCAGTCAGCCTAAGTTGAAGGTGAACCAGCGAAGGAGACCCAAGGAGTTTGAGTGAAGGAAAGCATCCAGCAGAGGGCAGCAGAGCAGAGCTACTGATCAGCTGTTCTGGGGGAATTTGCATACGTGCAGTGCGGTCAGCCTAAGTTGAAGGTGAACCAGCGAAGGAGACCCAAGGTGTTTGAATGAAGGAAAACATCCAGCAGAGGGCAGCAGAGCAGAGCTACTGATCAGCTGTTCTGGGGGAATTTGCATACATGCAGTGCGGTCAGCCTAAGTTGAAGGTGGTTTGTGGAGGGGCTGTTGGCAAGTGACAGTTAACAGCCCCTCCACAAACACCTGAGTGTGATACACAGTACTGCTCTCCATATCACACCAGAATACTGTCCACGGTACTGGTCTCCATGTCGCACCTGATTCCTGTCCACAGTACCCGTCTCCATATCACACCAGAATACTGTACACAGTACTGCTCTCCACATCACACCAGAATACTGTATATAGTACTGCTCTCCATATCACACCAGAATACTGTACATAGTACTGCTCTCCATATCACACCAGAATACTGTACATGGTACTGCTCTCCATATCACACCAGAATACTGTACATAGTACTGCTCTCCATATCACACCAGAATAAGGTACATAGTACTGCTCTCCATATCACACCAGAATACTGTACATAGTACTGCTCTCCATATCACACCAGAATACTGTACATAGTACTGGTCTCCATATCACACCAGAATACCGTACATAGTACTGCTCTCCATATCACACCAGAATACTGTCCACGGTACTGGTCTCCATGTCACACCAGAATACTGTACATAGTACTGGTCTCCATATCACACCAGAATACTGTACATAGTACTGCTCTCCATATCACACCAGAATACTGTACACAGTACTGCTCTCCATATCACACCTGAGTGCAATACACAGTACTGCTCTCCATATCACACCAGAATACTGTACAAAGTACTGGTCTCCATATCACACCAGAATACTGTACATAGTACTGCTCTCCATATCACACCAGAATAGTGTACATAGTACTGCTCTCCATATCACACCAGAATACTGTACATAGTACTGCTCTCCATATCACACCAGAATACTGTACATAGTACTGCTCTCCACATCACACCTGATTCCTGTCCGCAGTCCTTGTTTCCATATCACACCAGAATACTGTGCACAGTAGGTTTTCATATCACACCTGAGTGTTATACACAGTAGTGGTCCCCATATCACACCTATGTATTGTACGCAGTACTGGTCTCCATATCACACCAGAGGTGTGGGATGTGGAGGGTGTGGTGGGGGGGGGGGGGGGGGGGGGGGGGGGGACGCAGACACAGGGAGAATGTGCAAACTCCACATGGATGGTGAACCGAGGCTGGGATCAAACGCATGTCCCCGGCGCTGTGAGGCCGTTGCCACTGTGCCACCGTGCCAGGTGGGAGAATTTCCATTCCCTGCAACCAATTTGTTCAGGTTCTTCCAGATTCGTGATTTTTTTGTGAAAGGCTATTTCTTCTTTTCCCCTTGTTCCACCATCTTCTCAGTTGAAAAGGACTTGACCAGGGTTGATGGGGGGAATATTTTGGGTAGTTTTATGGTCAGATCATGTCAGCAGAGTCGGTCTCCTGGGATGAAGTGGAGATAAAATGGCAGGATGAACAGGGTCCTGTCCTGGATGAGATGGTGTGGAGCGAGGCTCTTCGTAGGGTCAATTCCACGTCCTCCTGTCCTCAGCTTAGTTTGATCCAGTTCAAGGAGGTGCACAGGGCTCATCAGACCAAGGTAAGGATGAGTGGTTTGTTTTCGGGGGTGGATGGCAGGTGTGAGTGGTGTTCTCTGAGGCCAGTTAATCCTATTCACATGTTCTGGTTGTGTCCCAACTTGTTAGGCTGTTGGATCTCCTTTCACACCATGTCAGAGATTCTTAATGTTGTGCTGATGGCCATTTTTGGGGTGTCGGACTCACTGGTACTGCAGACGGGGGGTGAAGTCGGATGTCCTCTTCTTTGCCTCATTAATAGCCCGGAGGCAAGTTCTGCTTGGATGGAGGTCTTCTACTCCACCCAGACCTCATGGAGTTTCTACATTTGGAGAAGGTCAAGTACACCATGAGGGGGTCGGGAGAAGGATTCTACCCAAGATGGCAGCCATTCAATGCCTTTTTCAAGGAGCTAGTCACTGTCAGTTGTTATGGTTAGATCATGTCAGCAGAGTCGGTCCCATGAGATGAGGTGGAGATAAAATGGCAGGATGAACAGGGTCCTGTTCTGGGTGAGGTGGTGTGGAGCGAGGCTCTTCGTGGGGTCAATTCGGGTTTTTGTTTTAGTTTAAAGGGTCGGGGGGATTGGATGGATATATTCTTTCTATATCGTAACTTGTGTATTGTGTTGTTGGAGCGTTGTTCTACTGATAAAGTTTTTGACAAAAAAATATTTTTTTAAACACTAGTTATTTGGTGAGTATTTCAGCATCTGTGCCATAGAGGTAGGAAATGACAGCAACCGTGAATTCACAAAAAACTAGTAAGTTGATTTGCCGGTGAGTGCTCAGTGTGAGGGGAGGTGTGTGAAAAGCCAGCATCTTGAACAAGGGAAAGTTAGGGAGTGGGATTCTCCGTCCCGCTGCACCCATTTTCTGGTGCAGCACATCTCCACCAGCAGCGGGATCCTCCATCCCAGCAACCCGCCAATGGGGTTTTCCATTGTCGCCATGCCAACGCCCTGAGGAAATCCGCAGGCGTGAGTATGCTGCCTGCCAAGCGGAGGATTCCGCTGACGGAGAAACCCGCCCAGGGCCTTTAGTAAGGTAGCACAAGTAATTCAAAGTAGGAAAAATTTAATTAAGGGAAGTAAAGTTAAGACATGGCAGGGGAGCTCCGTCGAATGGAGTGCTTGTCCTGTAATACAGATTAAGTTTTTTTTTGGTTTTTTTTCCAAATAAGCGGCAATTTAGCATGGTCAGTCCACCTATCCTGCATTGGGTTGGGGGGTGTGAGACCCACGCAGACACGGGGAGATTGTATAACTCCACATGGACAGTGACCCAGGGCCGGGATTGAACCCGGGACCTCGGCGCCGTAACGCAGCAGTGCTACCCACTGCGCTACCGTGCCGCCCTCGTAATACATATGAAGTCATGGACAGGAAGTGTCACGAGCATCAAAAACTTGAGCTCCGTGTTTTAGTACTTGCGGCTGGAGATACTGTGGTGTATCGGCGAGGCTGAGAGCTGCATGGATAGCACATTCAGAGAGATGGCGGGCCTGGAGGCAGAGAGGGAATGGAAGGCGAATGGGCAGTCAGAATTTAGGGAGCTGGATAGAAAATCAACAAGTTGCACCTCAAGTATAGTAATCTCTGGATGACTCCCAGTGCCACGTGTAAATGAGTACAGAAAAGGAGGATGAGGCAGATGAATGTGTGACGGGAAAGATGGTGAGGAGTGAGGGGGGGAGGGGGGAGGGGTGTGTGTGTGGGAGGGGGGCCTTATATTCCTGGACAAGCTCTGGGGGAGATGGGACATGTACAAGCTGGACTGAAGTCCTTGTGGGACGTTTTTTAGTACTGTTGAGAGGGCTTTAAATTAGTGACTTTGGTATTTGCCATGGAGTGGGTGGTCACACATTTGGTGGCTCTCGCTCTCGGTGGCTTTTTGTTGGTTCTTCCCCACCCATAAGGGGGTCTTTTTGAGGATCAAAGGTGTGTGAGTGCCCAGGAAGGCAATACTCCTCTGGTGAGTCTGGTGCATAAATCAGAGGATGGGAAGTGCTGAAAGGGACAGCAGTTGGCGCAGGGCAGCTCTTGCGGTGCACCGCAGGTTAAGATGGCAGAGGGCTAGGGGGCAGCGCTGCACGCCCAGTGGTCCATGGAGTTTTTAAATAGTAAGTTCCAGCAGCAGAGGAAGGAGGCCTCGGAGGACCTTGCTAAGATGGTGGAGTCGCTCAGAGCAGTGAATTGAGAAAGTGGGTCAGACTCATGGCCTGGCGATACAGACGGAGGAGGAGGCGGTGGGAGGACATGAGGAGTGGATGGCCTCACTGGTGGCAAAGTAGGAGATGGTGGTGGACAACCAGAAGAGGCTGAGAGAGAACATAGAGTGCAGAAGGAGGCCATTCGGCCCATCGAGTTCAGCCCTCACTTCCATCCTATCCCCGTAACCCAATAATCCCTCCTAACCTTTTTGGTCACCAAGGGCAATTTATCATGGCCAATCCACCTAACCTGCACGTCTTTGGACTGTGAGAGGAAAACGGAGCACCCGAAGGAAACCCACGCAGACACAGGGAGAACGTGCAGACTCCACACAGACAGTGACCCAGTGGGGAATCGAACCTGGGACCCTGGCGCTGTGAAGCCACAGTGCTATCCACTTGTGCTACTGTGCTGCCCAAGTTGGAGGACCTGGAGAATCACCTCAGATGACAAAATTTAAGGATAGTCGGGATGCCTGAGGATATCAAGGGTACAGAGGTGCCAAGTATGTGGCAAGGATGTTTCAGTAGTTGATGGAGGATCTTATGTTCTGCTGTTTGGCCGGTCGGAATAAATGCACTAAAGAACGTCTAGTTCTTGAGTAGTTAAAGTTTTATTGTTCAACATTTGCGTGTGTTAGATAAGCATAAGAATATTATCAAAAATAACTATTATAAATAATCTAAGAACTACTACAAGCTGCCGTCTTCAAGAAGGGGGTGAAGTTTGGGCTGGCCCAGGAAGGGGTATGGCTGATCAGCAGGGTGATGGAACAACAATTCTATGGACACGAGCTTGTAGGATTAGAATAGTGGTTTTAATATACTTACAACAGAGCCAGCCTGTTAGCTGTTGAACTTTCGATGAACTGGCTGGCTGGCTCTGTGGCACGGATCTTTATACAGCAGCTCCAGGGGGAGGAGTTCTGGGTGGAGCCAAGGGGGGAGCCCAGTACAAACTCTCGAGTACTCCCAGAGCTACTCCCCCTGGTGGTCAGGTAGTGCAACTGCACTTACAATATCGGTACATATATACAATGGGAACAGAGTGACATTGGTAACTTATAATACCGTGTGAATCTCATTCACCACACAGGGTATGGGGGCGGATCACATGGAACGTGCGAGGGTTGAATGGGCGGTTAAACGGTTGGGTGTGTTCACACATTTGAGAAGTCTGAAAGTGGATGTGGTGTTTCTGCAGGAGACGCACCTGAAGCTGGGTGTTCAGGTGAGGCTGAGGAAAGGATGGGTGGTGCAGGTATTCCACTCGGGACTGGATATGGAGATGAGGGGGTGGCGGTGTTGATCAATGAGAGGGTGGCGTTTGAGGTGGGGAGCATTGTGGCTGATCCGGGGGCGTAGGTATGTGGTGAGTAGTGTGAAGCTAGAGGGGGTGCCGGTAGTCCTTGTGAATGTACAGGGGTAGCTTCAATGGCCGCAGAGGTGGGGCTGTTGGCGGATGAAGGGTGTGTAAGCGGGTGAGGGATGCCATTCGGGGCTGTGTGGAGGTGAATGATGTGGGGGAGGTCACAGCCGCCACGTTGTCGAAGGTACTCAAGGCAGTAGTGGGGGGGGTAGTTTATTTTGCTTCGGGCGCACAGGGAGAGGGTGGAAAGAGGAGTGGATGGAAAGAGCAAGGTTGGTTGATGAGATCTTGAGGGTGGATAGGAGGTACTCGATGGTGCCAGAGGAGGATTATTGAAGGAGAGGCAGAGGCACCAGATGGAGTTTGGTTCAGGTTGATGGGGAAGGCGGTGGAGCAATTGCGGATGGTCTGAGGGGCAGTGTATGAATACGGGGAGAAGATAAGTTGAATGCTGGCCCATCAATTGAGGAATCAGGCAGCGGAAGAGAGATTAGTAGAGTGAGGGATGAGGGAGGTAAGGTGGTGATGGATCCGGATGGGGTGAATGGGATCCTTTCATAACCTGTCCACAGAATGAATAAGTCACACAGAATCTGGAATTGAGTTGAAATTAAGTTAAAATTGACATTGAGGTCACTCCCAGATCTGTCATAGTTTGACTGACTGGCAAGGCAGGCTCGAAGGACTGAATGGCCTACTCCCTATCCTAAGAATCAATTGCTTACAGAATGGGCGGGATTCTCCGTCGGCCTAAACCGGAATCAGGAAAGATGATTGGGCGGATAATCGGTCGTAACGCCAAAATCGCGGCTAGTGCCAGGCGCCCGACGGAATAACTTTCTCTGGTGCCTCAACTGCATATCAATTGCATATCATTCACTGGCTCGGTGCGGGATGGAGAGGGATGGGGCTTCTGACAGTTCCGGGGGGGGGGGGGGGGGGGGTACGGCAGTAGGGAGGTGATGGGGCTGACCAGGGGATGAGCCGTGGGGTTGGGGTGTCACGCCATGACATAGAATTTACATAGAATTTACAGTGCAGAAGGAGGCCATTCGGCCCATCCGGATCCATCACCACCTTACCTCCCTCATCCCTCACTCTACTAATCTCCCTTCCGCTGCCTGATTCCTCAACTGATGGGCCAGCATTCAATTTATCCTCTGCACCGGCTCCCGGAAAGAGCACCCTACCCAAGGTCAACACCTCCACCCCATCCCCACAACCCAGCAACCCCACCCAACACTAAGGGCAATTTTGGACACTAAGGGCAATTTATCATGGCCAATCCACCTAACCTGCACATCTTTGGGACTGTGGTGTCCAGGCATGGACCGCCATTGCACAGCCTGCAAGGCAGCCATCTTGCTGCGCATCCCACAGTCCGCTCACCTTGGCCTGTGGTTGCACAGTGACACTGGTCATATGGGTGCCCCAGCCCACCATCCCCCGCACCCCAGTCCCTACCTTCTACCCCACCACCCCCACACGCCATCCCCCAACCTCCACCCAACAACTTACCCCCCCCCCCCCCCACTGACCGCCACCGCTGGCACGGCAGCACACAGCCTACCCAAGGGCAATGCCCATGGTAGCCCCTACAGGAGGGTGCTGGACAGAGGCCAAGGAGCGTGCCGCTAGCATGGGTAGTGCCAGTCAATGGTACCCCTGGCAGCAGGGATGGGCGTCGGGGTCAGAGACCCCCACTTGGCCAGACATGGAGGGGACCAGGGGAGGGCAGTGTCAGGGGGAATGATCAGGCGGGGTGGTGGATGTTGGGAGAAGGGCCAACATTGGACCTGGATGGGCATAGGGATACACACCAATCTAACATGCCGCCCCCTGCGGACAATGGCTATTGGAATCAACCAGGAATGGCAACCTTCCTCCTGGCTGCTGCAGCCCTGGGGGATGCACTGAGGCTGTATGAGCTGGAGCTGATCGGTGAGGACCCTGCAGCAGCAGAGCCTGCTCCTGAGGAACAGGAGGCAGCCAGTGAGGATGGCGGGCCAGCCGCCCAACAGGCCAAAGAGGAGGTGGGAAGGAGGCGCCGCATCAGGCCTCGTGTGCAGCACCTGTCATTCGAGGACCTGCCGGACTGGGCATGCCACAAAGACTCCAGCTGAGCAGTGGGACCATACGGCATATCTGCCAGATCATGGCGCACCTGGCACCGCGGGGGTATGGGGCCGTCAAGGTGACTGTCGCCCTGAAATTTTAAGCATGAGGTCCTTCCAGGCACCAAGTGGGACCTGTCAGGGATCTCGCAGACCTTGGAGAATATGTGCATCTGCACACGAATGGAGGCCCTGTATGCCCAGTCGGCACAATATATCAAATTCAAATTGGATCGAGCTCCCCAGGATGCCCGGGCAGTGGGGTTCACCATCATCGACCAGGTCCAGGTCCAGGGTGTGATCAACAGGATCTCGCCCGACGGGCACCGGCCCATGATGGGCTGGTCTTCACAAACCAAAAGGGGTTCCACTTGGTCCATGAACGTGCAGCTGATGTGTGACTATGAGATGCCCATCATGCTGGTCTGCGCCCGATACCTGGGTAGTGTACACGAAGCCTTCATCCTGTCACACTCGACAATTCCTGACATCTTAGAGGCGCACCCCCGGCTAAGGGGTTGGCTCCTGGGCGACAAGTGTCCATTGTGGTCGTGGCTGATAACACCAATCCATAGGCCTCAGACTGATAGGGAGAACCACTACAATGACGCCCTTGCTGCGACCAGGGGCGTGATCGAGCGGTGCTTCGGTATCCTAAAGGAGGCCATTCGGCCCATCGAGTCTACACCGGCCCCTGAAGAAGCGCCCTACCTGAGCCCACACCACCCCATCCCCATAACCCAGCAACCCCACCTAACTTTTGTACACAACAGGAAATCTTAGCATGACAAAACCACCTAACCAGCACATCTTTGGACTGTGGGAGGAAACCGGAGCACCCGGAGGAAACCCACGCAAACACGGGGAGAACCTGCAGACTCCGCACAGACAGTGACCCAAGCCAGGAATCCAACCTGGGTCCCTGGCGCTGTGAAACAACAGTGCTAACCACTGTGCTACTGTGCTGCCCCATCCATGTATTTTTCCCCACACTATCCCTATATTCCTTTCTGCCGTTGACAGATTTCTAAATACGAGTCACAGCCCCCTGGTGTAAAGAATTCCAAAGATTCACAATCCCGAGTAAAGCAATTCTTCCGAACAGTATTCTACCACACTAAGTGAACCAATGGACGAACAAATGCTCCCAGTAACCACTGGTTTGCAGCAACTGTTTAAAAGAATATCGCTAACTTGCAGGCAAGCTTTGGACAAACCTGCCTCATTTCAGATCCTAAAAAAGCCATAGCGAAGAGCACTCCCAGTTGAAAGCCAAGACAAATAGAAAATGAGGGCTCAAGTCTATTACACAAGGTCCCCACCTCCACAAAATGACCTTGAGATTTATGGAGGTTGCCCTGTATTGGAGTAATAGGGTTTCTGTCTGTAGCTGGTTCAGGTCAGTTTGAGGGCTCTTGTCGCTGTCTGACTCTTCTTCCTCGCTGCTATCCACTTTGGTTTGGGGGCAGGGGACACCAGTGGGGCAAGACTCAAGACACGACGCATGATTGGATTGCAGGTTGTGGTGGTGACTGGTGGTGGGGGAGGGGTGTAGGGGGTGGTGTGGATGGTGGTGTCAGGGTGGAGGGGGGGGGGTGTGGTGGCGGTGGGGAGAGTGGGGGTGGTTGTGGTGGTGGTGACATACGTGCCTTGGGGACTCGCAACTCAGCGAGGTTTCACTTGCTTGCTCGATGCTGACCTCCGCCGTGGCGACTACTCTCTTTCCGGGTCCAACGACCAGGTCCAGTGCCCACTGCTCTCTTGTAGTGAGGGGCCACAGATGCGGCAGTCCCCCTCCGGTCTCTTCCCTCTCCTGGTGGTTGTGGTCTGCCTTCGCCGGTGGGGCACGGGAGACAGAAAGCGCGCAGTGTCAAGCAGTTGGACGCAGGCAGCACAGTTGTGTGTCGCTGGTGGCCTTCGTAGCCATGGCACCCCACCATGGCAGCCGGTATGGGTGCTGGCATGCGGTACAGGGTGGGGAATGTGGGGGGGGGGGGGAGGTGGTGGGAGTGGGGTTATGGGCATGTGGGACGGGGGTGGGTGCCAGGGGCACAGTGTTGCCTACTCACCCTGGCCGCCCTGCGGAGGCTGTGCAGTTTTTTGTGGCTGGTCATGGCGATGGGGCCCATGGTACTCATGGTCTCTGCCACCTGCGCCAAGTCTTGGTGTACAGCAGCAGGTGGCAACCTGCTTCTCACCCCAGGGTACAGGGTAGCCCACCTCTCCTGCACGGCGATCAGCAAGGTCACAAAATCTCAGTCCGCAAACAGGGATGTCGCTTGCCGTGCTGCCATCTTGTTGGCTGGGATGAGTGCGTTTGTGGGGAACGGAGTGCTCATATGTGGCTGCAGCTTGTCAGCCTCTCGAGTGCCACTCAAGACCCCAGCAAATCCAACACTGTTTCTCATTGGAATCGCTCAGGTTCAATGTTGCACCTGTGCTAGCCCATTAGCGGTCGTTCTGGGAGCGGCGCCAATTTTGCTGTCGTAGAAGTCCACCGATTCTGTCCCAGCGTCAACACTTTAAAGTCTCTGAAACAGAGAATCCCGCCCATTATATTTCTCCAAATTGATTGAGAAATGTGCGGACACCAAGGAGGGAAAGAGCTCACCTGTTTCAAAGGGTTGTAAATATTTCACATACTGGAGATGTACTACTTTGACCGTGACAAAATTCTTCCCATCAGTCAGTTTAATCCCAGCTGAGAAGGAAGAATTTAGGGCATTCTCAGGTCAGGATAATTAGCAATGCCGTTGTCTGTGAAGTCAATGCCTTGTTCCTTATCTTGCGGTAGATTTGCCGCAGAACTCGATCAGTTGTCATAAACTTGGCCTAGGGGGCAATACCAAATAGCTTTCTTGTCAAAGGCCATACGCTCCATCAAGCCCTCAGGTCATTGCCAAAGCTTTGGTCAGGGTACTAAAATATAAAAAAAGGTCACCGTCTGCGGAAACAAATCAAGTTTGCTGCAGCAGGACAGGTCTGCTTCTATATTTATAAATTGTTTCAGGGCCACATCAAAAACGTAATGTTTTTGAAGCCTGCAGCTAAATTGTGCAGCACTTCCACAGCCTCCTTCTCCTGTGGGGTGGCCATCACTGGAACAGTCTTTGTGTGTCAGTGAGGCAGAATTATGCATTCATCCACACAAATAGCTGACAATGTTGCTGAAAAGGATTTATCGTAACCCTCACAGTACAAATGTTTTCAGGTGCAGTTAGTGGTGATCAGTTTTCATAGAGCATTTGTTGAGGTGAGTATTAAATTCATTTTAAAGAGTTTGAAAACAGTTGTCACCACTACCCTCTCCCAAGCTCCCGGCAATGGAAACCTGGTGCATATTTTCCTCTTTTGCCGACTGGCTGCGGTTAGACTCACTGCTGTTCAATTTTCACCCCACAGGAAGCTCTGAACCTTGGTTCGATGGGAACACTCTTTCTCCGAGTTACAAGATTTGGAAGATGCTTGATATTAGATTAAATCCAATTCTCTATGGCCCTTCTTTCCGTGTTACTGCCAATTATAGCCGTTACAGATTATAAACCACAAAGCATATTGTTCACACTTGGAGTATAGTGTTCAACCTGGTCGCCACACTACCGGAAGGACGTGGAGGCTTTAGAGAGGGTGCAGAAGAGATTTACCAGGATATTGCCTGGTGTGGAGGGCATTGGCTATGAGGAGTGGTTGAATAAACTCGGTTTGTTCTCACTGGAGCAACGGAGGTTGAGGGGCGACCTGATAGTGGTCTACAAAATTATGAGGGGCTTAGACAAAGTGGATAGTCAGAGGCTTTTTCCCAGGGTAGAGGGGTCAATTACTAGGGGGCATAGGTTTAAAGTGCGAGGGGCAAGGTTTAGAGTAGATGTACGAGGCAAGTTTTTTTACACAGGGGGTAGTGGGTGCCTGGAACTCACTGCCGGAGGAGGTGGTGGAAGCAGGGACGATAGTGACATTTAAGGGGCATCTTGACAAATACATGAATAGGATGGGAATAGAGGGATACGGACCCAGTAAGTGTAGAAGATTGTAGTTTAGTCGGGCAGCATGGTCGGCACGGGCTTGGAGGGCCGAAGGGCCTGTGCTGTACTTTTCTTTGTTCTTTGTTCTTGTTCTAACTGCAAGTGATGAAAGTTGTAAAGGCTTACCTACCTTATCCACCGCTGACCAATTAGCTCTCTCCCTTGTAGCCTCAGCTGAAGCAGGGAAAGACCACTCTCTGAAATTAAAAAGTTACAAAGCAAGGGGAAAAAGCAAAGAGCACCTCCTCCCACTCTGCATCGAATTCCCACCTGGCTTCAAATTCTCAAGTTTAAAACTCACTCAGTGTCTCAATCCGGATGTGGCCTCTCCCTCTGCTTGTGTACAAAGCTCAATGTGTGTGCGCTTTGAAGCTCTTTACTGAAATAGAGCTGAGATTGTCAGGATGACTCAGGTGACTCATAGTTAAGCTTCAAAAGTAAGTCATCAACACCTCTTGAGTCCTAATTCGGCTTCAGGTGATGGACAGTTAACTGTAACTTCAGCTATTCCTGACAAAGATGCATCATTGGAAAGTCTCCATTTATTGCCCATCCCTCATTGCTCTTAACTAGATTGTGGCAACCCAATTCTTGATCTGTTGCAGTCTATGTAGCAATGGTACTCCAATAACGCAAGTGTTGTGTGCTTCAGGATTTTGACCCAGCAATGATGAAGAGCCAGTGCTATCTGTCCAAGTCAGAATGGTGTGTAACTTGCAGGAGTTCTTGGAGGTAATTGTTTTCCTATGTGCCTGAGATCATTGTCTTTCCAGATGTAAAGATCGCAGAAATGGGAGATGCTATCAAAGAATCCATGAAAAGTTGCTTCCCCACATCCTTCAAATGGTACATATTGCAGGTGTTGCGTGCCAATGTGGAGAGAATAAATGCTTAAGGTGATGGATGGGCTGCCAATCAAATGTACCTAAAACATCCCATGACATTTTTGAAGAAGAGCAAGAGAGTTCTCCCAGTGTACTGGTTGACATCTATCCCTCAATTGTCATCTTGAAAACTGGATGAACTCGCCATTTATTACATTTATTCCATTGCTAGTTCTGTGTACTTGCCGTGCACTAACTGGATGTCCACTTTCCTTCATTACAAAAATACCTAATTTAGAAACATTTAATTGGTTGTAAAGCACTTTGGAGCATTATGAACTGTAAGAAGTCTCACAACACCAGGTTAAAGTCCAACAGGTTTGTTTCAAATCACTAGCTTTCGGAGCACTGCTCCTTCCTCAGGTGAATGAAGAGGTGGATCCCAGAAACATTCATATGGACAAAGTCAAAGATGCAATACGATATTTTGAATGCGGTATTTGCAGATAATTAAGTCTAGATGGAGCAACTGGACAGAGGGATAATCACAGGTTAAAGAGGTGCGAATTGTCTCAAGCTAGGACAGTTGGTATGATATCCCAAACCCAGGCCAGATGGTGGTGGGGGGGGGGGGAGAGGGGGGGGGGGGATGTAATGTGATATGAATCCAAGGTTCCGGTTGAGGCTGCACTCATGTGTGCGGAACTTGGCTATAAATATCTGCTCGGGGAATCTGCGTTGTCGCGCGTCCTGAAGGCTGCCTTGGAGAACGCTTACCCGAAGATCAGAGGCTGAATGCCCTTGACTGCTGAAGTGTTCCCCGACTGGAAGGGAACATTCCTGCCTGCCAATTGTCGTGCAATGTCCGTTCATCCGTTGTCGCAGTGTCTGCATAGTCTCGCCAATGTACCACGCTTCAGGACATCCTTGCTGGCAGCGCATTGTTGCTAAGTGTGCTTTACACTTAATTTGCGCTGTTTAATCACCTTGCTCTAGAGTCGCCAGGTATCTTTATGATACCACCACGAGGTTCAAGTTCAAGTGCTGATCAATAACTCAATACACCAGTTAGTAAGGTTCAAATCAAAACACATTTATTATATACACAGTCAATCACTACTCATACATAAAACTCTACTTACTAGACTATCTCTAACACTAAAAGGCCTATACTTAGCTTTGGAACTGGCCCACCAGGTCAGGGGAACAAATGGCCTTTCGTTCGATTCTGAGTCTGCAGGCTTCAAAGCTGGTATGGACTAGTAGCTAGGAGCGCCTATCTCGTAGCGTACGTTGACTGGAGACTTACTTGGTTGGTGCAGCTGCTAGGCAGGTCACGGTCAAAAGTTGTTTTGAGCTGCTGAGAGACCCTGTCAAGAAGATCGAACTGAACTTGGGGACTCTATTTTATTGTCCCCAGGGGTTTTGTGCCCTTGTGGGCGGACCCCGTACCTGGTTCCAATTGATTGGACTAAGTCCCGATTGCTTGGATCGATTTCTCCAATACTGGAGCTGCTCCCTGATTGCTGGGCGGTTCCTATGTGTCCGTTGACCTTCCTTTGTCTTGGCTCCTGCTGGCGCTGAGGAGTCTGGTTTGGTCTTGATTACTTCAATGTATCTAATTGTTCCTGGGGATTGCTCATTAATATGTAGATGGCTGTCAGTTTCAGTGCTGTCTGGGTTCTGCAAGTCTTAATACACAGGAAACCTTGTAGCTGCTTGTTTCCCTGTATGTGGCTGAATTTCCCTGCATTCTTAGCGGGCTTCCATTTTGGAATCGGGAAGTGGCCAACCCAGGTGGCTATAGCATGAGGTAAACAACGTTGGCCGAGTCACACGAGTATGTACCGCGTACCTGATGGATGGTGTTCTCACGTGTAATGGTGGTATCCATGTCGATGATCTGGCATGTCTTGAGAGATTGCCATGGTAGGGTTGAGTGGTATCGTGGTCACTGTTCTGCAGGCTGGGTAGTTTGCTGCAAACAATAGTTTGTTTGAGGTTGAGTGGTTGTTTGAAGGCAAGTAGTGGGGGTGTGGGGATGACCTTGGCAAGACGTTCGTCTTCATCGATGATGTATTGAAGGCTGCGAAGAAGATGTTGTAGTTTCTCCGCTCTGGGGAAGTACTGGACGACGAAGGGTACTCTGTCGGCTGTGTCCCGTGTTTGAGTTCTGAGGAGGTCGGTGCGGTTTTTTGCTGTGGCAGTTTGGAACTGTCGATCGATGAGTCGAGCGCCGTATCCTGTTTGTACAAGGGCATCTTTCAGCGTCTGTAGATGTCTGTTACACTCCTCTAGGTCTGAACAGATCCTGTGCATACGGTGGGCTTGTCCATAGGGGATGGCCACTTTAATGTGTTTATGGCAGAATCTGGAGAAGTGGAGCATTGTGAGGCTATCCGTGGGCTTGCGGTAAAGTGAAGTGCTGAGGTGATGAGTGTGTTCAAGAATGCAACCGATTTTGGAGAGTAGTCCATGGTGAGTCTAATGGTGGGATGGAACTTATTGATGTCATCGTGTAGTCATTTCAGTGATTCTTCACCGTGGGTCCAAAGGAAAAAAATGTCGTAGATGTATCTGGTGTATAACGTCGGTTGAAGGTCCTGTGCGGTGAGGAGGTCTTATTCAAACTTGTGCACAAAGATATTGGCATATTGAGGTGCTGATTTGGTCCCCATGGCAGTTCCGTGCGTCTGGATGAAGAACTTGTTATCGAAGGTGAAGACGTTGTGATCCAGGATGAAGCGGATGAGTTGCAGAATTGCGTCTGGAGATTGGCAGTTGCCGGTGTTGAGTACTGAGGCTGTTGCAGCAATGCCGTCATCATGGAGGAATGCTGGTGTAGAGTGCCGAGATGTCCATGACGAGGAATGTTCCTGGTTCAACTGGTCCATGGGAGCTGAGTTTCTGTAAGAAGTCCGTCGTATCGCGACAGAAGCTGGGCGTTTCTTGTACGATGGGTTTCAGCATGCCCTCGATGTAGCCAAACAACCCTGCCATGGCAATCTCTGCAAGACATGCCAGATCATCGACATGGGTACCACCATTACACAGGGGAACACTACCCACCAAGTATGTGGTACATACTCGTGCGATTGGCCAGCGTTGTCTACCTCATATGCTACAGGAAAGGATGTCCCGAAGCGAGGTACATTGACGAGACCATGCAGACGCTGCGACAACGGATGAATGGACATCACGCGATAATCACCAGGCAGGAATGTTCCCTTCCAGTCGGGGAACACTTCAGCAGTCAAGGGCATTCAGCCTCTGATCTCCGGGTAAGTGTTCTCCAAGGTGGCCTTCAGGGCGCGCAACAACGCAGAATCGCCGAGCAGAAACTTATAGCCAAGTTCCGCACATGTGAATACGGCCACTGTCATAATATGCACACAGGTATATGATGGTGCACAGACAGGCAGTGATTGGCACACAGGATGACCAATGAACACACAGAACACAGCAGCCAATCACCAGACAGGACACGACCACTATAAAGCCAGAGGGCACTAGTTTTCCCGGTCTCTTGGGATTCAGCCTCTGAGACAGTCAGAGCTCATGAGCAGCAACTAGAACAAACACCATGTGGTAGTAAGATAGTCTGGTCAGGTTAGCCTCAGGTCTCCAGTCAACTCAGCATCGTGTCAACCCACAGTTAAAGTATGTATGATAGTTGAGAGTTAAATAAAATCGAGTTGCATTTCTTCAAGTGTTGGAAGCCTGTCTCTCTCACTGCTGCAGTAAACGCAGTCCTCGCGGACCCAGCTTACCCAACACATCAGCCGCAACCGGGACCTTGGATTCATGAAGCAATTACATTTACCCCCATCATCTGGCCTGGGCTTGCGCAATCCGACCAACTGTCCTGGCTTGAGACAATTCACACCTCTTAAACCTGTGACTATCCCTCTCTCCAGTTGTTCCGTTTGGCCCTGTAAAACTTAATTACCCGCAAAGACTTGCATTCAAAGTATCGTATTGCATCTTTGACTTTGTCTATATATATGTTTCTGGAATCCACCTCTTCAGTCACCTCCGAAAGCTAGTGATTTTAAACAAACCCCGGATCGGCAGCCGGAGCTGCATGGACAACTTCAGGGCCCTGAAAGCCCCTTTCAAAATGGAGAATCACTCTGGACTTCCTCCAGGAATTTCCAGAGTGATTCGTGCCCGTTTTCTTGCGGGCGTGGGGACATAGCCCCATTATCAGAGAATTCCGCCCAACATGTCCGGACCTGGAAATTGCTCCACTTTTAAGCCTGCCAACACCCTCCCTATGACAACTTACCCAATAACCTCACAGTCCGTCTCCCCGAGTTCCATATCTGCCTCCTCATTCTCTTGGGTGAAGACAGATGTGAAATATTAATTTAACACCCTACCAATGTCCTCTGGCTCCACCCACAGATTCCCCCCCTTGGTCCCTAATGGGCCCTACCTTTCCCCGAGTTATCCTTTTCCCATTGAAATCTTTATGGCATTACAGAATATCTTGGGATTTTCCCTACTTTTACCAGCTAAAGAATTCCCATATACCCTCTTTGCTCCCCTAATTGCTTTCTTTGGCTCAATCCTTCACTTTCTGTACTCCGCTAATATCTCTGTTCATTTGCTTCTCTTGTATTTATTAAAAATCGCTCTCTTCCTCCTCATTGTATCCTGGAGATGGTTGACAGCTTCAAATTCCTAGGTGCACACATCACCAACAATCTGCCCTGGTCCACCCACATCGACCATGAAAGCACAACAGTGCCTATACTTACTCAGAAAACTCAGTCCGCTGCTGCCCTGATGGGGGGGTGGGGGGATCCGTCACCCGGGGGGGGGTCCTCCAGGACGGTCAGGTTCGTGATCAGGGGCCACCGATAGGCGTGCGTGCGCAATCTTGCTGGGGGGGAGGGGTTATATTGTCGGTGCCGCTCCGCGGTGTGGGTCGGCCATGTCGCCTTGGGCATGCGCGGACCCCCAGCTGGAAGTGCAGGGCCCCGTATCGGCAGCCGGAGCTGCGGGGAGCACTCTGGGGCCCTGCTAGCCCCTGCAAAACAGAGAATCACTCTGGACTTTCTCGAGGAAAGTCCAGAGTGAGTCACCCCTGTTTTCTCACGGGTGTGGGGACATTGCCCTATTATCAGAGAATTCCGCCCCTTGTGTTTATTGATCATGACAAACTTCCACAAAGACTCATTGAGCGCCAGCTGTAATATTCCAATCTAATCCAAATCCAATCCAATCCAATCCAATCCAATATTGCACATATCTAATTTCATGCACATGTAAATGTGCAGCCAAGTTGGAGGAGGTACTAAAAAGATTCACAAACACTGGTGTGCACTTAAAAAGAGAGAAATGTACATTTCAGGCCAGCGAGGTGACCTGTTTGGGTTACAAAGTAGATGCAAAAGGGCTGCACTCCTTGGAGTAAAAGGTAAAAGCCATAAAGGAAACACCTGCCCCCAAAAATACTATCGAGTTGACGGATATCTTGGGCATGATTAACCATTACGGTAGATTTGTTTCAAATTTGGCTGTGATGTTAGCACCTTTCCATACCATGGAAAGATGTGCCTTTCAATCAGGTAAAGCAATGACTTCAGTCCACTAGCCTACATTTTGACCCGAAAAGGAGCTTGACCTTACCTGTGTCATGTCCCCATATGGAATTGGAGGCATTCTTTCTCACAGGTTGAATGATGGAGCTGGCTGCTTTCGTGTCTAGAATCATCTCCGAGGTGGAGAAGGGATAATCCCAAATCGATAAAGAAGGGTTGGCAATTGTGTTCAGCACCAAAAAAGTTCCACCAATACGTATTAGGAAGGCATTTCACTATAATGATGGACCATAAACCATTATTGGGGTTATTCAAGGATGATAAGCCAATCTCTCCTATAGCCTCTGCCCCGGGTAGAATGGTGGGCATTAATGCTCTTGGCACATGAGTGCGCACTGGAGTGTCGACCTGGGACCCATATATGTAATGTTGATGATTTGAACCATCTTCCATTACCTGTGAGCTCAAGAATCTTAGAAATTCTGCCTGTATCCACAAAACAAATCAGAACTTGAATGCAGAGTTCCTGTTCTGTCTAAAATTGAGAATATGGTATTATTCAGAGGTTTCCATGGACAAACTTCAAAGGCAATTAAGTTTATTTGATCAAAGAAATGAACTGAGCTGCAAAGATGGAATTCTTTCTCGGGGGTCACAAGTGGTTGTTCCCAAACGCGAAAGATTATTATTATTGGAGGAATTGCATAACATTCACCTCGGTATAGCTGAAATGCAAATGCTGGCAAGGACCCATTTGCATCTGCCCGCTGGCACAGGTGTGAACCTTGATGCCACCGCCTGTGGGAGACCGGAGTATTACACGCGACGATCCCATTTTTTGCCAGACATGAGAATCTCGGCTGCATCGGTAACTCCGCTGTTGGTAGCGTACAGCGGAGAAACAGCCCAGAGGAAAGACTCCTCATAGATCAGGGCGCCATTTTGTCTGGTTGCCCCGATCTCCCCCTGCCCCTTTCATCTCCCCTCCCCCTTTCAGCACCCCCCTCCCCATTTCCGACCCCTCCAACCTCCTGTTCTGTTGGTGTCTGAAATTGTTTCCCGCTTCCCGGCTGCTTCGATAGTTTTGGTGCCATGGCTGGCTGTAGATTCCTGCCCTAGCAGGTGAACGGTGCTGTTTTGCGCACTCTGCACCTCTTATGCACTGTATTCAGTACTTTCCGTGGCGAGCGCTATCTCCATTACTCATTTAAAATTTATGTCAACCTCTGCACGAAATCTGCATTGAATAGTGATGTTGTTCATGCCACAGACTAACCTATCCCATAACATGTCTTTTAGGGTGGTTCTAAAATCACAATGCTCTGATAATTGCTTCAGTTCAGCAATGTAAGTCACGATCAATTCGCCAGGGGCTTGGCCCTCAAACTGAATTTGAATCTCTGGGTTATGAGTGACGGTTGAGGTTGCAATTGAGCCTTCACTAAATCCATAAATTCAAGAAATGATTTGGGGTTGGGTACGCATGGGGTTCTAAGACTGCAAGTAAGGTGATAAGTCTAGGTCCCACAAACACTTAGGAGAATTGTTTTGCGTTTTTGTCTCCTCTCCTACTTCATTTGCTTGGAAATAATACCTAAGGCGCTCGACATAATGTGTTTAGTCCTTCATGGAGGTGCTAAATGAGTCTATTCACTCAAAGAGAAACATTCTTGTGAGTATATTCTCTTTCAGACTTCAATTAAAACAGGATTCAAACAGGTGTTGGACCAGAGGCAGTGTCAGGATACTTTATCCTCATTGCCAGATGTAAAGATGCACTTTCACAGCCTTTTTTAGAGAACACAAAAGGTGTTTATTAATAAGAATTCTACAGCGGCCGCATGGTTGTAGTTTGTTCCCAAAATGTCTCTTTGTATAAGAGCCTCTCTCACCATCGGGTGATGCCACATTCTTTGATGCACAGGCCATGTGACCCTTACTGTGCAGTGCTGCCCTTAAAGGGATGATCATCGCAGTCACAGTTGAAGGATGACGGTGGAGAGGTTGAATGTGCTCCTGGGTGAGGGAGGGATGGGTTAATGGTTATGTTGGACAGGTTGTGGATGACCCAGGTAGGGGAAAGGTTTTAGAGAGCATCTGGAATGTCACTACCACCGTGGTTGCCACAACAACGCAGAGCCTCATGGTGGTGATCTCGAGCTGCTCCATGGGAGTTGGGGCATTGGGGGCTGGCGTAGCTGCAGGTCAGCTCACCTGGACAACTGGAGGAGAACCCCAGCAGGTATTTTTGACAATGCAAGGGTCATGGGACAGATGAGCCTATGAAGGGCAAAAGCTCAGAGTGCATGGGAGACTTCTTTCACATAGCTCACAAGGGCCCTAGCAAATACCTTTGCCTCCTTGCGGCTGCATCAAGGATGGGTTGACCCCAGGAAGCTGAAATGGGGGTTACACAAAGGCTTAAGGTGGACCCTCACTATTAAACCACATTAGGCATGATTAAAGTGCAAGTTAACGTTATTTACAAAGGTTTTATACATGTGACATTCATAGTGCACCCATGCAAGCACTTGTCATCATAGATTATCAAAGAATTTACAGTGCAGAAGGAGGTCATTCGGCCCATCGAGTCTGCACTGGCTCTTGGAAGAGCACTCTACCCAAGGTCAACACCTCCACCCTATCCCCATAACCCAGTAACCTCACCCAACACTAAGGGCAATTTTGGACACTAGGGGAAATTTATCATGGCCAATCCACCTAACCTGCATATCTTTGGACTGTGGGAGGAAACCGGAGCACCCGGAGGAAACCCAAGCACACACGGGGAGGATGTGCAGACTCCGCACAGACAGTGACCCAAGCCGGAATCGAACCTGGGACCCTGGAGCTGTAAAGCAGTTGTGCTATCCACAATGCTACCGTGCTGCCCAAATTCAGAACCTCTGAATTTTTCTCCGCCGACCACTTCTTTTAAGTGCCACACTGGAGGGCAACAGCTAACTTTGGATATTCTGCTGAGGGGAAGCTGCTCTCTCTGTGGTCACAGAGGACAGGATTGAAGGGGTCAAATGCAAAAGGGACAACCTCAGGGAGTCCTGACTGGAGGTCCCAGAGGATTCCGGCTGCCACTCCTCCTCCCTTTGGTTACCTCAGGTCCCCTGCCTGACTTTTTGAGGGGATTTCCCCCTCTCGTGTATGATGTGGAGATGCCGGCGTTGAAGTGGGGTGAGCACAGTAAGAAGTCTTACAACACCAGGTTAAAGTCCAACAGGTTTGTTTCAAACACGAGCTTTCAGAGCGCTGCTCCTTCCTCAGGTGAATGAAGAGATATGTTCCAGAAATGAAAAATGAAAATGAAAATCGCTTATTGTCACAAGTAGGCTTCATTGAAGTTACTGTGAAAAGCCCCTAGTCGCCACATTCCGGCACCTGTTCGGGGAGGCTGGTACGTGAATTGAACCGTGCTGCTGGCCTGCTTGGTCTGCTTTAAAAGCCGATGATTTAGCCCAGTGTGCTAAACCAGCCCCAGAAACATATATATAGACAAAGTCAAAGATGCCAGACAATGCTTGGAATGTGAGCATTTGCGGGTAATCAAATCTTTACAGATCCAGAGATAAGGGTAATCCCAGGTTAAAGAGATGTGAATTGTGACACTACTACCCTCTCGTGTAGCGACTGCAGAAGTTCGCCCAAGGCTATAGCGGTGGAGTGCAAGTCTCCACACATTTCCGGCAGAGTCTGCAGGACTAGGATCTCAATGGAATCCACCATCATCTCCATGGAGACCTCACTGTGTGCGCAAGTTGGCACCACTTCATCAGCCACCCTGTTGAGGCCTCTGACAGCTCTGCCTGATGTATGCCCACCTCTTGCTGAAGATCCACCATGCGTTTGAAGGCTGATTCCAGAGACTCGTCATCAGGCCCGGACTTCGCAGGTGCCTATTCCTCAACAGTCCTCCAAGAAGTGGGGAGCTTGGCTGTACCTGCCTCCTTCTGCTGTGGAGATCTGCCTGTGCATTAACCCGCAGGATGTGACACCCTACCTGCACTCGAACTATTATCACCAAGATATGTGTCTGGATTATGGAGGGGACAGTTGTCTGCTATGGCAAGTGCACTTTGGTCATTGCGATGCCCTCTCACCCCTCCAGGCTTGTTGGAGATGGACAGGGCTTCCTGAGTCTCGGGCCTTGCCCGTTTCCTGGTTGCATGTGTAAGTGAGAGCAAGTGACAGCAGGAGCTGTCTCTAAAATGGAGGCATCCTTGGCCATGAGGTTTCTGTGACATGGATGGATCCTTACTGGATGGAGGCCAAAAGCCAATCTCTCCATCTCTGAAGTGGATAGAGCCGTGAAGAAGGCTTATAGTGTGTTAGCGTTTATTAACAGGAGGCTTGAGTTTAAGAGCCGTGGGGTAATGCTGCAACTATACATGACCCTGGTGAGACCACATTTGGAGTATTGTGTGCAGTTCTGGTGAGCTCATTATAGGAAGGATGTGGAAGCATTGGAAATGGTGCAAAGGAGATTTACCAGGATGCTGCCTGGTTTGCAGGATAGGTCTTATGAGGAAAGGTTGAGGGAGCTAGGGCTTTTCTCTTTGGAGCGGAGGAGGATGAGAGGCGACTTAATAGAGGTTTATAAAATGATGAGGGGGATAGATAGAGTGGACGTTCAGAGACTATTTCCTCGGGTGGATGTAGCTGTTACAAGGGGGCATAACTATAAGATTCAGGGTGGGAGATATAGGAGGGATGTCCGAGGTAGGTTCTTTACTCAGAGAGTTGTTAGGGTGTGGAATGGACTGCCTGCTGTGATAGTGGAGTCGGACACTTTAGGAACTTTCAAGCGGTTATTGGATAGGCACATGGAGCACACCAGAATGACAGGGAGTGGGATTGCTTGATCTTGGTTTCGGACAATGCTCGGCACAACGTCGAGGGCCGAAGGGCCTGTTCTGTGCTGTACTGTTCTATGTTCTATGTAAACCTCCAGTCCCTCACCTTGAACTTGTGTCCCCTCATAACTGATCCTTTAACTCAGGGGAACAGATGTTCCTTATCCACCTTGTCCACACCCCTCATAATTCAAATCAAAGGAAATCTGAAACTGCCTCTCCCAAAATCATATTGAGGCTAGATCAACGGAAAATTTCATGCTGCAATTTCTGAATTTTTGTTCGGACAGAAGATGGAACCAAAGCAGTTAGATCACGAACAATCTAACTGAATGGTGTAATTGATTTGAGGAGTTAGATGGTTTCCTTTTGTTTATTCCTGTCCAATGTGTCTGGGGTCATACATATGTTTTTATCTCTGTTGAGGTATCCTGCTTCACTGTTGGACGTGTAGTTGCTGTGAGACAGTATAGCAACAGTGGAAGATGATTTCAATGTCCTGGTGATGAACGGACAGGATTGATTAAGTTCAGGATCAATATTGTGTGCATGGTTTGAGCATGGCCACAATATTCCATGACTGAGTAACATAGAACATGGAACATAGAACATACAGTGCAGAAGGAGGCCAATCGGCCCATCGAGTCTGCACCGATTCACTTAAGCCCTCACTTCCACCCTATCCCCGTAATACAATAACCCCTCCTAACCTTTTTTGGACACTAAGGGCACTTAGCATGGCCAATCCATGTAACCTGCATGTCTTTGGACTGTGGGAGGAAACCGGCCACCCGGAGGAAACCCATGCAGACACGGGGAGCATGTGCAGATTCTACACAGACAGTGACCCAGCGGGGAATCGCACCTGGGACCCTGGCGCTGTGAAGCCACAGTGCTAGCCACTTGTGCTACCGTGCTGCCCAAACTAAAGGTCCGACTAAATGCTCAGAGTGTCTTGTGCTCAGCTCCCCTACTTGTGTTGGTCAGTTTCTGGAACATGTAACCTTTGTTCACTTTCCTGCTCCTTGATATCCTCCTTGAATACCAACCCCAAAATGCATTGACCATGGGAGAGCAAAGTTGCCGTAGTCCCAGATGACCATGGGCTACTTTCCTCTTTAAGTGGGAGAGCTGACTGGTGGTGGTTTAACCTGAGGATCACCACACCTCAGGCAAGGGCAAGGTTAAGCCATCATGCATAACTTCAGCCAGTACGGGAATTAAACCCCCGATGCTGGCTTCAATTGCATCATGAACCTTTCGTCCAGCCCACTGAGCTATATACCTGGAATACCCATGATCCCTCCAGTGACAATTTAGAATATTTGATTCCATATTTTAGAGATTTTTAAATCTGTGTGCCAGTGACAGAGAGACTTGAGAAAGAAAGAGACAATTATAATGGCAACCCTGGGGTGGCCTGTGGTCCCTCGCTCCTGCTCACTCTCCGCAGTCCCTCTGCTTACTTTGCACTGTCAGCTGAAACATGAAGGTGCTGAAAATGCAAAGGTGCATTTTTCACGGCTGGCTGACCTCATGTGATTTACACAGGGCTGCTTTCCCAATGGCACTGCGCCAGGGCCGGAAAATACGTGTCAGATTAATGCCAGTGTTTGCACAACCACAATCAAAGGTAAATGTGTGACTACAATTAACCTAAGTAAGGCCGCCTGCCAAATCAGTTTTCTTTGACATTATGCAACGGCCTGCTGATTGCATTCTGTTTACTTATCCCACAAGTCATTATACTGAATGCTTACAATGTCCTATCCTTTATTTACGTTTTCTCTGCAAGGCACAGCGGTGGCTGTCAAATTATGTATCAGAAGTGCCGAAGGCTGTAATCTAAAGCCTGGTTTTGCTTATTTTCTTTTGTGCGACACGGAAGCAATGCCTTCATTGCTCAATATTGTTGACCTTTTCATCTGGAGTATGCAAAAACGGGGTTATAATATTGAATATTACAAAGCCCATTTAGAACAACATTCAAAAATCTCTATTTATTCATCTCGAGTTTCATTATAAAATGTAACAGAACTAAAGGGCACACAGAGTCAAAATTATTTTTTTAATAGACAACTGGTATTTTATTTGAAGCCGTATACTTGGTCACAGACATTTGTCCCTTGCTATATGTTTGATCTCTATCTCATATCCATTGCTCTGTCTCTGATCCCTATCTTTTGATATCCTTCCCTAAAACAATCTTTCGCACTTAATCTTGAAATTTTCCTGTTGACCCAACTGGGGAGCGATTTCCAGATCTTCACTGCCATTTCTTAGGAAAATCTATTTGCTGATTACACCCCCATGTGATGGATTCCACCACCAGAAAATATAGTTTTTCTTCTATCCCCTACTGAACCATTAACTATTTTCAATAGAGCAATGAGGTCATTTTGGTTATTAGATCGATTTACTCTCAATCGCCTAAACTCAAGGGTATGGAAGCAACGTTTTCGCAACCACAGTCTTCACAAAATAAGGGAACGATATGAAACTTGTCATTATGGTGGACAGTGAAGGGAATCATTGTTCTCAGGATGATATAGACTGGGTGATCATAGAATTTACAGTGCAGAAGGAGGCCATTCGGCCCATCGGGCCTGCACCAGCCCTTGGAAAGAGCACCCCCCTTAAGCCTACACCTCCACCTTATCCCAGTAACCAAGTAACTCCACCCAACCTTTCTGGACAATAAGACTCAATGGGCCGAATGGCCTCCTTCTGCACTGCAAATTCTATGACCTATGATCATGGACAATCCACCTAACCCGCACATCTTTGGACTGTGGGAGGAAACCGGAGCAGCCGGAGGAAACCCACGCACACACGGGGAGGACGTGCAGACTCCACACAGACAGTGACCCAAGCCGGGAATCGAACCTGGGACCCTGGAGCTGTGAAGCAACTGTGCTAACCACTCGTGCTACCGTGCTGCCCATCAAATAAGAGATCATTGGCAAAAAGTTCTAAAGGGAAGCCGAGGAGTATTTTTCACCCGTGAGTTGTTGGTAAATGGAACAATCTACCTGAAAGGATAGTGGAAGGTGGACCAGCCATAATTGTAAGAGTGAACAAGAACACCAGGATAAGAATTTATAAGGTAATGGATACAACTGTGGGGTTGTTAAACTAAATATGTTTGCAGCCTTCCCGTATCAGCCTCCCCGAACAGGCGCCGGAATGTGGCCACTAGGGGCTTTTCACAGTAACTTCATTGAAACCTACTCGTGACAATAAGCCATTTTCATTTCATTTCATTTTCATTGTTTCAAAGAGACAACTGTTCAGTGTTTGATTATGCGTGTCTGCAGACTGTTCTGTGTGCTGTTAGTCCAGCCTGGGTGTGATTACTGAAAAAGCAGATTTCAACTGAAGGAAGAAGCTGTAAAAATC
The DNA here is from genome assembly GCF_902713615.1 of Scyliorhinus canicula. Taxonomy (NCBI): domain Eukaryota; kingdom Metazoa; phylum Chordata; class Chondrichthyes; order Carcharhiniformes; family Scyliorhinidae; genus Scyliorhinus; species Scyliorhinus canicula. Next base: position 39,439,286 of record NC_052148.1, on the reverse strand, counting down.
AGACAGCAGGCATTTTTAAAACATTGAAAATAAAGGTCCCGTTTACACATAAAAAACTGATGGCTGGGAGGGGCGGGGTCAGCGACAGGAGGGGACTAAACTGCAAGAAGTCCAAAGTTCAACATCAGAGCATCTCATTAGCATCTCATTATCTGGCCCATATGTCGGAATCTTCCCTCCCATCAAAAAATCCATCGATGACAGCGTAATACCAGAACGGTGTGAAGCATGACTGGCTTCAAATGTTCTGCACCTGCCAAGTGTCCGTTTGAGGGGAACTCTGAGTGAATGCAGCGCTTGTGGTGTATAGAATTATAGAATTCACAGTGCAGAAGGAGGCCATTCGGTCCATCGAGTCTGCACCGGCTCTTGGAAAGAGCACCCTACATAAGCCCACGTATCTACCCTATCCCTGTAACCCAGTAACCCCACCTACCTTTTCTTTGGACACTACGGGCAATTTATCATGGCCAATCCACCTAACTTGCACATCTTTGGACTGTGGGAGGAAACCGGAGCACCCGGAGGAAACCCACGCAGACACTGGGCGAACATGCAGGGCGCGATTCTCCGCAACGGCCAACGCTGGCGTGAAACCCAGAGTGTTTCACAACGGCGTCGGAGGCCGCTCCTCGCCCCCTATTCTCCCCCCCGGGGGGCTAGGAGCGGCATTGTGGGGAACTCAGCCGCCGGGCCTTGACGTTGGCGTCAAGGCAGCGCGCCGATAATGACACGGCCGGCGGCACCTACGTGACATCAGCCGCGCATGCGCGGTTGCCATCTTCCCCTCCGCTGCCCCGCAAGACGTGGCGGCTTGATCTTGCGGGGCGGCGGAGGGGAAAGAGTGCGTCTCTTAGAGACGCCGGCCCGACAATCGGTGGGCTCCGATCGCGGGCAAGTCCCCTTCTGAGCACGTCCGTGGTGCTCGATCCCTTCTCCGCCCCCCACAGGCCCCAAACTTACCTTTCGCGCGATGTTCACGCCGGCAGCGACTAGGTGTGGTTGCCGCCGGCGTGAACAGGTCGGGAACGTCAGGCCGCTCGGCCCATCTGGGCCGGAGAATCGCAGGTCGCCGTGAAAAACGACGGCCCGCGATTCTCCGAGCGGCGTGTCGCAAAACGCGACACGCCATTTTGGCGGGGGTGGGAGAATCGCGGGGGGTGCCAGAGCGGCCCTCCCGCGATTCTCCCACCCGGCCTGGGGAGCGGAGAATCGTGCCCGCAGACTCTGCACAGACAGTGACCCAAGCTGGGAACCCTGCGACCCTGGAGCTGTGATGCAATTATGCTAACCACTATGCTACATTGTCTTCATGGGTGAGAAGGGTTATGGGGTTTGATTTGGGGGACACCAGGTTTGAGATGATGAGGGGGTGTATGGCTTTTGACTCAGAGGGTACCTGGCTTTTGACTCGGGAGTATGATGATTGACTCAGGAATATAAGGGTTGGTTCATAGGTACCCTGGTAGACTCCAGGGTACTATCGTTGACCCGGGACAGATGTCGGGGTGAGTTGGGGGAAGGCAAGTCTGAAAAGCACCAATTTTGAGGATACGTTCTGTATGTGGGGGGGGGGGGGGGGGGGGGGGGGGGGGACGGGGACGTCTCACTGACTGACTAGACTGATTAATGGTTCCTTTCAAATCTTGGGGCTTCTGGAGGCGGGATGTTGATAAGGGCAAGGCTAATGGAAGGAAATATCAGTCATCAATACTCCATTGCAGCAGAGACCACTCAGTTGATAGGCCTGGAGTCTAACTAGTCACATAACTATTCCCACTCAAGCACCACTTATGTGTGTGAGTGCCACTGATTGCTGCTCAGCATTTAACCCTTGGCGTCCTGACTTCGAAAATCATTGATTTCCGTGGTGTGCCTGTACCATTGGCTAATTGGGCAAGTAACTGCAATCCATTAGAGCAGTTGTCTCTAACCTTTTTAAGCACAAGATCACTTTTAGAATCCAAATGCAGAACAAGATCTGCTCTTAAAAATTTGACTTTACTAAAACCCCCAAAAATGTATGCTATGCATAACACTCTTATGTGACACCTGTGCTAGCACTCTTTCTGTCTGGGTCATAGTTTGAGATGGCCAGACGATTTGAACACGCAATGTTGCAGAGCTCTGGCTCGAATTGAGTTAACGACCTTGACCACAACTGTCATTACATGAGAAAAGTCAATAACCTTGCTCGCTAGCACTTGTTGGTGGATAGCACAGTGATAACTGACAAAGGAGGGGAATTCAGGATCATTTCTGCCAAGTACAACAAAGCCTGCATTGATACCCGGTGTTGACAGTGATTGGATGTGATTGGAACCAGTTTCTGAATCCCCACAGGCTTCGTCTGTTCCCAGCCTTCTAGCCCTCCTTCTTCTTTTTGATGAGACCTACAATTACTTTTGTTGACCAAGGTTCTGAAATTTGCCGTATTTATCCTTCTTCCATACAGGAACGTGCCAGTCCTGAATTCCTTTCAACTGCCATTTGAAAGCCTCCCACATGTCAGATGTTGATTTACCCTCAAACATCCGTTCTTCAGTTCCTGCCTAATATTGTTATAATTAGCCTTCTCCCAATTTAGCATATTCACCCTAGGACCACTCTTATCCTTGTCCACCAGTACTTTAAAACTTACTGAATTGTGGTCACTGTTCCTGAAATGCTCCCCTACTGAAACTTCCACCACCTGGCCGGGCCCATTCTCCAATACCAGGTCCAGTACAGCCCCTTCCCTCGTTGGACTATCTGCATATTGTTTTAAGAAGCCCTCCTGGATGATCCTTACAAGCTATGCCCTGTCCCAGCCCCTAGCATTGTGAGTCCCAGTCAATATTGGGGAAGTTAAAGTCTCCCATCACAACAACCCTGTTGCTTTTACTCCTTTCCAAAATCTGTCTACATATCTGCTCCTCTATCTCCTGCTGGCTGTACCTTGTGTACAGGGTACCTTGTGTTGCCCTATTATGCACTTTCTTTTTATTTTCTTTTATTTTCATGTACTAAATGATCTGTTTGAGCTGCTCGCGGAAAAATACTTTTCACTGTACCTTGGTACATGTGACAATAAACAAATCCAATCCAATCTTATAGAGGCGTTTAAAATCATGAGAGGCATGGATAGGGTGAATGCACTCAGTATTTTTCTCAAGGTTGGGGATTCGCGAACCAGAGGGCATAGGTTTAAGTTAAGAAGGGAAAGAATTAATGGGAACCTGAGGAGCAACTTTTTTACACAGAGGGTGGTACGTATGTGGAATGAGTTGCTGGATGAAGTGGTTGAGGCAGGGACATTGACAACATTTAAAAAGCATTTGGACGGATACATGCATAGGAAAGGTTTAGAGGGATATGGACTGTCTCTGTGCCGTAGATTCTATTATTCTATGTGAAAAGCGCCTTTTTGCTGGCCTTGCCTTTGGCCTCGGGTTTTGAAAGGAGTTGAGCTTTCAAAATTTCCTTTAACACCCCAACTTTCTTTGTCCCAATTGCACTGTTTAAAGGGAAATTCTCTTGAAATTTTTCATGCATTGTCTTGTGATGCTTTCCAAATTGCCTTTTACTCAAGGCTCTGTTTGACAAATGAGACAAATGGTCTTACCTTTGACCATCGTAACAATAAATTAATTTTCCCATTCCTGGTGGAAATGGTAGGTTTATGCCCTCATGGAGGTAATATAATCCTAGAATTCCAACATGCAGAAGGAGGCCATTCAGCCCATCAAGTCTGCACTGACCCTCTGAAAGAGCACTCCACCCAAGCCCACTCCACCACCCTATCCCAATAACCCCTTAACCTAACCTACACATCTTTGGACACTAGGGGGCAATTTAGCATGGCCAATCCACCTAACTGGCAAATCTTTGGACTGTGGAAGGAAACCGGAGCACCCGGAGGAAACCCACACTGAAACGGGGAGAATGTGCAAACTACACAGAGACAATCACCCAAGGTTGGAATTGAACCTTGGTCCCTGATGCTGTGAGCCACCAGTCCTAACCACTGTGCCACCATGACGTCATTGCTCCCCGCTCATCATTTTGTCTTAAACCACCTTATTCCTAGTTTTGGCACCTGCAAGAATTTTGTTGTCCAAGTCCCGCAGAATTTTGCTGTTGTTTGGCAGGCAATAAGCTGATTCGCTCGTCATTGCAAGAATCCCAAACCTGGTGTAATCTGGCATGTTTCGGCAGAAAATGAGATGATTCACTCATCACTACGAGAAATCTCGATCTCGATCTAGTGCAATTTGGCACGATTTAGCAGGTAACGGTCTGTTTCATTCGTCATTACGAGAAGTCCCGGGTCTCATGCAATTTACCCAATTCAGCAGGCAATGAGCTGATTCACTCGTCATTACTAGAATCCCGAGTCTCATGCAATTTGGCACGATTTGACAGGCAATGAGCTCATTCACTTGTCATTGCGAGAAATCCCGAGTCACCTGCACTCTAGCGAAGCTCGGCAGGCAACAACAATTGGTTGTTCGAGAACCCGAAATTGACCTGTCGATCACAGTTGACTATATAGTGGCCTCTGCCTTATTAGAGAGTTGGAAATGGCACAATGCCCGAGGAAAGCTTTCCTGATCCTTGGCTGTGTGCTGAGGTGCATATTGAGAAGTGACAAGGTTGACCGCAAAACCTTGGAGTGAAGCTTTGGACAATGCCTGCGCCTGAGATGAGAGCTCGGGTTGCAGTAGAGTGGCCAAAGCTGTGATTTGTCAGTCATGTGTGGGACAAGGGTGATGTAGGGTCTTGCCAAAGCAGAATGCAAAGGACTGGGCATCGATGTGGTGGCTTTAAGAGACAGCTTCAAACGATAAATGGACAATGAGTGATCCTTCGGAAAGAAAAGCAAACTGTCAACCTCTGTCTTTGATACAGCAGTATCAAAGTATCAAATGAGGAGACATTCAGAAACATAGACATAGAATCATGAATGATTCTATGGTTCTATGAATGATGCTGCATATTGTGCAATCATCAGCGAACGTCACCACTTCTGGCCTTGTGATGGAAGGAAGATCATTGATTAAAGGGGCAATCACTCTCATCTCACCTCTGGAGTCCAGCTCTTTTATCCATGTTTGGAAGTTTTAATGAGATCAGGAACTGAGCTGCCCTGGTGGAACATGAACTGTGCATCCATAATCAGGCTATTACTGAGCAATTGCCATTTGATAGCATTGTTGACGGCCCCTTCCATCACTTTGCTGATGATTGAGGAAGGACTGATGGGTAATAATTGTCCAGGTTGAATTTGTCTGGCCTTTTTGTAGAGGGCATACCTGGGCAATTTTTCATATTGCCGGGTAGATGCCAGTGTTGTAGTTGTACTGGAACAGTCCCCCCAGGGGGGTGAGGGGCAACGTTCTGGAGCACAAGTCTTCCATACTGCTGCCAGAGTGTTATCAGGGTCCGCGGCCTATGCAACCATCCTGTATCTTCACTCATTTCTTGATATCATGTGGAATGAATCGAATCTTTAATAATGGAGACCTCAAGAGAAGGCTGAGATGGATCATCCACTCAGTACTTCTGGCTGAAGATGGTTGCAAATTGTTGCCTTTTGTTTTCCACAGACGTGCTGAGCTCCTGCATGATTAAGGATGGAAATACTTGTGGCGCTTCCTCCGCCTGTTAGTTGTTTAATTGTTCACCAGCATTCACGAATGGATGTGTCAGAACTGCAGATATTCAATCTGATCCATTGGTTGGTGGATCCCTTAACTCTGTCTATCTCTTGCTGCTTCTGCTGTTTGGCATGCAAGTAGTCCTGTGTTTGACATCTCAGTTTAGGTATGCCTGGTTTTGCTCCTGGCCTGCTTTCCTGCACTCTTCATTGAACCAAGCTTGCTCCCCTGGCTTTGTGGCAAAGATAGAATGGGGACGTGCTAGGAGGTTACAAATTGTATACAATTCTACCCCTGCAATGATGCCCAGTTTTGTACTGCTAAGTATGTTTGAAATCTATCCCATTTGGCACAGTGGCAGTGCCACACAACACAATGGAGGGTGTCTTCATTGTGAAGACAGGACTTCATCTCCATAAGGACTGTGCGGTGGTCACTCATACCAATACTGGCATGGATAGACATGCCTGTGACGAGTATATTGGTGAGGACAAGGTAGATTTTCCTTCTTGTTAGTTCTTTCACCACCTGCTGCAGATCCAGTCTAGTAGCTATGTCATTTTGGACTTGGCCAACTCAGTCAGTAATGGGTCGACCGAGCCACTTTTGGTGAGGGACATTGTAGTCCACCACTCAGAGTACAATCTGTGCCCTTACCACTCTCAATGCTTCTTCCAATTTGAGTTCAGCATTGTACTGATTCACCAACTGAGTGAGTTATACAGTAAGTGGTAATCAGTAGAAGTTTTCCTTGCACCTAACTAGGCTTCATGGAGTTCAAAGTTAACATTGAGGAATCCCAGGAAACTCGCTCCCGACTGTACACCACTGTGCCCCACCTTTGGTAGGCCTGTCCTGCTGTTGGGACAGGGATGATGTTGGTGCTGTCTGGGACATTCTCTGATGGCACAGTAGCACAGTGGTTACTGCTGTTGTTTCACAGCACCAGGGTCCCAGGTTCGATTCCCGACTTGGGTCACTGCCTGTGCGGAGTCTGCACGTTCTCCTGGAGTCTGTGTGGGTTTCTTCCAGGTACTCCGGTTTCCTCCCAGAAGTCCCAAAAGACATGCTGTTAGGTAATTTGGACATTCTGAATTCTCCCTCTGTGTGTCCGAACAGGCACCGAAATGTGACGACTCGGGGCATTTCACAGTAACTTCATTGCAGTGTTAATGTAAGCCTATGTGTGACAATAAAGACTATTATGAAATGAAAAAATGAAATGAAAAATGAAAATCGCTTATTGTCACGAGTAGGCTTCAATGAAGTTACTGTGAAAAGCCCCTAGTCGCCACATTCCGGCGCCTGTCCGGGGAGGCTGGTACGGGATTATTATGATTATGTAGGACAGCTCTCCCAATTATGGCGCAAGCCCCAGATGTTAGTCAGAAGGACCTTTCGACTAGCCTTTAATTCCACATTTATTAATCCAATTTAAATTCCACCAGTTGCCATGATGGGATTTGAACATGTGGCCCCAGAGTGTTAACTGGTGCTCTCGATTACTAGTCCAGTGAAATTACCACTCTGCAAATGCCGCCCCCCCCCCCCCCCCCCCCCCCCCCCTTTATAATTGACGTACTCTAAAGTATTGGATATCAATATATAAGAAATGAAAACAGATATTGGGATGGAATTTGTAAGCTGGAAGTTGGAGTGGGTGGTGTAACTTTGATGGAAGATCAGTGGCAGTGGTACGTGATTGGCTAAGTGATCGGAGGCCACAGCAATGCGGAATAGATATTTTTCGGGCTGGAATGAAGAATGGAGTGAGGTCCCCAAGATACTGATATAAAAATCATTGCTTTTCTTATTTTGTAGATATGGCCACGACTTGGAAGTAGGGCTTACAGCTTCGTAGTTTGCAGACGATACAAAAGCAGGCACTGGTATTATTGTACCAGACTTCAGGAGGACATACAGACAAGTGAAATGGGCAGGCATGTGGCAGATTCAACCTGATGTAGTTAAATGTGAAGTGACAACTTTGGGTGAAGCAACATGGGAATGCAATATAATCTAATATTTGGAGAGGAAGTTAGAAAAGTGATCTGGCGGTGCATATTCATAAATATTTGAAGATACCAGAGCAAGCTGATGAAGCAGAAAGGGATAAGTTAGGAAGGCTGACTAGGTTTTGTTAATGGGGGAATTAACTGTGATAACAAGGAAGACATGCTAAATCTCTGCGAATGTCTGGGTTAGGCCTCAGTTGGATATTGTGTACAATTCTGGGCACGCACCTTAAGGAGGATGTTAAAGTCCTGTAAAGAGTACAGAGGGGGTTTACCACAATGACATTGCGATAAGTGACTTCAGTCATAAGGGGAGATTGGAGGAGTTTAAATTGTTCTCCTCAGGCATGGAGAGTAAAAGGAAGCCATAATTGAGGTAGTCACAAGTATGGGGGGTTTGATAGAGCCATTTGGGATCAACTGATCCATAAAATCCATAGAATCTCTACAGTACAGAAGGAGGCTATTCGGCCCATCGAATCAGCACGTACCCTGGGAAAGAGTACTCTACCTAGGCCCATTTCTCTGGCCCATCCCCATAACCCCTCGCATTGATTATAGCAAACCTGCACATCTTTTGACTGAGGGAGGAAACCGGAGCACCCGGAAGAAACCCACACAGACACGGTGAGAACGTACAAACTCCACACAGAGAGTCACACAGTGTCAGAATCGAACATGGGTCCCTCCCTGGCATGGTGCGGCAGAGTGCTAACCACTATGCCACTGTGAAGCAGCAATGCTAACCACGGTACCACAGTGAGGCAACAGTGCTAACTACTGTACCACTGTGATACAGCAGTGCTAACTACTGCGCCACCATGAAGCAGCAATGCCAACCACTGTACCACGGTGAGGCAGCAGTGCTAACCACTGTGCCACCATGAGGCAGCAATGCCAACCACTGTACCACGGTGAGGCAGCAGTGCTAACCACTGTGCCACCATGAGGCAGCAATGCCAACCACTGTACCACGGTGAGGCAGCAGTGCTAACCACTGTGCCACCATGAGGCAGCAATGCTAACCACTGTACCACCCTGAAGCAGCACTGCTAACCACTCTGCCACTGTACCACTGTGAGGCAGCAGTGCTAACCACAGTGTCACTGTACCACCGTTGTTGTGCGACGAAACAGACGGGCACTGGGCAAAGTTGTCAGCCCGTATCCGCTTTCTTCTCTGTTTCTGTCCGTTGTTTTGCCACCTCCTGATACCTCGAACTACGAGGCCACCAGTCAGGCTTCCATCCCGCCTGTCTTGGCGCCGTCGTCCCCACCACCACCTCTCTGGCGGTCGACAAGGATCAGACGCAGGCCCCAGAGACTGGACTTGTGAACATTTGTTTTGTTTGCTATGTTCTGTTTTCTCACATTAGACAGCTGTCTTCACATGTAAATACGTTCACATTTGCCACCGCTTGTAAATATGTTAATATATGCCACCACATTTAAGTATGTTCCCATATGCCAACAAAACATTAAAAAAAGGTAGAGATGTCATGATATGCAGACATGCAGATAATGACATACAGACAGGCACAGACAGGCAGCTAATGAACACAGAGAACAGGACATGACCAATGATCAGGCAGGACACTCAGGGGTGGTATCTCACTAGAAATGGCATGAGGCACTCACAGTCTGCCTCTTGGCGGGTGTACTGATCAACATCTACAGAGTGAGTCAGGGTGTATTTACAATATCACAGCTCCAGCACGTGGCTAAGAGCTAGTCTGGTTCAGTCAGACAGAGTAACCACACTTAGATTAGCAGAGAGTCGAACTCATAGAAAACTGTGCTAACTGTGCTCCTGGTTCAAGAAATCAGATTGAACTAACTTCAAGGTCTGGAGCATCTTTTGGTTAAAGCTGCATCCAGTTGCAGCCTGTGTTATAGTACATAGCACGACGAATTGCACCTTAGTGTCCAAAAGGTTAGATGGGGTTACGGGGGGAGAGCGGGGAAGCGGGCCTAGTTAGGGTGCACTTTGATTTGATTTGATTTATTGTCAAATGGACCGAAGTACAGTGAAAAGTATTTTTCTGCAGCCGAGGGAACGTACAAGTACGTAGATAGTAGACACAACAGAGTACATTAGCAAATGGTACATCGACAAACAGTGATTGGTTACAGTGCGGAACAAGGGGCCAAACAAAACAAATACATAAACAAGAGCAGCATAGGGCATCATGAATAGTGTTCTTACAGGGAACAGATAAGTTTGGAGGGAGGCGTTGAGGAGTCTTGTAGCTGTTGGGAAGAAGCTGATCCTATGTCTGGATGTGTGAGTCTTCAGACTTCTGAACCTTCTGCCTGATTGAAGGGTCTGGACGAAGGCAATGCCTGGGTGAGAAGGGTCTCTGATAATGCTGTCTGCTTTCCTGAGGCAGTGGGAGGTGTATACAGAATCAATGTGGGGGTGGCAAGCTTGTGTGATGCATTGGGCTGAGTTCACCACAGTCTGCAGTTTCTTGCGATCTTGGGTTGAGCAGTTGCCATACCAAGCTGTGATGCAGCCGAAGAATGCTCTCTATCGCACATCTGTAGAAGTGTTTTGAACGGTCGGTGTGGACTCAATGGGCCAAATGGCCTCCTTCTGCACGATAAAGATTCTATGATTCCCTCATTCACTCTTCACAAGTGTCTTTAATTTTCTCTTTAACTCAATCACACTTTTTGATTCAAAGCCTTTGCTGCTAACTACATCCAGGAATTCTACTTTCCTTTAGGCAAGGTATATTCTCCTTGAGTTTCCTTTTTTTCATAAATTTTAGACTACCCAATTTTTTTTTCCACCATTAAGGGGCAATTAATGAAGCCAATTCACCTACCCTGCACATCTTTTTGGGTTGTGAGACCCGCACAGACACGGGGAGAATGTCAAATTCCACATGAACAGTGATCCAGGGCTGAGATCGAACCCGGGCCCTCGGCGCTGTGAGGCAGCAGTGCTAACCATGGCAGCACCATGGTCTGCATTGGTCCCCATCAACCACCAACTCCTCCCCTACCCCCCAGCCCAATCCTAATATTTGAACCCTTCATTACAGTCAACAATTCACATGAACCGATGTTTCAAAATATTGAAAAGTTAAATCAGGTCACCTTGAAATCCAAATAAAACATGTTTTATGCTTTGGATGCTTCAGAGTGACTTATCTATCCATTAATTCCTTACTTAGATCAGGTTTACACCCAGGGAATTATGTACACTACCTCAATAGACAATGTGGAATCTCTCTACCACGCTCAGGAATCTTGATTCGGTGACACTGAAGCCATGCTGCACCTGAGGTGCAACCCACCTGCATTGAGAAACCTCGTGGGATAAAATATGTATTTTGTACTGGCCTAGCTTCATATCCCAAAGGGTGGAGATAGAAAGTGTGAGAGAGAGAGAAGTGGGTTATGATGTTCATGTCACAACTAAAATATATTTTATCACTCTATGAATGTGTCATGTCTTTCCCATCTGTGCATGTTTGCTAACTGATAAAACAAGTACTTAAATTTGTTGGGAGACAAGTTAAGAAAACATAACAAAGTAAAGGAAATTTACTGAACCAATTGTGGTTCAGGTTTTGACTGTGGCTGAAAAGAGCTCTTAACATTATTCAAAGACTCATACTTGCTATTTTTGGAATCACACGATTTGTAAAGGTACCTGCAGACATCCTTTTAGCTTCCCTCATAGCTTATTTGTGAGTGTGATTAGCTTGAACCTTACAATGTACTAGGATGCTACCGGGGCTTGATGGTTTGAGTTATAAGGAGAGGTTAGATAGACTGGGACATTTTTCCCTGGAGCGTAGGAGGTTAAGGAGTGAACTTACAGAGGTCTCTAAAATAATGAGGGGCATAGATAATGTGATAGTCAACCGGCGCGATTCTCCGCTGCCCACAACGGGTCGGAGAATAGCAAGAGGGCCTTCCTGACATTTTTCCCGCCCTCCCGCTATTCCCCCCCCCCTCCCCCCCACGGCCAGCCCACGACACGAATCGCTGCTCGCCGTTTTTTACGGCGAACAGCGATTCTCCCCAGGCCGATGGGCCGAGTTCTCAGGCCTTTACGGCAGCAAACACACCTGCTTGCTGCCGTCGTAAAAACGGCCACAACACATGCCCGTTCTGGGCATCCAGGGCCCCGATTGGCACAGCGATACCACGGCCGTGCCAAGGGGGGCATGGGCCCACGATCGGTGCGTTACGGACACACTCTTTCTCCCTCCACCGCCCCGCAGGATCAGTCCGCGGGGCAGCTGAGGGGCATGACGGCCTGCGCATGCGCGGGTTTGACGCCATGATGACGTCAACCGCGCATGCGCGGGTTGGAGCTGTCCAACCCACGCATGCGCGGCTGACGTCATCGTGCGCATCAGCCGGCGTGATGCTTGGCGCGCGGACTTAGCGACGGTCGCTAAGCCCGCGATGCCGTGCTTCACGGGGCCCCGCTGCTAGCCCCGCCCGGGGGGGAGAATCAGGTCCCAGGAGGGGTCGCGGAGGCTGCCGTGAAACTGGCCGTGTTTCACGGCAGCCTTTACGATTCACCGCATTTGCGGAGAATCGCGCCCAACATCTTTTCCCAAAAGATGGGAAGGCCATCACCTTGAACTGCTGAAACCGTGGGAAAAGTTGGTGAATTCCATGATATTGATCTCACATAGAGGGGCATAGATAAGGTGATAGTCAACATCTTTTCCCGAAGCTAGGGGAGTCTAAAACTAGGAGGCATAGGTTTAAGGTGAGAGAGGAGAGATACAAAAGGGTCCAGAGGGGCAATCTTTTCACACAGAGGGTGGTAAGGGTCTGGATCGAGCTGCTGGAGGCTGTAGTCGAGACGGGTACAATTTTGTCTTTTAAAAAGCATTTAGACAGTTATATGGGAAAGCTGGATATAGAGGGTTATGGGCCAAATGCAGGCAATTGGGACTAGTTTAGTGGTAAAAACTAGGTGGCATGGACAAGTTGGGATGAAGGGCCTGATGCTTACCGAAAAAATGAAGTGGATATAATGGGAGACTTTAATTTTCACATAGGTTGTAAAAAGGAAGCAGATCGAGGATATGGAACAAAGACAGCAAAAGAGATATACAAACGGCAAATTATTCAAATATCCAGCAGGTCAAGCTGTTTTGATAAAGGGTCATCAACTTGAAACGTTGGGCGAGATCTTAGGGCTGTTCACCCTGGCGGGATCTTCCAGTCCTGCCAACAGCGCACCCCCAACGTGGGTTTCCCGGCACCGAGGGGTGGATTCAATGGGAAATCCCATTGACAGGCGTGGGACCAGAAGACCTGTCACTAGCCAATGTCAAGCCACCTCCCACCACTGAGAAACACGCTGAGGGAACGCCAAAGAATCTTGGCCATTAACTCTGTTTCCCTCCATAGATGCTCTCTGATCTGTTGAGTATTTCACTATTATTTGTATCTCTTTCATATTTCCTGCATTGCGGTATTTTGTGCTTCGAACAGATAAAATGGAGTTGGGGTAGAAATCCGCCATAATGTAGTGGATCAGCACACCAGAGCTGAGGGGATGAATGTCCTAATCCTGTTTCCATGCTCCCGATACCAGTAGCCTTGGGCTACAAAAGGGGACAGGAAATAAATCAATGGAGCATCAGTCATCACATAATGGGGCCTCACGGTAGCATGGTGGTTAGCATCAATGCTTCACAGCTCCAGGGTCCCAGGTTCGATTCCCGGCTGGGTCACTGTCTGTGTGGAGTCTGCACGTCCTCCCCGTGTGTGCGTGGGTTTCCTCCGGGTGCTCCGGTTTCCTCCCACAGTCCAAAGATGTGCGGGTTAGGTGGATTGGCCATGCTAAATTGCCCGTATTGTAAGGTTAATGGGGGGATTGTTGGGTTACGGGTATACGGGTTACGTGGGTTTAAGTGGGGTGATCATTGCTCGGCACAATATCGAGGGCCAAAGGGCCTGTTCTGTGCTGTACTGTTCTATGTTCTATGTTCTATAATCAAAGTACTAGCCAGTAATGAAGTTGAACTGAAAGTCAAGCCTACCTCTGTAATCAATCTCCAATCCTGCCATCAGTGTCACAATGTGGCTGCAGTATGCTTAATCTACAGGTCGCACAACAAGAACTCACTAAAGTTGGTTTGGTAGCACCCTCCTCCATGAAAAGCTGCTACCTTTACCCCCAGTAAGGATCCGGGCACCAGTGTTGTAGGAACACCATCCTGACTTGTTCATGCATCATTGTGTTCTCAACATTGTGAGATCAATATCATGTAATTCATCAACTTTTCCCACGGTTTCAGCAGTTCAAGGCGATGGCCTACCATTATTTTCTCAGGGCAACTAAAGATGGGCAATAGATAAAGTCTGGCATGTGTTGTTCATGTTTGTTAGAAATTTATTCTTTTATGGGATGTGGGCTTTTCTGGCTAGGCCAGAATTTATTACCCATCCCTTATTATCCTTGGGAACCGACAATCACCAGGCAGGAAAGTTCCCTTCCAGTTGGGGAACACTTCAGCAGTCAAGGGTATTCAGACTGTGATCTTCAGGTAAGCCTTGGCGGCCTTCAGGACGCGCGACAACGCAAAATCGCCGAGCAGAAACTGATAGCCAAGTTCCACCTGCATTGAGTGCGGCCTCAAGATGAACCTTGAATTCATGTTGCACTACATTCACCCCCCACCACCTGGCCTGAGGTTACAAAATCCTACCAACTGTCCTGGCTTAAGACAATTCACACCTCTTTAACCTGTGATTATCCCTCTCTCCAGTTTCACTGTCTGGACCTGTAAAGACTTAATTACCTGCAAGGACTCACATTCAAAGTATCATCTTGCATCATTGATTTTGTCTATATATATGTTTGTAGAACCCACCCTTTCACTCACGAAGGAGTTGCGCTCCAAAAGCTTGTGATTCCAAACAAACCTGTTAACTTTAACCTTGTGTTGTAAGACGTCTTACTGTGCCCATCCCAGTCCAATGCCTGCATCTCAACATCCTTGGGAAGGTGGTGGTGAGCTGCCTTGTGAACCGCTGCAGTCCATATGGTGCAGGTACACCCACAGCGCTGTTAGGGAGGGAGTTCCAGGATAAGACTCTGATTTAGCTCACTGGGCTAAATCGCTGGCCTTTAAAGCAGACCAAGCAGCACGGTGCGATTCCCGTATCAGCCGCCCCGGACAGGCGCCGGAATGTGGCGACTAGGGGCTTTTCACAGTAACTTCATTGAAGCCTACTCGTGACAATAAGCGATTTTCATTTAAATTTTCATTTCATTTCATTTAATTTCATTTCATCCAGCGACAGTGAAACAACGGTGATATATTACCAAGTCAGGATGGTGATTAACTTGGAGGGGAACTTGCAGGTGGTGATGTCCCCATGCCATGCATCTGCTGCCCTTGTCCTTCTGGCTGGTAGAGGTTATGGGTTTGGAAGGTGCTGTTGAAGGAGTCTTGGCGAGTTCCTGTCGTACGTCTTGCAGATGGTATGCACGACTGCCACTGTGTGTTTGTGAGGAACTAACAAGGGAACAGGCCACTGTGGACTGTGTGTTGTGCAATGAGAAAGGATTAGTTGGAAACCTAGTTGTGAGAAACCCTTGGGGATGAGTGACCATAATATGATAACATTCTTTATCAAGGTGAATAATGAGGTAGTTGATTCTGAGACCAGGGTCCTGAACCTCAATAAAGGTAACTATGATGGTATGAGGCATGGTTGTCTATGATGGACTGGGAAACATTACTGAAAGGAAAGACAGTGGAAAGACAATGGTAGGCATTCAATGAACGAATAGGTGAACTCCAAAAGTTGTTTCTTCTTATTTGACGCAAGAATAGAAAGGGAACTGTGGCTAAACCATGGCTTACAAGGGAAACTAGAGATATTTTTAAATTCAAAGAAGAGGCATTCAAATTAGCAAGAAAAGGCAATAGACCTGAGGATTGGGAACAGTTTAAAATTCAGCAAAGGCACACAAAGGGATTGACTAAGAAGGGGAAAATACAATTTGAAAGTAAACTAGTGGGGAACATATCAACTGACGGTAAATGTTTCTATAGGTATGCAAACAGAAAAAGAACTAGGGGTCATAGTTTGAGGATAAGATGTAAACCTTTGAGGTCTGTGGTGGGGAGACATTTATTCACCGAGAGAGTGGTGAATCTGTGGAATTGGCTACCGCAGAAAGTAGTTGAGGCCAAAATATTATGTAATTTCAAGAAAGAGTTAGGCCCGGTAGCACAGTGGTTATCACTGTTGCTTCACAGCGTCAGGGTTTCAGATTCGATTCCCGGCTTGGGTCACTGTCTGTGCGGAGTCAGCACCTTCTTCCCGTGTCTGCATGGGTTTCCTCCGGATGCTCCAGTTTCCTCCCACATCCCAAAAGATGTGCTGTTAGGTGAATCAGGCATTCTGGATTCTCCCTCAGTGTACCCGAACAGGTGCCAGAGTGTGGCGACTGGAGGATTTTCACAGTAAGTTAATTGCAGTGTTAATGTAAGCCTACTTGTGACAATAATAAAGATTATTATTATAGCTCTTGGAGCTAAAGGGATGTGGGGTGGAAGGCCGTATCAGGGTATTGAAATTGAAGATCATCCATGATCATAATGAATGGCGGAGCAGGCTCAATGGGCCGAATGGCCTCTTCCTGGTTTTATTGCTATGTCCCTATTTTTAACACAGGTTAAAGTCAAACAGGTTTGTTTCAAATCACTAGCTTTCGGAGCACTGCTCCTTCCTCAGGTGAATCTCCGAAAGCTAGTGATTTGAAACAAACCTGTTGGACTTTAACCTGGTGTTGTAAGACTTCTTACTGTGCTCACCCCAGTCCAACGCCGGCATCTCCACATCTCTTTATAAATGATACCGATTCCTGAAATTTACATGGTGCCCCTCCCAATCTTCCACTGTAACTTTGCTGATTGCCGCAAAATGGATGTTATGGCGCAAACGGTTGTTTGAGGAATTTCTCCATGATTTCCTTCAATCTTCCAATGAATCCTCTCTCCACAGGTGCTGCCTGGCTGGCTGAGTTTTTCCTGCATTTTCTGGTTTTGTGAGGCTCCTGCGGGACTTTATGATTGTGTTTCCTGTATTTTAACAACAATATAAATGTCAAAATTACTTCCAAGGTTGTCAAACCTGCTGACAGCACTGGAAGTTCAGTGTGGAAGGGGATGGACTGAAATACCTGCAATAAGGCAGTTGAATGTTAATAAATGTGAAATATTGCACATTAGTGGGATAACTGAGCTTCTTAAGTATGCAATGAATGGGATTGAATTGGCAGAGAGAGCCTTAGAACTGGACCTCTGAGATTGATGATAGATCGACTTATCAAATTTAATGATCAGTCAGTGAGATGAAGCAAATTAAAGCAAATAGAATCCCTGCAAATAGAGCCAGAAAGGTCCAGAGAGTGTAGCAGAGCTTTACACCACAATTCTGAGACCACACTGTACAATAATGTGTTCAATTTTGGTTATCACGTCACAAAAACACACGCACAAGCATTGAAAAATTGCAGTCAAAACAACCAAAAGGAAGAGAAGTGAGGAAAGCTGAGTTTATTGTTGGCAGGTCATGGATAATGATGGGAGAAAGAGAATCTAATGGGGGCATATCAAGTATTAAGTGGTAAGGACAAGCAAACTACATTATTAGAGTCAGTGATATGATCTTACACTCCGAACGGATGACAGACATACCAGAAACGTATATAGGTCGGGTTGCCTTTGCCAGCTCAATATTCAAAACACATACACACTCATCCCCAGCACAATATTGTAACCTCACTCCCACAATTGCCACCCTCCTGATTCCAGTCACTGCTCTCCCCCAATGCAATGAACCACCACCCGCCCTTCCCCATTGTGGAGTCACAACCATTCGTAGACGTTTTGTTTTGGATTTAAATCTCAGCGCCAGTCTGATGCCAGGTATGTAGGCCATACACCCGATTGGCTGATTGATTCAGTCAACATGTTCCTTCAGGTGTCGGTACTGGGCAGAGTAGAGACTGTACTCAACAAATCTGTACTTGCAAAACCCCAAAACAAAACATCAACCATTGGATGTGGGCAGCACTTGATGAAAAATCCTGAGTACACAATAGCTGCACTAACAACCAACTTAAAGTAATCAGTCAAGCTTGTCACATGACTTATTTACTCTAGCTAGGAGTCACATGTGCCTATGATCCGGAGCACAGTGGTTAGCATTGTTGCTTCACAGCTCCAGGGTCCCAGGTTTGATTCCCGGTTTGGGTGGAATCTGCACACTCTCCCTGTGTCTGCGTGGGTTTCCTCCGGGTGCTCCGGTTTCCTCCCACAAGTTCCAAAAGACATGCTGTAAGGTAATTTGGACATTCTGAATTGTCCCTCTGTGTATCCGAACAGGCGCCGGAATGTGGCGACTAGAGGCTTTTCACAGTAACTTCTGCGTTAATGTTCGTCTACTTGTGACAATAAAGATTATTAAAAGAAATATGTTCAAGCCTTGCATTTTTAAAAAATTACCCGGAAACATGGGGCGCCTATAGTTCTGCATCAGTTTCCCCATGGCAATGCCACAGCCAATCAGATTCATCCTGCCAATGAGTCAACATCTCTTTTCTCCTGTCGTAAAAACCTTTGTGATTTGAAATTTGAAATTTGAAATTTGCTATTATTGTATTTGTTCTGATGAGTGCAAGACCAAATGCTTTGGAAACATGTCTTTGCTTTCAGAAAGATACAATTCTTATCGACTGGACTTTACTTTTTTATTGGCACACGCTCGCATCAATGTGCCACTTAAATGCGTTATGTTCTAATGACCTCCTCCTCTTTCCTTAGGTGGTGCACCTCAGTTCGCGTTCTGCATCCCAGTTTATTATTTAACGAGAGGCAATAATATACATTCAATGTATAGAGAAAAATAAGAACAGGATTTATGATTTTGTAATCGGGATTAAATAATAATCACTATACAGCCTGGACAATTTGCTTTCTACCTAACAATTCTACTTCAACTAAGACCAGACTTAATCTTGATCACTGTGTCAACACCAAGCGAGGCCAACTCATATATTATGAATTTACAAATGGAAGGGAAGGGGATATTAGAACATAGAACTTAGAACGTAGCAATTTATTTCTGGGGTTCATTTGAGATTTTGATATCTTCGCCCGGGTAAATCGCAGCCTTGTTATCCACCCCTAGCCATTTATAAGGGAGTTTATATTTATTTCTCTACAATATGACATGGATTTTGAAGATCATTCATTACTATAATTAGATACTTGCTTAATAAAAGCTGGAGACAGATCAGAACTTGCAGAAACAGCCAAACTAAATAAAGTAATATTTCTTTCTGTTGGACAACTGCTGCATGTGTTTCATTGAATCATGAAAATCAGTCATTGTGAAGGGTTTATTCAAGTTCCTGAGGAATAATTTCTCAAATACGTGCACAAGCTGCACTTCTTACACAACTTGTTATTCAGGAAGCCATTGGGCAAGCAAACATTTGCAGTGTTTCTCAGGGTGGACTTTGCCGTTTTAAAGAAACACGCGGGTGGGGCTGCGCTGCTGGTGGGATCACAGAATCCCGCCACCCAGGAACGGCCAGAGAATTCCGGCCAGCCTTTCCAGTCCAATATGACTCTTCCTCAGACCTGAAGAGAGAAATAGTGGGAGGGCCAGGAGGAGTAAAAGAGAAGGCCAGGGATTGGTTAGAGGGCAGGGCAGATTAAATTAAAGTAGGCTTACATTAACACTGCATTGAAGTTACTGTGAAAAGCCCCTAGTCACCACATTCCGGCACCTGTTCAGGTACACAGAGGGAGAATTCAGAATGTCCAAATGACCTAACAGCACGTCTTTCTGGATTTGTGGGAGGAAAGCAGAGCACCCGGAGGAAACCCACGCAGACACGGGGGGAATGTGCAGACTCCGCCCAGACAGTGACCCAAGCTGGGAATCGAACCTGGGGCCCTGGTGCTGTGAAGCAACAGGGCTAACCACTGTGCTACCATGCTAATCAATCCTCCTTTAATTGGCAGCCCCGGTTGAGTAATTTTGAATTGGTCAGCTAGACATTGACAGCACTTAACTCTGTTTGAAGTGGTCCAGGAGCTGTCAATCAAAGCTTGATGGTTATAAACATTGTGATTAGAGCTACTCAACCATGAAGGAAGATGAATGGAGCAAGCTGGGGAGTTTGGAAACTGTCAATCACAGCCTAGTAAAATCAATATCAATATAAATTAATAGCTTACAGATCAAAGATCTGAGGGGGTTTAAACTCAGCTGACTGGTTTTCTCTTTCCAGGATTTCAGAGGTGCTGCTTCCTTTGTCTGAACCAGCAGGTGCATTGCCTGGTTGAGTGTTAAAGCAGTGATTCTTTTTAATCGCCTCTGTCTGGACTGTGCTCGAGATTCCAAACAGGGGTCTCTCTTCTGGGGGTGGAGTGCCCTGACAGAGATTTATTTTCTGGGGGTTTTTCCTTATAGGGATCTCTCTTCTGTGATGGAGGGGGTCTTTCTGACAGATGTCTCTCTTTTGTGGGCTTCCTGACAGGGGTCTCTCCTCTGGGTGTGGCGGGGGTGGGGGGAGGGGGTGGGGTTAAAAGATGTCTGTCTTCTGTGGGCTTCCTGACAGGGGTCTCTCTTCTGGGGGTTGTCCTGATAGGGTCACTTTTCTGGGGAGTCTGTGGAGGACCTCCTTATTTAAGGGGTCTCTTGTTTTTTTATAAATTTAGAGTACCCAATTATTTTTTTCCAATTGAGGGCCAATCCACCTACCCTGCATATCGTTGGGTTGTGGGGGTTAAACACACACCGACAAGAGTAGAATGGGAAAACTCCACATGGACAGTGACCGAGAGCTGGGATCGAACCCGGGTCCTCAGCATGTAGGCAGCAGGGGAGGGGTCTCATTTTTTCAGAGTTTCTGGCCGGCCTCTTTGTTTTGGGGGTCTCTGGTGGGGCTATGGTGGGGGATCTGGTGGGGGTGGGGTGTGCAGGTCTTGTATTGTGGCAGAGAGGGAGTGAGACCCATGGATGGACTTTGGGGGCAATTCCTTTAAATAGTTACCCCCCTGGTGCACCACAAGGTCCACCGCGTCATGAAGGAAACGGGATCGGCGCCGGGTGCCGACCCGTTTCTGATGCTTCGGCCCCCCACTCCCGGCAGGATCAATGTTCACGCCCTGCTCCAGCGTGAGGATGCAAATGGGTCACCGCGTCAGGGCCACGTGACCAGTAATCATTCTCGTCCACGTGATGTCCGGCTCAGAGATGCGGAGAAACACATGGACCCAAAGAATATGGTGCCCAGCCCGCTAAGTGGATGCCTTAAGACCCATTTGCATCCTCACGCTGGTGCGGGGCGCAAACATTGATCCTGCCGGGGGTGGTGGGCCAGAGCATCGGAAACGGGTCGGCACCCGGCACCGATCCCGCTTCCTTCACGACGCTGGATTCGCCGCCTTATCGGGAACTCCGCGAGGCAGAGAATTTTGGCCACTGTCCTTCCTCATGTAGAATTTGACATTCTCATCCTAGTTTTCAAATCATTCATGCTCTTGACCCACCTTTCTCAATTTAAACCAGCACTTTGTAAAGTATCAGCCACCATGTGTGTGGAAATTTGTTCCTTTATTACTTTTATTTCTCTCCCTATCCCCTTTGTAAAGCGGCAGAGGAGATCTTTCATGCTAAATGTATGAAAGATGGAAAGAATTTTTAATCATATCCTCAGGATATCCTAAAGTGCTTCACAGTCAAGGAATTACCTTTGATGTGAAACTATGAAAGCAAATATAGCAGTTAGTTTGCACTCTGCAATATTCCACCAGGTGGAACATCAATTCAGTTGTCATGGCACCCACTAACAGATTCAAAAACAACTTCTACCAGACTCCTAAATGACCATCTTATAGACTGATGGACGTATGGACTGATCTGATCTCTTCGCACATCTTCACCCGATGCCTGTGTCTATGTAGTTACATTGTGTATTTTATGTTTGCCCCATTGTCATAATATACACCAGTATATCATGGTGCAGACACACACTGATGGACACACACAGGGACCAATCAACATGTACAAACACCGCAGCCAATCACCAGTTAGAATACACACACTATAAAGGCAGAGGGCACCACGGTTCCCGCTCATTCTGGGTGCTGCCTCTGAGTGTAACAAGAACTCATCCAGCCCAGCACAGACTCACACCGCGTGCTGAGAGAATCAACTGGTTCGGACAAGGCTTAGGGCTCTAGTTTAAGTTAGCATCACTTAGACCCACAGTCATCGTGTGTTAGTTAGTTAGAAGTTAGTTAATAAAATTGAGTTGACCTTCATCAGTGTTGGAAGTGTCTGTTCATCTCTCAAGTCTACACTAGCCAACACTTCACCTATTATGTATTTTTTTTTGGTTTACGGAATAATCTGTTTGAGCTGCACGCAGAACAACTGTACCTCGGTACGCGTGACAATAAACCAATCCAATCCAATGCACTGAACTCTCAGGTTCCAGTGTGGATCATGACCTATAATTTCCTGGTTCGGAGCTGAGGGTGTGACCAACTAAGCCAGACTGATATTTCCACCTGATCTCCTGAAGACTATTCAGCAAACGGTATTGAGCTTAGTTCACATTTTGTTTTTAAAACACTTTGTAATTTTGGTCTAAATGAACTAATATGGATGGATAATCTGAAGCTTGATAATATCTTGGGAGGCGGTGACATAGTGGTATTTGTAACCCAGAGACCCAGGGTAATGAGCTGAGGGCCAGATGTTTGAACCCCACCACGGCTAATAGTGAGATTTTAATTCATTAAAAATATGGAATTAAAAAGTCCAGTGATGATCATGAAACAATTGTCATAAAAACGCATCTGGTTCACTGGATCATAGAATCACAGAATCTACAGTGCAGAAGGAGGCCATTCACCCCATCGAGTCTGCACCAGCCCTTGGAAAGAGCACCCTGCTTAAACCCACACTTCCACCCTATCCCCGTAATCTAACCTAACCTTTTCTTTGGACACTAAGGGCAATTTAGCATGGCCAATCCACCTAAACTGCACATCTTTGGACTGTGGGAGAAACCCACACAACACGGGGAGAACGTGCAGACTCCACACATGCAGTGACCCAAGCCGGGAATCGAAAATGGGACCCTGGAGCTGTGAAGCAATAGTGCTAACCACTGCGCTACCGTGCCTTCCGCACCATGTTCCTTTGGGAAGGAAATCTGTCATCCTTACTTGATCTGGCCTATATATGACTCCAGGTCCACACCAATGTGGTTGACTCTTAAATGTCCCCTGAGGTGGCCTAGCAAACCATTCAGTTCAAGGGCAATTAGAGATGGACAATAAATGCTGGCACAGCCTGTGACGTCCACATCCTCTGAACGAATAAAAAATATTATTTATATCTATCACCCTTCAAATGTTCACAACCTCCCCAAGTATTGCAGAGTTAATACTTTATTTTATAAAAGAAATGTTGACACTGGTATTTTGTATCCAGGCCCACAGCCAATTTGTACATAGCAAGTTTCTATAAACAGCAGGTGGGATGAAAGGCCAGCTAATCTGCTTTAATCATGTTGTTTGAAGGATAAATGAAGGAACTCTGCTCTTCTTCAAAAGGTACCATGGATTCTTTCAGACAGGAACAGAACAGGTAAACAGGATTTCGGTTTAACATCCCACTGCTGAACTCCCTCAATAACGTATGGAATTGTCACTTTGAGATTATGCACTCACCTTCTCAAGTGGGGGTGAACTCAAGAGTCTACTTAAAAATATATATTTTGTGGGATGTGTGCGTCACTGGCAAGGCCAGCACTTGTTGCCCATCCCTAATTGCCCTTGAACCAAGAGGCCATTTCAGAGGGTGATTAAAGCCACCCAAATTGTTGTGGGTCTGGAGTCACAGGTAGGCCAGACCCGGAAAGGGTGGCAAATCTCCTTCACTAAAGGACATGAGTGAGCCAGATGGGTTCCATGACAATCAGCAATGGTTTCATCGGGCGGGATTCTCCAACCCCCCAGGGGAATTATCCGGCCCGCGATGGGCCGAAGTCCCACCGCTGACAGTCCTCTCCCGCCGGCGGGAATCAAAACACCTACCTGACCGGCAGGATTGGCGCCGCGGGCGGTCTCCGGGGTCCTGGGGGGGGGGGGACGCGGGGCGATCTGACCCCGGGGGTGCCCCCACGGTGGCCTGGCCCATTATCGGGGCCCACTGATTGGCGGGCAGGCCTGTGCCGTGGGGGCACTCTTTTTCTTCCGCCTCCGCCATGGCCTTCACCATGGTGGAGGCGGAAGAGACCCCCACCCCTGCGCATGTGCCGGTATGACGTCAGCAGCCGCTGACGCTCCGGTGCATGCGCGGACTTACGGCGGCCGGCGAAGTCCTTTCGGCCCTGGCTGGCGTGGCGCCAAAGGCCGTTCACGCCAACCAGCGGAGTGAGAACCACTCCGGTGCGGGCCTAGTCCCTCAATGTGAGGGCTTGGCCCCTAAAGGTGTGGAGAATTCCGCACCTTTGGGGTGGCCCAACGCCGGAGTGGTTTACGCCACTCCGACACGCCGTGACCCCCTGCCTCACCGGGTAGAGGAGAATCCCGGCCATGGTGTCCATAACTGAGACTAGCTTTTCAATGACAGATTATTAACTACACTTAAATTCCACCAGTTAGTTGTTGTGGTAGGATTTGAAACATTGTCCCCATAATATCCAGATTGCTAGTCCAGTGCCATTAACACTACTTCCCAATACTAAGCTACAAATGGCATTTGGAAATAAAGGGCGCGATTACAACGGGAAAAAAACAGAGCCCGCTTTTGGTTGCATTTAGCAGGGTGTTTCCCATTGGCTGCCTCTCAAAACGGCACTGGCCGAAATCCAGAGCATCATAGTTAAATAATCTATGATGCTCATTTAAATACGTCTGCGCTCGATTCTCCTGATGCCCGGGAGCTAATGACCTCCCCAGCGAGATCTCGACTGGGCACCGTTTAGTACTGGTCTACACAAATGTGGGCCAGTCAGAATGGCACCTAGGGTGGCTCTCCCAGGCCATTGGAGACCTTCGGGTAGTCAGGCTCTGGGCAGGGTGGTACCCTGGCACTCCTGCTGTCACCTTGGCACTGCCACCCTGGCACCGTTGTACTGCCACCCGGATTCCCCAGCAGTGCCACCCTGGCAGGCTGATAGTACCAAGGTGCCAGGGCACCAGGTTGCCCATGCTAGGGGTTAAGCCCAGGGTGGGGTGAGGGGGAGGCTTGAGGACACTAGAAAAGGTACGTTGGGTGAAGTGGGGTGTCAGGAGACCGCAGTGGGGCTGCTAAGGGAGGTCCAGAAGATCGGGGCTGCCTTTACACATACACACACACACGCACACACACACACACACAACGCCACCCGTGGACCACAAGACCACCTATATTTGTGCTCATGCTGAAGGTTCACTAAGCTGAATTCTTGGGATGCGTGGATTGCCCTATGAGTAGAGAATGAATAAACTAGGCCAAAATTCCCTGAAGAATGAGGTGCAGTACTCAGTATGATCTTATTGAAACATATAGGACGGGATTCTCCGACCCCCCGCCGGGTCGGAGAATCGCCGGGGGGCGGCATGAATCCCGCCCCCGCCAGCCGCTGAATTCTCCGGCGTCGGCGATTTGGCGGTGGCAGGAATCACGCCATGCCAGTCGGCGGCTGCTCGCAGCGAAACCCCCCCCCCGCCGATTCTCCGACCCACAATGGGCCGAAGTCCTGCTCATCCTATGCAGGTCCTGCTGGCGTAAATTAGACTAGCTCCTTTACCGGCGGGACCTGGCGGCGCGGGCAGGCTCTGGCGTCTTGTGGGGGAGGGGGGGCACGGGGCGATCTGGCCCTTGGGGGTGCCCCCTTGGTGGCCTGTCCCGTGGGGGCTCTCTTTTCCTACGTGCCGGCCGTGTAAGCCTCCACGATTGCCGGCGCAAAGGTGACCCCCCCCCCCCCCGCACATGTGCGTGGATGACGTCAGCAGCCGCTGACGCTCCCGTGCATGCGCGTACCCACGCTGGCCGGCACAGTCCCTTCGGCCCCAACTGGCGCGGCGTCTAAGGCCTTCCACACCGGCCGGCGGGGTGCAAACCACTCCGGCACCGGCCTAGCCCCTGAAGGTGCGGAGGATTCCACACCTTTGGGGCGGCCCGACGCCTGAGTAGTTCATGCCATTCCATCCCGCTGAGACGCCCCGCCCCTCCGTGTACGGGAGAATCCCGCCCATAAGATTCTAAAAAGGTTTGACAGGGTAGATGCAGAAAGGATGTTTTCTGCTCAGGGAATCTAGAACATGGGGGCACAGCCTCAGGATATGGGGTTGGCCATTTCGGATTGAGATGACGATTGTGAACTGTGAAATTTTCTACCCTGGAGAGCTGTGGGTACCCAGTCATCAAATATATTCAAGTCAGATATCTGGATACTAAGGGAACAAACGGATATATGGATAGTGTGGGAAGGTGTAGCTGAGCTAGAAAATTAGTCATAACCTTCATGAATGATGGAGGATATTAGTTTGGCTGTTGCCTATTTCTGCTACTATTTATTATGTTCTTATGAAAACACAAAGAAATGTTAAATATTGTCATTACATTTAGAGTTACAATGATGTTAGAGATAGCACACTTTTTAGGGGTGTTGTATCACGAAGAGATGGGAATTACAAAGCGAGCCTTATTTGGATACGCAGCACCATACCCTGAGCAACTGTAAAACATTTTTCTGAGATCAACATTGAGCAGCAGAAACTCGAAAAACCTGTCTATTTTCTTCAGAGAAATGCTATTTGAGATGTCACTTTACTCATAGTATCTTTCTATTCGTTCCTTCATAATATATATATTGACATATTTTCACATCCAATATCGCCCTTTAGTGGCCAGGAAGTAGAATTCTGTTCCTTTAAGCCAGTTACAGCTGTTTTTGCTCAAAGGTTTTGCTGACAATTCTCAGCACCAGTCAAGTAAACACTTGTACTGTGAAAAGCACCAGAATGTTATCCCTCCCACTGCTGCCCCAATAACACAGCTCAGTGTCAATGAAATGTAAATCAGCCATGCCAACAAAAACAAAACCTATTGAGCAAACATTAATATGGAGCGTAAGGTGATTGTAAATTTGCAAGAGACAATTTAAGCTCTTGAGAAAGACATTTTATTTTTAAATCTGGCTAGGCTCCAAGGGAAGAGGCTCAGTCACCTACAGGTCCAGTCAAAGAAAGTCCCATTTTAGTGGCATAACATTGTTGACAGCTCCTGCTGTGCCTGAGTAAGCTGACGGGGTTCAGATTTGGCAGAAGATCGTGCCGCAAGCACCCAAACATAAGGAGCGGGATACTCTTTCCCGCTGTACCCGTTTCCGGTTGCGGCACCCCACCCCCCCCCCCCTCCTCCGGCAGCAGGATCCTCCATCCCGGCAGCCGGCCAATGGGGTTTCCCATTGTGGGCACCTCCAGGCCATTGGGAAATCCGCGGGCATGAGCGCGCTGCAACAACAGAGGATCCCGATAACGGAGAATCCTGCCCAAGTTTTTTCCAGCCTGTACTGAATGCTCAACTTTATCATATGGGCTGGATTCCCCTCCACCCGCCCCCACAGGTAGCGGTGTTCCTGATGCAGCAGAGTATTGAGCGTTGGGGGAAAAAGCGGATCGGTACCCAATTTTCTGGTCCCCTGCTGGCGATGGCATCGAGGTTCAGAACCTGCACCAGCGGGAGGATGTAAATCGATCAAAATGATCTATTTGCATCCTATTGACAGGCTGGGCACAGGATTCTCCACATTTCCATTATTTGCCAGCCCCTGGGTTGGGATTCACATAAGAACATAAGAACATAAGAACTAGGAGCAGGAGTAGGCCATCTGGCCCCTCGAGCCTGCTCCGCCATTCAATTAGATCATGGCTGATCTTTTGTGGACTCAGCTCCACTTTCCGGCCAGAACACCATAACCCTTAATCCCTTTATTCTTCAAAAAACTATCTATCTTTACCTTAAAAACATGTAATGAAGGAGCCTCAACTGCTTCACTGGGCAAGGAATTCCATAGATTCACAACCCTTTGGGTGAAGAAGTTCCTCCTAAACTCAGTTCTAAATCTACTTCCCCTTATTTTGAGGCTATGCCCCCTAGTTCTGCTGTCACCCACCAGTGGAAACAACCTGCCCGCATCTATCCTATCTATTCCCTTCATAATTTTAAATGTTTCTATAAGATCCCCCCTCATCCTTCTAAATTCCAACGAGTACAGTCCCAGTCTACTCAACCTCTCCTCATAATCCAACCCCTTCAGCTCTGGGATTAACCTAGTGAATCTCCTCTGCACACCCTCCAGCGCCAGTACGTCCTTTCTCAAGTAAGGAGACCAAAACTGAACACAATACTCCAGGTGTGGCCGCACTAACACCTTATACAATTGCAACATAACCTCCCTAGTCTTAAACTCCATCCCTCTAGCAATGAAGGACAAAATTCCATTTGCCTTCTTAATCACCTGTTGCACTTGTAAACCAACCTTCTGTGACTCATGCACTAGCACACCCAAGTCTCTCTGAACAGCGGCATGCTTTAATATTTTATCGTTTAAATAATAATCCCGTTTGCTGTTATTCCTACCAAAATGGATAACCTCACATTTGTCAACATTGTATTCCATCTGCCAGACCCAAGCCCATTCACTTAACCTATCCAAATCCCTCTGCAGACTTCCAGTATCCTCTGCACTTTTCGCTTTACCACTCATCTTAGTGTCATCTGCAAACTTGGACACATTGCCCTTGGTCTCCAACTCCAAATCATCAATGTAAATTGTGAACAATTGTGGGCCCAACACGGATCCCTGAGGGACACCACTAGTCACTGACTGCCAACCAGAGAAACACCCATTTATCCCAACTCTTTGCTTTCTATTAATTAACCAATCCTCTATCCATGCTACTACTTTACCCTTAATGCCATGCATCTTTATCTTATGCAGCAACCTTTTGTGTGGCACCTTGTCAAAGGCTTTCTGGAAATCCAGATATACCACATCCATTGGCTCCCCGTTATCTACTGCACTGGTAATGTCCTCAAAAAATTCCACTAAATTAGTTAGGCATGACCTGCCTTTTACGAACCCATGCTGCGTCTGCCCAATGGGACAATTTCTATCCAGATGTTTCGCAATTTCTTCCTTGATGATAGATTCCAGCATCTTCCCTATTACCGAAGTTAAACTCACTGGCCTATAATTTTCCTGCTTTCTGCCTACCTCCTTTTTTAAACAGTGGCGTCACGTTTGCTAATTTCCAATCCACCGGGACCACCCCAGAGTCTAGTGAATTTCGGTAAATTATCACTAGTGCATCTGCAATTTCCCTAGCCATCTCTTTTAGCACTCTGGGATGCATTCCATCAGGGCCAGGAGACTTGTCTACCTTTAGCCCCATTAGCTTTCCCATCACTCCCTCCTTAGTGATAACAATCCTCTCAAGGTCCTCACCTGTCATAGCCTCATTTCTATCAGTCGCTGGCATGTTATTTGTGTCTTCCACTGTGAAGACCGACCCAAAAAACCTGTTCAGTTCCTCAGCCATTTCCTCATTTCCCATTATTAAAACTCCCTTCTCATCCTCTAAAGGACCAATATTTACCTTAGCCACTCTTTTTTGTCTTATATATTTGTAAAAACTTTTACTGTCTGTTTTTATATTCTGAGCAAGTTTACTCTCATACTCTATCTTACTCTTCTTTATAGCTTTTTTAGTAGCTTTCTGTTGCCCCCTAAAGATTTCCCAGTCCTCTAATCTCCCAGCAATCTTTGCCACTTTATATGCTTTTTCCTTCAATGTGATACTCTCCCTTATTTCCTTAGATATCCACGGTCGATTTTCCCTCTTTCTTCCGTCCTTCCTTTTTGTTGGTATAAACCTTTGCTGAGCACTGTGAAAAATCGCTTGGAAGGTTCTCCACTGTTCCTCAACTGTTCCACCATAAAGTCTTAGCTCCCAGTCTACCTTAGCTAGTTCTTCTCTCATCCCCTTGTAATCTCCTTTGTTTAAACACAAAACACTAGTATTTGATTTTACTTTCTCACCCTCCATCTGTATTTTAAATTCCACCATATTGTGATCGCTCCTTCCGAGAGGATCCCTAACTATGAGATCATGAATCAATCCTGTCTCATTACACAGGACAAGATCTAGGACCGCTTGTTCCCTCGTAGGTTCCATTACATACTGTTCTAGGAAACTATCGCGGATACATTCTATAAACTCCTCCTCACGGTTGCCTTGACCGACCTGGTTAAACCAATCGACATGTAGATTAAAATCCCCCATGATAACTGCTGTACCATTTCTACATGCATCAGTTATTTCTTTGTTTATTGCCTGCCCCACCATCTCGTTACTATTTGGTGGCCGATAGACTACTCCTATCAGTGACTTTTTCGCCTTACTATTCCTGATTTCCACCCAAATGGATTCAACCTTATCCTCCATAGCACCGATGTCATCCCTTACTATTGCCCGGATGTCATCCTTAAATAACAGAGCAACACCACCTCCCTTACCATCCACTCTGTCCTTCCGAATAGTTTGATACCCTCGGATATTTAACTCCCAGTCGTGACCATCCTTTAACCATGTTTCAGTAATGGCCACTAAATCATAGTCATTTACGATGATTTGTGCCACCAACTCATTTACTTTATTCCGAATACTACGAGCATTCAGGTAAAGTACACTTATGTTGGTTTTTTTACCTCTGTTTTGAATCTTAACATCTCCAGTTTTATTCCTTTTGTTATTACTGGGCCTATTCACTGTGCTCCCCTCAGTCACTGTACCTTGTACTGTCACCCTTATGGATTTCTGACTATGTCTTCTCTGCCTTGCACTTTTCCCCTTACTTCCTTTTGTTTCTGTCCCTGTTTTACTACCTTCCAACTTCCAGCATTGGTTCCCATCCCCCTGCCACATTAGTTTAAACCCTCCCCAACAGCTCTAGAAAACACCCCCCCTAGGACATCGGTTCCAGTCCTGCCCAAGTGCAGACTGTCCGGTTTGTACTGGTCCCACCTCCCCCAGAACCGGTCCCAATGCCCCAGGAATTTGAATCCCTCCCTCTTGCACCATCTCTCAAGCCACACATTCATCCTATCTATCCTGAAATTCCTACTCTGACTAGCTCGTGGCACTGGTAGCAATCCTGAGATTACTACCTTTGAGGTCCTACTTTTTAGTTTAGCTCCTAACTCCCTGATTTCCGCTTGTAGGACCTCATCCCGTTTTTTACCTATATCGTTGGTGCCTATGTGCACCACGACAGCTGGCTGTTCATCCTCCCCCCCCAGAATGTCCTGCAGCCGCTCCGAGACATCCTTAACCCTTGCACCAGGGAGGCAACATACCATCCTGGAGTCTCGATTGCGTCCACAGAACCGCCTGTCTATTCCCCTTACGATCGAGTCCCCTATCACTATAGCCCTGCCATTTTTCTTCCTGCCCTGCTGTGCAGCAGTGCCAGCCACGGTGCCATGAACCTGGCTGCTGCTGCCTTCCCCTGGTGAGCCATCTTCCTCAACAGTATCCAAAGCGGTATATCTGTTTTGCAGGGAGATGACCGCAGAGGACACCTGCACTGCCTTCCTACTCTTGCTCTTTCTTTTGGTCACCCATTTTCTATCTCCCTCAGTAACCTTCACCTGCGCAAGAACATGGGCAAGAATTAGTACAAGTATTTCTCAATGTGGCCCAGTCATGATGGAACTCAGATGGGCCAAGGGATATGTATTTGAAGCAGGTGCTCCCAAAGTCCCTCCCCCCGAAATTCAAATCCTGTCCACCTCATCCCCAGCCCCCCCTCCCCGCTCCGCCCCCACCAGAACACCAACCACCAGCCGCTACCAGAAACCCACTCTGAAGACTCCCACCTGAGACCACCCACAGGATCCCACCATCTGAGAACCCCACCTGAAGCCCCCATCAGAGACCCCTACAGACTCACCATCAGAGACCCCCACCAGAGACTCACCCCAGAGACCACACCAGAGATGCTCACGAGTGACACCCACCAGAGACCCCCACCAGTGACCCCCACCAGAGATGCCCAACAAAGACCCACACCAGAGACCCACACCAGAGGACCTAACCAGAGGACCTAACCAGACCCCCCACCAGAGAACCCCACCAAAGCACCCACCAGAAACCCTCAACAGACCCCCCCCACCAGAAAGCCCCCCCAAAACAGAGAACCTACCCACCCACCACAGAAGTCACCCATGCCTGCATGTTAAAGCACAGTCCAGGCATAAATAGTGAAAAAAAATCACTGCATTCTCACTCATTTTTGCCTTAGACCTGCTGCCTCAGACAGATGTCCAGAAAGCAGCAGCAGTAATTTAATAGAAAGCCAAAACCATGTCACATGGCTTTCATCCCCATCTTCAGATCTGCAAAGCTTCTATTCAATTCAGTGAAATGTCTGCAATTGACAGCTTCCAGACAGATGTCTGGACTGATTATTTTCATTTCTCTTCACGCTTGAATGGATCTCAAGTGCCCTGCTGTGTAATTAAGCATAATGCTTATTAAGATCTAGGAGTTAAGTGCTTTCATTTCCCCTTTTTCTCAGCAGAAAGCACTTAACTGTTGTTGATGTGGTCATGAGCTGTCAATCATAGCCAGATATTTATGAACATAAATGCCTTTAGTTTCATAATCAATATCTGGTTGTCTGTAAGTGAAATGGAAGCCTTGCAGATCAAAGGATCTGAGGGGATTCAAAGCCTTGTGATGTGGTTTTGGATTTCTGCTAAATTGCAGCTGCAGCTTATATCTGTCTGATGCCACAGGTCTAAGGCACAGGTGAGTGATTGCTTTCATCATTTCTGCCTGGACTGCTCTTTAGTGCCCAGGCAGGGAGTGACTGATGGAGGGGGGAGGGGGGGGGGGGGGGGGGGGGGGGGGAGTTCCCTGTTATGGGAGTTCCCTCTTGTAATAATAATCTTTATTAGTGTCACAAATAGGCTTACATTAACACTGCAATGAAGTTACTGTCAAAATCCCCTACCCCGCCACATCCTGGCGCCTGTTCGGGTACACTGAGGGAGAATTCAGAATGTCCAATTTACCTAACAAGCACGTCTTTCGAGAGTTGTTGGAGGAAACCGGAGCACCCGGAGGAAACACACAGAGACGTGGGGAGAACGTGCAGACTGTGCACAGACAGTGACGCAAGCCCAGAATTGAACCCATGTCTCTGGGGCTGTGAAGCAACAGTGCCAACCGAGCGGAGGTTCCCTGTTCTGGGAGGTTCCCTGTTATGGGGAGGTCTTTGGTGGACATTTCCAATGGGGGTCTTTGATGGACGTCTCTGGTTCAGGGGTCAGATAGTGGTCTCTGGTTCTGGTCTCTGGGGGGGGGTCTTTTGGGGGTCTCTGGTGGGGTCTCTGATGGGGTCTCTGGTGGGAGGATCTGCTGCGGGGCTCTTATGGGGGTCTCTGGTGGGAGAATCTGATAGGGGTCTCTGGTGAGGCTCTGATGGGGGTCTATAATAGCATCGTTGGTGAGGGGTCCATTGGGGATTTCTGGTGGGAGGGTCTGATGTGGGGGGTCTCTGGTGGGGTGGTCTGATGGGTATCAAGGGCAGGTCAGGTCACGCTCATGCTTGTGGTCTGTGGGGAGAAGGGGGCGACCCAACAATTCCCATGGTGGGGGCTATTTTGAGCAGGCAGCTGATAGTGTGGTTCGCGACAGAATCCCTTGTGTTCGCCAGCGTACGTTTGCATGGCAAAGGCTACTGAATTGCCTCTGGGAGCTGCTCCCAGTGCCAGTGTGAAGCAGAAGTGATTCAGCTCCGGCAGGAGAGCAGTCTCCCAAACAGAGAATCCTCCCCGATAACTATGTTTTAAAATGTGCCTTTTAAATTAAGGTGAAAAATAACATCCTGCAAAGTGGGATGGTGCAGTCATGATCAACATCTCAGCTTGGAGACCTGCCCATGTGTTCCAGTTGCTATGGGGAGAGGAACTCAAACAGAAACTAAGTGAAGTGTCAAGTGACAGTTTGAACACTTTTACTCAATTTTTGAGGGAAGCTACATTTTAAGTTCACTTTGTATGTTCTTGAGGCCGGTCCTACCTCAAAACAAATGCTGAGCAGACCATGAAACTAACATGGAAGCAAAAAATGCGACCTCAGAAATTAAAGTGAACCTCACAGTGTCTAAGGAAATCCGATGCTCGATTCAATATCTGTGCTCAATGAAAGTCTTCAACCCTCACTAAACCTTAGCTGATCCAAAATTCAGCCATCTGCATCCTCTCGTAAACTAAGTTCTAATTGTCAATCCTGCAATCGATGCTGGTACTCTATCCTTCCACATGCTGCATTTAACATTCTCATCCGAGGATTCAAATCATTCATGGCTTCGGTTCACCCGACTTTCTCAAGTCCCCGCAGCTATAGACCTCCTCTTTCCCCCTTTGACTCTCTGGTTCAGGTTTAATAGTTCAACCTCTTGTCATTGCCCTCATCCATTTTAGCCCCAATCCACCCAAAACCTCAAAGCTTCTCCATGTCTCTCTCAACCTTCAAAAGATATTTCAAAACCAGTGGCGTGCAGAGGGGGGGGCCGACGGTGCGTTGGCCCCGGGCATCCATTGGATGGGGGCATCAATCAGAGGCTATTGCTCTCCCCAATGTCACCCAGATGCCTAAATTTTTCCACCTGAATTTAACAAATTGTTTTGCTAAGGGGGGGGGGGGGGGGGGGGGGCGTCACAATCAAATCCAGTGACTACCGACATGTACCTTGTGTCAGGGTGAGGTGACTGCGCTCCCAGACTCCCCCGCGGTGGGGAAACCGCTCTATCTGCCGCGCGGGCGGGCGGCCCGGGACTGCGCATGTCCAAGGAAGGGGGAGCTCCTCACATGCAGGGAAAGGCCCCGCCCCCTGATCTGCGTGCTGAGATGTTGACCAATGAAAAAAGATTGAGGACCGGAGGGACTGTGGTTCTCCAGCCAATCAGAGCTCCTCACATGCAGGGAAAGGCCCCGCCCCCTGATCTGCGTGCTGAGATGTTGACCAATTAAAAAAGATTGAGGACCGGAGGGACTGTGGTTCTCCAGCCAATCAGAGCTCCTCACATGCAGGGAAAGGCCCCGCCCCCCTGATCTGCGTGCTGAGATGTTGACCAATGAAAAAAGATTGAGGACCGGAGGGACTGTGGTTCTCCAGCCAATCAGAGCGCGGGCTTTGTGTGAGTGATAATTGAGCTTTCACACCGACGGAATCTTCCTCCTGTCTCCAACATCTGTGAGTAAAACACTTTCTTTCCTCCCCCTTTCCATTTCTTTTTTCATTCTGACCATCAATTGGTCACTTGCAGCAACTGAAGGGAAAGGAAGTGAATCCAGGGAGGGTTCAGACTCTGGAAAGCTTGGCCCAGGTCTCTCTCTTAAAAATATTGACATCCTTTGCTCCCTCAGTTTGACACATGAAATGAAATGAAAATCGCTTATTGTCAGGGGCTGTTTAGCACAGGGCTACATTGCTGGCTTTGAAAGCAGACCAAGGCAAGCCAGCAGCACGATTCGATTTCTGTAACAGCCTCCCCAAACAGGCGCTGGAATGTGGCGAATGCGGAATGTGACAATAAGCGATTTTCATTTCATAAGTAGGCTTCAAATGAAGTTACTGTGAAAAGCCCCTAGTATTGACCAGGACACGGGGGTAACTCCCCTGCTCTTCTTCAAAATAGTGGCTGTGGGATCTTCAACATCCACCTAATAGGGACAGACAGAGCCTCAGTTTAACAACTTATTTGAAAGAAGGCTGTTCTGACAGTGAAGCACTCCCTCAGTTCTGAGTGTGATTAGGGATTCAGTCATTCACCCCAACTGCTGACACACCAGCGAGTTCACTCTGGGGAGAGGCTGTTCACCTGCTCTGTGTGTGGGAAGAGATTCTCTCAATTAACCAACCTGCTGACACACCAGAGAGTTCACTCCGGGAAGAGGCCGTTCATCTGCAGTGTGTGTGGGAGGGGATTCACTCAGCCATCCATCCTGCTGAGACATCAGTGAGTTCATACAGGTGAGAAGCCATTGACCTGCCCTCTGTGTGGTAAGGGATTCAGTCATTCACCCCAACTGCTGAGACACCAGCGAGTTCACACTGGGGAGAGACCATTCACTGCTCTCTGCACACAGCGGTTTAGAACATCATCTACATTGAAATGAAAATCACTTATTGTCACAAGTAGGCTTCACTGAAGTTACTGTGAAAAGCCCCTAGTCGCCACATTCCGGCGCCTGTTCAGGAGGCTGGTACGGGAAGTTATATTCAAAATGTTTTCCTTTCTCATAATATTTCTCAGTATATTAGGCCTTATTCTTGAGTCTTTGGGGCATACAATCAAGATTTGCCCCGGGCATCACCAGACCTCTGCACGCCACTGTTCAAAACCCTTTTGTTTTCAAGAAAACTATTCGCCACAGTGCATGGGCACCTCATAGAATTCATAGGATTTACAGTGCAGAAGGAGGCCATTCAGCCTATCGAGTCTGCACCAGCTCTTGCAAAGAGCACCCAAGCCCTGCCTCCACCCTATCCCCATAACTCAGTCACCCTACCTAACCTTTTTGGACACCAAGGGCCATTTATCATGGCCAATCCACCTAACCTGCACATCTTTGGACTGTGGGAGGAAACCGGAGCACCCGGCGGAAACCCACGCAGACACGGGGTGAACATGGAGACTCCGCACAGACAGTGACCCAAGACAGGCATTGAACCTTGGAACCTGGAGCTGTGAAGCATCTGTGCTAACCACTGTGCTACCATGCTGCCCTGTTCCTTTATGACTTTTCCCTCTGTCCCCTGTGTAAAGTATGAGGGAATATTTTTCATGCTAAATGTGTTGAGCTTAGAAAATTGAAACTAAACTTGTTGAAAGATATAAAAGGACACAGATATGTCCAGTGTAGTAGCAGTTGTTGAGTCCACTGATGTAGCACAAGCAAGCTGAAAAACACTGAAGAACACAGTACAGAGCTGAGGGTAGGTTGTCGCCCAAGTGTTTGAAACCGTGCCCATGGACCTCAGGTTAGTTTTGCCCTGGCTGCTGCTGGCTGAGGATGAGACAAACTCTACAAGAAGATTAGACTAAATGCCTTGTGAGAAAGACAAAGTTTGATGGACTTTGTGTCTCATTGTGATCACCAATTTGTAATTTCTGCCTCAATTGTATCTGCTATTTAATGTATAATTTATATTCAACCGTAATTTCCCAGTTAATTCCTGATTAATTCATGTTAATTCTGTACGTTAGAGAATGGGACAGAATGTATTTAGTAAAATAAAAGAAAAATACAGCGGATACTGAAAATCTGAAAAAACCCAGAAAATGCTGGAAAATCGCAGCAGGTCTGGCAGCATCTGTGGAGAGAGAAACAGAATCAACATTTCGAGTATGTATGACCTTCCAGGATATGGGGAGGAAGGCATGATCACAATAAATGGTGGAGTAGGCTCGAAAAGGGCTGAATGGTCTCCCCCTGCTCCTATTTTCTATGTTTCTATCTGTCTCCTAAACAGGTGGCACCTGAAAATTTGGCAACCCTCACCAGTTCCATTTGAAGAAGTCTTACAACATCAGGTTAAAGTTCAGAGCACAGCTCCTTCATCACTCACCTGATGAAGGAGCTGCGCTCCGAAAGCTAGTGATTCCAAATAGACCTATAGGACTTTAACCTGGTGTTGTAAAACTTCTGACTATGCACACTCCAGTCCAACGCCAGCATCTCCACATCATGAGTTCCATTTGCGGCATGTAGACGTCCTGAACTAAAATTCCCCTTGATAACGGGTTCAAAATCTATGCGCAGCCTGGAACTCACAAGTTTCTGATTTCATTTTCGGAGTGCAGCCAGGTGAGTTGAATTGATATATGTACTGGGGCTTGTAAGTGTAGTTGGTTGCTTAATGGTGAATGAACGTAGCTGACTTATCTTCCTGGGATTTTATCTTAGAGCTTCCAGCAACATTAAAAATTGCAGTTGAGGCATTAAAAGTAAATCACATACTTAATGAAGACTAGCTTTGAGGAAAAAAAAGCAGAGCTGATGTTCTTTTCGCATGCGAGATTTTGAACTGTCTTTGAAGCTCACCAAATCTAACTTCGACCCAGAAATGGAGAGATGGAGTGCACTCTTGGAGATGCACTCATCCAGGCAAGTATTTTATCACTCTTCTGTAGGAGGTAGAGCCAGGATCTGAGTGACTCATCACAGAATACCTAACCTCTGGCCTGATATAGTAGCTATTCATGTGGTTGGTCCAATTCGGCGTCTGCTTAACAGGGACCCCCCTCGGATGTTGACAGTGATGATGACACCATTTACAATCTTATGTACCTTTACTTACCTCTTCCCAGTGCTGAAAACCTGTATTTTATGTAGCCATTTCTCATAATTTGGGACTACTTTTGTAACTTTCCAGGACATGAAATTTTTTATTTGTTTATGGGCGGCACAGTGGCACAGTGGTTTATACTGCTGCCTCAACAGCAGGGCCATAGGTTCAATTCTGGCCTTGGGTCACTGTCTATGTTGTCACGTGAGAGTACCCTTTAAGAAATGGATGTTTAAGAAATGTACCTTTAAGAAATTGAGCTGCTCATGTTACTGGAGTGGTGTCAGAATGTGGGTGGAGCTGAGCTCTACTTCTGCTCTTTTAGTTTCAGATTGAGGAAGCTTGGGTGTGTCTGTGTTTTTTAGTGAGCTGAATCTGAAGTTATAAGTGAGCAGCACTGCTGTGATCTCTGCCATCAAAGGACTATCTATGGATCATTTGGGTGAACTCAGAATTGTAAAAGGTCTCAGTATTGAATATAAATCTAATGTGCTCCTGTTTGAAGGTTTGTTAAGTCTTTTGGATGTTCAAAGGACAGCATACAGGTCATTTAGTGTTGTATTCTTTGGGGGTGTATTTGATTTACTGGTTGCTAAGATATTCACTGTTTGTTTTAAAAAGGTTAACTTGAGTTCATAGAATAAACATTGTTTTGTTTTAAAGAACCACTGGTCCATTTTCTGCTGTTCCATACCTGTAGAGTGAGCCATGTGCTCCCCATATCACAATCTATTAAAAGTTGTGGGTCAGGTGAACTCCATGATACACTTTGGAATTCTCTAAACCCTGGCCCATAACAATGTGGAGTTTCCACATTCTCCTCCGAGTGCTCCAGTTTCCTCCCACAGTCCAAAGATGTGCAGGTTAGGTGGATTGGCCGTGTTAAATTGCCTTTCGTGTCCAGGGATGTGAAGGTTAGGTTAAGGGATTATTGGGAAGTGTATTTGGATGGGGTGCTCTTTCAGAGGGTCGATTAGACAGGATGGGCCAAATGGCCTCCTTCTACATTGTAGGGATTCTATGATCCTATGATGGGATGTGAGCATCGCTGGCTGGGCCGGCATTTATTGCCCACCCCTGAGGGAATTTAAGAGTAAACCACATTGCTGTGAGTCTGGATTCACATGTAGGCCGGACCAGGTAAGGATGAAGATTTCTTTCTCTAAAGGACATTAGTGAACCAGATGGGTCTTTACAACAATCAACAATGGTTTCCTGGTCATCACTAGACTTTTAATTCCTGATTTTTATGGAATATAAATCTGCCATGGTGGGATTTGAGCATTACCCTGGGTCTCTGGATTGTTAATCCAGTGACAAAACCACTACGTCTCTGCCTCCCCGAATACCTCACCTTCTGTTTCGATGATCAGAAGGGGACACAGTACTCAAAACGTAGTTTAACTCATGCCCTATAAAGCATGAGGTTGGCAGGGTCTGACCTCTACCTGACTATTTTGACGAGCTGGTTCAGCATGTTTCGCTGTTTCATATCTTCAGCAACCTAGACCCCATCCTGTGGAAGTTCCTTCCTATAAAGCTCTCCACCTCTCGCTCGACATCCATCACTCCCTCTGGTTCGGCGTCCTATTTTTATTGTTTCTCTGTTAAATGTAATATGATGTTTTTCTCCGTTCAAGTTCAAGGTGTTATAACAATGAAAGTAGTTGTTGTTGATTACTTCCCTGCACACCTGGGCATAAGACCTGAAGTCAGAGGAGCAGATGGAGGCCATTTGGCCCATCAGGTCTAGTCCGCCATTTAATGAGACCATTCATGACTGATCTGATATGATAATCTTCCACTCCACTTTCCCACCTTATCCCCATAACACTCGATTCCCTCATTGACAAGTTGAGTATTGAATCAGTTAAAACCCTTAGGCGACTTTTGATTTCATCCTGAGCTACTTCAACATTGCTTACAGAGCGTTTCAGTCCCATGCGTTTTCTTCCCTGATGCAGAATGTTATCATTGTCGGCATTAAACTTAGCCAAAACTAAAACTGGTTTTGAGCTGACTCCCCACGCTCAACATCCGCAAGTTTGCTATCATCTGTGAGTTTGACTAATTTGCACTGATCTTCCAAATCCAAGTTGCCGATATAGGTTAAAAGTTATTTGGGAACTGAGAGCGGCTCAACACAACATAACTCCTCCAACGAATTCTTGATACTTTCCATTATTCCACAGATTTCTTACCCATTCCAAGACGTTACACGGAACACCCACCCTTTTGAGCGTAAACCGCAGCCTCTCAAGTGGAACTTTGTCAAACATCTTTGGGAAATCGAGCTATATCATATCACGGACATTTCAATTTGGGAGAGAGTGCAGGAGGTTGCGTGGACAATTGGTAGGTCACCTGCTAGCTGTTCCCACCAAGTTTCAGTTTGTTGAGATTAAAGGATGGAAAATCATTCATGAGCATTGAAATGATTTATGATTAAGGGTTTGCAATCGTGAACCTCTACATTAAGAGCACTGAGTTCATCCTTCCTGCCTGATGGAAATACAGAGATTAGCACTACTCCACGTGACTATCTGGTACTGACAGGTTAAAAGAGCCTGACAGAGGCAACACAGCTAGAGTGGTGCTTCAGCAGGACTCCAGATAAGCATTTGAACCACAGTTAGTTACGTGGAAATATAAACATTATTTTCTACTCATATCAAGTGCTTTTTGTTAATGTCCCAAAGGACAAGTCTCAGAAGTTTACTATTCAGATAAGCATGAAATTAGGCTATTTAGCTTGTCATGTCAACACCATCTCTCTGCAAGAACAACTTAGCTATTCCCACTTCCCCGCCTCTCCCTCAGAACCTGGCAAATTATTTATCTTCAGATAATCATGCTCTCCTCTTTTAAAAGCCCCAATTCAGTCTGCCTCCACCACACTCTCAGACAGTGAATTCCAGATCCGAAACACTCACAGCAGCAAACACTTTTCCTCATGTCGCCTTTGGATCCATTGACATTCACCTTAAAGCGGTATCCATTGATCCTCACCCATCTACCAATAGGAACAGTTTCTCCCTATTTACCCTGGTCACCTCGGTCAAGTCCCCTCTCAACCTTCTCTCCTCCGAGGAGAACAGGCCCAGCTTCT
The DNA here is from genome assembly GCF_902713615.1 of Scyliorhinus canicula. NCBI lineage: Eukaryota > Metazoa > Chordata > Chondrichthyes > Carcharhiniformes > Scyliorhinidae > Scyliorhinus > Scyliorhinus canicula. Next base: position 39,398,071 of record NC_052148.1, on the reverse strand, counting down.
CCAGCCTATGCATGTCACTGAAGGCCCTCATTCTTGGAGACATTTTCATAAATATTTTCTGCAGCCTCTCAAATGCCTGGCATCCTTTCTAAAGTGTGGTATCCAGAATTGGATACAATACCTCAGTTGAGGCCGAACCAGTTCTTTATATTTTTTTTTTTTTTTTTTTATTTTTATTTTTATAAATTTAGATTACCCAATTATTTTTTCCAATTAAGGGGCAATTTTAGCGTGACCAATCCACCTACTCTGCACATTTTTGGGTTGTGGGGGCGAAACCCACGCAGACACGGGGAGAATGTGCAAACTCCACACGGACAGTGACCCAACCAGTTCTTTATAAAGGTTTATTTTGTTATTCCTTCACGGAATGTGGGCGATGCTGCCTGGATCAGCATTTCATTGCTTTCCCCTCAGCGTCTTCCTTTCAAAAGAGGTGATGGACTGCCTTCGTCAAACCGCTGCAGTCCATGCAGAGTAGGTACACCCACAGTGCTGTTAGGAAGGGTGTTCCATGACCCTGACAATGAAGGAATGGCAATATAGTTCCAAGTCGGGATGTTGTGGCTGAGAGAGGAATGTGAAGCTAGCTGGTGGTGTTCCCATGCATCGATTGCCCTGGTCCTGTTTGAGTAGGTGGCAGAGGTCACGTGTTTGGGAGGCACTATCGAAGGAGCAGTGGTGAGTTCTCACAGTGCATCTTGTTGGCACTGCATCGTTGGTTATTGGAGTGAATATTCAAGCTGGTGGACAGGGTGCCAATCAAGCTGGCTGTTTTGTCCTGGATGATGTCAAACAGCATTCATCCAGGAAAGTGAGAAGAGTTCCATCACACTCCTGACACTTGTGCCTTGTAGATGGTGGACAGACTTTGGGCAGTAAGGAGGTGAGTTATTCAACTGAAGATCCCCAGCCTCTGACCTGCACTTGTAGCCACAGTATTTATTTGGCTAGTCCAGTTCAGTTTGAGGTCAATGATAACCTTAAGGATGTTGATAGTGGGGGATTCAGCAAAGGTCATGCTATTTTGGCTAGATTCTTTTTTTATTGCAGATGTTAATTGCATGGCACTTATCAGCCCAAGCCTAGATATTGTCCGGGTCTTGCTGCAAAAGGACATGGACTACTTCAGTATTTAAAGAGTAGCAAATGGCGCTGAATATTGTTGACATTATGCTGGAAGGAAGGCCATTCATGAAGAAGCTGAAGATGGTTGGGCCTAGGACACTACTCTGAGGTACTCCTGCAGTGATGTCCTGGGGCAGAGATGATTGACCTCCAACCACCCCAACCATCTTCCTTTGTGCCAGGTACGACTCCAACCAGTGGAGAGTTTTCCCCCTGATTCCCATTGACTCCAGTTTAGCTAGGGCTCCTTAAAGCCATACTTGGTCAAATGCTGCCTTGGCATCAAGGGCTGTCACTCTCACCTCACCTCTGGAGTTCCATGTTTGAACCAAGGCTGGGATGAGATCAGGAGCTGAGTGGCCTTGGAGGAGCCCAAACTGAGCGTCAGTGAGCAGGTTACTGGTAGGTAAGTGCTGTTTGATTGCAATGTCCACCCATTGCTGATCGAGAGTAGACTGATGGGGCAGTAATTGGCTGGATTGGATTTGTGTTTTCCACACTGCCGGTTGGGATGGATCATAGAATTTAGAGTGCAGAAGGAGACCATTCGGCCCATCGAGTCTGCACCAGCTCCTGAAAAGAGCACCCTACCCAAGGTTAACACCTCCACCCTATCCCCATAACCCAGTAACCCCACCCAACACTAAGGGCAATTTTGGACACTAAGGGCAATTTCTCATGTCCAATCCACCTAACTTGCACATCTTTGGACTGTGGGAGGAAACCGGAGCACCCGGAGGAAACCCACGCACACAGGGGGAGGATGTGCAGACTCCGCACAGACAGTGACCCAAGCCAGAATCGAACCTGGGACCCTGGAGCTGTGAAGCGATTGTGCTATCCACATTGCTATCCACAGTGCTATCCACAATGCAGGTTCGATGCTGCACAAGTCTTCAGTGCGCCATAACATCCTTGCTTTTATATTCTATGCCTCTATTTATAGGGTCCGGGACCTATGCTATCACGTGAATGAATTTTGTACGTGTAGCCCCAGGTCGCTCTGCCCTACACCTCTTTAGAAATGTTTCTGATTGTAATAGAAAGAGTTGCATTTCCTGACCTCAGGATATCTCAAAGCGTTTCCTCACCAATTAAATCTTTTTGATTTTAACTATCTAATATAATGCAAGAAAACACAGCAGCCTATTTGAAAACTGTAGGTTTTCACAAACAATAATGAAATGAATGACTTGATAATCTGTTTCTGCAATGTTGCATGAAGGATAACTACCTTGCTCTTCTTTGAATAATATCCCAGACTATTTCACAGTTAACTATGATGTGGAGATGCCGGCATTGGACTGGGATGAGCACAGTAAGAAGTCTTACAATACCAGGTTTACATCCAATAGTTTTTTTTCGAATCACTAGCTTTCGGAGCACAGCTCCTTCATCTGGTGATGAAGGTGGGGTTGGGGCAGGAATTCAGTGCTGAGGTATTCCAGCACATCCCCTGTGGGAGGCACCACCCCCGCCTCACTTCCTCCTCCCTTGGAGTGCTCGATGCCCCTTGGGCTACTCATGATGGAGGTGAGGCTGGAGTGAGCTCCGGATGCTCCACCCGTTACCTGGTGCTGCCAGTCCTGGACGCCCACTCTCATCTCAACCAGGGACTCGATGTCCTCAACTATGGAACTCAGAGACGGGGCTACGTCCCTCAGCAAGTGAATTACATCTCTCTGCACCTCGGTCATGTCCCTCTGTGACTGGCCCATGTCAGTCAGCGCCCGGCCAATGCTCTCGATGCCCTCAGTTATGATCCTTTGTGACTGGGCCGAGCTCTGGGGCGCTGCAGCTGTGTCCTTGTGGGCCCGGTAACCCTGTTCTGAGCCTCAGCTATTGACTGCACAGTGATCCCAATCCTTGGACATCTTTTTTTTAATAAATTAAAAGTAACAATTAATTTCTTTTCCAATTAAGGGGCAATTTAGTGTGGCCAATCCACCTACTCTGCAAATCTTTGGGTTGTGGGGGTGAAACCCACACAGAAACGGGGAGAATTTGCAAACCCCACACGGGCAGTGACTGGGGGCTGAGATCAAACCGGGTCCTCGGCGCCGTGAGGCAGCAGTGCTAACCACCGCGCCACCGTGCTGCCTGGCCTTGCATGTCTTGACCCATGGCTGTGACGTTTTCACTCACGGCTTCCACCGCAGACACCGCCCGTTCAGTATTGGCCTCGGTACCACGCATTGTCGGCATGATTTCCTGCACCTGTAGGCATTGGAAAGTCACTGACACCTCCTCCCATAGATCCTGGCTCTGCATCTACATCCCAACCAGTGATGGGATCATACTTTCCTGAAACGCGTTATCTGTCCGGACTGCAGCTGGTTCCTGGGATCGGTCCTCCGACAGTCCGGTCCCTTGGGAGTCCCTACCTCCATCTGATATGCTGCAGCATGTGTGACGCGTGCACCAGAATGTGACCCAGGAGCCTCTTCACTAAAATGCCCCACCGAGGTGTTAGTATCTGTGATGGTGGAGGGTGCAGGTGAATGCAGTGTTGATAAGGCACTGTCTTTCGGACTGGTGCTCTGGGGTGTGCTAGGGTGTGGCTGGGGGCTGGGTACCCAGATGGGCCAGGGGGTCTGGTGATGATCCCGCAAGACTAAAGACAAAGCGCATGGTGAGACCTTGGGAAGGAGTGGTCGAGTGGAGAGGGGTGACTCACTTGCCAAATGGACATCATTTTGCATTCGAGGCTCACTTGGTTGTCACATACCAACCTTCGCCTCGGAGATGGTCTCGATGCACCTCTCCGGCTAATTCCATTGCCCTCTGCTTGGCAGGGCTGAGAGCCCGAATGTCAGAGACGCCCCCTCCGCCCTTCTCCCATTCTTTTCTGTTGTGAGCCGCCCTTTCCTAGGGGACAAAATACATGTTGAGATGCATGGAGGTGAGTTACACGATGGGGGGCAGGGGTGTGTGTGTGTGGGGCGGGGGGGGGGGGGGGGGGGGGGGGGGGGAGGAGGTCTGGAGCTGGTAGAATGAATGTGCAATACACATGTCCAGTGAGGTCAATACAGGTGTTGGGGTTTGGTTCAGGGGGTATGTGAGGGAGATGCAAACAGGTTTGTTTTGATTGGCTTCTATGGGAGTGAGGGTGTGATGTAAGGAGTGAGGGACAGGAGTCATGCCAGGGGAACAGAGGTGGTGACTCACACGAGCAGCCCTAAGGAGGTTGTTCATCGCCTTGCGGCACTGCGTGCCAGTCCACCTGGTGAGGCTCACCGCACTAAATGTCTGGGCCACCTCCACCCAGGCCCGGTTGCCGACCCCAGGCAGGAGCCTCCTTCCCACCCCGGGGAAGAGGATTTCTCCTCCGCCGCATCCAACATTCTCTTAAGTTTTGCATCTGCAAAGTGTAGTGCTGCTCTTTGTGAAACCATCTTCTTGGCTGGAATGAGAGTGTGTGGGGAGTGGAGTGCTGAGAAGCAGCTCCAGTTTGTCAAGCTCTCCAACGTCAATTCCAGCCCCAGCAAATCCGACGCTGGCAGGAATGAGAATTGCTCTAGACTCATCTGAGCAGAATGCTGGACCATTAGCATGCCCTGAATTGCTCCAGAAATAGCACCCCAAATGGCAAAGCGAACTGCACACAATTCAGTCGCGGTGTCAACTGGACTCTCCGATTGGCAATGCCAAAATCGCATTGGGCGATTGGCCGGAGAATCCGTTTTGACACCGGAATCTGGGGCGGCGTCTGTTTTCGGATGCTCTGCCCCTCCAAAGGGGATGTCACCTGAAGGCCCTTCCCTGATGCTCCGTCCCCGATGGGCCTAGTTCACAACGGCGTGGGGCCCGTGTGCTCTGAGGTTTCGTTAACCCGTGTGGCAGCTGCGGACTGTGTCCAGAGCCACCACAGTCCGGGGGAGGGGGGGGGGGGGGGGAGCCTGGTGGGGAGTGTCGAGGGGGTTTACAGGGGGACACTATTTGGCAGGCCGGTCAACACGGTAGCATAGTGGTTAGCACAGTTGCTTCATAGCTCCAGGGTCTCAGGTTCAATTCACGGCTTGGGTCACTGCCTGTGTGGAGTCTGCACGTTCTCCCCGTGTCTGCGTTGGTCTGCTACGGGTGCTCCGGTTTCCTCCCGTAGTCCAAAGATGTGCGGGTTAGGTGGAGTGGCCATGATAAATTGCCCTTAGTGTCCAATAAGGTTAAGTGGGGGTTACTGGGTTATGGGGATAGGGTAGAGACGTGGGCTTGAGTGGGGTCCTCTTTGTAAGGGCCGGTGCAGACTCAATGGGCCGAATGGCATCCTTCTGCACTGTAAATTCTATGATTCTATGACACATTACATTACAGCGCGTGGCCGGCATCATGTTGTACGACGTGACCGCTGCAGGTCTTCGTCATGCGCATGCGTGGCCTCGGACTCAGCAGTTCTCTGTCCGTACCTGCAGGGAAAGCCTGGGGTTTTACATGGCATGGCTGCTAGTCCTCCACCGGGCAGAGCATCTTTTTTTGGTCGTAATACTAGACACATGCTCTGGACATAGCCTCAAAATGGGAGAATCCAGCCCTTAGTCTCTCAAATGGAGAATTTCGCCTAAATTAATGACTGTCTTGCAAGAGCATTTCTCTCCCTGTCCACTATTGGTAGCTGCACGATTTCACTTTTACCGTCATGCATAGGAAGAAAGGGAAAACACATTTCATGATTTATTGCATCACTGAATAAACTAGCAAAGTACTGTGAATTTGGCCAGACTTTGGATGGTATGCTTTGTGACCGATTAGTTTGTGGCCTCAGGAATGAAGCCATTAAAAGGAAATTGTTGACTGAAGGTGCATCAACTCTAAAATCTGCTGTAGAAATTGGAACGTCTATAGAACCTGCTGCAAGAGAAGCTTCGCTGATTGGAGTTCGAGCTAAAGTCTCAAAGATGGAGTCTGCGATAAGCAGGTCCATCAAGAACCTGCCATGTCATCGCTGCAACCAACTGGGACATGTGGCTGGAGATTGTGGAGCAAGGAGAACAAACGCAGAAATTGTGGTAAAGTTCGTCACATTACCAAGGCGTGTTGGTCACGACAACCTTCATCAGCACAAAGGAAGTGTACCAAGAAAAATACTGCAAAGTCTACAGGGCGAGTTCACCAGTTAAGTGATCCAACTGAAGACTCATCGAGTACCGAAGTGTCAAGTCAGCTTAAGGAATTGAAACTCAGCATTCTATCAGTACAAAGAGACGAACAATGACTTTGGGTCTATCTAAAATTAAATGGGAACACTATTAGGATAAAAGCGGATACGTGCAACTCAGTATCACTTATACCTGAATCAATATACTATCAGAAATTGAAATATTTGCCATTACAACTATCTGCTGTGGCCTTGAGGACATATACCGAGCAGGTGGTGGCGCTGAAGGGCTTCAGCACGGTAACTGTGAAAGTTAATCAGCAAAATGAGGAGTTGCTTCTTCACATTGTTCAAGGAAACTTTCCAGCTTTGTTTGGGAGATCTTGGTTAAGGATGATTAAGCTAAACTGGGCCATTATTAACCAACTTATTGATGCTACGAACGATCTTCGACCATTTCTGAGAAAGCACGCACCGTACCATACACTTTTTGAGCTAAAGTGGAAGTAGAGCCTGAGAGGTTATTGAAGGCAGGAGGCGTTGAGCCAGTGATTGGGCAACTCCAATTGTCCCAGTCTTAAAGAAGGATGGTTTAGATTAATATGCGGCAATTTCAAAATGACTATTAACCCTGTAGTATGTGCTGATCAATGCTGTCTACCACTTATCGAAGATCTTTTTGCAGGCTCCTCAGCCGGTCAAGAATTTAGCAAAATGGATCTCTCCCAAGCCTATCTGCAAATAAACGTAACTATTGAGTCTCAGCTGTCACTGACTATAGTAACACATGAGAGTGTGTTTCAGACTCAGAGTTATTGGTTCATTATAACCAAAATTGAAGTTGCAGCCTTTTGCGATGCACCACCCTATGGGGTTAGTGCAGTTGATTTGCATATAATGCCTTCAGGTGAAGAGCGACCAATAGCATTTGCTTCCAGGACATTGACTAGCGCCGAGTTAACTATGCTAAACTTGAGAGAGAATTTCTCAGCATTATCTTTTGTTTTCGAAGGTTTCACCATTATTTATTTGGCCGTCAATTTATTCTATTGACCGACCATGGTCCCTTAACACCAAATTTTGGGCCGCAAAAAGGGATTCCTTCATTCGCTGCTAGTCAATTACAACATTGGGCGTTAATCTTGTTGGCACATAGTTATGTCATTGAACAGCTTACGTCTGAACAGCAAATGTGGACCCTTTGTCTAGACTGCAGCTGCAACAATACCAAAATGATAAACACGAATCTGGTGAACATTTCAACACTATATCCTATCTATCTCATGTGGAAAATTTTCCGGCAACGTCTTCTCAGTTGTAAAATTTTACCAGAACAGATCCGGTGTTGGGGAAGATGTTTAACATGATTCAAAAGGGCGCTCTAACACAAGGGCACAGAAAGAATCCACACCTTAAACCCTATCTTACCTGGCGTCCTGAGTTGACAGTGCAAAATGGAGTATTGTTGTGGGGTATTAGTGTGATCATTCCGCCTTATTTAGGGAATAGAATCCTGGGACAGCAGCACAAGGGCCATTCCGGTGTAATGGGAATGAAGGAGTTGGCGAGAAGCTACTTCTGGTGGCCTGGATTGAATGCCCAAATAAAGGAGAGGGTGAGGTTACGCCAATCCTGTGCTGCGTTTACAAATGTACTCAACTATAATCTTAACATCCATGGCAATGACCTACCAGGCCATGGCAAAGAATCCATCCATGTCAATCGTGCGGGACGGGTTGAAGGACACGTATTTTTGGTCATGGTTGATGCACTTTCTAAGTGGATGGCGGTTGCCATCATGAATTCGACAACTACGGAACAGACCAGAGAATGTCTTGGCGAGATATTTGCAAGATTCGGGCGACGTGAACAATTTGTGAACGATAATGGTACTGAGCTCGCATCAGACGATTTCGAGGAATACCTGAAGGGGTGTGACATCCAGCAGATCAAATCTGCCGTTGACCATCCAGCTACCAACGGCTTAGCTGAACGGTTCATACAATCGCTCAAGCCTGCAGTGAAGGTTTCAAGATTCTCTATCTAATCATGTCAATAGCATTCTAACGACATACAGAAACACTGTGCATTCAGCAACTCAAAACGCACCGGCTATACTGATGTTCAAAAGGAAACTACACACACAGTTCAACCTTTTGACTCCCAATTCAACTTCAGATATAGTCAGGCAACAACATCAGACGCATGTGGCTCGAAGGGACCAACATTCCAAAAGCAGAATCTTTGATTGTGGGGAACTTGTTCGTGTGAGAAATTACACCTCAGGTGAAAAATGGACTCCGCCCATTGTATTGGCCAAAATGGATCCGAATTCATTTACTGTACAATCTGATGATGAATGAATTTGGTGTTGGCACATTGACCAATTATTGCCTGCGCGTAGTGAGAGTACAGAATCTATACCAGATGTTTTCACCACAGAGAGTATGGACAGTGACACGCCCGGCTTAAGGACTACAACTGCCGAAATTACAGAATCTGTTACGACAGATTCACACAACCAGAGACAGTTCCTGAATTGCTTCTGCCAGATGTAACCCTGAACACTGTATAGGAAGACACTCCTTATACCCGTAAGATCGAGTTCCTGAACATCGCGCTCTGCCAAAATGAGGCAGAGGTCCAACCAAGAGACTGTCTCACTGATGTACATATGTATCCGAACATAACCATGTTAGTTACGGCATAATGTGTTGGATCTGTGTTAAAATATTTGATTCAGTGTTAATGCCGGTGACACTGAAGGAGTAAAGAGGCAGGGGTGTTATGTATCAGAGTAACATCATTGGCTGGTGTAATGTCACATGTTAAGCAATGACATCATCGGAGCGTTTCGCGGGCTTTTGTGCCCTGTTTGAGCAGCATCTTACAAACTCAATGTGTGACACCTCTGATTATCTCCCTTTGCCGCTATAACAAAGAATAAAACAGACTCCGCCATGGATCTGAGTCACATTTTCCAATTCTCTTGTGTCACCAGCCAAAGGACCTGACATGTATTCTCTTTGGTAGTTCCAAGGCTGGGAAAGCAAACAAAAGTGAATCTCTCACTAGCTTCTATTCATTTTTTTCAGCACGTTTTAGGTGTCAGCATACAATTTTTAATGAGTTGATTTCCACATTTAACAACAATTGCAACAACCTAATCAACAAGGTGATGATAAATCCACCTAATTATTGCTTGTGCATATTGTCCACAAATAATTAAACATATTGCAAAACATGAGAAGTCAGATTTACAAAGTATTGGGAAATCTAGTCACTCATCCAGTCACTGGAATATTTTAGGTCGTTGAGAAGGTTCATTATTATAAAGGAGCTGCTAGGTGATGACATGATGTATACTGAACCAATGTGTTTCATCATTAGTACGTTGAAGTATGCAAAGTGTTTATAGAAATCTCAGCACTTATGATTGAAGGTGAGCAGAAATATGGCAAAACAATATTGTCATAAAGCTGATAGGCACTAGAGGGCAGCAAAGAATGCAGAATGAAAGGCAACCGTAATGTGCCTCAATGTGCCTGGATAGCCCAGTCTCAGGTAGTCTAAATAAGGAAGCACGGAAAATGCGGAAATTCTTTGACCAATCAAAATGATGATTTTTGACAAACCAAATTGTACCATCAAAGGCTCTCCTCAACTCTTTAAATGTCCCAAGGGAGGTGTGCAACATTTACAGAAAGTTACAAGAAGATAACGTTGTTCGTTGCCTTTTGAAGTTGATGGACTTCCGGGATACCCATCTCACATTACGGTCAATAATATTCAGCCTTGACCAACTAGGGTTCGCTATGCAGGGGAGCATGGCAAACAAACCCATGCGGTGTTGCTTACAGGCTAGTGGGGTGGGGGGGCCTTTCATTCTAAAGCACTCAATGCACATCCAAGAGATCCAGCATCAAGGAGTAGGGGTTCCTCTCAGAGGCACCCTGCTGCACTTCCTCCTGCCCCCCCATTCCTTCCCCCCCCCTCATTCCGCTATCAATCACCCGTGCCCTGAACTCCAGTGATAATCTCGCTGACCTCGAGTGAGTGTCGTAACGGCAGCAGTTGCCACCTCCCCAGTGGGCCCCGCATTCAATTGAGCTGCGGAGAAAGCTCAGCGCCTCTCTCCAGTTAAGAGTCTGAGTGGCATCTAATATGACAGGCCTTCCATAAAAGAGGCAATCCAGGGCTCACGCCAGCTCTCCAGCCAGTGGCCAATGTCCCCACTGTCTATATTAAATGCTGCCCCTTGTCTCAAATCCTTTTGTCATCCCCTAGCTAAAGTGGTTAATGAGTTTTGGGGCAGCACAAGTGGATAGCACTGTGGCTTCACAGCTCCAGGGTCCCAGGTTCGAGTCCCCGCTGGGTCACAGTCTGTGTGGAGTCTGCACGCTCTCCCCGTGTGTGCGTAGGCATCCTCCGGGTGCTCCGGTTTCCTCCCACAGTCCAAAGACGTGCAGATTAGGTGGATGGGCCATGATAAATTGCCCTTAGTGTCCAAAAAGGCTAGGAGGGTGATTGGGTCATGGGGATAGGGTGGAAGTGAGGGCGTAAATGGGTCGGTGCAGACTCGATGGGCTGAATGGCCTCCTTCTGCACTGTGTTCTAAGTTCTAAGTTCGGGATTCCCCCCCCCCCCCCCTCGCTGGGTGGGAGAATCGGCGGAGCGCCGCGCAAATCATGCCACGCCGCCCCGACCCCCGCACACGATTCTCCCACACCCACAAAACTAGCAACGCGTGAATCGCGCCGGGCCGCTCGGAGAATCGCCGCAAACGGCGAACGGCGATTCTCCAGCCTGGATGGGCCCGAGCGGCCGGCGAAAAAAATGACAGTCCCGCCGGCGCCGTTCTACCTGCTGTTGGGCCGGCGGGACCTGGGGCTTCAAGGGCCGGGAGCGGCCTGTAGGGGGGGGGAGGGGGTTTCCAACCCCAGGGAGGCCCCCCGGAGTGGCCTGGTACATGATCGGGACCCACCGATCGGCGAGCCGGCCTCTCCGTTGCGGGCCTCCTTTCTCCCGGCTGGCGAGCCTGGATCCATCCGCCATTTTGTGGCCTGGGGGAGGACGGTCACCGTGCATGTGCTAGTTGGCGCCGGCCCAACTACGCATGCGCGGGACCCAAGGAGCCGCGTCTTTTACGCGGCGCCGTGTCTCTGACGCCGCGCTGAGGCCCCGCCCCCATAAATCGTGCAACGCCCCTGCTAGCCCCACGGAGGGGGAGAATAGAGGTCTGCGAACGGGCGCCAATGCTGGAGTAAAACACTCCGGTTTTTACTCCGGCATCGGCACTTAGACTCCCGTTGGGAGAATCCCGCCCCATATACGGCACTCACATTGCTGCCTCACAGTGCCACGAACCCTGGTTTGATTCCGGCCTTGGGTGACTGTCTGTGTGGAGTTTGCACTTTCTCCCAGTATCTGAGTGGGTTTCCTCCGGGTGCTCCGGTTTCCTCCCACAGTCTAAAGATGTGCAGGTTAGGTGGATTGGACAGGTCCCTTAGTGTCCAAAGGTTGGGTGGGGTTACAGGAATAGAGTGGGGTATTGGGCCTAGCTAGGGTAGTTTTTCAAAGGGTCGGTGTACACACGATGGGCCAAATGGCCTCCTATGGCACTGTAGGGATTCTAACTTTCTATGAATATCAGGTTAAGAATGGAAGTGAATAGTTGGTGAGTGACGGTAAAAAATGTTGGCCGGATCATGAAACTACAATGATTATTTCAGACTGGACAATAGTGCCTAAGGATGAAGTTCGCTTCCATTAAGATTATATGCTTCCATGAACAGAGAGTACATGATAAACTTCTGTTTTAGTTGGGTGATTGGGAGTTTTGCTTTATTTATCGTTATGACGGACTGGCGAACATTCTTTTTTCATTTCATTCTTCTTCATAAACTGATGTATGATTTTGTTACGTGATCTGGTCAGAGATGATCTTTCCCTGCATACATCTGAAAGGATTTAGTGAAGCATGTTGCCGAGAGTATTTACAACACAGTTGGCCAAACACATTCTTCTAATCTTCATTATCTGATTTGATGCTTGTTAGCTTTGCGTGCGGGTTTCCTAATTCTGTTTATCGCAAATCCACTTATTGTGTCATTTTGCCATTTAGTTGAACGTGTAATTATTGTCAGCATGTATTTTTCACAAGCTATCAATCATAATGTACAACAGAAGAAGTTGTGATTAACCACTGCATCTAATTTTAATAAATCATAACTGGGGTCATCCTACTTTGTTTGGAAGAATTATATTTTACTGTGCATTTAAACCGCACCTGCTCGCGTGCAAAGGCAGACTGCACACAACTGCAGTGTAAATGAGGAACCTGAAACAGGAGTGAACCTCACTTCACTCTGACTGTGGGGTCAGGCCAGGGCTTAACTCTTCCGTTACGTCGCATGGGGTGAAAAGCTGCTTCAACCCCAACAGGAGAGGCCTGAGTCTGGACAGAAATTGGACCTTGGGCCCTATTTCAATAAGCTTCATGAGCTGCAGCCATCTATTGTGGCTCCACAAGCAGGTCAGCCATTTTAGGAGTTGAATTTCCATCCATTTGCCTTCCAGCCAGTGGGACCAATTGGGGTGGTGGTAATGTCCTTGGACTAGGAATCCAAAGGCCCAGGCAAATATAAACTAGTCTCAGTCATGGTGACCGTGACAATTATCATCGACTGTTTGTGGCCAAACCCCATCTGATTCACTGATGTCCTTCAGGGAAGGAAATCTGCCAGCTTTACCCGGCCTGGCCTATGTGTGACTTCAGACACACAGCAATCTGCCTGACTCTTAACTGCCCCTCTGCAAAGGTGTAGCAAGTCACTCACTTCAAGGGCAATTAGATTTGGGCAACAAATACTGGCAATGCCCACATTCAATGAAAGAATAAATTGTTTTAAAGGTGGCAGGGGTGACGGGGATGGGGGGGAGGGCTATACAAATCATGGAGCACATCAGCTACCGGGAGTAGTATGGGGGATGGCATTATATTCTACACTTATCAATTGAATTAATACCCCACCAGACGCTGTGGTGGGATTTGAACTGCTACCCCACAGCGTTACATGCATTTCTACTTTTGCCACTGTCAGTCTTTGCCGATTTGCTAAGCCCCCATCCGCAATTGGAGATGACCTGAGCGGAACAGGAGTTAATTGAGGAAACAGGCATTAGGCCCCGGCCCTCGTAGACAAGGGCCTCGTGCTTGTTTTAGGCAGCCATCTTCAACACCTCACTATCATCCAAGGCAAAATAGATTTTGAAATTTCCCTGTGTCTCAGGCCTTGATGCTGCAAGATTGATCATTTTTACTTCTGTTTTACAATCAACCTTTGCCCCCATCAGTTTTGTTGTGGTGTGAAGTTAAACCAAATATATACATTCAAAACTAAAATATACAGCAGAACTAAGGTTTATCTGTAAATATGCCTGTGGTCAAGTTAAGAATAAAGTATATTATCTCATTCTGCTTTACACTGAAAGGAAACTATTTAATGTATACTTTTGCAGAAATAGATATCTGCTGTGAGTGGATCAGCTATAAGTTCCCATTACCCCTCATCCTGATACAGTTACAATTACAGGATCTGGTAGTATTGGCAGATTACATTTATGCTTTAGAGACTGATAGATTCTCATGTTCCATACACGTATATGGTGGGGAGTGCAGCTAAAATAACACTCAAGACCTGAATCTATGTGGATCCTAATTGTCAGCCCTGAATTGCAGAATTCAGCCAGAATTCAGCGTCGGGTAGCTCTACTCGCTGCATATGAATATTGGTTTCAACACCGCCCGGGTATGCGGATTGTCCATGCTGACTCTCTCAGTCGTCGATCATTGCCCATGAGTTTCCCATCCCCGCCAGTGGCTGATGAATTTTATGGATACCTTGCCAGTGACGGCTACGCAGGTGCGAGCATTGAATCAGCGGGATGCGAATCTGTCGAAACGTCACCACATGCATTTGAGCACTGGAATGCAGGGGACCCTCCTGTAGCCCTGCAGGCATTTTCCCAGAAACCCGCAGAGCTCAGCGTGGAGGAGAGTCTCATACTGTAGGGAGCTTGCATAGTCATCGCATCACGGGGTCAGGAGTTCCTGCTGAAGGACTGACATTGAGGTCACCCGGGCACCTCGAAAGTGAAGATGCTGGCCTATAATTATGTTTGGTGCCACAGCATTGATGGGGACATTGAGAGAGTCAGACACAGCTGCCAGGAGCCTCAGAAGCTCCCGCCAGCAGCCTCCCTTCATGAATTCATACCTCTGAACCAATTCTTGAAACCTCATCTGGTTGCCACATACCTTCTGTTTGATCCTGGATGTGAACTTGTTGTCCCAACTGTGAATTGGCAATTCTGTAATTGCAGTTTCATTGTGCACATTGTTCATTTGCTCTTCAGTTTTAAAACTTAATCTCTAGTTTCTGAGACAGTAGAATAGGTAAGGGTAGACAAACTGGCATGCACGGTTCTGTCAAACAGTAGCCCTACCGGTACTGGCACTATTGCATTGAGAGGTCATACTCTTCGAGAGAAGATTGCAATGTGTAGATCTTGCTTGGTCTGTCTGCTTTTGGGAATGAGGGATTTCACCGTGTAAATCATTTGTTCAGCTGGGCCATTAGATTTAGGATAATGAGGAGAAGAAGTGGTGGGATCACACTTCCCACACATTTCCTGAAATGGGTGACCAATAAATTGCAGGCTGTAATCCATAATGATCTCTTTCGGCACACCAAATAAACTGAAAATACCAGTTAGTGTGAGCACAACAGTAATGTTTGACATGCTGCGCAATTGTTGAATAATGGGGCATGTGGTAAAGTCATTGATGAACACAATGACGTCAGTACCATGGCCATGAAAGTGAGCAGATGCAATTTTTGATCAATGATGGTGCTTTGTGTTGACTTGGTTTATGCTCTTGAGATGCTTCACATTATTTGACACTGACTCAATGTCATTGTTCATATCCGGCCAATTGACTGTCTTGTGAGCCTTCTCATCCAATCTATGCCCTTGTGTGAGCGATGAAGTTGTTGAGGAATATCAGCTTACAAAGATTCCGGTAGGATCATCTGCCTGTCTTTGAAAATGAGTCATCAGGAGATGTGCAGCTCGTCAAGATAGGATCAAAAATGCTTTAGCATAAATGCTTCACAGCTCCAGGGTCCCAGGTTCGATTCCCGGCTGGGTCACTGTCTGTGTGGAGTCTGCACATCCTCCCCGTGTGTGCGTGGGTTTCCTCCGGGTGCTCCGGTTTCCTCCCACAGTCCAAAGATGTGTAGGTTAGGTGGATTGGCCATGCTAAATTGCCCGTAGTGTCCTAATAGTAAGGTTAAGGGGGGGAGTTGTTGGGTTACGGGTATAGGGTGGATACGTGGGTTTGAGTAGGGTGATCATTGCTCGGCACAACATCAAGGGCCGAAGGGCCTGTTCTGTGCTGTACTGTTCTATGTTCTATGTTCTAAAAAGGCCTCACGTGTTTGTAGACATGCTGAATTGAATCAGGACATGCGTCAATGACAGCTTTTCACAGATTCTGTAGTGTGGAATATTTCACTGTTTCTTCTGGTTGAAACTGGCATTTGCGTTGTGCAAAATATACCAGATCAGTTGTCGGACTTGCATTCTCTTGCAAGTGTAATGCTGCAGCCCCTTTGAAACTTCCAATTTTGTTGAAACATTCTGGATATTTTGATGTTAAGTTGCGAAATGAGGTCATAGGAGTAGTTTATGAAGTAGGTTTGCCCTGTGAAGTCTGATTAATTCCATGGTTAGTGTGCAGTCACAACATGCTGGTCGACCTATAATCACTGGGCCTTTATTTTCCACAATGTAGAACAGCCTTGCCATTCAGGAGGATTGATTGTACTTCCACTCCAGGACCATGGATCCTGCACATGGAATTATTGAACTGCTGCATACTTTCCCTCAATCCAGAGGAGCAGCCCAGCGTACCTTCACTCAATCCAGAGGAGCAGTCCAGCGTACCTTCACTCAATCCAGAGGAGCAGCCCACTGTACCTTTACAATCCAGAGGAGCAGCCCAGTGTACCTTCACTCAATCCAGAGGAGCAGCCCAGTGTACCTTCACTCAATTCAGAGGAGCAGCCCAGTGTACCTTCACTCAATCCAGAGGAGCAGCCCAGCGTACCTTCACTCAATCCAGAGGAGCAGCCCAGTGTACCTTCATTCAATCCAGAGGAGCAGCCCAGCGTACTTTACCTAAAACCAGAGGAGTATCCCAGCATACGTTCACTCAATCCAGAGGAGCAGTCCAGAGTACCTTCCCTTATTCCAGAGGAGCAGCCCAGTGTACCTTCACTCAATCCAGAGGAACAGCTCAGCGTACTTTACTTAAAACCAGAGGAGCATCCCAGCGTACGTTCACTCAATCCAGAGGAGCAGTCCAGCGTACCTTTACTCAATCCAGAGGAGAAGCCCGGTGTACCGTCAATCAATCCAGAGGAGCAGTCCAGTGTACCTTCACTCAATCCAGAGGAGCAGCCCAGAGTACCTTTACAATCCAGAGGAGCAGCCCAGTGTACCTTGACTCAATCCAGAGGAGCAGTCCAGTGTACATTCACTCAATCCAGAGGAGCAGCCCAGTGTACCTTCATTCAATCCAGAGGAGCAGCCCAGCGTACTTTACCTAAAACCAGAGGAGTATCCCAGCGTACATTCACTCAATCCAGAGGAGCAGTCCAGAGTACCTTCCCTTATTCCAGAGGAGCAGCCCAGTGTACCTTCACTCAATCCAGAGGAACAGCTCAGCGTACTTTACTTAAAACCAGAGGAGCATCCCAGCGTACGTTCGCTCAATCCAGAGGAGCAGTCCAGCGTACCTTTACTCAATCCAGAGGAACAGCCTAGCGTACCTTCACTCAATCCAGAGGAGCATCCAGCACACGTTCACTCAATCCAGAGGAGCACACCACTGTATCTTCACTGAATCCAGAGTTAGAGCTCTTGTGGTGACATCAGGATTCAAAAACGATTAAAATAGCAGATTAATAATTTTCATGGTGTTTTGCCTTTGTACACCTTATATGTTTGCGTAATTTCAAAACTGTAATGGTTGTCACATTTGTGAAGAAGACCTTTGATTCCCTAAGGACAAGTCATGGCCAGAATCTTCCTTTCTGGAGTCTGCCTTGGTGACGGGTAGGGGATTGAGAGTAATTTCCACTGGAGCCAGGGTGGGGGGGGGGGGGGGGGGGGATAGGTGGTCAGCTGACTATGTACAATCCTGCACTGTTCAGATCATTAGACATTGACTGATTGATTGATTGATTTGATTGATTGATTTATTGTCACATGTACTGAAGTACAGTGAAAAGTATTTTTCTGCGGCCAAGGGAACGTACACAGTACGTACACAGTAGACAAAAAGAATAATCGACAACGTACATCGACAAATAAGTAATTATTGACAGTGCAGAACGAGGGGCCAAACAAAGCAAATACATCAGCAAGAGCAGCATAGGGCATTGTGAATAGTGTCTCACAGGGCCGGGCCGGGTAAGGTCATCATGTAGATATTTAGATATTTAGAACAGTACAGCACAGAACAGGCCCTTCGGCCCTCGATGTTGTGCCGAGCAATGATCACCCCACTCAAACCCACATATTCACCCCATACCCTTAACCCAACAACCCCCCCATTAACCTTATTCTTTAGGACACTAAGGGCAATTTATCATGGCCAATCCACCTCACCCGCACACCTTTGGACTGTGGGAGGAAACCGGAGCACCCGGAGGAAACCCACGCCACACGGGGAGGATGTGCAGACTCCACACAGACAGTGACCCAGCCGTGAATCGAACCTGGGACCCTGGAGCTCTGAAGCATTTATGCTAACCACCATGCTACCGTGCTGCCCGCCAGCGACATGTCGTGGAACCTGTGACTGTCTGGTCCTCGAGGTTCGGAAGATCCTCAAATCTGTAAGAAAACACAAAAGAGCATTATTAGTAATTATATATGAAGTGGTAAAGAGTTTTAGTAATTCTGAACAGTGATAAAAGAAAAGGGTCTGAGTGGAAGAGCTTGCAAAGAGTCGCCATGCTCCGGCGCCATCTGGGGAAAAAAAAACAAGCATCCACGAGGAGGTCATCAATTGTTGCAGTGGCGACGGGCAAGAAGTCACCATCCCCCACTGTCACCTCACGGGGTCAACAATCAAGGCATACTGTTTCAAGGATTCCTGGACATCCGTTCACGGTCTGTAGGCCTGGAGAATCAGTCTGTCATTTACAAGATTCTGCCCAGACCAGAATGTGGACAGCGGGTGAGATTTTCTCCGATATCGGCCAAGGTCAACATCGGGTGGGAAAAGCAGCATTGAGACCGCTGACCGCAATGGTGGCTTTTTCCACCACATACACCGGGACTTCGGAAAAAGATGCAGTCACAGATTCCACGACATGTCGCTGGCGGGAGGCCTCTGATTGGCCCACCCTGCCATAAAATCAGCCACTCGAAGATCTGGGCACCTTTTAAAGGCCGTCCGAGTGCACAACTTGCATACCAGGAAACAACCTTCACCCATGTGTATCCCCCGGCAGCCCCCCCCCCCCCCCCCCCCCGGCACCCTCTGGCATCAAGTTGGCATTACCCTGGCATGGCCCGCTTCTCCCGAACTCTGAAGCTATTTCCGAGCTCCCCTGGGAGTACTGATCATCAGCTGCATGCCTTCTGAGACCAGTCGTGCTTCACGCCGTTCTGACATCATGTCACCGTGGACGGACTTTTTGACGTGGGGGGATGATTCTGACGTATGCAACTGATAATTATATTTTAATGCATTGTAATGAAGGTCCCGATGTTGAAATGTAGGAAACACTGCCCTTCACTGACACGGGGGGGAGGAGGGGAACGGGGACAATCACTTACTGATTTGACATCATTGTAAAGCGTAACTTTGGCCTTCTCGCGAACCCACCCAACGTGAATAGGAAGAGAAAATCCCAGCCAACGTGTGGGCCCATTGTTCAGTGGAGTCCCCCGACAGACTCCCCTCCAGGATGTCCAGGAAAGGCAGGAGGTGCTGTTTCCCAGTGTTGGCAGCAGGAGGCCCTCCCGTTTAACGATGGCAACCCGGACAGATATCGCAGCAGAGGTTAGTGCCGCTGAGACCCATAGGGTGAGTGCCCAGCAGTACAGATAAAGAATGAATGATGTGCTTCACCCCGACAAATCAAGTGGCATAGCCTACTCACTGCAAAGTGCACTGCCAGTCCTAAGGCATACAAGACTATGGGCCAAGTGCTGGAAAATGGGATGAGAATAGTTAGTGGTTGTTCCTCACCGGCTCAGACATGATGGGCCGAAGGGCCATTTCTGTGCTGTATGACTCTATGACTCGATGACACTAATAAGGGCGTCTGAATGGCCCATTGATGCCCCTATATCCTAAGTTCCTATCTTCCTATCGGGCAGCAAGAGCACAGGGATGTTGGACAGGAATTTGAGTTACAGGACTCAGCAGCAGATGGGCCCTGAACACCGAATGTGCCCTCAATGTTGTATCAATTGTGGGACATCCTGCTTGTTAATCACCCACTGTTAGGTATGAGGGTCGGGGATGGGATTGTAGGGTGCACTCAGGTGTAGCCTAAGGCATTCATGAACCTAAACTGCACATGCACTCATTAAAAATGTTTTTTTTTAAACATTTAGAGTACCCAATTCATTTTTCCAATCAAGGGGCAATTTTAGCGTGGCACATGTACCCTACTCTGCACATCTTTGGGTTGTGGGGGCGAAACCCACACAGACACGGGGAGAATGTGCAAACTCCACATGGACAGTGACCCAGAGCCGGGATCGAACCTGGCACCTCGGCGCCGTGAGACAGCAGTGCTAACCATTGTGCCATTGTACTGCCCTCACATGCACTCATTGGCATAATACTCAGTCCTTTTGCCTTTCTGGAGGGCAAGAACTCGCACAAAAAGAGGGAATAGGCCAAGGCCAGAGGCTGCCTGGCCAATGTTAGTCTCCTCATCCATTTAGAAGAGGAGGCTGTTGAACTAGCCGGGCAGGAGAAGACTACGCCTGTACTGAAGGCGAGGCTTTCTCAGGAAGCCAATGAGGGTGCCTCCAGTCTGCAATTGTCAGATACACCTACAGAGTAATACATTGCTTTAACTAGATTTACTTGATTTACTGGGATGATACCAGAAATTAGGAATTTTAGATACAAGGAAAGATTGGAGAAATTGGGCTTGTTCTCCTTGGAGCAGAGAAGATTGAGAGGCGACCTTATTGAGTGGTTCAAAATTATGAACAATTTTGACAGGGTAAAGAGGATATTCTGTTTCCACTAGTTGGTATCAGTGACTCGGGGTCACAATATTAAGATGGTCAGCAAGAGAGCTAGGAGTGAGATGAGGAGAAACATCTTCACCCAAGGAATTGTTGGGGTTTGGATTGCGCTGCCTGGGAGAGTGGTGGACGTGGATTCCATCGGAGGTTTCGAAAGAGAGCTGGATACATATTTGGAAGTGATGAATTTAGAGGGCTACGGAGATAAGGCTGGGGAATGGAACTAGCTAGGTAGCTCTTTTGGGAGCCGGTGCCGACGCGATGGGCCGAATGGCCTCCTTCTGTACTGTAAGTAACAAACTAACTAACAAACAAACCAAGGAGCATGTTAGGCATTTACTAAATCTCTCTTTACAGAATTCCAAGAATCAGCAAGAAAAGAGTGAGATCCACAATGGAGACCAACCACAGCTCCACCTCCAACGCAATCTCTGAGGAGGATGCCTTCGAGAATGCACAGACACAACATTCACCCGCACCTTCCACCAGCACAGAGACATTCACTTCAATGGGTGCATATTCTCAAGTAGGCTCAGGGTCACAATCTGGGGAGCACAACAGAGACAACAGGTCAACAGCTAGTGGAGTACAGCTGGCGGAAGAAGTGACAACCGAGGTCTCGGAGGACTGCTGAAGACCAGGCCCCTTGCACAAACCCATGAAAAGCCTTTGAGCTCAGCCCTCAGAGACCTATTGGAGCTGCAGACACAGGCAGGGAAACATCAGGCACAGATGTCAGAGGCCATGTGCAGACTGGACCGAAGGCAGGAGGAATCCATCCATGTTCTGTCTGCTACTGTGGTTTCAACTTACGAGCACTTGGCTGTCTCTGTGGAAAGGGTGGCAGCCATCTTGGAGACCCAGGTCCAGCAGAATACACAGTAGCTCCATGATATGCATCACTTCCAGCAGGTCTGGCTGAGGTGGGTACATCTGCGTCCCAGCAGGAGATCCTTAGCAGGCTGGGGCCCTGTAGGTCTCAGGTCATCATAGGAGACTTGATCGCCAAAGCTATTACAGTCAACAGGGCAAAGCAGTCAGCAGGCGACCTCCATCTCAGCTGTGGATGCCGGGACTGTACCTAGACGTAGTAATAGACAAAGAAAGATACTGATGAAGTGGTTCTAATGATACACCATTTTTTGTCTCAAACCCTTCGTAGTGTCATCATTGGATATTTGGACATGAATATGTTTCAGGTTTGGCCATCGTGAATATGCAACATGCAACTCATTTGGTGTTATTCGCCTGGTTTTGAGCATTCTGAGAATGCTGTTTGTGCAGTATTACAAACAAGTCATTCGTGCCCTGATGTGAGATATGAGAAAGAGGCAAAAGGGACCTCAAGGGCAGTTAGACAAGCTCAGTGTGCGGTCAGGAACATGGCAGATGGAGTATGAGGATCAAAATCATGAGGTTCTCCACTGTGGTCTGAGGAATAGCAAATGAGAGTCTTTTCCAGATGGTGAGATAATGAGAAATATGTACAGCCAAACGGACCTGGCTATCCTTGTTCTAAAGTAACTGTGAGCTAACATACAGGTAGGTGCAGCCAGTAAGAAAGGAGGCAACTTCCAAGTTGCCCTTGATTGCAAAAGCAGTAGAATGAAGAATTAAAGAGGTCTGGCAGAGTTAACTGCAGCCTTGATGAGAGCTGACCTGGAGTATTGTCTGTCTGGTTTGTCCCTTTACTTAGGGGAGGACTGAGCTCGCATAAAGGATTTCAACCAAGGTTCACTAGACTTATTCCAGGTCTGGGGGATTATCCCATGAGGTGAGATTACTGTAGCTTCCAACCTAACTGGGATCATGATGCAGCGAGACCGGAGATTCAGGGAGCAAAACTGCTGCTGTGTGAGCTTTGCCATAGAAAGAACACAACTGGGTATGGTTCCAATCCAGTTCGCCATGATTATTAGGGCATTCTTTTAATCGCCTCACACTCACCTTTAACTCCACCCAACCAAAATGACCCTCCTCCCATTTCGAAGGGTCGCAGATTCAGAGCGACTGTATTTTCAAGATTATTTTCAATCTGGTGTGCGTCTCATTTCAAACATACACCTTCTATCCTCCCCTGTCACTCAGAAACACCCCCATCAACCTTGACCTGCCCAATATAACCATTCCTCTCCCCCTCTGTCACTCTTGAACCTCCCCCTATTTCCATTTAACCTATTACATTTATTCCATTTAACACATCTTCCCTGACCTTATACTGATCTTAAACCCATTATGGTCACCATGCACACTTTGACCTAGAAGGATAACCTGCAATATTGGTTTGTAAGAGTTTATTTTTTCAATGTGATATAATGTGAGTAAAAATATACAAACCAGGGCCGTAACCTCTAAAATAAAGGAATGTTTATTAACATGTAAAACAGTCAACAAGAAAGGCCACACAACAGAAAAAGGTACACTTAACTATAATAATTGCTGGACACACATTATTCTGTTTTAACCCCATTCCCATCTATCTATGTTCCTGAACTCTGTGAAATATCCCTTGTCCCAAAGCAAAATTCCATACAGTATAACTTTGAGCTAAATCCAGCAAATAGTTACCATCCATGAGTTATCTTTAAGTTTAGGAAGCCGCTCTTTGGTTCAGCGTAGTTTAGCACAGTGGGCTAAACAGCAGGCTTGTAATGCAGAACAAGGCCAGCAGCGTGGGTTCGATTTCTGTACCGGCCTCCCTGAACAGGCGGCAGAATGTGGCGACTAGGGGCTTTTCACAGTAACTTCATTGAAACCTACTTGTGACAATAAGCTATTATTATTATTATTTTCTTTGCGGTTTTGAAATCTGCAGCTTTTAGCCTAAACTCCTGCTTTCTGAGAGAGTTCCTCCCTCCAGCTGGACAGGACTATGATCCGAATTGTTTTACAGCTGCTTCTCTTCTTTTCCTTTCCACATCACCTGTCAGTACAAAGCCACCCAGTTACAGATTTCTCATATTTCACAGAACGTAGAACATACAGTGCAGAAGGAGGCCATTCGGCCCATCGAGTCTGCACTGACCCACTTAAGCCCTCACCTCCACACCCTATCCCCATAGCCCAATAACCCCATCTAACCTTTTTTTGGGACACAAAGGGCAATTTAGCATGGCCAATCTACCTAACGTTTGGACTGTGGGAGGAAACCGGAGCATCCGGAGGAAACCCACGCATTTCCCTTGTGATCGCCTTCCACCTAAATAGCTTATCTTGGAAGCTAGGATTTTAATATACAAGGGTGAAATGTATTCTTACCTGTCCACTTTGAACTCATCTCTTCTGCAGTTTTAACACCTAAAATTCTATACTCTATTGTCCCCCACTTCATTTCAGTAAATATCTACTAACCTTGCTTCTAAATTTATTTCACACATCAAAACTCCTTCACGCAGCTGCACTCTTATCAATTCCTCTTTCATCTCGTTCTTTAAACTTTATTTTATCCAAGCTTCTTTAATCTTTATTTTATCCCGTTCTTAAATCTTTACTTTATTTAAGCTTCTTGACACAGTTCTCTACTCTGCCCAATATCTTCATTCCAACCCCCAGATATGTAGATAGTAATGGCATTACCCTTTCCCACCATCCCTGCCTGAAAAACCAGTCACCCACTTATGCAAACAAATATGAGTCACATTCCAAATTATCAACAGACTAGATTCTCAATATACCACCAGAGTCTTTGAAACATGCATCTTGGAACATGCATCAATCATGGTCTTTTAATTAAAGAGGTATTGACACCATTTGCAATAATTTTGAGTGTCATGTCCACTTTCTTGCAAAGCCAATATTTGCAGGAACAAACATTATCCTTATGTCATTGTGTACTTCCCCATTTGCAGTTCCAGTAAATCATCTGAGAAAATAAATTACTTGACGACAAAACCCTTTTGACAAAGCATCTATATAAAACACTTGCCCTATTAGTTGGTCGGAGGCTCTCAAAAAGTACTGGAGAAAGGGAGAACAGAAAGGCAGAACAAAAAAGGTGACAAGTGTGAGAAGGGAGGTTCGAGCAGACGTTGATGACGAAATTCAACATCGACTCCAATGCTCCAGTGCAGTCTTCGGAACAGCCTGAGAAACAGAGTATTCAAAACCCAGCACCAACTCATGGTCTACAGAGCAGCCATGGTTCCCGCCCTCCTGTATGCATCAGAAATATGGACAATGTACCACAAATCCCTGGAGAGATATCACCAGTGCGGCTTCTGCAAAATCCTGCATATCCACTGGCAGAATAGGGGTACTAATGTGAGCGTCCTCTCCCAGGCCAATATCCCCAGTGTGGAGACACTGGTCACGCTCGATCACCTTCGATGGGCGGGCCACATTGCCCGCATGCCCAACGCAAGACTCCCAAAACAAGTGCTCTACACCGAGCTTTGCAATGGTGAGTGATCACTAGGGGGGCAGAGGAAATGCTATAGGAACACTCTGAAAGCTTCCCTAAATAAATGCAACATCCCCATCGCCACGTGGGAATCGTTTGCCAAGGAACTCACAAGATGGAGAAAAAGCATCCGCGAAGAAGCAAATCACCTGCAGCGTCGTGGGGCAGAGCATGCGGAGGTCAAGTGTCAACAGCGGAAGGAGGGCGCGGAATCCTGTGTGTCCCAACCACCCAACCCATCAAGCACCATGTGCCAAACCTGTGGCAGAGTCTGCAGATCCAGGATCAGACTATTCAGCCACCACAAAACCCACCTCCCCAGAGTGGAAGCAAGTCATCCTCAACCCTGAGGGACTGCCCAAGACAAGATTCCTGATGTTCTTGCTGCTGGAGATGTGAAGATGACTTGAATGACTTCAAGAGACTTTCTGAGGCACTTTATCAAGACATCGCCAACAGTCGAGCAAGATTTATTCCCGATATTCTCTGTGGACTGCAGCTAAAAGGAGAGAGTGCTCTGCTATTCTATCCAGTTGCACACCTGGGAAAGAAGGACGCTTGGTCATGGGCAGCTTGTTAAGGGTCCACTTTGGTTTGTTTGAGGAAGGGGAGTCAAACATAAGGTCAGGCAGAGCTGCATCAGTTACTGCAGGAGAAAGGGGCAGGTGAGGCAGGACGGTGAGATAGAACCTTTCCCGGACATTGCACAAGAGTTAGTGAATTTGATTCTCTAAAAATGAAAATCACGAAATGGGTCCAACTGAGTCGTGTACAAATAGTTAAGTGAATACAAATGAAATGTGTAAAACTCTTTAAATTAACCCTTTATCCCTTTAAGTATCATAGAATCATAGAATCATTACAGTGCAGAAGGAGGCCATTCGGCCCATCGAGTCTACACCAACCCTCTGACAGGGCACCCTATCTAGGGTCAGACTCTCATCCTATTCCCGTAACCCCACTTAACCTTTTGGACACTAAGGAGCAATTGACCATGGTTAATCCACCCAACCTGCACATCTTTGGACTGTGGGAGGAAACGGGAGCACCCGGAGGAAACTCACGCAGACATGTGGAGAACGTGCAAACTCCTCACAGACAGTCACCCGAGGCCGGAATTGAACCCGGGTGCCTGGCGCTGTGAAGCAGCAGTGTTAACCACTACTCGACCGTGCCGCCAAAACTGATGGAAGTTGACAGCCCAACCCCAAGGAAAGTAATTTAGGTATAGATATTCAAAATGACATGTTGTTGCAAGGACACTTTCAACGGTTCTGTGTGGTTAATTGCACACATTTACCATTGAGGCACAATTCACTTTGAGGAGTTTATTAACTTGCTATCTTTAAAATTGAAATATCCCAAAATTAGAAGTTATCTCCAAGGAGCACAACCATTTCATTGGTGCTGCGCCATTTAGAGGGAAATGTCTCAAAATACCAGGGCAGAATTTCTGAGAGCAGGGTGTGTGATAATGACTGCATAAAGCACCTCTTGCATCATCAGTGAGGCACCCAAATGACAAAAGGGGAGGTTAGAAGAAGTCTTTACACATAGGGTTTAACCAAATCTGATTCAAACTAATTTCCTGGGAAATTAATTTTCAGTAATGTTTATGCGTATTCATCCTTTCTCATGGTGCTCCCAATCAGAGCGCCCACCTCCTTACAGTGAGAGAGAGAGAACACCCACACTTTCCAGCAGCTACCTGTACAGTTAACAATACTCTCTGATAATCTCCACCCCCATAACCTAGGGACAGTACTGTAACTCTACTTGAGGCAGAACTAGAATTAAACTTGGGATCCTTTAGTCTGAGAGACTCACGTCAAGTCACCATAGCACGGTAGCATAGTGATTAGCACAATTGCTTCACAGCTCCAGGATCCCAGGTTCGATTCCGGCTTGGGTCACTGTCTGTGCGGAGGCTGCACGTTCTCCCCGTGTGTGCATGGGTTTCCTCCGGGTGCTCCAGTTTCTTCCCACAGTCCAAAGATGTGCAGGTTTGGTGGACTGGCCATGCTAAATTGTCCTTAGTGTCCAAAATTGCCCTTAGTGTTGGGTGGGGTAACTGGGTTATGGGGATAAGGTGGAGGTATGCGGTTGGGAAGGGTGCTCTTTCCAAGAGCTGGTGCAGACTCGATGGGCAGAATGGCCTCCTTCTGCACTGCAAATTCTATGAAATTTATGATCTGGCTGATGTAAGAATTGGTAGTTTTTTTTTTAACTCCATAAATAATATTTAGGCCTCAAATGGACAGAAGCACTTTATTACCAGACAGATGATTATTCAGGAGCGATAGGGTTAAGCCCAAGCTGCGATTAATGTTTCATAAAGGCCTCGCTGGTCAAACAACAATGAACAGCCATGATTGGTTTGAGCTTGCTCTTGTCCCAGTTGATAATTGATTATTATGTTCGAATAGGGGACCTCAAACTGATTTGTCCTCTTGTTTTACTATAAAAATGCCCTGGAACATTTATAATAATGTGATATCCCTTTGTCTTTCTCCCTATGGGAAGCAGGGATGAATGGTAATGTTCTGTCAAAACTACATTTACAGCAATGTCAGTAAGTGAGCAAACAAAAGAACTAAATAAAAGGCAATTCATTTCAATCCAGCGTTTGGTCTAACGTGTTACTTTGAGCCAGTCAAATGACTAAATTTCCTAATCCTTTCTTTTCCTCACCGCTCTCCAATTCCTCGCCAAAAGGCTGCGGTTGGAGTTCAGTCAGAAACTACAAGAGAATGGAAAGTGTTAATTTTACTTGTCAGGCCCGAAATTGTGTTGGAAGTGAAGAGAAATCCCCAGTGCTCCCTAGTATAAACCGAGAAAAATAAAACCGCATAAACCTTTCGAAAACCAAATAGACCCTAAAGTGCATGTGACAGCACTTCACAATCTGTTATTTAATGTGGGACTATAAGTGCAGGAACAGAGCGACAAGGCTTGGGGGCAATCCCTGAATTAAGAACATTATAAAAGAGCCTTGACTTTCTTCATTATGGAAAAAAAGTTTGTTTGAGACATTTTGTGTGTCACCATAGGGCTGAATAAATAGGTGTTCTCTGTGTTGCTAAATTCAGGATGGTTAGCGTAGTGTTCACAAAGACCACAGAATAGCTTTAATTTGAACAAAGTTATGAATTTATTTGACACAACTAATTTGGATTTGACACGTACTCCGAAAATAATATACTGTTGAATGTTAACATATAAACTACACTCAGCTACAACTAATCTTAATACTGGTATAAACTATGATCTGCTCTTTACTCACACTAATAATACTTCTGACTGTCTCTAGCTAACTCTTCACTGCTTCTCCCCCACAAGGCTCAGCATCCGAGCCTTATATACTTGTAGCTGTAGCTCTCTCTAGTGGCGACTCTGGACATTTCATTAACACTTGCAGTTCTTACAGTTATGATAATATCACACTCACTTCTTTGTTTACAATAAAAGTAGGAGTCCAGGCTGTCAACATTTACGAAATGTCAGGGGTGATGTTTGAAGGTGTATACGTGCAGGATTCGAGAGGGGGCTGGCGAACAATATGACTGTGCGGCTAATGAAGAGCATGACCGGGAACTCCACACTGACCCACCCCACAGACACAGCGCACTGCATGGGCGGGGGGGCTAAGCAACAGCCAAGTGGTGCTGCCTCAGGAACCAGTCCTTTACTCCATCAGTCCCAAGAGTGTCAAGAACGCATTACTGGGCGCTGTCGGTACTGAAAGAGGAAGAGGGAGGCACGTTGGCACAGTGGTTAGCACTACTACCTCATAGTGCCTGGGACGCGGGTTCAATTCCTGCCTTGGGTCACTGTCTGTGTGGAATTTGTAAGTTCACCCCATGTCTGCGTGGATTTCTTCCGGGTGCTCCGGTTTCCTCCCACAGTACATAGATGTGCGGGTGAGGCGGATTGACCATGACAAATTGCCCCTTAGTGTCCAGAGATGTGCAGGTTAGGTTATGGCGTTACAGAGATAAGGTAGGGTGATGGGGGAATCAACATGGGTGGTGTGCTCTTTCGAAGAGTCTGTGCAGACTCGATGGACTGAATGGCCTCTTTTTGCACTGCTGGAAATCTATGAAGAGGAAAGAGATCCATGGGTCCTGAGAAACAGGTAAGCAGTGGACATGGAGGGTTTAGCATGTCAGGTAGCGAGGATGGTGGGGGTGGATTTAAGGCTGCAGGTGTGTAGGAAGAAATGTAGAGCTTAGGAGGATTGCCCCTTAATCAACAAAGGGCAGGCCTCAAAGATAGAAACTCCCCCATCCCCTCACCTTCCTTGACAGCCTTTGAAGAGGTTCTTTTAAAAATCAGACTACCCACCCCTGCCCAGCTGGCCATGCCTAAATGTTTATGCCATGCACACCATATTATCAGGATCAACTAGCTTGCAGCCCAACAACATTGCACATTATGGTCTGAGTTCCCATCTCCAGAAAAAGACTGAAAGTTTTTTATTTTAAAATATTTTTATTCTCCTTTTTCACATTTTCTCCCGAATTTACACCTGCCAACAACAAACAATAATCAGTAACAAATATGTCAAACCCCATAACAATAACAACGATCCCATCCTCCCACCAACCCCCAAACATCAGCCCGCATGTTAACATAAACAAATGACAATACAGAATCAAGCATTATCCATAGTCGTCCTTAATATACACAGCCCCCCTCCCCCCAACCCTCCCATCCATCCCCCCCAACTAATGTTTGATGTTATCCAGTTCTTGAAAGTGCATAATAAACAGTGCCCATGACTTGTAGAACCCCTCCGAGCTTCCCCTCAGTTCGAACTTAGCCTTCTCAAGGGTCAAGTATTCCAACAGGTCCCCTCGCCACGCCAGGGCACAGGGTGGAGAGGCTGCTCTCCATCCCAGCAGGATCCGCCTTCGGGCGATCAATGAGGCGAAGGCTATGATATCTGCCTCCACACCCGTTTCCAACCCCGGCTGATCCGACACCCCGAATATGGCCTCCCGGGGACCCGGGTCCAGCTTCACATGCACCACCTTGGAAATTACCCTAAACACCTCCTTCCAGTACTCCCCTAGCTTTGGACAGGACCAAAACATATGACCGTGATTAGGTGGGGCCCCCCCGCAACGTTCACATACATCTTCTACTCCTTCAAAAAATCGTCTCATCCTGGCCCTCGTGAGGTGTGCTCTGTATACCACCTTCAGCTGTATCAGTCCCAACCTCGCGCATGAGGTGGAGGCATTGACTCTCCGGGGCATCTCACACCAGACCCCCTCCTCAATAACCTCTCCCAGCTCTACCTCCCACTTTGCTTTGATCCCTTCCAGTGGTGCCTTATCCACTTCCAAAATAGCTCCGTACACCGCTGACACTGCCCCCTTCTCCAGCCCCCTTGTCGTCAGCACCTCCTCAGCAATGTGGAAGCCGGTTCCTCCGAGAAGCTCTGTATCTCCTTCCTGGCAAAATCCTGAACCTGCATATATCTAAACACTTCTCCCTGCTCCAATAGAAATTTGCACCCATGTGACATAACGCCAGTGGGCGGGAAGATTCAGTGAGGCCAGAACATCTGACTTAAAATCCCGCCAACTAAATTCAAATGGTATTCATATGCGTTTAAATCAGATTCTTGCTCTTTCAGGGTGTGAACCGATTACATAATTGGGGAGGCCCCGGGAAGATCGCATTCAGACTTCCCACTGGCGCAAATCCCGTTTTTGGCCTCTTGCGAGATTTAGTAGCCTTTACAGGATTTGCGCCCGTGGTGAATGGGTCTCGAAAATCATAGCCAGTGACTTCACCGTGGGAGTGATGTCACGTGGGTGCAAATTTCTACTGCTCCATGAAAATATGAACTAGGTGCCATGGACTCTGACAGGAAGGAAGGAGGTCCGTACTGTGGTGAATGTGATTCACACCGGATTGTAATCTATACAAACATGTCTGTATTGTAAGTGCAGTTACACTACCTGTCCTCCAGGGGGAGTAGCTCTGGGAATGCTCGAGTTCTATGGGGGCTTATCCCTCGGCTCTGCCCAGGACTCCTCCCCCGCAAGCTGCTGTATAAATGTCACTGCCACATTGTCAGCCGGCCAGTTCACTGTAAGTTCAATGACTGACTGGCTGCGTCTGTTGTGAGTATATTAAAACCGCTATTCTAATCCTACAAGCACGTGTCCGTAGAATTGTTGGTTCCAACAATTTAATATACTCAGGAAACAGTCGAAGAAATCATGGAAGCAGCCCTCAAGAAAATCATAACTCGACCCAGAGGATGCAGAGGCTAAAGAAATTTTTTTTCGAAAAAAACAACGGAGGGACAAAAACTCAGCCGACTGCACGCGAGGGTAAGCCACAGAATCTCCACACAGCTAAATCCGGCCGGTTCTTACACCGCAGCGCTGGCAATATTGGACAAAATGTACGTTAGGTCCATTAACGAGGTTTATGCACGCCACGTGTTTACGACCCGCCGTCAGCGGCCTACAGAAATGCTAGCCGAGTTTGTAAGGGAATTGAACAATCTGTCCAATGACTGCAACTATCAAGCTGTTACCGCGGCTGAACATAGGGAGCTTGCTGTGCGGGACGTTTTCGTGGCGGGCCTTAGATCTAACTATGTGCGCCAAAGACTGCTAGAAAAGGGGGCCCAGGACTTAGACACTACTGTGGAGGCTGCCACACTATGGAAGTTTCCTTCCGCAGCCTCACCTCGTTTCCCGCGGAACCCACGACCTCATCATGGACCCCCGACCAACAGTCACCCCCCCCAAGCCTGTGCCGCACGGCTCCCCAGCTACCGCGCTGCCAAAGCCAGTTACTCTGCTGCCCCAGCCAGCTACGCGGCTGCTCCAGCCAGCTACTCTGCTGCCCCAGCCTGCCATTTCTGTGGCCAATGCCAGCACCCACGGCAGCACTGTCCGGCCCGTAACGCGACCTGCAGCAGCTGTGGGTGAAAAGGACACTATGCCAGAGTGTGTCTGGCGAAGAAAGCCCCAGCCTCTAACCCTCCCACGGCTCAAAGCACTCATTCCCTGAATTCACAGGCCTGCAGGCCCTGAAATGCTGCAGCCTGTATGCCGACTCCGCCCCCACCCGACATGTGCGACTCATGGGGGCGGCCATCTTGGCAATCCTCCTCCATGCGGCCGGCCATATGCGACCCATGGGGGGAGCCATCTTGGCAATCCTCCTCCATGCGGCCGGCCATGTGCGACTCATGGGGGCGGCCATCTTGGGATCCAGCCCATTCAAACTCTGAAACTCACCTCGACGACTACGAACTCAGAGGGCAGTCATCACGGGGCCACTCCAGCACAGCTGATCGAGCCGCCGACTACCCGCAACTCAGCTCAGTCACCCTGGATCAATCCCACCCCAAGCACCTACGAAGTTCGATGGCGGAGGTCCAGATCAACGGGTACAGCACGCCATGCCTCTTTGACTCCGGGAGCACCGAGAGCTTTATACATCCAGAGCTGGTAAGACGCTGTTCGCTTTCTATTTTTCCGGTGAGCCAAACTATCGCCCTTGCTTCGGGCTCCCACTCAGTCCAAATCCAAGGACGCACCGTTGCTACGCTCACAATTTGAGGCGCTAGTTATTCTAAATTTAAACTTTATAGATAGATAGATAGAACAGTACAGCACAGAACAGGCCCTTCGGCCCTCAATGTTGTGCCGAGCCATGATCACCCTACTCAAACCCACATATCCACCCTATACCCGTAACCCAACAACCCCCCCCCCCCTTAACCTTACATTTATTAGGACACTACGGGCAATTTATCATGGCCAATCCACCTAACCCGCACATCTTTGGACTGTGGGAGGAAACCGGAGCACCCGGAGGAAACCCACGCACACAGGGGGAGGACGTGCAGACTCCACACAGACAGTGACCCAGCCGGGAATCGAACCTGGGACCCTGGAGCTGTGAAGCATTTATGCTAACCACCATGCTACCCTGCTGCCCGACCTCTGCACGCCACTCTTATTAGGCCTGGATTTCCAGTGCAACCTCAAGAGCCTCACCCTCAGCTTCAGCGGGCCCCTGCCCCCACTCACTATCTGCAGCCTAACCACGCTGCGCATCTCCCCCCCTCCGCTCTTCGCCAATCTCACTCCAGATTGCAAGCCAGTAGCTACTCGCAGCAGGCGATACAGCCTACAGGATAGGGTCTTTATCCGACCGGAGGTCCAACGGCTGCTCAGTGAGGGGATCAAAGAGGCCAGTAATAGTCCCTGGAGAGCTCAGGTGGTGGTCGTCAAGACCGGGGGAAAATGTCGCATGGTCGTCGACTATAGCCAGACCATAAATCACTTTATGCTCCTAGACGCGTATCCCCTCCCCAGAATTGGTTAATCAGATCGCCCAATACCGGCTATTTTCCACGGTGGATCTGAAGTCTGCATACCACCAGCTCCCAATCCGCCTGGAGGACTGCCACTACACGGCATTCGAGGCCGATGGCCGCCTCTTCCATTTCCTCCTGGCCCTCCCCTGCAAACTCCTTTCCTTGTGAGGAATGAGAATGCACAGACTGGCCATGCTTCTGCCCGTTTTCTCCCATTCACATCTGGAATGGGCTATCTTCTCCTGCAGAAAACCAAAGGGAACCTTGTGAGCTGGACGCCTGGTGGGTGGGAGGTCAAGGACAACTGGCATTCATGGGCAACGAGCTGATGCAGAAAGGGTTTTGATGAAGAAACGGGGGGCCATTCACCCTTGCAGCTCGAAGGAGATCACTAATCTTTTACGACTTTGAACCCCCGTCCTCCTGGTCACACTGCTGGCACAAACTACTGTTGCCACAGCCCCTCGGGCGGGATTGGTCAACTTGCTCAGGGACCTCCTGCCAACACGTGGGTTGACTGTTACACCCTCCCCCTGTGGTGATATGCATCACTGTAAATACACAAGGGGTTAATGTAGATACACTAGAACACTGTAAATACACAAGGGGTTAATGTAGATACACTAGAACACTGTAAATACACAAGGGGTTAATGTAGATACACTAGAACACTGTAAATACACAAGGGGTTAACGTGAACACAGTACACCTAGCTGGACACTAGAGGGAGCACCAGAGACATCATGACACACAGACATTCAACCAATAGGTCAGTGAGATAGGACACAACCATTGGGCATTCAAGACACACACAGAGGTGACACTACCACAGGAGGGCATTACACCAACCCATATAAAAGGATACGGCACACATGCTCAACCTCTTTCCAGTGGAGACACTTCGTGAGTACACGGAGTTGATTGAAACACATCACACCCACCACGTGGATTGTAGCAGACTGGTTAGATAGTCTGAGTAGCTATAGCAGGATTAACAGGAGAGCTGTATCCAAGTAGGAGAATCGTTAACAGTTTAATAAATGTGTTAAAGCTATCTCCAAGTCTGAACCTTCCTTTGTCAGAGTGCACATCAAGGAAGCAGTTTATGCTACATCAAGAGCATAACAAAGCATGGTACCAGTGAGTGACTGTTAAATCCATATAGTTACAATTCAACAAATAGTGACAACCAGCAACAGCAGCCAGGCAAGGTGATGTTCGAGATTCCGGTTCCACAGCAGCTCAGGTACCAAGGCAATCTCAGTGAAAACTGGCGTTGGTTCAGGCAGAGATTTGAGATCTACCTGGTAGCGTCCGACCTAGATGGCGTGGCGGATGCAGAGAAAATAAAGCTTCTACTTACCATCGCGGGTAAAAAAGCAGCAGAAATCTTCGAGACCTTCAAATACTCAAAGGGGCAAAACAAGAGTGACTTCTAGGCAGTCCTGGACAAATTCCAAGAATTCTGCGAGGAACATACAAGAAAAAACAGTGAAAGAGGCGCCAGTACTGACCACAAGGCGAAGGTAGGCTTTCCAATGCAGAAAACGGCAGTTTTGATTGGTGGCCATCTTGGAAAAGGTGCCGCACATGCGCACTTCAGAGAAGGGCGCAAAGTAAAGGAACAGCAATCTGCGCATGCACAATCCATTCCTATGCTCTATGTCACAAGCGCATGACATCAGAGGCCCAGGACCAAGCCCACTTAAAGGGGAAATGTCCCAAAACACAAAAAAAAAAGTTTTAAAGCCGTGAAACCCGATTCTTTCACCTGGAATGACAGCACAACGCCTGAAATTCGACCAGTAGTTGAAAGTAACCTCTGCAGAACCCTGCAACATGCAGTAAGCATTGCCCTAGAAGATGATATGGTCTTGGAAGACAACGACTCAGATGAAGATTTCATCTTGGGAGGTGGCTATCCCAGTACCAAATCCGAACCGCAACTAGAGGTGTTGTACATTGAAGACCCTGACGACGAGTTCTTCGGATTGGGGAATCCTCAGCCCAGCAAATATGACAACCCGACTCGTGAGTGCAGGATTATGCTGCGGCCTAACGCCAAGAGACAGAGAGCGGTACAAGCCCACAGAGAGCGGCCTGCTGCCACACAGAGAGTGGTCCACACACCGCGAAGTGTCCCGGCCTCCACACAGGAAGCGATGAAAGACTCCACAGTGAGACAACTGCACGTCTCCACACAGAAAGTGACTCGAGTGACACAAGCCTCCACAGCGAGCTCGTGGACAGCCTCCATGATAGAAGCAACGCAAGACTTCTGAGCGCAGTCCTTGCATGAACAAGAAGTGATGACAGTCTCCACAGTGAGACCAATGCACAGTTCCACACAGGGAACGCTGCAAGTCTCCACAGAGGGAGTGGCACAAGCCTCCACAGCGAGACCAATGCATGATTCCACACAGGGAACGCTGCAAGACTCCACAGAGGTAGGGGCACAAGCCTCCACAGCGAGCTCGTGGACAGGTTCCACGATGGAAGGAATGCAAGACTCCAGAGCGCAGTCCTTGCATGAACAAGACCATGAGGGTCTAGCAACCTCCTCTGAGCAACCAGCAACAGACGATGCAGGTCTGCTACTCTCAAGTGAACAACAGGAAGGCTATGATAGTCTACCACGGTCAAGTGCACAGCAAGAAGACTATGACAGCCTACCACGCTAAGTGAATGACAAGAAGACACTGAGGCTCTACCCACTGTATGTGCGACAAGTGATGACGACATCCCACTTCCCATACCAGACGTGCAACGTGACAGACTTCAGCTAATGTGTACAGAGGCACTCGACAATCACAGTGAGACTACTGGTGACTCTGGTGACACCACATTAATTTAATCCTCATCCGCTCGAGCGTCTCCACAAGCAAATTAATTCCTGAACGTTTTGACTCCGGACGGGGAGCATCAAGAAACCTCAGAAGATGCAAGTGAACTTGAAATCACTCCAGACGGGGAGCATCAAGAAACCTCAGCTGACTCAAGTGAAACTGCAATGACTCCAGACGGGGAGCGGCAAGAAACCAAAGCTGATTCAGGTGAACCAGAAAGGGCTCCAGATGGGGAGCACCGACAAGCCAAAACTGACTCAGGTGAAACAGAAACAACTCCAGACTGGGAGCATCGACAAGCCAAAGCTGATTCAAGTAAGCCGGACATGACTCCAGACGGGGAGCGCCTCGAACTCAGTGACGGCACACTCAAGGAAACAGCAGATGCCACAAAGGATGCTGACATCAGTAACTGTGTGAAGGACTCGTACTATCCACAGAGTGTGGTCCCTGAGTGCAACAAACTCAACAAGAAATCCAACCACCACAACAACAACATCAAAGACATGAGCAAGAAGCGTACCAGAGGCAACAACGGCAACAACAAGCACGACAAAAACAACAACAATGGAACTACGACTGGTACGACATGGTACAACTCTGCAAATGAGGGACACTGTTACTGCTCAGCTCAGTACAATGACATACCATGACAGGACGATGCATCTTACCAATTCACGTTTGCTACACTACCAACAGGCAACCCAGCTTTCAGGACAGATGCCATCAAGAATTGCTACAATAAGCATAAAAAAAGACTCCAAATCAGTCAATTAAGTGATTTGAACACTTGAACACTTCCTGATGACCAAACACCAGGACACTGACGGCGTTCACAAGGGAATGACAACGTCACCATTGACACTTCTATACCAGACCATATAAATTCATGAACTTTGGGACTCATAACTTTTATTTTGTACTGTCATATCCTCAAAGTCATCACAACTATTATTTGGTCTTGTCTCCTATTGTGTAGTCATCACAGTCATCATAACTTGTACATAGCATCACTTATCTACCTAGTTTATGCAATTTTCTATAACACTGTCCAGAAAATATGTGACACGCAAAAAGGGGGGATGTGGTGATATGCATCACTGTAAATACACAAGGGGTTAATGTAGATACACTAAGACACTGTAAATACACAAGGGGTTAATGTGAACACACTACACCTAGCTGGACACTAGAGGGAGCACCAGAGACATCATGACACACAGGCATTCAACCAATAGGTCAGTAAGATAGGACACAACCATTGGGCAGTCACGGCACACCCAGACGTGACACTACCACAGGAGGGCATTACACCAACCCATATAAAAGGGACACAGCACACATGCTCAGTCTCTTTCCACTGGAGACACTTAATGAGTACACAGGGTTGATTGAAACACATCACCCCCACCACAGGATTGTAGCAGACTGGTTAGATAGTCTGAGTAGCTATAGCAGGATTAAAAGGAGAGTTGAATCAAAGTAGGAGAATTGTTAACAGTTTAATAAATGTGTTAAAGCTATCTCCAAGTCTGAACCTTCCTTTGTCAGAGTGTACATCAAGGAAGCAGCTTATGCTACGTCAAGAGCATAACAAAACAGCCCCCACCTCCTCCAGTCTTGTCATGGCCCCTCTGAGCATCTTGGTGCAGGTCTGTGAGCAACCATCCTCCCGGCCTGACTGAGAGTGAGTGCTGAGGATCCGTTTAAATGCAACAGTGCTTGATTGCAGTGCTCAGCTGACCCCTGGGGCAGTTGAGTCAGACGCCTGGAGACTCAGGAGTTTCACATGGGGGAAAATATATTTTGACTAAAGTGTCTCAGGGTTGTGATCCGAATGGCACCGCTGGTGCCGGCATGAATCGCACCGACTTACACACGGAAAATTACACTTTGCCATTTTCTGGAAAATTCCGCCCACTAATTCTCAAATGGAGACGGACCACGCAAACCTATACATTGCAATGTTACACCTGAGAGATACGCTTACGTGCAACTATTCGATCACCGATGTTTGGCAGACCAGTGTGTACAAATTTACCCATTCTACTTTCTCGGAACTGGAGAGTAACATTTCAAACTACAAGAGAAGATGGACAATGTGCACCATTTAAATGCAGGTACAAAATTACCAAGTTTACACTTGGGACAACAAATTTACATCCAGGATCCCACAGAAGGAATGCGGCAACCAGCCGAGGTGACATGGATTTGTTTGGAAGCGAAAGCCGATGAATTCATTCCACACAAAGCGGCAATGGTGAGGTGTAACTAAGAACAAATCAGATCCATTCCAGCTCCTCAATGAAACCAGAAACAACATCCAGGAATGACACTCCCATAGGTCACTGTGAGTAATTAAAGAAACCCCCCCCCCGTTACAAGCAGATTATCTCAACACTTTAGGGACCCATAGATCTATATATTCATGTGATAGCGACTAACTATAAACATATACTGTAAATAGTTACATTTCTTTTAAAGGGGAATATTGTAATGTGCCTTTAAGGGACAGCAGTATGACATCGCTACTCTGATCCAGTCTCAGTTTCACATTTGATCTGTGAGCACACCACTGCTGCCAATGTCTTCAAGCTTCTATCTTTGTTCTCGTCTGCTAAGTCTTAATAAATGATCTGATAATGTGTTTGCACAATCCCTCATGAGTGATTGATGCCTTTATATCATTATAAAAACATGACGGGTTCTATCTTCAGGGACTGTCCTTTGTCCATCAGGGTTGACCCCGCCCTCCCTCTCAACCAAGATAGAACTCCCCTTTCTTCCTAACTGCATGCAGCCTTAAACTGGACCTTCCAGCCCTCGCCGTCTCCCTTTTTCTTTTTAAATTTAGATTACCCAATTATTTTTTCCAATTAAGGGGCAATTTAGCATGGCCAATCCACCTACTCTGCACATTTTTGGGTTGTGGGGGCGAAACCCACGCAGACACGGGGAGAATGTGCAAACTCCACACAGACAGTGACCCAGAGCCGGGATCGAACCTGGGACCTCAGCGCCGTGAGGCGTTTGTGCTAACCACTAGGCCACCGTGCTGCCCGGCCTCGCCGTCTCCCTGACCGGCCCAATCTCTCCCTTCCCAAGACCCTGGACAGTTTCTGGGGTTCCTTCTTTCTCCTCTTTTTGCAGTCCTGGCAGAACCTATTAACTCACTCTTGGTACCACGTGACCTATAGCAGTGCTGGCTAATCCGATCTACAACAGTGGTTGGTAGTGGTCCCACTCAGCCCTCGTTAAGCCCACCCACAGTGTGTTATGGCTGGGGAGACGAGGCAATGTGATTTGGGTTGGTGCACTGACTTTGCATCTGAGAAGGAGGGGTGTGTGAGCACCATCTGTTCCCCACACCTTCATATTACTCAGTCTAATGTGTAGCACACAGCCTGTCAGGTTGACAAGGGGATTGCTTGGGAATCATCGGGGCCTGACTTTGTCTGCCTGTTTCCTTAGAGGATATCCATGAAGGGCCCGCCTTCTCAACCTTGCTCCTCACCTGAGGTGTGGTGACCTTCAGATTAAATTATCACCAGTCAGTTCCCCCCCCTCAAGGGGAAAGCAGATGATGGTCATCTGGGACTATGGTGACTTTACCTTACCTTCAGAGTGAAGGAATGATGGCCACAATCAGAGTCACAAGGATAGATTTTGAGTGTTCCCCACACCCACTCACACTGCCATGAAGATGTGATGCAAACAAGCTGGTTATCCTCATGAATCACCATTGGCTTCCATTTTGTCAGCCTGCAGCTGATGCATGATTACCAACAGTGCAGCATTCAGATCAGGGGTCAAATCTCCTGGAGGCTGCCATGATTCTTTGCATGATAATGCACTAGCCCTCCATTGCCTAACTCTTCCACCCCTTCCCAAGTTATTTATCCTGTACAGGCAGTGAGTGGTTGGCTGATTGTCGACGAGAGCTATCTCCTGGCCGCCCCAAACTCTCCCCTTTTATCTCAAATCCTATCGATAATCTGCCCTGTTTTCTTGAAGCCACGGAGCAATAATCAATCAGAGAAGGTTACGTCCTGTGTGCCGTTGCTTTGTTGGCTAATTTTGAATATTGTTCCATAAACTCATTTTGAACATCTATTGGCAGCAAATAGATGTTTGGGTTGAAATGTTGTCAAGCGACAAGGAAAATAAGCCGCTAGGCTAATGTGCTGATTTTGCTTGTGTCAGACATCATTTGTTAGATTTTCTGACTGCGGATTGGAAAATCCCCTAAGTGCCAGATGTGTTGACGAAGGTTGATGAATCAATTGTCAACACAGTATTAGTCATCAAGCATCAATTACATGTAAATGGTCTGAGAAAATATTTTTGTTGGTTCGATCTGGCAAACTGTTAGGCTGATTTTAACCCCCTTTTACCCAACCTCCCCCCCCCCCCCCCAACCCCCGTGCCAGGTGTGAAGGGACAATGTGGGGGTTAAAATTGGAGCAGGGTGGTTTTTATTTGGTTAATTCACATTCCGCTTTATTTTAACAGTTGTAGGATTTTTTCCACAGGCAGTCAAAAGCCACATAAATATGCACAATTTGAGTCGTACAATGTAAATAGGATCCTAACTTGAGGCCTCCCAAGATTTAAAATGGTACCCCTCCAGGAGGACCAAGTGGGCTTGACATTCAACACACACCTCCCCCGAAAGCAGAATTCAAGCCCCAAGTTAGAATTCAAGGTTAAGAAACCATTATTACTGACTGCGAATAAATCAGAAGCTTGTTAAAAATGGCATCTACAATGTGTCAGCTTTTGATTGAAAAATAACCTGTCAATTCTACTCCCCTTCCTTTCCTGGCATTGAATTTAAAAAAATTATTCATAGATTTCTGGAGATTGAGGAATGCAGTAAGTAAATATGCTCTTTGTCTACCTCTCTGACCTGCAGTCTATCATCCACAAACTCCACTGTCCATCTCCTACCTCACACCAACTTCAGTTCACTCATCACCCCTGCCTTCATTGATCTACATTGGCTTCTGGTTAAGCAATGTATTAATTTTAAAATTCTCATTCCTGTTTTCAACCCCCTCCATGGTCTCACCCCTTCCTATCTAAGTAAATCCTCCAGCTCTGGAGGAATTGTGAAAACTGTGCTCAGAGAACCTGGGCTGTCAATCAAACAATGAGCATACATAATGAGGCTTGGCTGAGAGTTCAGACAACCATTAGAGTATGAAAACAGCTGTACCCCAGAGAAAACATTATCTGTTTAACAGCTCCACTTCTTTGATCTTCGCTGTTAGTTTCACAATGTTTGTTTATACAATGGTAACTGGTTTCAAGGGTTTGTGGGTTTTGTCATTGTTACTTTAAAGGGCTTGGATGATTGACACTTTTATTAGACAGTAGTGAAGTGAATTTTCTTTCCAAACAGAAGTTATGAATGAATTACTTTAAAAGATGTATTCACATATCCTAATAACACGACAGAGTTCATTGGTTCTGGACAGTGTATCTTGTGTCAATGGGCATGAAAGTACATTGGCGGGATTCTCTGATCCTGAGGCGCAGTGTTGATGCCATCGGAAACGCCATCACAATACTCGACGGGCGTCAATACGGCCCCAGGATCAGCAATTCTGGCCCCTACAGGGGGCCAGCAGGGTGCTGGAGCGGTTCACGCCGCTCCATCTGCTGATCTGGCCGTGGAATGGGCGCCGGGAGATGCGCGCAAGTGCAGTGGGTCCGGCGTGAACCCGCACATGCGCAGTCCCATCGGCGCGATTTCCACGCATGCGCAGTGTCTCCCCTGCCCGCGCCAGCCCCGACTCAACATGACGCAGGAGTACAGGCGCCGGCACGGAAGAAAGGAGGCCGGGAGACAGAGAGGCCAGTCCGCCGATCGGTGGGTCCCAATCGTGGGCCAGGCCAAATTGGAAGCTCCCCCCCCTCAGGGTCGGACACCCCTTCGCTCCCCACAGGCCGCCCCCGGACCCTTCAATGCCGAGGTCTCGCCGGCTCAGAGCATGTTAGAACAGCACCAGCGGGACTCTTTTTTTACGGCCTTCAAAAACAGCTTCTTCCCCGCTGTTACCAGACTCCTGAATGACCCTCTTATGGACTGAATTGATCTCTCCACACATCTTCTCTACTGTGTAGCACTACACTCCAATGCTTCACCCAATGTATTTATATTGTGTATTTATCGTATGTCCTATGCTTTTCATGTATGGAATGATCTGCCTGGACTGTACGCAGAACAATACGTTTCACTGTACCTCAGTACACGTGACAATAAATCTAAATCTTAATCTTCGCATGGAGTCATGAAGGGCCATGGGATGGATGAAAGGGCGGTACTTGGCATGGGGGCATGAGGAGTCATTGGGGGTCAGTGTGGGGAAAGAACCTATCGTTTAAAAGGTTCCTCAAGCACACAACTCCTCTAAAGAGCCAGGAACTGTGACTCTTTTAAAAAACCGTCTAACTATGAAAATTGCAGAGGAGGAGGACATGCCTATTTCCGCAATGTAGCCAGCCAGGTCAGGAGTGCCGAATTCAGACTTCTGGCAGGAACCACCTCAAACCCTTTAAGGACACTCCCAAAAATTAGACAGCCCAGGAATGGAGTCAGGAATCCTGGAATTGGAACCTGCCTGCCATTTCTAAAGGTCACCGAGTCAACCCGACTCAGTGGTGTTCAATTCTGTTTGATAACAATCCTGTAAATCACCTTGCGATGTCCTGCCATCTTATAGGCACTAGAAAATGCAAGTTGCTGTTTTTGCCACTGTTGCGTTGAAATCCAGCCTGGATTGAAAGCCTCTTTAGGCAGCACGGTAGCACAGTGATTAGCACAGTTGCTTCACAGCTCCAGGGTCCCAGGTTCGATTCCCGGCTGGGTCACTGTCTGTGAGGAGTCTGCACGCTGTCCCCATGTCTGCGTGGGTTTCCTCCGGGTGCTCCAGTTTCCTCCCACAGTCCAAATATGTGCAGGTTAGGTGGATTGGCCATGCTAAATTGCCCTTAGTGTCCGAAAAGGTTAAGTGGGGGTTACTAGGTTACGGGAATAGGGTAGATAACTGGGTTTGAGTAGGGTGCTCTTTGTAAGAGCTGGTGCAGACTCGATGGTCCGAATGGCCTCCTTCTGCACTGTAAATTCTATGATTCTATGATTACCCTGTAAGGAGGCAAGTACACAGAGGCTGGGCAGTATAAATCCAGTTCTTGTTGACCAAAGGAGGTAGGTGGAACTTAAACCTGCTGCCAT
Source organism: Scyliorhinus canicula (assembly GCF_902713615.1). Lineage (NCBI taxonomy): Eukaryota > Metazoa > Chordata > Chondrichthyes > Carcharhiniformes > Scyliorhinidae > Scyliorhinus > Scyliorhinus canicula. The sequence continues at coordinate 39,354,655 of NC_052148.1, read as the reverse complement.
ATTTATTAGTTGACTCATTGGCAACTCGTATAATTAGATTTACTGTAAATGTCCACTCTGGAATGTTAGTGAGGTATTTTCTAAGGCCCAGTTGTTTCAGCTGAGCTGAAGGCTCTTTATCTGTAACTACCTATAATTTCTCCAATTCTAGCCTTTACGCACCCAGGGTATTCCTGTGCCCTCAGCTGCCGATAGGACCTAAGAAGGGAGTGGGGATACAGGCAGAATCGCACTTCAATTAATTCAATAATGTTTATTCGCATAAGGCGTAGGTACCTTGTAGAAAAAGTGCATTTTAATTTTGGTAGGTGTTTCCGCTTTCAGTGGCCAAAATATCACTGAGTACGTTTCAGTGAAGTACTGCAAAGCGCCACTCAGCCTGACACCCATAGCCGAAGGTACAACTATATTGTGACAAAGAAAATGTAAGATTATTGGGTAAAACCCTATAGAAAGTCCGATCTGGAGAATAAGTGTAAGTTAATAGAGAGCTGGCAGTCAGTTGCAAGAATGTAATTGGAATAAGTTGTTATGATGACACCATTAACTACCAGCGTGCAGTGAGAACAGTTATTAAACGTCAACCAGAGTGTGAAACTGAATTAAATTTGCTCGAACAGGCTTGGGTTTCATTTGTGGGAAATAGTTTCAGATAGTAAAGTTCTGGTAAAGTTTTTTTTTTCATCTTGTAGTTTTAAAGACTGGAACATGTTTCTGAAGGCACCAAGTGGCTAATACACACCGAGGGATGCAGACTACCAGTAAATAATCTTTTCAGTACATCACACTTTAATAACTGATGCACAGATATTATTTTATCATTGTGTTTTTTAATACGGAGCCTAACCTTGTTTATTACCTAGCTGAGGTGATTGTTGTGCGCACAGAAGGTTAAACATCTTTCATGATCTGCACCGTTCAATAGGCAATTCATACAATGTTTCTAGCTATCATCTTTAGGGTAATAACCTCTTTATTGATGAATAAATCTCTAATGGACAGATCAAATGGAGACTAACTAGCCATGCATGACATTACCCACAAATTAGTCTGAGGAGAGCCCTGAAGGCAAAGCCTCAGTGTGACAGTAAAAAATGTCAGAGACCCAACATGCCCACATACCAGTCAGGTGTCAGTACCTAAAGGTCACCACTCTGTAAGGAGCAAAGTAACTGCAACACAAATAGAATTTGGAAATCACGTTGAAACCAGATATCGTTAATATGCCACAGCACAATAGAAAAGGCAAATGTAAGAGGGATCATTTTCTTGAGGCAGGATTACAAAAACCCTGGATGTGTATCTGCCGCACAGCATTGTACTGGAGCGTTATAATATTTTACTCCCCGATTTTCGTTCCCTTTCCTCCACCCTTGAAGATAGTGAATCATTCAGGGGTACAAACTGTTCACGTAGAGAGCCCCCCAGTGCTTCTGTCATCAGGTCACGTTAGCGAATGGCGAGAGGCTTTTGTCCCTGCAAGTTGTGTGTTTGTGTGTGTGTGTGTCCGGGGGGGGGGGGGGGGGGGGGTGGAGTCGGGGGCAGGGTAGAGCTGGGCATTGCAAATGTTTTCACCTGAAGCTCAAACATGCACACATTAACAGTCGGAGAGCAGCCCTATCACACCGAGTGAGATATTTGTACAGACCTCTATGCCATACAGCACATGAGATTTCTTTCTGTATTAGTTATCTGTAAAAATGCTTACGAAAGAAAATTTGTTCTTGGGATGCGGACAACATGGTAATGCATTAAATGCCCATCCTTAGTGCTCTGCGTGGTGTGATACTGGATTCAAATGTAGCCTCAGTTAGCCCATTGCTATAATCATTACCGTACTTTCCACAGTTTGCAATCCCAAGAGATAATAGAACATCGTCAAGCAAAAATTGTCAACAGTGTATTATTTTTCTATCTTTTTAATGAAATCTGTTCCCCCAGCCGCGTGTTTCTCAGTGGCACGCCGCTCGCGAGCGACAGGATTCTCTCCTCCCACCCACCCCCCACTTGTCAGTGGGATTTCCCATTGAAGCCACGCCACGCTGCTGGGAAACCCGCAGGCGGGGGTGCACCACTGACGGGAAAAGAGAATCCCATTGGCCGGGGAATTCTGGTAGTGCTTTTAAAAATGGCTTTGTTTGGGACAAACATATTTCATTGAGTCAATGTTTGCCATTCTTAAAAGTGAATCCTACTGTTCCTCTTCACATGGCTCTGTCCTACACGAGATCAGATCAGAATTCTCAACTAAAAACCGCGCATCTCGATCCCACCCTTTTCCCATACCACTACATGGATTCCTGCTGGAGTCATGGTAGCAATCTGCTGGAACGACCAAGGAATCTGGCCCCATCGCATCCAGTCAGAGCACCTTTCTTTGTGAAGTACTTCAATGTCATGGGCAGGAGGCAGAAGAAATTAATCACTATGATCCCAGGCGGGCGAGGCTTCAGTTATGAGGAAAGGCTAGCAAAACATGTAAAAGATGATTCTACTTGTGGGGGAGTCTAAAAAACAGGCACACGTTATGATACAAAAGCAAAATACTGCCGATGCTAGAAATCTGAAATAAAATAGAAAATGCTGGAAATAGAACATAGAAAAATACAGCTCAGAACAGACCCTTCGGCCCACGATGTTGTGCCGAACTTTTGTCCTGGATTAAGAACAAATGAATCTACATCCCATCATTCTACCGTAATCCATGTACTTATCCAATAGCCGCTTGAAGGTCCCTAATGTTTCCGACTCAACTACTTCCACAGGCAGTGCATTTAATCAGCAGATCGGGTAGCATCGGCGGAGCGAGAAGCAGAGTTCACATTTCAGGGTCGACGATCTCTCATCGGAACTGGGAAAAGTTAGAAATGCAACAGATTTTGAAGAAGTGAAATGGGAGAGGGTGGTTAAAAAGAACAATAGGGAAGGTCTGTGATAGGGTGGAAGTCGGGAGAGATTGAATGACAAAGGGTTCATGGTGCAAGGCCGAAAGGATTGGTAATGGCACCAGTAAAGAAACAAAAGATGTGTCCAGAGGAGGAGTGAATGACAGGGTCATGTCTGAAGGAAAAGAAAGGTGACAAAGAGAGAGGCAAGATGGAAAATAAACCAAACCCACAAAGGAAAAGGACAACGTGGGGCAGGAGTTACGTTACTCATGAATCAAATAAGAAACCTGGAGAAATACATTTAAAATTCTACTCAAAGGGAAGGGAGAAGCTAGGATAGTTTTTCACTTCAAAAACTAGATCTAACAAGGGAAATAAATTACTATGGATGCCAGAGATATAGAGTACAGACAGAAAATATTCAGCAATATACATTGAAAGAAAAACAGTCAAACTTTCAGGTCGATGATCTTTCACCATAACTACAAGATGTTAGACAGAAGTAACACTTAACTAAATGGGATAGGGGATAGGGAGGACCAGAAGATAACAAAGGATGTAGCACGGGTGGAAGGCAAGATTGATGAAATGGGTGATAATGATGCAGAGGAAGCATAAATGACAACAGCAGAGGGGTAGGGAGACATGGAGACAAGCGGAGAAGACTCTCATGGCCCAGGGTTCTGGAGAAGCAGATAGACCTCAGGGCTCCCTCCAGCACATATATTTTTTGGACAGAAGTAGCTTTGCCTTTTTGTTTTTCTAATGAGTGTTCAAATAAATGTTTGATTCAGCAACAGTGGGCTGGATTGTATGGCCCTCCAGCGGAACGTTTGAAGGTGGTGGGGGCTCGCAAGATGCAGCTCGAGGCTTGCCCACCCACTCCCCACCCACCACAACCTACCTCCTACTTTACAGAGGGCAGTGGAACCGTTGGGCAGACTGCTCACCCTTGGACCTATTGAGGCCACTGAAGAGTCTTATCCCTCCCCCACTGCTATTTTACCCACGGTGGAGGGTGGCCCAAGCAAAGCAGGTAGCTCAAGTGGATTTACGAGGCAAGAGGTGGGAACCTTCTTTGGGTGGTCCAGTCTCCTGAGTCCAACAGAGGATTCCATCCCCCCCCCCCCTCCGCCCAGGTCTAATTGCCCCTTTGAAATGAATGAAAATGAAAAAAAAGCGCTTATTGTCACAAGTAGGCTGGATTGTATGGCCCTCCGGCGGAAAAGCCCCTAGTCGCCACATTCCGGCGCCTGTTTGGGGAGGCTGTTACGGGAATCGAACCGTGCTGCTGGCCTGCTTGGTCTGCTTTCAAATCCAGCGATTTAGCCCTGTGCTAACAGCCCCTTTAACACTCCCCTCCTAAAAACCTCTCAAACTTGGTCCTCCAATTTCCTCATTCCCCCTTGATAAGGCATCTCAGCCAGCCCCTGTTGATATCCTGGGCTTACCTGAAGCCTGGCTTCTATAACCTCCTCTTCTTTGGGTTCTGGCTCACTGATCGAACCAGGTAGGCCAGGACTACAGAGCTGCCAGCCAGCCAGATTAGTCAGCACATCTCCAAAGTATGACTTCCTCTCCAGATAGAGGTGGACGTCTTGCCCTGAGCCATGCACCGCTCTGAGGTGTAAAATGGCCGCTGGCTAGCCAGTTTCTTCACGGGCCGGCTCCCGACTGACTTTTTAGTCAGATGGGACGAGGAACACGATAATTCCTGCCCAATAAGAGGGAACTGCGATACTTCACAGGACACAAAAAATAAAGTGGAATAATCTCGTTCGGTATTTCTGGGAAACAAGATAAGAGAGTACACAATCAGCTTTATAAAGAGCTCTATAAAAACAGATGTCATGATTTGGACAAAGTGTAATCAATAACTGAATGGTAGGAAGCTGCATAATGACTGCTGGACTCCCTTATAAAAAGCTGGACCTTGGAGGTAGAGTTGATATTCAGGAAGGATGAGATAATCTGAACCTGATTTATAATCCTCCAATGTGCTTCAACAAGTACGATTTTCACTCTGGTAATAAATACTTGTTTAAAGTTTTGACAATGACGCAAATCAAGAAACATCTGTTTTGTTAATGAGCCACTTCCATGAAAGGACTTCACAGGATGGAGCACGAGTATGAGTTAGATGGTTCCTTCCACAATTCGAAACGCTAAGGAAGGGTCCACTATGATCCTCAAAATGTGAATCCCTCCCCTGTGAATGCACTGTCCCATTCCTCAGACAAACAATTACGACTATTTTATTTTTATTTCTGCACTTGTAATTATTTCCGCCGCTCTTTTTAGATCTCAGCCCTTCACCTGACTCCAGCAGGTTCCATCCCTCAGCTGAGAGGATGGGCAAAGACAGCCAATCCTACAGCCTTCAGGAAGTCCCAGAGTAGTCCAGGTGACTTGCCTTTCTTCCTGAATGTTTTGCCTCACCTTGGCACCGCAACCTTTCCTCAACTTAGCTAAGAATAAAGGAATTGACACACGAGCAGCCACCTTTTGAGACTCCAGATCTGCGCACTGATGCTCCTTCTTGCACACCCTGTGTTTCAAATGGCGGGTGCGGGGAGGAGGGTCAAGCAAACAGTGAGGAGGAACTGAATTAGTAATGAGGAAAAATAGTGATTGAATATAGAAACCTGATCTGGTCGATCTGATTTCTGCTCTCACTTCCCCGCAGTCAACAATCGCGCCAACATCACTCATCTACCTTTGTCCACGTAACGGTAACAAAGAGAAATTTAACCGTCCCAAGGCTATCACCCGTAAAGTAGTTCCAAGCAGGCAGTCAATAGCTCCCATCAACTTTTAACAATTAATGAATTTAAATTGACTATTAAGTCAGCAGAGTTTTGATTGATAATTTTAATATAACCCCTTTTGTGCAGACCCCGTCCAACACCTCAGAAATGTATGATAATGTCCAATCTGAATGGGGAGGTGTGGGGGGGGGGGGGGGGGGGGGGGGAAGGGAAGGCAGAGGAAAGAAGGGTGGGGGGGGGGGGAGTATGTGCATCTCCCATCACCTTACAGCATCGGTGAGTTATTACTTGGATTGCGCTGCCGTTTTCTGAAATGTAATTTGAATACAGATTAGCTGCCCCAGTGTTCCAGAGCTTTGGCATCATCATTACTGAGGACAGTAATTTGACTGATGAACACATGGGTTATCACAAGGTCATCACCTTCAGCAGCACTGGAACGGTCCACTCTCCTCATTTCAAAGGGATGGAGAGGAGGGAGCCGGGGCTTTCTAAATGATGTAATTAGGTTGTGTCATTAAATAAACCAATCTGGGAATGAATAAATCATTAAGCTAATTGAAACAACTAATATTACCCCTTTCCCAAACAATTAAAGCCGCCTTAAGTGGCACAGAAGAGAGAGGGAGAGTTTTCATTAGTTGATTCATTGCAGAGGAAATAACAGTTTCTCAAAATAATTTCCAGCATTTTAAAAACTGGATGTTGTCTAAAATGCATGCACCAGCACTCAAATAGCATTGAGAAATATTCTGGATATTTTCTTGACAATTCATTTTAGCTTTGGCGAGACTCCCCTCAAAACAACTCCCATTAAACTAACCAACATGTGATCCATACATAATTGTAATACAAATGCGAAATAAGCGTCAAAAATCTGAAATAACAGCAGGAAATGCTGAAAATACTCAGCAGATCGGGCAGCATCTGTGGAGAGATAAACGGAGTTAGCATTTCAGTTCGATGGAATGAGACATTGGAACCTATACAGCCTGCGAAACAAATGTAAAACAATTACAGAGGGCTCTTACACCATTGTATTTCTTCTCTCCTTCCTTCAGAACTGAACTTGCCATTGACAGCCAGAAGGCCTGGGAGTCAATGGAACATTTGTGTCCCCATTGACAGTAAATGGTTCGAAGTATCAAATATTGGCCATCCCTTCTTTAGAATTGTAACAGAGCAGGAGAAGGAGCAGGGCAGGTTGCTGGAAAGATTAGCGTGCACCATAAAATGGACAAGACCTTTGAGAAATTTATCTCCCTGTAAAGAACTTAAAGGCCATGAAGGTCTTATGAAGCCATGGCAAGCTGCATTGATAATACATATTGTAACCATGGTGCACCAATGGTGGCAGGAGTGCATTTTTAAGGTGGTGGATGGGGTGCCAATCAAGCATTGCCCTGGATGGTGTCAAGCATCTTGACTGCTGGTGCTGCTCACATCCAGGCAAATGAGGAGACCTTTCATCACACTTTGAGATTTGCTCTATTGGTGGTGGAAAAGTTGTGGAGAATCAGTGGGTTAGCAACTTATTGCAAAATAGCCAGTTTGGCAGAACCCAAAATAAGCCTTGGTGAACAAATTACTGGTGAGCAAGCCCTCTTGAAAGCAGCGTTGACAACTACTAAAAGTAACATCGCCATAGTCCCAGATGACCAGAGGCTGCTTCCCTCTTTGAGGGGGAGAGCTGACTTAGGGTGATTTAACCTGAGGATCACCACACCTCAGGCGAGGGGCAAGGTTGAGAAGGCGGGGCCTTCATGAATAACCTTAGCTGGTACGGGAATTGAACCCACGCTGCTGGTTTCACTCTGCATCACGAACCAGCCATCCAGCCAACTGAGCTAAACCACCCCCCCCCCCCCCCCAAACAGCTGCTATCTGTCACTGTGCTGATGGTTGTTGTAGCTGTACAAGAATAAATATTTCAGCAGATTTCCTAACACTGGAGCATGTTTTTTCCGTAAGACAGCCTGTGGCGAACCACTGTACACCTGTATTAGGGGATTTAAGGTAGGACCTGTATTACAGGTTCACCGGTAGCCCCTGCCGGCTGGCTCCGCCCAGTAGGAGGAGTATAAATATGCGTGTCCTCCACTGATCTGCCATTTCGCCAGCTGCAGCAGGAGGCCATGCATCTGACTGCAATAAAGCCACAGTTGTACCCAACCTTAGTCTTTGTGCAACTGATCGTGCATCACAGCCAGAATGTTGTCAGGGCCCTCAGCTTTTACTGCACATGTCCAGAGCACTCAGCCGCTCCTTGATATGATGTAGCGTGAATGTTGATGATGGGGGGGTCATCAGGAGGAGGCCTGGATGGGTCATCCACTCGGTGTTTCACGTTGAAGATCATTGCAAACGTGTCATCCTGTTCATGGGGCTTTTTCTTTCCATTAGTTGCTCAATTGCCCATCACCATCTGTAACTGAATGTGGCAGGATTGCAAAGCTTTGATCTGATCTGTGTGTTATGCTATAAAATACTACTTCCTCTGCTTTGTAGGTAATGCAGCTTTGCCAGGTCGGCACCTAATTTACAGGCATGACCTGTGCTGCTCCTGACATACTCTTCCACAGAATTGTTCCAGCACTGGAGGCCATTTGGCCCATTGTGTTAGCACTGCCTCTTCAAATGAGCCTTTCACACCGTTGAACCTAGCAGTTCGAGCCCTGGCTGCCCTTGCATCATCCGGCTCTGGCAGCACTAGCGGTTCCCCATGGTGTAGAAACCCTCAGCGATGCTCTTCAGTGACTGGGACATGCTCTGTAGCGCCCCATCTGAGAGCGGGACATGTCCCGCAGGACCTCATCAAGGTGGGCCTGGTACTGGGTGACATCCCCCAGTGAGGAAGCCATTCAGCCGAGGCCCTTAGCCATGGTCGTCACTGACTGTGAGACACCTTGAACACCTTCAATCATGGTGCCGACGTCATGCACCAGGCTCTCCACTGCGGTCGCCGCCCGAGCAGTGTTGGTCTCGGTGCCACGCATTGCCGGCGCCATCTCCTGCACCCGTAGCCTCTGGGAGTCCTCCAAGCGACTATGCATCTGCTGCAGCATCGCTGACATCTCCCTCTGAATGTCCCAGCCACTCCCTATCATCTCCATTAGCTCCGGGTAACCCACTTCCACAGGCTTCAGCATCAGGCTGGTACCCAACTGAGTCCTGAGATCCAGCAGCACTCCGACTGCTGTCTCGCCTGAGGGTTCCTGCCTCCACTAGATGTGCATTAACAGCTGTGTGGTGCTCACCAAACTGTGCCACAGAAGCCTGTCTACCAACATTTCCCACCGAGTTGTGCGTATCTGCACTGGTGGTGGGTGGGGATGACAGCTGTGCCACGACCACAATGGCATCCTGGGAGCTCTCCTCCAAGGTGTTCTCCTCGGAGTCAGGGGAGGGGGCCACCCGGGATGGGCCGGCTCCGTCAGCTACTGGACCTGCGGGAGAATGGACATGTGGTCAATGGGAGGGATGACTCAGTCAGCAAGGCAATCACTACTCATGTTTGACAGGTCCTCTGGGTGGAGCCTGGTGATTTTGCACCTCTGTGGCGTCTGCCAACCTGCTCGTGGGTGACTGATCTGTCCTCGGCCACCCCAGTCACCTCCAGGGCTTGCTCCTCGGAGGAGATGAGGATCCGTATATTGGCCTCCTCTGCCGGTCTGGACCCTCTCCTGCCGATTGTAGGAGAGATTTTCCTGCAGCGACACAGAAGGGGCATCGTTAGTCACAACTGTGGTTCGCACTGGTGGGAGGGGAGTAGCGAAGGTGGGGTTGGGGGGGAGGGAGGGCTGGGGGTCACTTGGAGAGTTGGGGGGGGTGGATGCTCCCATGGGGGCGGAAGGGTCTCGGGGTGGGGAGGGGCGTTGGTGTCTACTCTCTCGTGATGCCCAATGTAGGTCGTTGAGCTTCTTTCTCCACTGGAGGCCAGTCCTCTTGGTCATACTATTCCAACTTACGGCTGCTGCCACCTCATCCCAGGCAGCACTGGCTACCTTGTGGCTCACCCTCCAGGACCCTCGGGGAGCAACTCGCCTCCACTGCGTCCAGCGGCCTCCCCAGATCAGCTTTCACGAATCTTGGGGCCGGTATCCTCGGTGCCATTGTTGCGAGCTGGCTGGGGTTGGCTGAGCAAGTGCAGCTTAACTGTTGCTCAACCTTAATAGCAGGCGTGCGCAGTCCCGGCGAATCAGCTGGCGAGCCGTAATTTGTGGCGAGAAGCTCGTGAGGCCTCGTTATGTGGACCAATTAACATTGGATAGCGTTGCCGGCCTTGCTGGGCCGAGCGCCGGGAAGCTCACGGCAATTCTTCTTTTTGATTGATTGATTTATTGTCAGATGTACTGAAGTACAGTGAAAATATATTTCTGCGGCCAAGGGAACGTACACAGTATGTACATAGTTGACAAAATGGATAATCGACAGAGTACATTGACAAATGGTACATTGACAGAAAAGTGATTGGTTACAGTGCGGAACAAGGGGCCAAACAAAGCAAATACATGAGCAAGAGCAGCATAGGACACCGTGAATAGTGTTCTTACAGAGAACAGATCAGTCCGAGGAGGAGTCGTTGAGGAGTCTTGTAGCTGTGGGGAAGAAGCTGTTCCTATGTCTGGATGTGCGGGTCTTCAGACTTCTGTACCTTCTGCCTGATGGAAGGGTCTGGATGAGGGCAAAGCTTGAGTGTGAGGGGTCTCTGACAATGCTATCTGCCTTCCTGAGGCAGCGGGAGGTGTAGACAGAATCAATGTGAGGGTGGCAAGCTTGTGTGATGCGTTAGGCTGAGTTCACCACACTCTCCAGTTTCTTGTGATCTCGGGCCGAGTAGTTGCCATACCAAGCTGTGATGCAGCCGGATAGGATGCTCTCTATGGCACATCTGTACATATTTGTAAGAGTCGATGCAGATATGCCAAATTTCTTTAGCTTCCATAGTAAGTAGAGACATTATTGGGCTTTCCTGACTGTTGCATCAACGTGAGTTGACCAGGACAGACTGTTGGTGACGGTGACCCCAACGAACTTAAAGCTATCAATCATCTCCACTTCGGAGCCATTTATTTAGATGGGGCACATGTCGGACTACACTTCCTGAAGTCGATGATCAGTTCTTTGGTCTTTCCGACATTTAGAGAGAGGCTGTTTTCAGTACACCACGCAACCAAGTGATCTATCTCCCTTCTGAAGTCTGACTCGCCATTATTTGAGATAAGACCCACCACAGTTGTATCATCCGCAAACTTATAGATCGAACTGGAGTTACATTTTGCTACACAGTTGTGTGTTTATTGGGAGTACAGTAGAGGACTGAGCACACATCCTTGCGGGGCCCCAGTGTTGAGGACTATTGTGGAGGAGGTGCAGTTGCCGATCCTGACAGATTGCGGTCTGTTGGTGAGGAAGTCAAGGATCCAGCTGCACAGGGAGGGGTCAAGTCCAAGGTTTCAGAGTTTGGTTATTAGTCTTGTCGGGATAATGGTGTTAAAGGCGAAGCTGTAGTCTATGTCAGAGCTGTATTACTGCTCGCTACCGCACTTACAAATCTTTCCAGAGAATCGTGCCCTTGTGCTCCAGAATTATCGCCAACTATTCCAGTGCAGCTACAACATTGGCATCTACCTGGCACTGGGGAAATTGTCCAGGTATGTCTTGTCCATAAAAAGTAGGACAAATCCAACCTGACCAATTACCGCCCATCATCTACTCTCAATAATCAGCAAAGTGATGGAAGGTTTGATCGACAGTGCAACCAAGCAACACCAGCAATAACCTGTTCACTGACTCTCAATTTGGGTTCTGTAAAAGGTACTCAGCTACTGACCTCATTACCTCCTTGATCCATACATGTACAAAAGAGCTGAATTCAAGAGGTGAGGCGCGAGTTACAGTCCTCGATATCAAGACAGCATTTGACCAAGTGTGGCATCAAAGAGTCCTGGCAAAACTGAAGTCATTGGGAATCAGGGACGGAATTCTCCGACCCCCCGCAGGGTCGGGAAATCGCCCGGGGCCGGCGTAAATCCCGCCCCGCCGTGGTCGGAATTCTCTGCCACCCGGGAATCGGCGGGGGCAGGAATCACGCCGCGCCAGTCGGCGGGCCCCCCATGCCAATCAGTGTGGCCTCAGCGGCGATTCTCCGGCTCGCGATGGGCCGAAGTCCCGCCGCTGTCAGGCCTCTCCCGCAGGCGTGGTTGAAACCACCTCTGTGCCAGCGGGATTGGCGGCGTGAGCGGGCCCCTGGGGTCCTGGGCGGGGGCCCACGGTGGCCTGGCCCGCGATCGGGGCCCACTGATCGGCGGGTGGGCCATAGCCGTTGGGGCACTCTTTTTCTTCTGCCGCTGCCACGGCCTCCACCATGGCAGAGGCGGAAGAGACCTCCTCCATCGCGCATGCGCCGGTGGTGACGTCAGCGGCCGCTGACGCTCCGGCGCATGCACGGACTCACGCCGACAGGCGAAGGCCTTTCGGCCAGCCCCAACGCCAGGCGGCGTCTTTGGCGCCAAAACTGGCGCCAGTCGGCGGAGCGGGAGTCACTCCGGCACGGGCGTAGCCCCTAAAGTGCGGATAATTCCGCACCTTTGGGGAGGCCCGACGTCGGAGTGGTTGGCGCCACTCCACTACGCCGGGACCCCCCGCCCCGCCGGGTAGGGGAGAATTTCGCCCAGGAAGCAAAATCTCTGCTGGTTAGAGTCATACCTAGCATGAAGGAAGATGGTTGTCATTGTTGAAGTTCAATTATCTTAGTGCCAGAACATAGCAGCAACCATTTTCAGCTGCTATATCAATGTCTTCCCTTCATCATAAGGTCAGAAGTGGGATGTTTGCTGATGACTGCACAGTGTTCAGCACCATTAATTACTCCTCAAATACATGAAGCAATCATGTCCAAATGCAACAAGATCAGAACAATATCCAGGCATGGGCTGACAAGTGGCATGTAACATTTGTGCCACACAAATGCCAAGCAATGACCATCTCCTCCAAGAGACACTCTAACCATTTTCCCATGACATTTAATGGCACTACTATCGTTGAACCCCCATTATCACTATCTTGGAAGTTACCAATGATAAGCATTGTATTGTATTGGACCATCCATATAAACACTGGCCGGGATACTCCCCCAACCGGCGGGTGGGCCGTACAGGCGCCAAAGAGTGGCGTGAACCACTCTAGCATCGGGTCGCCCGGAAGGTGGTTTCCTGCGCATGCTCAGGGAGTTTCTACTCCGTGCCGGCCACAGCGGAGCTTTACACAGGCCGGCGCGGAGGGAAAGAGTGCCCCCACGGCACAGGCCCGCCTGCAGATCGGTGGGCCCCGATCGCGGGCCAGGCCACCATGCCCCCCCCCCTCCCCCCGGGACCGGATCCCCCTGCGCCCCCCCGAGGACTCCGCAGGCCGCCCACAGAGCCAGTACGGACCTGGTCTAATTCACGCCAGCGGGATTGGCCGGAAACGGGGGGCCACTCGGCCCATCGGTGATGGGAGAATCACTGCCAACCGGCGCGGCATGATCCCCGGCCCACGAAGAAACCGGCACCAGAGAATTCGGCAGCTGGCGTCGGAGCGGCAGAGCGGGATTCATGCTGCCCCCCCCCCCCCCCCCCCCCCCCGCCCCCCCCCCCGCCGATTCTCCAACCCGGCGGGAGGTCGGAGAATCCCGCCCCCTATGTTTACAAAAGCAGGTCAGAAACTGGGAATTCTGCAGAGAGTAACTCACCTGCTGACTTCCCAAAGCCTCTCCACCATCAATAAATCAAGAATGTGATGGAATACTCTCCACTTGCCTGGATGAGTGCAGCTCCAACAACATTCAGGTCAGCTCAACACCATCCAGGACAAAACAGCCAACTTGAGTGAAATCGCACCGCCCCCCCCCCCCCCCCCCCCCCACCACCCCCCCCCCCACCCCCCCACCCCCCCCCCCCCGCCACATTGAACATGCATTCCCTCGACCACTGAAAGCAGATTTTACCATTGACAGGATCCATTGATACAACTCACCAAGGCTCCTTCGACAGCATCCCTGAAACCCCCAACATCTATCACCTAGACAGACAAAGGCAGTAGATTCATGGTAATGCCACCAGCTGCAATTTCCCTTTCAAACCACACACCATCCTGTTTTGGAAATATTGCGCCGTCCCTTCACTGTTGCTGGGTCAAAATTCAGGACCTCCCTCCCTAGCAGCACTGTAGATGGAGCTTTATGAACTGCTGCGGTTCACACATCACACATGAACACACATCCTGTGATCAAATGAAAAATGAACCTTGCTTTGGTTACTGACCCTACTCCCAGCGGAAACAGTTCTTTTTTATAAAAAAGTTATGGAAAGAGGTTTGACGCAGACGTGTTCAAATAGGTTATTCCTTGGTGTCAGCCTAATGTATCAAGCACATTAGGGCTCAGACAGCCCATTTTGTGATGATATTACAAAACCATTTGTAAATTTTAGATTCTTTCCTGGGATGAGGGTGTCACTAGCAAGGCCAGCATTTGTTGTCCATTCCTCATTGCCCTTGAACTGACTGGCTTGCTAGGAACATTCAAAGGGCAGTTCAGGGATACTACAGTGGATCTGGAGACACATGTAGGCCAAACCAGGTAAGGATGGCAGATAAGCGGAAAGTATTCAAAGAATTATTTGTTAGACACAAAAGCCAGTACGTACTCCTAAACGGCATAGGCTCCAATGTGGAGTTAAATATAGAAATATAGAAAATAGGACTAGAAATAGGCCATTCGGCCTTTCGAGCCTGCTCCACCATTCATTTTGATCATGGCTTATCATACAATTCACTTAACTGTCCCTGACGCTTAACAAATTGGCCATTAAATATATTAATTAAAACATCAAACTTAAAAGAAATTAGTATTGCTGAAAAAGAGACTTTTTTGTCAAAGCTTTGTGTTTTGCACTCATCAGATCTTTCGCAAGAATGCCGATATAAGGGAAATCAACACATTTATACTGTATGAGAAGAGAGTGCTGATCGGCTGACAAATGGACTGTAAAGAGGCATTGCCATGGAGAGTGCATCAGTTGATGGTGACTGACAGTTAACTGCCAAGCACTGTTTGAAATTTAAGCCAGACAGCTTGACTCTGATTGGTCAAGGAATTTCCCTGAAAAATAAATCAGTGAATGGCTGTCACTTATTTTGTTTAGCTGAAACAGGTGCAATGTGAGTGCATGTTCTTTCTGTCTGCAAAGTACAGGGCCCTGTGTCTCAATATATGTACCTTCCAGTACATGCAATGCTCCACACTGTGAGCCCAACTGACAATCTTAAATTGGCTGTCAGCATAGTTTATTAGAGGATTATTTAGCAAATGTTGTTCAATTGTGAAATCACATTGAATATTGAACAGTGTGCTTTGAATTTTGCAAGCACAGATGGTTAGGTACAGTCTGTACAGTGAACAGCAGCTGGGACATGCTGCTTGATATGATCTGCCAGTCTTTGGGATGTACGGCTTACATACCTAGCATCACACTGGCATCGAAATTCATATACTATATTATTAATTTGTGTGAGAGGCAGAACATCATTTTGGTTTGATGGCAGGGTCCTGTTACTGGTGAATATCATTCATGTTGCATAGTAACAGTGTGAAACAGCCAGCTTCACCTATTGCTCGTATTCTTGAGATACCTTGCTTCCACAATTAGAGATCACTTGCCAACCAATCAGCACTCACTCTTCATACATGATACATTTGTTGTTTTCCCTTAAGGGCAGCACAAGTGGCTAGCACTGTGGCTTCACAGCGCCAGGGTCCCAGGTTTGATTCCCCGCTGGGTCACTGTCTGTGTGGAGTCTGCACGTTCTCCCCGTGTCTGCGTGTCGTTCCTCCGGGTGCTCCGGTTTCCTCCCACAGTCCAAAGACATGCAGGTTAGGTGGATTGGCCATGATAAATTGCCTTTAGTGACCAAAAAGGTTAGGAGGGGCTATTGGGTTGCGGGGATAAGGTGGAAGTGAGGGCTTAAGTGGGTCGGTGCAGACACGATGGGCCGAATGGCCTCCTTCTGCCCTGTATGTTCTATATTCTACATATTCTATTCCATATATGTTCTTGTTCTTGGCCTAATGAGTGCAAGATTAAAAACTTCAACAAAAATGTCTCTTTTTTTAAAGTAACACTCAAATTCTGTATTAGCAAATAACTATTATTAAAAGAACATGCCAACATAAATGCAAAGAAGTTGGAAATATAACAAACTGGGGGAGCAGAAAAAGCAGCAAAGATCATCGTAAAGTGAAGGAATAGAAAATTATACATCCAAGTTTACAGATGATGCTAAGTAACTTTTGTTGATGGTAACAAGATGTTAAAAGGGTGAGTTGCTGCAGTGCAACTTGTAGATGGTACACACGGCGACATTGTGCGTTGGTGGTGGAGAGAGTGAATCCTTAACATGGTGGATGCAGTGCTAATCAAGTGGCAGCATTGTCCTGGATGGTGTTGTTGGAGCTGCACTTATCTAGGTAAGTATTCCATCATACTCCTGACCTGTGCTCTGCAGATAGGTTGGATTTGATTTATTGTCACGTGTACTGAGGTACAGTGAAAAGTATTGTTTTGCATACAGTCCAGACAGATTGTTCCGTACATGAAGACTTAGGACATATGACAAATATACAATGTAAATACATAGACACAGACATCGGCTGAAGCATATGGAGTGTAGTACTACTCAATAGAAGAGATGTGTGGAGAGATCAGTTCAGTTCTTCAGGAGTCTGGTAACAGCGGGGAAGAAGCTGGTTTTGAACCTGTTAGTGCATATTCTCAGACTTTTATTTCTCCTGCCTGATGAAAGATGTGGACAGGCTTTGGGGAGTTACCCACCACAGAATTCCCAAACTCTGACCTGCTCTTGAAACCACAGTACCATTATGGTTGTTCCAGTTCAGTATTGGACAGTGGTAGCCCTCAGGATGTTGATAGTGGGGGTTTCAGTGATTCTAATTCCTTTGAATGTCAGGAGGAGAGTTAGATTCTCTCATGTTGGAGATGGTCAATGCCGGGAACTTGTGTCGCATGAATGTTACATGCTATTCATTAGCTGAATGTTGCTCAGGTCTTGCTGCATCCAGGCACAGATCTTATTCAGTATCTGAGGAGTCTGAAACCATATTGAATACTTTGTCAGCAAACATCACCACTTTTGACCTTATGATGGAAGGAAGGTCATTGATGAAGCAGCTGAAGATGGTTGGGCCGAGGACACTACCCTGAAGAAGTCCTGTGGTGATGTCCTGGGGCTGAGATGATTGACCTCCAACAACGTCAACCATTTTCCTTTCTGTTAGGTATTATTCCAACCAGTGGAGAGTTTTCCCTGATTCCCATTCACTTCAGCTCCACTCGGCTCCTTGATGCCGCACTTGGTAAAATTCTTCATGTCAAAAGGAGTCACTCTCACCTCAGCTCTGAAACTCAGCTCATGTGTTTTGAGCAATGCCTTTATGTAAGGGAGATAGGTGAGGTTTAGGGAGGGAACTCCAGAATTTAGGGCCACAGGCAGCTGAAGGTCCAACTGTCACTGACGAAGAGAAAACAATGGGAGATGTGCTAAAGGCCAAGATTAGGGGCATGCAGAGATCCAGGTGGATTAATGGGCTGAAGGAAACTTAAAGAGATAAGGATGGATGAGGCCATGGAGGAATTTGAAACCAAATGTGAGAATTTAAACATCAAGAGATTGGCAAACCAGGAGTCAATATAAGTCAGCAAGCATAGGGGTGATTAGTTAAGGGGGCTTGGTGTGGATTAAGTTACATTTAGGAGAGTGTTTTGATGAGCTCTTCCTGGTCCTGTGGGGGGTAAATGTCAAGGTGAGCCTAGGAGACATTTCTGAGGAAGACGCGTTGGATTCTTGGCCCTGGGTGACTTCAGGAGTGGTGGCTAGCCATGCTGTATAATAAAGTACCCATTCATGGGTTGATTGAGCATGCTGCAGGGACCTTCCTGGCTGCAGGCCTGTTCCCCATTGAGAGACGTGCAGGCCATGTGCCTGGAGGCTGCTTGCCAGAAGCTGCCCTGAGAAGCTCATCAGGCCTCCAACACTAGCCCCTTCCTCTCCACAGCTGTAGCCTACAGTGGGCCACAGGTACTGCCACTGGCCATCCTGTAGGGTGGGTTTACCCTCCACCCGGTGGCCTTATAGCCGTAGCCACTCTTTATTTTAGTTATTTCAGAGAGCACCTCAATATGGCCCCCCTTCAACAGTGGCAGTGCCCACCTCTGGCACTGGGCCTGCCAACTTCCCAAATCTACAGACCCTTCATGGAACAGTGGACCCAAGGGCAGCCTCTTAATTGACTGCCTCTGAGATGGCTTTGCAAGTGGGTGGCCTCACCGGTAGAGTGGGCTTTGGTGTTGGTGAAAGTGCAAGCAGAGCAAAATTTCATTAAAGTGAAATAGGACAAAAGTTACAGTAAAATGACGTCAATGCACAAAGAAATAAAAAGTTTAATTAATGCAACAAATAGCTTTATTGAAGACAAGTTCTCAGCTTGCACAGATCACTTCAGGTGCCAATGAATCAGAAGGAATGGTTTAACAGGTTGGTATAATTATCTTTGATATGTGTCAAAGAAAAACAGTTTTTAATTTACACCTAAACCAAAGGTCTACTTGTGTGTGAAAAATCAAATTCGATAAATGTATCTTTGAGCCTATTAAAAGCTATTGCCACTTCTTATTTAGAAATCTATTTTAAAATGATTTGGTTAGCTACCAGGGAGGTGCTGGAGGATTGCAGTGCGGCAACTGTGACACCCTTATTCAAGAAAGCGGGTGAGGATATTCTTAGCTAGTTAGTTTAAAATTAGTAGTGGGTCGGCTTTTCGAGACAACAATCAGGGGGAGGCGAATAACAAACAGCCTCTTGGAGAGGTTTGAATTAATTAAGGAGAGTTAGCACAGAGTTATAAAACGTAGATCATGCTTGACCAATCTAATTGATAAGTATTAAGGAAGGCAATGGATATTGTCTGTATGGATTTTAAGAAAGCTTTTGACAAAGTACCACATGAAAGGCTGGATGACAACATGGAGCAACATGGAATCGGAGGGCCAGTGCCAGTTTGGATTTTTTAAAAAACTTGTTAAGGACAGAAAACAACGGGTCATGGTAAATGGTTGTTTTTCAGACTGAAGGATGTATTTCCTGAGGGTCTGTGTTTGGGTCGCAGCCTCTTCAGATATATGTAAGCAACTCGGATATTGGAAAGCAGAATTAAATTTCAACATTTGCTGATGATGGTGTGGCAAATAAAGAGGATGATACTAACCAGCTGCAATGGGATATCAATAGAGTAGTAGAATGGTGGACAGGTGGCAATGGAATTTAATACAAAGAGTAAGATGATATATTTTAGCAGGAGGGATAGAGAAAAGCAATATCGACTTAACAACACCGTTCTAAAGAGGATGCAGGGACAGAGCGGCCTGGGGGCTTGTGCACAGTGCTTGAAGCTGGCAGGACTCATTGAGTCATAGAATCATAGAATTTACAGTGCAAATGTAGCCTACTTGTGACAATAAAGATTATTTTATTAAAAGGAGGACTTTTACAAGAATGGTTCCAGGAATGAGAGAACCTAGCTGCAAGTTTAGGTTGGAGGAGCTTGGATAGTTTGCCTGGCAGCAAAGTAGATTGAAGGGAGATTTGATAGAGGTGCACAAGGTAACTAAAGGTTTAGATAAGGTGGATAGAGAAAAGCTGTTCCATTAGCTGATTGTACAAGGACGAGGGGGTCACAGATTTAAGGTTTTGGGCAAGATATGAAGGGTGGAGATTTAAGGAAGAACCTATTTATGCAGCGACTGGTAATGAGCTGGAACCCACTTCCCATAAGGGTGGTGGAAACAGAGACAATCAATGATTTTTAAAGGAAGTTAATGGACACCTTGGAAAATGGGAATGACTGGTTGCTCTACAGAGAGTCAGCATAGACTCGAAGGATGAAATGGCCTCCTTCTGTGCCAAGTAATTCTATGCCAGTACTTTTCAAAACTTTTAGCAAATCATTGGTCCAGATTTTGCTGGCAAATGCAAAGTGGTTTGCTGCTACTGAGGGCACTGCACGCTTCTGGTAACACACTTATGTCAAAACTGGGAAATCTGATTAGACGCAGAGGAAAGACCATTCTAATTGTCCCACTGGGAATTGTCATCTGAAACATAAGCAGATTGCCCAGCTGTTCCACCAGTATTTGTGCTGATTTATTTGGGGTTGTTCTTAACGACGTACAGCCAGCTCAGGAGCTCAACACTCAAAATCAGCAGGAGCAGGGCAGCACAGTGGCGCAGTGGTTAGCACTGCTGCCTGACGGCGCCGAGGTCCCAGGTTCGATCCCAGCTCTGGGTCACTGTCCATGTGGAGATTCACATTCTCCCCATATTTGCATGGGTTTCGCTCCCAAAACCCAAAGATGTGCAAGGTAGGTGGATTGGCCACATTAACTTGCCCCTTAATTGGAAAATTTTATTGTGTGCCCTAAAATTTAAAGAAAAATCAGTAAGTGTCAAAACAGCCAAGCATCTCAAGCACTCAAAACTGGCCCACTCCACTCTGTATGGCACAACTTCCCGTGCCCACAAGGCGGGTATTATCATATCCGATCATTCACGATCGCACTGAATGGCAGAGCAGACTTGATGGGCCAAATGGCCCACTTCTGCTCCTACGTCTCACGTCAAACCTTTTCCATTGCCAAAGCTGCCGACAGGATGCTTCTTTTCTTCAAACTTGAAGAATAGTTGTTCTTCCCGCACATGTCTTCATACTCTTTCCCAAACAGGAATGTTTCCCTTCTTTGAAGAGGGTGTCCTATAGCCCTTATGTACTGGACAGAAAAGTTGCCATCCTCTACTTTGGGCAATACCTCAAACATCTTTCTCCGTCGCGTTCCTCTCTTGCTCTATTCACTGCTGTGACGATTGGTCTTTCATATCTTGGCCGGGATTCTCCCCTACCCGGTGGGGCCGGGGGTCCTGGCGTGTTGGAGTGGCATGAACCACTCCGGCGTCGGGCCGCCCCAAAGGTGCGGACATCTCCGCACCTTTAGGGGCCAAGCCCTCACATTGCGGGGCTAGGCCCACACCGGAGTGGTTCCCGCTCCGCCGACTGGCATGAACGGCCTTTGGCCACGCATGCGCCGGAGCATCAGCGGCTGCTGATGTCCTACCGGCGCATGCGCAGAGGAGGGGGTCTCTTCCACTGATGCCGGTGTGGTTCACGGTGAAGATCATGGCGAAGGCGGAAGAAAAAGAGTGCCCCCACGGCACAGGCCCGCCCACCGATCGGTGGGCCCTGATCGCGGGCCAGGATACCGTGAGGGCACCCCCAGGGTCAGATCGCCCCATCGCAGGCCGGAGAATCGCCGCGGGGGGCCCGCCGACTGGCGCGGCGCAATTGCTGCCCCCGCCGAATCCCGGGTGGTGGAGAATTCGGCACATGGCGGGGGCGGGATTGACGCCGGCCCTGGGCGATTCTCCGACCTAGCGGGGGGTCGGAGAATCCCACCCCTTATTTCTCCTCAGCACAAAATGTGCCATTTCGTCCCGGTCAGTTAAAATCAGGACTTTTTGCAATATATTCTACAATATATGCCTTCCCTTTACCTCAAAATCCTTGAACACTTTACTTCTCTTCCTTATACTGATTGCCTTTTAAACACCACACACACCCCTAACCCCCAACACCCCCCCTCTAATAAAATCACCTGATTATTGTTCTTGTGTTATCCTGCTGTGATGTTCTTCTCTATGACCAATTTCCTCGATTATTTAAAATAAAAGTAAACATACAAATACGTACCTCAGGAATTTTTCATGCCAACAGAACTAAATGCAAACCTATTAATCAGTAACCCACCCCTCTTTATAATAGTAATAATACAGCAATGAAGTGTCTGATAATAAGATGTATTTTTATTAACAAAAAAATACATATCATCCCAGTGAATCAAAAAAAGACTTCTTAGAAGTAAACGTAAATGTATCAAACAGCCTCCAGGCTCTTTGGGTGTTGTGTGTTTAAAGAAGACCATGACTGTTTTATTGCTGTGTGTGAAATGAAGAAGAAATTTGTACTGCATCTCCATCTATTGCATGGGAAAATCTCTTTCAGTCAAGTATGGCAGAATTTGATTTAAGAATTCATTCTTTAATGGGCCTGCGATGTTCAAATTTAAAATCATTCAATTCATCAGCAAAATATTCAATATGGTTCATATGGAACTCATTTAAACAAACAGTGACTTTTTAATATAAATTTTCCAGGAGATTTCTTTATTGATTCAGCAGTTTAGTGCAAAATGATTTGTGTGATACATTCTCAAAGATCGATGCGATCCAAGTTGACTGCTAACATAAAACAATCACTGTGCAGAATGCAGAAAAGACCAGAGTGAACTACAGCCAAAGTAATCCCATTGAACTGCGTCAACCGTTGTCGAAAACCCGTCAAGTAACGAAAACGTAAAGAAAACAAATTATGTTCATTTTTAAAAAAAACTGTATGTATATACAGTGGGCCAAAAATGAACAATGGACGACATAATTTCATTGAAATAAAGCATCAATATTGATTTCCATTATAAAATACTGCTCAGCCCAGCTCAGAGAAGCAGCAGCAGTTTAGTATTAACAAAAAAGGCTGAGCACGAGAAAACGTTTCCAACTTCCCCTCTGGCTACAAGTTAAACAACTGTTGAAGGACAAATGTGAAAACCATTGCTATGGTCCACTGCATTACCACAATCGGCCCCCAGTTGACCTTTGAATTACTGGGTTTACCTTTACATATTACATGGAGCAGAATTTGGAGGTTCGTCCAACTTGAGCAACTCGGTAGTTCACTTTTAAAGCTTGTCTTTTTGGCTCTACGTCCAAAGTTATCTTAAAATAAGAACAATTATGGGGGTGGGAAGTGGCGGGGAGAACTTTTACAGGGTGTGAGTGGGTTGGGTGAGGAAAGCAGAAATAAAAGTCATAACAAGTGGTAGCCGATGGGAAGAAGGCTTCTGCTATGTCCTGTGTTAGCTGACAGCCCTGAGGGGAAATGATATGTGCACACTGCAGATGATGGATTGGGTTTGTTTAAGCCATCATTACATTGTACTTTTTTATGGACCTCCGTATTTATAACACTTAAAGTTGATTGAATAATGTGTGGCTGCAGAGTCCCTCCTGGTCAACAGAGGTGACAGGCCTTGACAGCGAACATGAAGATATTACAGCTCGAGGACTAGTCCAGGATGTCGTTGTAATCTTAAACAATCTGCTGCTTGCTCTACTGTGTAATACAATGCTGAAAGAGTGAAGATATACACTGCCAAAAGGTTGCTTTGAAGTAATACATATGTAGTTTTTTTTTAACTACTTTGGTTAGTACAGTCTGCCATAGTTAAGTTGTTAAGCATATTCTCCCAGCTGAAACTAGTGGCTTTTTTTGAAAAGCAGAATCATTTTAATTGGAATTGGCTCTTTTGAATGTGTAATGTGGACAGGTTATCAATTTTCTGTGCACACTGACCATTGAGAATACTAGTTTGTTCATCGTTCATTTACCTATTGAAATACAGTCAGTGCAAATGTAATGCACTTAGCTTCCAGAGTCCCATGCCATCCTAATAACATAAGCATAAAACATAACGTGACTTTTATTCAATTTTTTTTCAATTAAAATCCATAAGAAGTGTCTACGAAAATTGGGTAAATGTGGAATTAGTACACTGTTAGTTGTATCCCTTCCTTACTGAAGCTTATCATGCTGTTGGTTAATGCAATTAGTATTAGATTTTTCGGAATACTGAACCAAAAAGGTTTGATTTGTTTGCTAAAAATTACATAGCCAGCTGGCAAATTGGATGTTTTTTGATGCCAACTGCAGCGAGTGTCGCTTGTTTTTGGAGATGAATAATTTTCAATGAAGACACTAATTGACAGTAGGAACACCATAGATCTGGCATCTCACAATGACCTTCAACTTTATACCACTATTTTGGATTTCATTACTTTCAATTTTGGCCTTCTAAACACCAAAAGCAGTTGGTCAGTCAGCTGGAAAAGTACCTCAGATCATTATAGAAACATAGAGGGTAGGTGCAGGAATAGGCCATTCAGCCTTTGAGCCTGCACCACCATCCAATATGATCGTGGCTGATCATATAAATTCAGTATCCCACCCACTTTCTCTCCATACCCCTTGATCCCTTTAGCTGCAAGGGCCATGCCCAGCTCCCTCTTGAGTATATCCCATGAACTGGCCCCAACAGCTTTCTGTGGTATACAATTCCACAAGTTCGCAACACTCTGAGAGAAGACATTCTTCGTCATTTCAGTCCTGAATGACTAACCCCTTATCCTGAGGCTGTGACCCCTAGTTCTTGACGTCCCCAACATCGGGAAAGTTCTTCCCGCATCTAGCCTGTCCGGTCCCATCAGGATTTTATATGTTTCTGTGAGATCCCCACTCATTCTTCTAAACTCCAGTGAGTACAAGCCCAGTCGATCCAGACTTTCTTCATTTGTCAGTTGCCAACCCGGGAATTAATCTGGTGAACCGTCACTGGCAATAGCAAGAATGTCCTTCCTCAAACTCTGAGACCAAAACTGCACCCAATACTCAAGGTGTGGCCTCACCAAGGCCCTGTATAACTGCAGCAAGACATCTCTACTCCTGTACTCAAATCCTCTTGCTATCAAGGCCAGCATGCCATTAGCTTTCCTCACCGCCTGCTGTACCTGCATGCCAACCTTCAGCGATTGTTTCACCATGACACCCAGGTCTCATTGCACTTCCCAACTGCCACCATTCAGATAATAATCATTCTTCCTGTTTTCGCCACCAAAGTTTACAACCTCATATTTACCCACATTATATTGCATTTGCCAAGTATTTGCCCACTCAGCCAGCCTGTCCAAATCACCCGGTAGCCTCTTTACATCCTCCTCAGAGCACAACCTGCCACCCAGCTTGGTGTTGTCTGAAAATTTGGAGACATTGCATGCAATTTCAAATCATCAACGTATGTTGTGAACAGCTGGGGTCCCATCACTGAACCCTGCGGTACCCCTCTAGTCACTGCCTGCCACTCTGAAAAGCACCCGTTTATTCCCACTCTCTGCTTCCTGCCTGCCAACCAGTTCTCTATCCACGTCAATATATTACCCCCAGTACCATGAGCTTTAATTTTGCTCACTAATCTCTTGTGTCGGACCTTTGTCAAAAGCCTTTTGAAAGTTCAGATACACAACATCCACTGATTCACCCTTGTCCACTCTACTGGTCACATCCTCAAAAAATTTCAGAAGATTTATCAAGCATGATTTCCCTTCAGTGAATCCAGGACTTGGACTGATTCTGTCCCCACTTTCCAAATGCTCAGGTATTTCATCCTTAATAATTGACTTCAGTATTTTTCCCACCGCCGATATCAGGTTAACCGGTCTATAATTCCCTGTTTTCTCTCTCCCTCCTTTTTCAAAAAGTGGGATTACATTAGCTACCCTCCAATCCATTGGAACTCTTTGAGAGTCTATAGAAATCTATGAAGTAAAACAAATTATAATATATGCTGAATGTTGTCTATTATAAAATGTCTCCCTCTTCTCCGTCATTTCTCTTGTTTAACACCCTCTTTGTGGAATTTCCTGGAGCCAGTCCTGTTTTTGTAACAGACCTGACCATGTGGTGTACATTGCCATCACTGTGATAAAAATCATTCAACAGGACGTTTCAATTGCTCATTTGTTGTCCATGAGTTCCCATAATAAATACTCAGAAAGTAAAAACCTGTAAAGTGGGAATAGATTATTTGGGCCATCAAATTCACTTCTTGTTTAATTTGACCTGGAATGGATTCTATATTTACAGACTGACAACAATTCCAAAAGAAAAGTTCTGACCGCAGTTTCCATGCGGTCTTTGAATCTCGGTTTTATAAAGTCTCCACATCCTTCCTTAGCGACTTAAAATGGTGGTTCTCAAAGTGTGATCCACAGCACTGGCGGTCCAGGGTTCTCCTGCTGCCCCGTGAGTTGGTTCAAGATGTAAGTCACTCACACACAATACCATGGCCCAGGTGATATTAGAGAATCATTGTCAATCTGGCTGTGCGAGACCCCTTGGGAATGAGCAACCATAACACGATAGAATTTTTTTATCAAGGTGGAGGGTAAAGTAGTTGATTCAGAGACTAGGGTGCTGAATCTTAATAAAGAGAACTATGAAGATATGAGGCGTGAGAAGATAGGGGCTTGTTTAGCACAGCGGGCTAAACAGCTGGCTTGTAATGCAGAACAATGCCAGCAGCGTGGGTTCAATTCCCGTTCCAGCCTCCCCGAACAGATGCCGGAATG
Source organism: Scyliorhinus canicula (assembly GCF_902713615.1). Lineage (NCBI taxonomy): Eukaryota > Metazoa > Chordata > Chondrichthyes > Carcharhiniformes > Scyliorhinidae > Scyliorhinus > Scyliorhinus canicula. The sequence continues at coordinate 39,328,599 of NC_052148.1, read as the reverse complement.
TGGCGACTAGGGGCTTTTCACAGTAACTTCATTGAAGCCTACTTGTGACAATATTATAGTTGGCCTTGATAGATTGGGGAGAGTTACTTAGCGGGATGACAGTAGATAGGCAATGCCAAACATTCAAGGAACCCATGGGGGAACTACAGCAATTGTTCATTCCTGTCTGGCACAAAAACAGAGGGGGTAACAGGGCTAATCCATGGCTTACAAAGGAAATTTGAAATAGTATCCAATCCAAGAAAGAAGCATACAGATTGGTCAAGAAGAATAATAGGTCTGAGGATTGGGAGCAGTTCAGAATTCAGCAAAGAAGGATGAAGGGATTGATTAAGAAGAGGAAAGTACAGTACGAAAGGAAGCCTGCAGGAAACATAAAGACTGACACTCAGAGTTTCTATAGATATGTGAAGAGAAAGAGATTGGTAAAGAGAAATGTAGGCCCCCTACAGACAGAAACAGGGGAATGTATAATAAGGGACAAAGAAATGGCTGAGCAATTAAATACATACTTTGCTTCTGTCTTCACAAATGAGGACACAAATCAGATCCCAGAAATGTTGGAGAATGAAAGGTTGAGTGAGAGGGAAGAACTGAGGGAAATCAACATTCGTAGAGAAATAGTGCTGGGAAAATTGATGGGATTAAAGGCGGATAAATCCCCAGGACCTGAGAATCTGCATCCCAGAGTGCTTAAGGAGGTGGCTCTGGAAATAGTGGATGCATTGGTGGTCATCTTCCGGGATTCTATAGACTCTGGAACTGTCCCTGCAGATTGGAGGGTAGCTCACGTCCCTCCGATATTCAAAAAGGGAGGTAGAGAGAAAACAGGGAATTATAGACCAGTAAGCCTTACATTGGTAGTGGGGAAAATTCTTGAATCCATTACTAAGGACTTTATAGCGGACCATTTAGAAAGCTGTGGCTGGATCAGTCAGAGTCAGCATGGATTTATGAAGGGCAAATCATGCTTGACAAATCTTTTGGAATTCTTTGAAGATGTAACCAGTACAGTTGACAAGGGGGAGCCTGTCGATGTGGTATATTTGGACTTTCAGAAGGCTTTTGACAATCCTGCATAAGAGATTATTGTGCAAAATTAAAGCGCATGGAATTGGTGGAAATGTATTGACATGGATAGAAAACTGGTTGGCAGAGAGAAAACAAAGTGTAGGAATTAATGGATCCTTTTCAGATTGGCAGGCAGTAACTAGTGGGGTGCCACAGGGATCGGTGCTGGGACCCCAGCTATTCACAATGTATATTAATGATTTAGATGAGGGAACAAAATGTAATGTCTTGAAATTTGCAGATGGTACAAAGTTAGGTGGGAGGATGAAATGTGATGAGGATGCAGGGATCCGACAGCATTATCTGGACAGGTTGGGCGAGTGGGCAAATCAATGGCAGATGCAGTATAATTTGGATAAGTGTGAGGTTATTCACCTTGGAAGCAAAAACAGGAAGGCAGATTACTACCTGAATGGTTGTAAATTGGGAGAGGGGAGTGTGCAGCGGGACCTGGGTGTCCTTGTGCACCAGTCACTGAAGGTAAGCATGCAGGTGCAGCAGGCGGTAAAGACATCTAATGGAATGTTGGCCTTCATTATGAGAGGTTTCGAGTAAAGAAGTAGGGATGTGTTGCTACAATTATGCAGGGCCTTGGTGAGGCCACACCTGGAGTATTGTGTGCAGTTTTGGGCTCCTTCTCTGAGGAAGGATGTTCTTGCTCTCGAGAGAGTGCTGCAAAGGTATACCAGACTGATTCCAGGGATGGCGGGACTGTCATATGAGGAGAGATTGACTAGGTTGGGATTGTTCTCGCTGGAGTTCAGAAGAATGAGGGGGGATCTCATAGAGACTTATAAAATTCTAACGGGACTAGACAGGTAGATGCAGGAAAGATATTACGAATGATGGGTGTGTCCAAAACCAGGGGTCACAGTCTGAGGATTCAGAGTAAACCATTTCGGACAGAGATGAGGAGACATTTCTTCACACAAAGAGTGGTGAGCCTGTGGAATTCATTACCATGGTAATGTGGTAAGTGGTAGATGCTAAAACATTGAATATATTCAAGAGGCGGCTAGATATAGCCATTGGGGAGAATGGGATGAAAGGCTATGGGGAGAAAGCAGGATTAGGCTATTGAGTTGGATGATCAGCCATGATTGTGATGAATGACAGAGCAGGCTCAAAGGGCCAAAAGGCCTCCTCCTGCTCCTATGTATCTATGTATCTAGAACAGACCGGTGCCCTCATTCCCACTGCTCACGTGGCATCACACAACCAGCCGGCACCTACATGGACTGCGGATCATGCACGTCTTCCTCAGTGGGGGAAACAACAAGATACTCTTATAAGCAAGATTTATGTTACTGTTGATTTTATTTGATCATTCTGGATATGAAATGAGTATTTGTTTCCCAGAAGAAAATTATTGTGATAATATTTTTTAACACTTATGAGAATGCTTCAAATAAATGTGTTCTTTTGGCGTATTACTGTTTGTATTACAAAAATCTGTATACTTTTTCCTTCTGGCATGAATTAATCACTTTCTTTTACAAAATGTGTTACGTTTAGCAGAAAAAAGATGAAATAATTATAGCTTCCAATATATCCTGTTAAACCTGTTGAGTTATTTTGCAGTGACAAGTGAAAGTGGGTGTGGTAGGAGTGGTAGATGGTTGGCGGAATCTTTTGCCCCCAAGAGGTGGTCTGCGAAGAGGAACCACTGCTACAAGAGTTCATAGAAAAATAGAAAATAGGAGCAGAAGGAGGGCATTGGGATCGTTGAGCCTTCTCCGCCATTCATTATGATCACCCAACTCAATAGCCTAATCCCAAGAGCAGGAGATTTGTTCTATAAAGTGTCACGGGAATGTCACTTTAAGAAATGTTTGTCTTCTCAAAGTGCTGCAGTGATGTCATTGTGTGGGTGGAGTTGGGCTCTGGCTTTGCTTTTTACTTTCGTTTTGAGCTGGAAGCTGTTTTTGTCTTGGCGCTTTAGTTTCATTTTCAGTTGGGAGCTGCATTCAGACAACGCAGGTGTATATTGGTCTCACTCTCTCTCTGTATGTTATAAGGTGTTCAGATCACTTGATAATTTAAAAGTGATAACTGTTCTCTGTAGAGAATTCAAACCTACTGTATTTGTTAAAAAGGGTGTTTGGCTTATGGATGTTGTTAGGAAAGTTATTAAGAGTTACCTATAGAGTACTGTATCTTTGGTGTGGGGTATCTGTGTTGGTAGTTGATAAGATATTTACTGTGTGTTTATAAAATGTTAACTGGATTCATAGAATAAATATTGTTTTGCTTATAAATACTTAAGATCTCTGTTGCGTAACACCTGGAAAGTGGGCCCTTGTGCTCCTCATAACCAAAATCTATTACAAGTTGTGGATCAGGTGAACTCCATGATATATTTTGGTGTTCTATAAACCCTGGCCCATAATAAAGCCTACTCCCTAAAGTACACCTATCCTACAATTAACTGCTTGCAGAAATGTTGTTAAGTTATTTTACTAGCTACTCCTCCTTTACCAACGATATGTTATTTACTATCCACCCATGCTCGTTGCCCTTTTGTGGGGGGAGTTTTACAAAACTCATGTTCTTCAGTAAATAGTAACATTTTAAATCTTCACCATTAAACCTGTTCCTAATCGATTGACAGAGCATTAGGGGCAGCAGGGTAGCATGGTGGTTAGCATAAATGCTTCACAGCTCCAGGGTCCCAGGTTCGATTCCCGGCTGGGTCACTGTCTGTGTGGAGTCTGCACGTCCTCCCCCTGTGTGCGTGGGTTTCCTCCGGGTGCTCCGGTTTCCTCCCACAGTCCAAAGATGTGCGGGTTAGGTGGATTGGCCATGCTAAATTGCTAGTAGTGTCCTAAAAGTAAGGGGGGGGGGGGGTTACGGGTATAGGGTGGATACGTGGGTTTGAGTAGGGTGATCATGGCTCGGCACAACATTGAGGACCGAAGGGCCTGTTCTGTGCTGTACTGTTCTATGTTCTATGATTGCTCCAGTTGCAGCTCCTTTACTCGCTGTGGACAAAGGTTGCATCCAATTTTCTCAGAGGCTCTGTTTCTGCTTACTTCTACCGTTGTATGTATGCTCCTCTGTCAATCTTGCTCTCCTCTATTTTCATACCTTCATTATTGTAGTTTTCAAAGAACAAAGAGAACAAAGAACAATCCATCACAGGAACAGGCCCTTCAGCCCTCCAAGCCTATACCGGTCATGATACCAACCTTTGCCCAAAACCCTCAGCACTGAGGGCTGGTTTAGCTCAGTGGGCTAGACAGCTGGTTTGTGATGCAGAACAAGGCCAGCAGCGCAGGTCCAATTCCCGTACCAGCTTACCCGAACAGGTGGCGGAATGTGGTGACTAGGGGCTTTACACTGTAACTTCTGACTGTACTTGTGACATTAAAATATTATTATTGTTACTTCCTTGTGCCGTATCCCTCTATACCCATCCTATGCATGTATTTGTCGAGATGCCTTTTGAATACCGTTAATGTATCTACCTCCACAACCTCCCCTGGCAACACAGTCCAGGCACTCACCACCCTCTGCGTAAAACAACCTGCCACGCATATCTCCTCTAAACTTTGCCCCACGGATCTTATGCCCAAGCCCCCTGGTGACTGACCCCTCCACCCTGGGAAAGAGTGCCTGCCCATCGACTCTATCCCTGCCCCTCATAATTCTGTAGACCTCTATCAGGTCACCCAAAGAACTTTTTAATCGCTAGTTCACATGAAGCTGCTCTATAAAGCATATCAAGCGTGCTGTGCTTTATTTCGCTCAAGTGCGTAGGAACAAGAGTTATTCCTTTTTTGGATATTGAACTGTAACTGAGGCAGAAGGAGACTGTGAACTGTATCAAAAACATTAAAGACCTTCCGTTCTAGTTTGTGTGAAATACATTCATGGGGGAATGAAACCGGGAATTATTTAGGTCTCTGCTTCGTGCTGTTTTCAGTATTAAACCTTTGTCAGCAACATTCCATTTCTCCTTCTCCTGAACTCTAATGTACCTTGCCGATGCCGGGAGATGATAAATAAGAAGGAGCATTAATGTGTCAGGCACTCCCTTCCAGCAACCAACATTGGAATCCTACTGAGCATGGAGGGGTGGAAATATTCTGAGTATTACTGCGAATCTGGCATTGCCCTGACACAGAGCAAATGACAAATGGTGCAACGGTTTACTGAACATGCAGAGCTACATTGTATAAAGAGACAGGCACACCTCAATCATCTGAAGCAAGCCAGCACCCAGCTGAGGAAAAATAAATACTGAAACGGCTAAATTCTATTCACTGCAGGTTCAGAGAAAAAACTTGCAGCTCTGTTTTGTTCAATGAATCAACTTCCCGGCAGCTGGTGTTCCACTCCAAACCTTTTTTAAAAGTTATTTTTCGTGGGACCTGGGCGTCGCTGGCTAGGCCAGCATTTGTTGCTATTCACTAACTGTCCTTGAGAAGCTGGTGTTGAGCTGACTTCTTCAACTGCTGCAGTCCACGTGGTGTAGGTACACCCATTGTATAGGGAGGGTGATGCAGGATTTTCACCCAGCAACAGTGAGGGAATGGGCGATATGTTTCCAAGTCAGGGTGGTAAGTGACTTGGCGGGGAACTTACAGATGGTGCTCCTCACATTTGTCTGTTGCCTCTTATCCATCTGGGTGATAATTAAGCAGTCTCTGCAATTACCTTTATTTTCATTGGTTTGACTATTAACAGCTATAGAATAATCTGAAATAAGGCATCGCAAACTTTACAGCCTTATGATCAAACTGGTGGAAGAAGGATCAAGGACATTACATTAAGTTGAGGAGGGTAATACTAATAATGTTGTGCAATTTGTTGTACGCACCCAGTGAATTTCATCTGATAAAAAGGGTGACTAGGTACAGAAAAACGATTCCCTTTGGTGGGGGTGTCAGGAACAACAGGGCATGTTCTTAAAATTAGAACTTGGCCTTTTTGGCATGGTATCAGGGAGCATAAGAAGCAGTGGAATTTGCTCCTGTAAACGGCTGAGATTCTAAGTTAGCTGATCAGTTCAAAACTGAAATCGACAAATTTATGATAAGGGAGATGGAGGAAAAATGTGAAAAATGATGGAAGGGTGAAATTCCCCAGGTGGCCCCCTCACTGCGTTCGCATTTATCGCCAACCTATTTAATAATAATAATCTTTACTGTCACAAGTAGGCTTACATTAACACTGCAATGAAGTTACTGTGAAAAGTCCCGAGTTGCCACATTCCAGTGCCTGTTTGGGTACACAGAGGGAGAATTCAGAATGTTCAAATTACCTAACAGCACGTCTTTCGGGACTTGTGGGAGGAAACCAGAGCACCCGGAGAAAACCCACGCAGGCACGGGGAGAACGTGCAGCCTCCGCACAGACAGTGACCCAAGGCAGGAATCAAACCTGGAACCCTGGTGCTGCGAAGCAACAGTGCTAACCACTGTGCTGCCATGCTGCAATTTTACAATGGGTGGGTGAGACAAATGATGGTCTGCCCAGCCAGGCCCCAATTCATGCCCTTAAGTGGTCAATTATTGATCACTTTTTGCCTGTTCGTGCTATGGGATATGGTCAGGGATCGATTTGGGGGGTAGTGTGGGGTTGGGTGGGGGCAGTGTTGGTGGTGGGATGCCTGGCAGATAAGGCTTCAGATTGGGGTGGGTTTCTCTTTTTTAGTGGGCAGCATGGTAGCACAAGTGGCTAGCACTCTGGCTTCACAGCACCAGGGTCCCAGGTTTGATTCCCCGCTGGGTCACTGTCTGTGCGGAGTCTGCATGTGTCTGCGTGGGTTTCCTCCGGGTGTTCCGGTTTCCTTCCACAATCCAAAGATGTGCAGGTTAGGTGGAATGGCCATGCTAAATTGCCCTTAGTGTCTAAAAAGGGTAGTAGGGGTTATTGGATTACGGGGATAGGATGGAAGTGAGGGATTAAGTGGGTCAGTGGAGACTTGATGGGCCGAATAGCCTCCTTCTGCACTGTATGTTCTATGTTCTATGTATGTTCCATTTCAGGACCTTTTTGAGATTTCCCCCCCCCCCCCACCAATAACAAGGTCTCTACTCTCTGACTCTCTGGGTGTTTACTCGCGACCACAAACCCCTCACCCACTCCCAGGCCTACCCCTCCCATCCCTGCCATGATATCCCTCAGTACTTACTGCATCCTGGGTTGTGGCACTTTGACTCTGGGGACTGTAGTCCCAGCAGTGGGCACCCAACCCAGTGGAGCTGTTATAACCACAGAGCTACCAGCCACTCAAATAGGCCAGAAGCGTTCTGAAGCATAGTTTCTGTCTGGCTGAGGGCAGAAGTCTTGCCTCCAGCTAATTAATAAGCCTTGTAGCATTAACTGGCTGTGCGGCAGCCCTGATTGGTGGGAAAGCATGGTCGGGCGGGAGACACTGCCATCGGTGAAATTCTGCGTCTGGAGACTGTAGCCTTCGGGTTTGTAAGGGTTCATGGCTGGGGTTTTCTCCTCCGGGCCTAAATCCCCTGGTGTGGGCGGAATGTCAGAAGGACCTCCTTTGCAAAACCTGGTGGGTAAACCTGCCGAATTGTGCAATGTCTGGCCCATTAATTTGGTAGCCAAGGCTTTCCTGGCAAATCACAATTTAGGAGTGTGATGGAATATTCTCCATTTGCCTGGATGAGTGCTTCTCCAACAACACTCAACACCATCCAGAAGAAAGCCACCTGCTCCACCATCATACCTCAGCCATATTTAAAAAGTGGCACAGTGGCACAGTGGTTAGCACAAAAGAGCTGAATGCAATAGGCCAAGTGAGAGTGACTGCCCTTGATATCAAGGCAGCATTTGACTGAGTGTGGCATCAAGGAGCCCTAGCCAAACTGGAGTCAATGGGACTTTGGGGAAAACACTCCACTAGACGGAGTCATACTTGGCACAAAGGAAAATAGTATGATAGTTGGAGGTCAATCATCCCAGCTCTAAGATATCACTGTGGGAGTTGTAAGCGTAGTCTCCGAGGCCCAGTCATGTTCAACTGCTCCATCAATGGCCTTCCTTCCATCATAAGATCAGATGTGGGGATGTTCACTGATGATTGCACAATGTTCAGCACATATTTACAACTCCTCAGATAATGAAGTAATTCATGTTGAAATGCACAAGACTTGGAGAATATCCAGGCTTGGACTGACAAGTGACAAGGAACATTAATGCCACATAAATGCCAGGCTATGACCATCTCCAACAAGAGAGAGTCAAACCATCTCCACTTGACATTCAATGGCATTACCATCGCTGTATCCCCAACAATCAGCATTCTGGGGATTACCGTTGACTAGAAACTGAACTGGACGAGCAATATAAATACTGTGGCCCCAAGAGCAGGTCAGATGCTAAGAATCCCGTGGCGAATAACACGCTTCCTGACTCTCCAGAGTCTGTCGACCATCTACAAGGCACAATTTAGGAGTGTGATGGAATACTCACCAATTGCCTGGATGAGTGCATCTCCAGCAACACTCGACATCATCCAGGGCAAAGCAACCTACTTGATTAGCATCCCATCCATAAACATTAACACCCTCCACCACTATCGCACAGCATCAGAAATGTGTATCACCTGCAATATACACTGAAGGAACTCACCTACGCTCCTTGGCAGCACTTTCCAAGCCCATGCCAAAACCTAGCTTCGACAAAGAGCTAGCCAGACTTGAAACATTAGCTCCGTTCTCTCTCCACAGATGCTGTCGGATCTGCTGAGATTGTCCAGCATGTTTCAGATTCCAGAATCCGCAGTAATTTTCATTTATCTTTCCAAACCCACAACCACTACCATGTAGAACAAGACAGCAGATACATAGGAGGACCACTTGCTGAAAGTTTCCCTCCAAATCCTGGCTTGGAAACATATCACCATTCCTTCATTGTTGCTGGGATAAAATCCTGGAACTTCCCCCGAACAGCACTGTGGGTGTAGCTACACCACATGAATAGCAGCAGTTCAAGAAGGAAGCTCACCATCACTTTCTCAAGGGCTTTTAGGGGCGGGCAATAAATGCTGACCCAGCCAGTGACACCCACACCTTAAGAATGAATTTTTAAAAATCTTTTTCCTCCTCACGCATTATGAAGAGTGTGCTGTTGAGCTGGCAGGGAAGGACCATGACGGTTCCCGTGACAACCGCATCCAGTGAAGAATTTTAACCTCTGCTCACCAGAACCTGAGGGTGAAGCTCTGTGCAATGTAGGAGACAGCACATACCACACAGTTTCTCGTTCTCTCCTCTGATGGCAGCTGGAAGAGGGTGAGGCTAGACCCCGATCCTGAGCTCTGCCTCAGCCCCAGCCCATAGACGACCAAGGAGAATGCCGACGAGGATGACTTCTCACCTGTAAAACCATCACAGCATTTACCTGTTCAGAGACACTCACATTTGTGGGTCACATATCGAGTTCAGGCTGGGCCTCACACTCTGGTGGTCACCACACAGACAAGTGTCCACAGTAGGAGGAAGCAGGGTCTCTCAAGGTCACTGGCATCCGAACGACTTCTGGGAAAGAGGCCCCTACTAAGTCCAAATCTGATGATGAGCCTCTGGGAGTCATGGTGGACAAGATGATGAAGATGTAGTGAGACGGGGGTACATCAGGCAAAGGTATCAAAGGTCCTCACTAGAGTGGCATGTGAAGCAGAGGGGTCAATCTGCCTGCTCTCTGATGCAGGGGCACACAAGACCATAAGACCATAAGACATAGGAGAAGAATTAGGCCACTTGGTCCATCGAGTCTGCTCCACTATTCAATCATGGCTGATAGTATCTCATCCGTATTTTCCTGCCTTCTCCCCATAACCCCTGATTCCCTTATTAATCAAGAACCTATCTATCTCTATCTTAAAGATACTCAGTGAATTGGCCTCCACAGCCTTCTGCGGCAAAGAGTTCCACAGATTCACCACCATCTGGCTGAAGAAGTTCCTCCTCATCTCTGTTTTAAAGGATTTAATCTGAGATGGTGTCATCTGGTTCTAGTTTTTCCTACAAGTGGAAAAATCCTCTCCATATCCACTCTATCCAGGCCTTGCAGTATCTTGTACGTTTCAATAAGATCCCCTCTCATCCTCCTAAACACCAACGAGTACAGACCCAGAGTCCTCAACCGTTCCTCATACGACAAGTTCTTCATTCCAGGGATAATTCTTGTGAACCTCCTCTGGACCCTTTCCAAGGCCAGCACATCCTTCCTTAGATATGGGGCCCAAAACTGCTCACAATACTCCAAATGGGGTCTGACCAGAGCCTTATTGCAGCCTCAGAAGTACATCCCTGGTCTTGTATTCTAGCCCTCTTGACATGAATGCTAACATTGCATTTGCCTTCTTAACTGCCAACTGAACCTGCACATTAACTTTAAGAGAATCGTGAACAAGGACTCCCAAGTCCCTTTGTCCTTCTGCTTTCCGAAGCATTTCCCCATTTAGAAAATAGTCCATGCCTAGATTCCTCCTTCCAAAGTGCATAACCTCACACTTTTCCACATTGTATTTCATTTGCCACTACATTGCCCACTCTCCTAGCTTGTTCAAGTCCTTCTGCAGCCCCTTGCTCCCTCAATACTACCTGTCCCTCTACAAATCTTTGTATCATCTACAATCGTTTTCCACAGGGAGGAAGGCGGATGCCATGGAGAACCTGATAGGCAGAACACTCAGTTTCAGCTAAGGCTGTCACTGAGGAAGATGAGGATACCACTGCTCAAAGGGGTGCCACCATCACCCTTACCCTCCCTTTTCCGACAGTGGGTGTCTCTGTGCAGCAGAGCCCAGTTTGCCTCACATAAGTACAACAACCTCTGGCAAAGTCCCCATGGACACAAGAAAAGGATGCCTCACTACATGCATCTCAGCCACAAGCAGAGGCAAGCGAGCAGGCTATCTCCATCTCCTCAGAGGACCCGAGGGGAGCAGGGTGGAGAAATCGCTGAGCCTGGAGGCCATTGCACCATATAGAGTGGTGTGAGGGTTGGGGTGGGGCACGGTCACAGGGGTGTCTTCTTGCTGTGACTGCTCTGTTTTCCTTTCTGAACATTATGTTAATAATGGCATGTGAAGTCACATGTCTGAATCTCCTATTACCGATAGCAGGGCATGGAATGTGATACGAGAGTTGCAAAGTGTTAGGTGCGGTGTAATCAGTTGCATCCGTTCACATGGTTACCTAATTGTCCTTGGCAGCTTTGCTCCCTCCTCTTCTGGCCCCGTGATGTCAAGAGGTTGATGTACCCCTATGGAGTCCAAGTGTTTACTGCCCACAATCCCTGGCACCTGCTCTGCACCTGGGTACCAGTCTGTCAATGAGTGAGGCCCTCTCTGCATCGTTCACCCTCCGCCCAAGAACAGCCATGACTGATTCTCCGCTGTGTCTGTTCACTGGTCTGACCCGGAGAGCACCTGGCCTGGAAGCTGGCATTCATCTGAAAATCTCACCATCATTACCGAGATTTAAACACCTCAACCATCCTATTTGGGCTTAATTTGAGATTAAGCGGATAGAGATTCTGATCTTCCCTTGGCTGATACCCGGAATGGCATCTTGTCAGCCAGCGCCTGTATTCTTGGGCTGCATCAGCAGGACAGGAACATTAGCCCATTAAGTCGATGGCCGTGATCTATCGAGAGTTTATCTGTCGTGTTCAATTCAGGGCCTCAGCCGGGAACTCCCCGACGAGGCCACACTTAGTCCCATTTCCTGCATTGAGGAGCTCTGCTAACCGGAACTCCAGTGCAGGAGGAGGTGGGGACATCATTTAAAAGTGGCATCTTGAACTCCTGATGCAGCCACAAGCCCGCCCAAAGCCCAACTGACCAGTAAGGGGGTCCTCGGGCCCTCCCCGCACCCCACTGCACATGTTGAGGCACACAGAGGACCAATCCCCGGCCTGGGAAAAATGCCAGCCAGACACCTTGGCACTGCCAGTGCCCCTGCCAAATGGCAGGGCCACATGGGTACCTTGGAAGTTCCAGGCTGGCAGTGCCAGGCTGCTCTTCTGCCTCCGACCGCCTGGGAGATTCCCTCCAGTCTTACTCCATTCGTGGAGACCAGTATTGAACAGTGCCCGCCTCAGGTCTCCAAGGCAAAGGGGCTGGATCCCAATGTCTCGGGAAGATCAGGGGAGTACATATTAGAGTGATACTAGGGGTGGGATTCTCCGACCCCCCGCCGGGTCGGAGAATCCCTGGGGGGGTGGCCTACCCGCGATCCCGCGGTAGGGGCCCACCAATCTGCGGGCGGACTTGTTCCGTGGGGGAACGCGAGGCGTGATAGATCTTGGAAGAGGGAACTCCCGACATCTAACAGCCGCGCTGCCTTTTGGGTGCAACACAGCTAGTAGATCGCGCTCTATATTACCTGTCCCTATCTCTTTTGCCAAATGCGTTACCTCACAATTCTCTGCCTTAGCCATTTTTGCTTGCCCATTCTGCTGGTCTATCTATATCTTGTTGCAGTTGATTGGTGTGTGTAAAAGCAATGGTCCTAGCACTGAATCTTGGGGAATATCACTATCTACCATCTTCCAATCTGAAAAACAGCCACTTCATACAGTTTGCTGCTTTCTATCCTGAAGTTGATTTTCCACAAAGGCTGAAGCTGACAGCCACTGGGCTGCTTTGGGGCAGTTATGGGACAATGAACAAAGAGTAAAGAACAGTACAGCATAGCAACAGGCCCTTCGGCCCTCCAAGCCTGTACCATATGGGGCTTCAGGCCTCTGTACACCTTTTCTTATCAATAAATACCCTTCGGGTTTCTAAAGATGTCTGTGAGCGTGCATCATTACAATAACCATAAGACTATTAATCCCATGTGATAATTAGCCATTCACCGACAGTCGATTTGAAGCTGTTATCAACAACTTTGATCAAGTACTGCCGTCATTTAATTATAAATTGGAGCAGGTTTTTTTAACCTTGTATCATTTGTTAATAAAGCCACACTTAGAATACCATGGGCAAACTATCTTGGGAAGAAGATTGATTAACTGCCAAGGTTCTGGCAAAAAGATGATTCTGGGGCTTGGGGTCTGAGTTATGAAAGGAGATTGACTGAATTTTCAATGGAGAAAAAAAAAAGAAATTGTGAGATGATCCAGTTCTTTAAGATGATGAAAAGCCCTGGATAATGTAAGTACAACCAGTTACTTAATATAAATTGTGATTGTAAAGCTAGGAGATAAGAGTATAAAATAGTCAAGCCTCAAGCCAGGCTCTAAAGGCGGGATTCTCCAATCCCGTGGCAGAGTGTAGTCGCCTATAGTGTGCCAGCACGGCGCTGGGGTGGTTCACGCCGCTCCAGCTGCCGATCCCGGCACGAACTGTGCACCGCAGGATCTGCGCATGCGCAATTGCGCCAGCGCCAAAGAAGACATGCGCAGTGGCGTGGCTCAAACGCGCATATGCGCAGTGGCCTCCTTCAATGCCCCGACGCAACATGGCGCAGGACTACAGGGGCCAGACTACAGGGCGTAAGAAAGGAGGCCACCAGCCACAGAGGCCAGCTCGCCAATCGGTGGGGCCCGATTGCAGGCCTGGCCACATTGGAGCCCCCCCCCCCCCCCCCCGCCCCGGGATGGACCCCCCTCCCTCCCCATAGGCCGCCACCTGACTCTTCAACGCCGAGGTCCCACCGGCTCACAGCAGGTTAGAACGCCGCTGGCAGAACTCGGCTCTTTTCTTACGGCCATCCGGGCCGGAGAATTGGTGAGCTGGCTGCGTAAAGCGGCCCGCCAACCTCTGCGGAGAATTGCATGCCGGCGTTGGGGCAGCGTGGCGCGATTCGCGCGGCCCGCCGTGATTCTCTGACCAGGCACGAGGTCGGAGAATCCCTCCCTAAGTCTCTTCTCCCCCGGAGTGGTGAGAATTTAGAATAATTTTTTATCAAATTAGTTAGTGCTGCATTGATCTATTTTCAAAAGAAAGGAACTCAATGACTATCTAGTTGGCAATAACACTGGAGGTTACAGGGATAGAAATAAAATACTCAGTTGGTCATGGTGGCTTATTGATATAGAATCACAGAATTGTTACGGTGCAGAAGGAGGCCATTTGGCCCACTGTGTCTATACTAGCTCTCAAATTGGCTGGTTTAGCTCACTGGGCTAAATCGCTGGCTTTTAAAGCAGACCAAGCAGGCCAGCAGCACGGTTCGATTCCCGTACCAACCTCCCCGGACAGGCGCCGGAATGTGGCGACTAGGGGCTTTTCACAGTAACTTCATTGAAGCATACTCGTGACAATAAGCGATTTTCATTTTTCATTTCAAATTGAGCACGATGTCTTAGTGCCATTCCCCTGCCCTGTTGTTCTTGTTTCTCCCATCCATTCGGTCCAGCCCCTCATGATTTTAAATACTTCAATCAAATCTCTTCTCAACCTTTTTCTCTCCAAGTTGAACAGTCCCAAACTCTCCCACCTCTCCTCATAACTGAAGATGCCCATCCCTGGAAACATGGAAAAGTCACCAGTGGAAAGAAGCGCAACAAAATAAAACAGTATAGGTGATAAAAGTACATTCTAATATCGGAACATAGGGATTAGGAACAGAAGTGGGCAATTCAGCCCTTTGAGCCTGTTCACCATTCAATCAGATCATGGCTGATCTCTTCCAGGTCTCAAATCCGCCTCCCTACCTGTTGCCCAAATCTCTTTATCAGAAATATATCTATCACCTTCTTAAAACCACCGCACTATGGGGCAGGGAGTTACACAAATTCACACCCTCTGCGAGAAGTAGTTTCTCCTCATCTCAGTTCTAAATCTACCGCCTCTGAACCTATATCCGTGACCTCTTGTTCTCGATTTCCCCACAAGACGGAACATTTAGTCTACGTTTACTTTATCAATCCCATGTAGTATTTTACACACCTCAATCAGGTCCCTCTCTCACCCTTCTAAACCTGATTGAGTATCAGCCCAAACTGTTTAATCTCACCTCATACATCAACCCTTGCATCCCCGGAATCAATTTGGAAAATCTCCTCTGTATTGCTTCCAATGCCAGCACATCCTTCCTTAAATAAGGAGACCAAAACTGGACACAATACTCCAGATGTGGTCTCACCAAAACCCTTTACAATTGCAGGTAGGTTGCAAAGTTGGTTAATAGATTCAATTTTCACATGATTACCTTGAGGGTAGTCATTGAGAAACCTCACAATTTCCTCTTATTGAGGATTTATCTGTTGGCTGCCTCCTTCTGAAGCTGTGGGTCACAGAATCACTAGAGTGCAGGAGGCAGCCATTCAGCTGGACAACTCCGATCGCTTCCCTGCAGGAAGTGTGCATTGTAGTCAGAAGACCTTTTCTACATCCATGGGCAGGATTGGAAGTCTATGTTCTCATGACAGAGCTGAATCGCCTCTGGATTGCACTTGAACTGGGAGCGATACCAAGTGACAATTCACTGTCCCTTGCCCTGTAAATTTCTGCATGGCGGGGATCACGAGGGTTTCCATTGTGAATCCCATACTCCGGCTGCCATTTTGAGCAGCCGGCCCGATCACAAAGTCAAGATGTTGGCCCCCCTTCCCCCCCAACACAATTCCTACCCCCCTCACCACAAGAATTTCTGGGTCACACCCGCTCCCGCCACAGTATGCACGCATGAGAGTGACCCCTCACCACAACCGACCCCCACCAGACACCCCCACCAGAGACACTCTCACCAGGCCCTCCCACCAGAGACCCTCCAATCAGAGACACCCCACCAGACCATTCCACCAGAGACCCACACCTCAGAGCCTCCACCAGATCCCCAACCAGACTTTCCACCAGAAATCCCCACCAGACCCCCCACCGGACCTCCAACCAGAGAACACCTCAGACCCCCCCCCCCCCCCCCCCCCCCCCCACACGAGACCTCCACCAGACCCCCTCCATGTCATAGAAGAACAATACTTTTCACTGTACTTCGGTACATGTGACAATAAATTCAAATCCGCAACCTATGAAATCTTTTGAACTCTTTTGAATCCACAACCCATGAAAGCTGGGAGAAGGAGGTTGACATCTAAGGATGAGGCTGACTGTGAATTGCAGTCTTGACATGAATGAGGTGAGTCTTCCCTGCGACAGTGGGTTACCAGTTCCCTAACCCATCCTTGACAAGTCAATCATGCCAATCGAGTCAGTATTCAATGCATGAGTGTTCCACTGATTGCCACCCAATTTTTAACCTTTTGGAAGCCAAGCACCCAAGCATTGAACACCAAGGCTCATACACACTAAGGATTGTGGAAAGAGCACACATGCGCTGTGGAGGCTCTTAACTTCATTACTGAGAGACTGCTACAGACATTTCTAAACTTGGGCAGGATTCTCTGACCCCCCCGCCGGGTTGGAGAATCGCCGGGGGCCGGCGTGAATCCCGCTCCCACCGTCTCCCGAAGTCTCCGGCACCAGATATTCGGCGGGGACGGGAATTGCCCCGCGCCTGTCGGCGGGCCCTCCCCCCGCCGATTCTCCAGCCCGTGATGGGCCGAAGTCCCGCTGCTGTCATGCTGGTCCCGCCGGCGGGAATCAAACCACCACCTACCTTACTGGCGGGGCCAGGCGGTGCGAGGGGGCTCCGGGGTCCTGGGGGGGCGCAGGTCGATCTGGTGCCCCCACGGTGGCCTGGCCCGCGATCGGGGCCCACCGATCGGCAGGCGGGCCTGTGCCGTGGGGGCACTCTTTTCCTTCCACGTTCGACATAGCCTTCACGATGTTGGACGCGGAAGTGACCCCCTCCCCTGCGCATGCGCGGGCATGACGTCAGCAGCCGCTGACGCTCCGGCGCATGCGTGGACTTCCGCCAGCCGGCGAAGTCCCTTTGGCCCCGGCTGGCGTGGCACCAAAGGCCTTTCCCGCTGGCCGACGGGGCACCAACCACTCCGGCGCGGGCATAGCCCCTCAAGGTTAGGGCTTGACCCCCTAAAGGTGCAGAGAAATCTGCACCTTTGGGGCGGCCCAACGCCAGAGTGGTTCACGCCACTCCATCCCGCCGGGACCCCCCGCCCCGCCGGGTAGGGGAGAATCCCGGCCCATGAGAGAGAGAGAGGGGCAGAATATTCTACTGGCAAGGCCTGGCCTGGGGTTCAGCCTGAGGCTGGATTTAATAACCCTGCCCCTGCTTCCCCTTTCTGCTTGTTTGGTGGACTACTGCTGCTGACTCTTGGAGGAAGGAGGAGAGAAGGGTGGTGGCTGCTCATTTGGGCGCCTTTCAGGCGACATGGGACTACTATTGGGGGGAGTGGAGGAAGAAAGAAGTGGCCATAAGCTGGCTTTGTAGCTGGTGGCCTGTTTAAAGGAACTGCTGTTTTGGGCTGAACTGTGGGGTCGTGGGGGAGGGGAGGTTTTCCCTCTCATCTCTCTCTCATACTATGCTCCCTATATCGGTCCTTTTCCGGTGGTGTCTGCTGCTCATTGAGCACCTTTCTGCCAATGTGGGGCTGCCATTGGGGACAGAGGGTAGTTATGTGTGTGTGCTGATGGTTTTTGTATCTTGTAACTGCTGCTGACATGTCATGATGTTTTCTGACTCTGCTGTTTCTGCATGTTGCTGTATTTTTCAGTGGTTAATAAACTAAAATACTCCACCAAAGCTCACACTCGCTAAGGATTGTGGAGAGAGCACACATGGGCTGTGGAGGCTCTCAATTCCATTGCTGAGAGACTGCTGCAGGCATTTTCAGACATGAGAGAGAGAGAGAGAGAGAGAGGTAGTGTTGCGTTATGTACTCTGGGATAACACAGGCTGCAACTCAATGCAGCTTTGACCAAAAGATACTCCAGACTTTGAAGTAAGTTCAATGTGATTTATTGAACCATTAGCACAGTTCTCTATGAGTTCAACTCTCCTGCTAATCTTGCTATAGTAACTCAGTCTAAGTAACCAGTTTGTTCTAAGCCATGTGGTGGGTGTGATGCTTCTGATCTGCCCCTGTCCTACTCTCTAAGTGTTGCTAGTGGAAAGAGACAGCGCATGTGTGGCCTTTCCTTATATATGGGTTGTGTAATGCCCCCTTGTGGTAGCGTCACCTCTGGGTGTCTTGACTGCTCATTGGTCGTGTCCTATTCTATGTGTTCATTAGCTGTATGTCTGCATGTCATGACATCTCTGGTGCTCCCTCTAGTGTTTACTTGGTGTATTTACATTAACCCCTTGTGTATTTACAGTGATGCAGATCACCACAGGCAGAATATTCTGCTGGTAAGGCCTGGCCTGGGGTTCAGCCTGAGGCTGGATTTAACAACTGCCTTCCTCCCTTTCTGCTTGCTTGATGGACTACTGCTGCTGATTCTTGGAGGAAGGAGGAGAGAAGGGTGGTGACTGGTTCAACCGAATGCCTTGTTGCAGGAGAGTGAGGAAGTCAGGTGCTCTGCTGCCGATGAGGAAGGATGGCAGCCCCTGTCCACTGCAACATGCTGGAGGTTTGGAGGTCTGACTCACCATCTGATGTTGCTTTTGTTCGGACTGCCGACTGTTTACAGTTTCTATACTTGGAAGCCGTGTGTTGTTCCTACCGCTCCTACCTTTGCGGCCTGGACTGGGGGGTTGGCTGTAGCAGGTGACTGGATATTGAGGCTACAGCAGGACGATGATCGGTCACCTCAACTGGACACCTTGGAGGCCGTAATGACACGTCCTTGAAGGTTGTTGGCCGCTTCCGTGAAATAATGACTGTTTTTAGTTCAAATTTGGAAGGCCATGTCAATGGTTGGTGTCTTTGTCCTATTGCATATTGTCATTTAATGTTTTCTCATATGCCTGTTAGTGTCGTTTTTGACTGTGCTGTTTCTGCATGTTGTTGTATTGTTGAGTTGTTAAATAAACTAAAATACCACTCACCTCTCCAGAGCGGTGACCCCAACTGAAGGTACAGGGTATCTGAGGTTATCAGTCAGCCATTACAGGACCTGACAGGTATCGTTTCATATCCCCGGGAACTCAATGCACAGGTCAAGTGAATGCACTCGTGCACCATGTGGGCTGCTGAGTCTCACTAAGGTGGAAGCTCATCTGTCAAGTGAGTTTGGAGAGGGAAGAATGAGGAGCTGGCCTTTGGGTGTGAGAGGAGGGAGTGAGGCTCATTAGAAAAGTGATCACTGTAACGATGGACTTTCACAGACTTCATTAGAAACATAAAGGTATTTATTAATAGGAAGAACTGTGTAGCAGTACAACAGCCACATGGCTGCCCTGGTCCCCTACCTGTCTCCTGCCTAAAAGAGGGCTCCGCCCCCTGGGGTGATTACCCCCTCTACAGTCCCAATTGGTCGCCCAAGCCAGTTGACCCTTACCTTGCTGTGTGCCCTTAAAGGGACAAGCACCACCAATCACCATATCCCTTCCTCTTTAACTCCTTTACACAATCTTCAATAACAAAGTTACCCAATCCTAAATTCTAGCTAAACATTATAAATGTGAGTTGGAGAATTATGGATCAAGTCTTTGAGGGTTTTTTTCTGTTTCCTGTAGAGCGGCATTATTCTGTGTCTGAGATGCTTCCACAGGATTGACATTAACAGGAACTGCAATAACAGGTACCTCTCCTGGCACAGGCACTTCATTACTCTTTGCTTCCACTGAGATATCAGTTGTTCTACAACAGGTCGATCAGGTACTTCAGTGCTCACGGGTTCAAAAACATTTCTTGATAGCAACACTGATGGCTGGAGCATCTCTCTCCTTCTCAAGTGGTAATTTCTGAATGATCCATCCCTCCACATCCACTCGGTATGACAGGGGCACAGTTTCAGAGAATTTGGGCGGGATTATCCGAACCCCCCACCGAGTGGGAGAATCGCCGGGGGTCGGCATGAATCCCGCCCCCCACCGTCCTCCCAATTCTCCTGCCCCCCCCCCCCCCGCAAAAACCGGCCCGGCGTGAGTCGCGCCACCCGCCTCGGAGAATGGCAGGGTCCGCGCGACTCAATGGGCACTGGGGCCACCCGAATTCTCCAGCCCGCGATGGGCCGAAGTCCCGCCTGACTGTAGCCAGTCCCGCCAGCGTAAATTAGAGTAGGTTCCTTACCGGCGGGACCTGGCGGCACGGGTGGGCGGGGTTCCTGGGGGGTTGTGGGGGATCCGGCCCTGGGAGGTGCCCCCACAGTGGCCTGGCCCGCGGTCAGGGCCCACCGATCTGCGGGTGGGTCTGTGCCATGGGGGCACTCTATTCTTCCGCACCGGAGGCTGTGGTCTTCCGCCATTCCCGGTGCGGAAGCGATTCCCTCTACGCATGCGCGGGGATGACAGCAGCACGCGCTGGTGCTCCAGCGCATGCGCCGATTTGCGCCAGCCGGCGGAGCCCCTTAGGCGGCAGTTGGCGTGGTGCCAAGCCCCTATCCCGCCGGGCCGGCGGGGCGTCAACCACTCCGGGGTGGGCCTAGCTTCTGAATGTGCAGAGGATTCCGCACCTTTGGGGCGGCCTGACGCCGGAGTGGTTTACGCCACTCCGTCCCGCCGGGACCCCCCGTCCGCCTGGTAGGGGTGCATTCCGCCCAATAATTCCAGGAACCTAACTTGATACACTAATTAAATTTCATATTATGTGCTGAATATAGGGTTTTAAGTGTTACTGTGGTGATGTGATTGCTCATTGATAAGATCTTAAAGCTTGTGTTTTTAAACATAAGGGGCGGGATTTTCCCATTTGCCGGCAGAGTGTCCACGCCGTCGGAAACGCCGTTGCATTTCACAATGTCGTGATCGGGCTACTGGGAGTACCTTCTGGCCCCCGCTCCAGCCTCCCATTCCAGTGCGAACTGTGCGCCGCGGGATCCACGCATGCGCAGTGGTGCCGGTGACAACCCACACATGCGCAGTGGCATCCCTCCATGCACCGGCCCCGACGCAACATGGCACGGAGGTTCAGGGGTCGCCGCGGAAGAAAATAGGCCTGGGGAGCGAGAGGCCGGCCCGCGGATCGGTGGGCCCCGATCGCGGGCCAGGCCCCATCGGAGACCCCCCCCGGGGTCTGAGCCCCCCTCCGTTTCAGCTGGGTTCTTTCAGATCCTTCCTTGTCCTCAGACAAGATTACTCTTCTTTAAATATTATTACTCTTTTCTACACTATCCTACTGTGAGAGAAAATTGCTTTTACTTGTGGCAAAAAAAGGGTTGCTAGATCAGACATCAACTCCTCTCCAAAGCTTTCTTAAAACATGTCTCTCTGAATCCCTTAGCTCCACCCAACAATGACATCATCTCCCCAAGCAGAGAAACAAATGGACTCTCCAGGCTGTAAGCACATCAACTCCCCAGGGACTTCCCAAGTCAAACCACAGTACATTAAACCAGACTGTAAACACATTCCCCTAGTCAATTTCACCTTCTGGCTCCTAAAAGCTCCTCGGCCCTGCAAAACCAAAATCCCTTTCAAAAACATGACTGCAGCAGTCAAACAGACTCCAACCCCAGGCTTTCATCCATTAAATGGCCAAATGTCCATAATTCAATTTTCCTAAAATCCTCCATTTGCCGCACCTTCTTGTTGCCCTCCTCCTGTGGTCTTTTATTGACCTCCATCTGGGGTATTTTATTGCCTCCTATGGGGGTGTTCCATTTGTGGGGGCTTTCAATGCCCTTCTGGGGTTTTCTGTTGTCTCCTTTCCGAGGTCTTTGTTCCTTCCTCTGAGGTCTTCCGTTGCCTCTTCCTTGAGGTCTTTGTGGCTCATGGAACTTTTTGTTTGAGACTTGCCCCCTATCGGATGTTGTCTAATTTGTGCATAAGCATTTGTTCCTCTTTGTGGTTGCCGCTTTAAATGCATTGCCATTTTAAATGTAGCACCTCCTTCAAACGAAATGAAAATCGCTTATTGCCACGAGTAGGCTTCAATGAAGTTACTGTGAAAAGCCCCTAGTCGCCACATTCCGGCGCCTGTCCGGGGAGGCTGGTAGGGGAATCAAACCGTGCTGCTGGCCTGCTTGGTCTGCTTTAAAAGCCAGCGATTTAGCCCAGTGAGCTAAACCAGCCCCAATGCATTACCGCTTTGAGACTCACTTTTATAAACTTAGCTGTCAGAAACTGTCGGTTTTCCCTCCGTGTTTTTCTTGTGCTTATGAAATTTTTACATAAATTTGGCGGATCTTTTTACATTTTTTTAAAAAACCTCTCCTTTTTATTAAAGGAACGCACTTTTAGCAATCTCTGCATTTTGTTTTCTGGCCGTTCGAAGAGGCCGTTTTCTTCTACTTTTTTGAAGGTGCTGGGTTTTTTTCAGTGTCGCTGCAATCAAGGTCTGATGGGGCTGTTGTTGTTTTCAAACAGGTTAACTTTTTTTTAAAAGGTTGAGGACTTCTCTCCTTTTTAAAACTTCTGAACTTTTCTGCTTGAAGTCCATCAGTGCAAGGTTGGCTGCCACAGAACCCCGCCTCACGCTCTGCTCTGATTGGAAGCTTCTCAGCTTCAGCTTCTTGATTTTCCCTCATTTTGGGACACCTCCTTAGTATTTATCACTTAAATCCTTCTTAAAAATAACTTGAAAGCAACTCTTTTTTAAAAAAACATCTTTGAACTTAAGTTCCTTATTTTAAACTTAAAGCCACAGCTCTTGCTTCTAACGTTTATTTTTTTCTTATTTTCAAGACATTTCTAAATTTTTCACTCCACCGGCCAATTCAGGTTTCTTCTGCATCAATCCCTCAGGATCTGGAAATATCTCAAAAGGGTCTATTTGACCTAAGAGAGGCATTCAGGTGAGCATCTTTCCTTTCTCAGGCTTTAATTAAAACATGATACTCACACGTGTTGGGCCAGAGGCAGTATTATGATAATCCCATGCTGTTTGCCAGATATAATGATGCACTTGCACAGACTTGTATTAGAAATACAAAAAGTATTTATCAATTAGAAAAACTGTGCAGCAGTACAGCAGGCACAAGGCTGCCCTAGTCTTCTATGTGTCTTCTGCCTAAAAGAGGATTCCACTACCTGGGGTGACTACCACTCTCTGTCCCAATTGGTCCTCCAAGTAACGTGACCCTTACACTGCTGTGTTGCCCTTAAAGGGCCATGTATCACACTCGTAGAGGGGATGTGCACTGGTAGATGTCCCACATCCTGATAGGCCTCTGGGTCAAGAACTTGTCAGGACTCCGCATTGTTGCAGATGGAGGATGCGCCATCGGCATGCGTGGGGGTTGGCAGAGCATTCCACAATGACATGAGAGTGGGGAGACACTTGATGGGTGATCAATGTGATGTTCATTATATTAGATAGTTCTGAACTCGGGTCTTATCTCTCCTCATGCCTACGTTCATGGATGCCCACTATATGGCTATCTTTTCTTTGTCTTCTTCACCCTCCCACTATGTCTAGGTGTATTCCCAGTATCCACAACCGGGGATGAGACGGCTGGTGAATTCCATGCCCTGCTGCCAGAGGTGACCTTGGCGGGTGTCCCTTGGAGGGCTGGGACCTCGAGGTCCAGTGTACGTGCAAAACAAGTGTTGCAGTGCCACCCTCTTCGGTGTGAGGGGCTGGCGATGTGCCACCCACGGGGAGAGCGGTGTCAGATGTGGATGCCCAGGCACCCATGGGCTCCTCCAGGGGGTGGAGGACAGCTGGAGTGAGATCCAGAAGCCCCACTGTCCCCTGGCACAGACAATATGGATTCTTCCAAGTGCCAGCAACATACATTGAAGTCCTGTAACTGGGAGCTCATTCCCTCAGCTGGAGAGGTCATGAGTTGAACCATGGAGTGGACATCCCCCAACATGGAGTACACTTCCTGTGCCAAGTTCTCCACTGCAGCCAGCACCCTCGCAGTGTTGGCCTTGTTGCCCCGGAGTGACGGCACTATCTCCTCGGACAGAAGATGATGGGACTCTTGCAGTCCGAGTCGGAATGCCGCCATCCCTTCCTGATGCTCGCGACTCTGCATTTGTAGCTCCAGCAGCTGTAAGCCAACCAAACCCAGGGGCATGTCGTGTGACTGGGGCTCAGCAGAATTCTGGGCTCAAGCATCCCTCCGACTGCCGGATCCTTGGAACGTGCCTGCCTCCGCCTGCTGTGGATCACCCCGTGTGAGGTGATGCCCAGTGAGTGACCCAGCCACCTGCGTTATTCTCGCTGAGGTGTGAGTATCTGGGCTGGTGGAGGGAGCCGGTGACAGCTGTGAAGCCTCTTTGATGCTGGTCTCCAAGATGTCTCCCTCGGAGCTGCTCAGGTCTGTGTTCTCCAGAGGGTGTGAGGATGGCCCAGGCTAGTCGACTGATTGTCTTATGGTCCAAGCTGGCACTCGACATCACGGCCACAGCTTCCCAGGCTGGGAAGGCCGTCGTGAACTCGTCCGAGTTTCACGACAGCGTCGGAGGCCATTCCTCGCACCCTATTCACCCCACCCCCCCCACCCAGGGGGCTAGGAGCAACGTTGTGAGAAACTCGGCCGCCGGGCCTTGACGCTTGCGTCAAAGTGGCGCGCTGAGAATGACACGACGGCGGCGCCTAAGTGATGTCAGCCGCGCATGCGCAGGTTGGCCGACTCCAATCCGCGCATGAGCGGTTGCCGTCTTCCCATCCGCTGCCCCGCAAGACGTGGCGGCTTGATCTTGCGGGGCGGCGGAGGGGAAAGAGTGCGTCTCTTGGAGACGCCGGCCCGATGATCGGTGGGCACTGATCGCGGGCCAGTCCCCTCCCGAGCACGGCCATGGTGCTCAATCCCCTCTCCGCCCCCCACAGGCCCCAAACTTACCTTTCGTGCTATGTTCACGCCGGCAGCGACCAGGTGTGGTTGCCGCCGGTGTGAACAGGTCGGGAACGGCAGGCCGCTCGGCCCATCCGGGCCGGAGAATCGGCAGTCGCCGTGAATAATGGTGAGCGGTGATTCTCCGAGCGGGGGGTGGGAGAATCGCGGGGGGTGCCAGGGCGGCGTGTCGTGATTCGCCCAGCCCTCCCGCGATTCTTCCACCCAGTGTGGGGAGCGGAGAATCGCGCCCATGCAGTCGGAGGACCGGAGAATCCCACCCACGCTATGGAAACTGAGATGTTGGGGGGGGGGGTTGTTGGGTTACGGGTATAGGGTGGATACGTGGGTTTGAGTAGGGTGATCATTGCTCGGCACAACATCGAGGGCTGAAGGGCCTGTTCTGTGCTGTACTGGTCTATGTTCTATGTTCTATGCCTGGGGATATATGTGCAAAAATCATTGAAAATGCCAACGCAAATTGACTTTAAAAAGGTATATTGGATCCTGGGCTTATAGAGGAACAGAGTACGGGGATGAAGGTAAAGCAGTTATTATGATCTTTTATAAAAGATAGGTTTGGCCTCAACTGAAGTAATGTGTCCAGTTCTGTGCACCGCACTTTAGGAAGGATGTGAAGCTTTTTGAGGCGGTGCAGGAAAGATTCACAAGAATGGCTCCACGTTGAGGAACTTCAGCTGCATGGGTAGTTTGGAGAAGTTAGGTCAGTTCTTCCTGGACAAGATAATGTTTGAGAGGAGATTCAATAGAGGTGTTCAGAATCATGAAGGGCCTGACAGAGTAGATAGGGAGAAGCTGTTCCCATTGGGGCAAGGATCGAGAACCAGAGAGTGCCAATTTAAAGTGATTGGCAAAAGAATGAAAGGATACAAGGGAGAACCTTTTTAGACAGTGAGCGGAATTTTACAATTGTTTTCGAAGCGTTGTGTTGGGCAGGGAAAGCGAAGGGTAGCCCGTTAGCATTTTTAAACTCGTTGAAAAAAAATGGAAGGGGGAACGTGATCCTTGCAGGGCAGACTCTGATTGTGCCCCGCCCTCAAGTAACTTCGGGTTTTGAAAAAGGACGTCCCAATTTAAAAAAATTAAAACAATAACGCAAACACCCATGCCCCATGGACACAGGTCCCCCTCTCCGCCCCCCCCCCCCCCCCCCCCCCTCCCCACCCTCCAGGGAATGTCTCTCCGGCGCTGCCCCTAGCAGTGTCAGGGTACTGCCTGACCATGGCCATCTGGGGGCTCTACTTGTCTGTGTGCCCCCAGCAGGTTCTGTTTCCCAGCTCCCTATTTTCCAAGGGGCAGGATTCTCCGTTTGGGAGACGATGCAGTGGATTCTCCATCGGTCGACGCCAGTAGTTGATGCAGCAGAGAATCAGGAAATCGGGATTGGTGCCGAGTTTAGGCGGGTGCCAATCCGGACGCGATGTTCCGGCACTCAGCTGGAGGCGAACTCTATTACCGTGCAAACAGTGTGAGGATGTAAATGAATGCAGATTGGTCTGAATGACCCATTTGCATCCACTTAGCTGGTCTGGTATCCTATTCTCCAGCCCTCCTCGAGTCTCTGGTCCACCAGGCCGGGTATGACGTGGGCGTGGATCGCAGATGCTCTCAGCATTCGTGTGTCTGTCGTGGTGGACCTTACAGTGGGCTTACGGAGTTGCTCCCAAAGTCCATTCGAGGTCCACCCTCTCCACCCCACAATGCGCCACCTACCCACCCCTCCTCTACCAGACCCTGAAAGCTCCCCACCTGGGACCCCTTTAATAGAGAGACCCCCCAGGTAGCCCTGTAATAGGGGGACCCTCCCCCAAGGATCCCGTGACTAAATGGAACATCCATTCGGATACCCAGACTAAAGGGACCCCTCTTGTCCCCCCCCTATAGTCCTCCCCACCACCCCAGAAAAGAGGTCCCGGTCTGGAAGAGAGCAGCCCAGACATGTGCAATGAAAGAAATAACCCGCTAACACTTAGCTAGAAACTCCAAGTATCGATTCTTGGAAGGAGAACACCGGTGAACTGTGAATAGTCCCCTCAGATCCATTAGCTGCAAGCCATTCATATCTTTCTTAGCATGGGCTGTGATTGACAGGTTCCACACACCATCTTCAGCTTTGATTCATTCATCTCCCCTCATGGATGAGTGACTCTAAATGATGAAACTCAATGTTTACAAACATTGTCCACATCCAAGAGAGATAAGTGCATTCCAAAATCTAAAGTGCATTTCAAACACTCAAGGCAATTCAGCACCCCCAACCCCCCACCCGCACAGTAACTCAGCCCCACACCCTCTGGACTTTCTGGGTCTCCTCCTTTCCCCTAAGGAGGGCGGTGATCTGATCCCTCTCCCCAGTGAAACCTAAATAGGGGGATCCCCCACAAAGATCCGCTGAATAGGGGGGCCCCCAAAGAGACTCCCCAAATAGTGAGAACCGCCACAGAGACCCCCAAATAGTGAGAATCCCCTCAGAGACCCCCTCGGTAGGGACATCCCCGAAAAGACACCCTTATCTGGAAGCTGGATTGCAGTCCAGATAGAGGCAGTGAAAAATTACTTTTGTAACACTCGCCTGGGGGGCATATACCTGTTGGCTCAGACAGAGGAAGAACCATGTGTTAATTCCTGGAAAGAGAAATCTGTGCTAAACCCCCAGATTATTGAGCTGCCAGTCATTCATTCATTTCCCTGACCTAATTTAAAAAATAAATAAATTTAGAGCACCCAATTATTTTTTTTCCAATTAAAGGGCAATTTAGCGTGGCAAATCCATCTAACCTGCACATCTTTGGGTTGTAGGGGTGAAACCCACACAGACATGGGAAGAATGTGCAAACTCCACACGGACTGTGACCCAGGGCCAGAATTCGAACCCAAGTCCTCAGCACCGTTGTCCCAGTGCCAACCACTGCGCAACGTGCCGCCCCCACTGGGCTGTGATTGACAGCTTTCACACACACACAGCTGTAAGCCTTGCTTCATTCATCTTCCTTTGTGGTTGAGTAACTCTGAAGAGCTCTGACCCCAATGGCTGGGATTCTCCATTTGGGAGATTCTGTTCGCCCACTGGATGTGATTTGTTATTGATGGCGCTCGTGGGGGAGTGCAGATCAGAAAGCGATTCACTATCCTTCGCCATGCAACTTTACGCATGGCGAGGATTGCGAGGGATTCCCAAGGGAATCCCATTATCGGGCCGCCATTTTGAGCAGGCAGCCCAATAGTGAGGACCCACAGCTGGCACCCCCCACGTTGCAAATCAGCCCTCAACCCCAAGTATGGGGGTGACTTGACTCCCCCCCCCCCCCCAAGAGACCCCTAAATAGGGGGACCCTCGAAATAGGGGGACCCCCACAGAGACCCCCTAAATAGGGGACACCCCTCAGACCCCTAAGTAGGGGGACCCTGAAAATAGGGGGACTCCCACAGAGACCCTTTAAATAGTGCGAACACACCTGAGACCCCCTAAATAGGGAGATCCCGCCACAGATCCCCCCAGAAATAAGACCCCAACATTACATGGTGATATATTATGATGGGGTTTCTGCCATTCAATGACGCAAACCTCATTGTGTCACTGACAGGGAGGCCTGTACTTCCCACCCGTGAAGCAAATCTCCCCCAGTGAATGGGTAGGATCTGGAATACTTGAGAGTGTGGTGGGAGCAGATTCAATCGAGGCTTTCGAAAAGAAATTAAAGGCATCTGAAGTTGCAAGACTACAGGTAAAGGGCACGGGAATGGGTCTAGGTGAGTGTTAACCTTGTCAACCGCTTAAAACCCATCTCTCTTGTTCTGAAGAAGAGTTGTATGGACTCAAAATGTTGATTCTGTTTTTTAGAGTGTCACAGTAGCACAGTGGTTAGCACTGTCGCTTCACAGCTCCAGGGTCCCAGGTTCGATTCCCGGCTTGGGTCACTGTCTGTGCGGTGTCTGCACGTTCTCCCCGTGTCTGTGTGGATTTCCTCCGGGTGCTCCGGTTTCCTCCCACAGTCCAAAGCTGTGCAGGTTAGGTGGATTGGCCACGATAAATTGCCTTTAGTGTCCATAAAAGGTTAGTTTGTGTTACTAGGTTGCAGGGATAGAGTGGAGATGTGGGCTTATTTGGGGTGCTCTTTCCGGGGGCCGGTGCAGACTCGATGGGCCGAATGGCCTCCTTCTGCACTGTAGATTCTATGATTCTATCTCTACATTTATGTCATGCCTTTCATAAACTCAAGAGTGTCTCAAAGTGCTTTACAAATAAAGAAATACTTTTTAAGTGTAGTCATTTTTGTAATGTAGGAACCAAATCAGTCAGTTTATGCACAGCAAGCTCCCACAAGTATCAATGTGATAATGGCCAGATAATCTGCTTCAGTGAAGTTGATTGAGGCATCAACATTGACCAGTGCATCAAGAGGAACTCATCAGCTCTTCAAAATCGTGCAACAAAATCTTTTACATCTACCAAGAGGGCCATTTAACATCTGGTCTGAGAGGCAGTGAAGTGTCCTGAGCTTCTTTGGGGAGGTGGCACAAGCTGCTGTGGGGAGGCACTTCATAGTTGCTTCAGGTGCAGAACTTTCAATCAACCTTCGGGGAGGCAGTGGTGTAATGGTATTGTCGCTGGACTAGTAGGCCAGAGACCCAGAGTTCTCTGGGGACCCAAGTTTGAATCCTGCCACGGAAGATGGTGCAATTTGAATTCAATAAAAATCTGGAATTAAAAGTCTAAGGGCGACCATGAAACCATTGTCGAACCCATTTGGTTCACTAATGTCCTTTAGGGAAGGAAATCTGTCTTCCTTATCTGGCTTCTCTACATGTCACTCCAGGTCCTCCACAGCAATGTGGTTGACTCTTAAATGCCTCCGGGATGGACAATAAATGTTGGCCCAGCGACGTCCACATCTTATGAACGAATACAAAAAACCTGGGAAGACCCTCAGTCGCTGTTACAAAGTATCACAGCTGAGCTGTTCACTGTATTCTTCCCATCCATTGACAACACTTTCAGATAAAAGGACTTTCTCTCCATCCAGTAACCATTCTAAAATGCTCTAAGAAGGCTTACAACACCTGGTTGGGACTGGTTTAGCACAGTGGACTAAACAGCTGGCTTGTAATGCAGAACAATGCCCATACCAGCCTTCCCGAACAGGCGCCGGAATGTGGCGACTAGGGGCTTTTCACAGTAACTTCATTGAAGCCTATTTGTGACAATTAGTGATTATTATTATCATTACAAGGTTAAAGTCCAACAGGTTTGTTTGGAGGTCACCTGAGGAAGGAGAAGTGCTCCGAAAGCTGGTGTTTGAAACAAAGGCCGGGATTCTCCCCTACCCGGCGGGGTGGGGGGTCCCGGCGGAATGGAGTGGCGTGAACCACTCCGGCGTAGGGCCGTCCAAAGGTGCGGAAGTCTTGGCACCTTTAGGGGCCAAGCCCTCACATTGAGGGGCTAGGCCTGCACCGGAGTGGTTCCCACTCCGCCGGCTGGCGTGAACGGCCTTTGGCGCCATGCCAGCTGGGGCCGAAAGGACTTCGCTGGCCGGCGTAAGTCCGCGCATGCGCCGGAGCGTGGACGGCTGCTGACGTCATCTCGGTGCATGCGCAGGGGAGGGGGTCTCTTGGTGAAGACCATGGCGAAGGCGGAAGAAAAAGAATGCCCCCACAGCACAGGCCCGCCCGCCGATCGGTGGGCCCCGATTGCGGGCCAGACCACCATGGGGACACCCACCCGGGGTCAGATCGCCCCGCGACCCCCCCCCCCCCCCAGGACCCCGGCACCCGCCCGTGCTGCCTGCTCCCGCTGGTAAGGTAGGTGGTTTGATCCGCGCCGGCCATCACGGGCCGGAGAATCGCCACGAGGGGGCCGACGACCGGCGCGGCGCAATTCCCGCCCCCGCCGAATCTCTGGTGGCGGAGAATTCGGGACATGGCGGGAGCGGAATTGACGCCAGCCCCTGGCGATTCTCTGACCCGGCGGGGGACGGAGAATCCCGCCCCATCATGTTGGACTTTAACCTGGTGTTGTAAGACTCCTTACTGATCTGGAAGAAGGAACTGAAGGCACTGTTGCTAAGTTTCCAGATGATACAAAGATCTGTAGGGGGACAGGTAGTATTGAGGAAGCAAGGGGGCTGCAGAAGGACTTGGACAGGTTAGGATGTGGAATGTGGAAAAGTGTGAGAATATGCACGTTGGAAGGAGAAATGGGGGAATAGACTATTTTCTGAATGGGGAGATGCTTAGGAAATCAGAAGCGCAAAGGGACTTGGGAGTCCTTGTTCACGATTCTCTTAAGGTTAACGTGCAGTCAGGAAGGCAAATGCAATATTAGCATTCATGCCGATAGGGCTAGAATGCAAGACCAGGGATGTGCTTCTGAGGCTGTATACGGCTCTGGTCAGACCCCATTTGGAGTATTGTGAGCAGTTTTGGGCCCCATAGAATTTACAGTGCAGAAGGAGGCCATTCGGCCCATCGAGTCTGCACCGGCTCCTGGAAAGAGCACCCTACCCAAGGTTAACACCTCCACCCTATCCCCATAACCCAGTAACCCCACCCAACACTAAGGGCAATTTTGGACACTAAGGGCAATTTTATCAAGTCCAATCCACCTAACCTGCACATCTTTGGACTGTGGGAGGAAACCGGAGCATCCGGAGGAAACCCACGCACACACGGGGAGGACGTGCAGACTCCGCACAGACAGTGACCCAAGCCGGAATCGAACCTGGGACCCTGGAGCTGTGAAGCAATTGTGCTATCCACAAGGCTACCGTGCTGCCCTGCCATATGTGAGGAAAGATGTGCTGGCCTTGGAAAGGGTCCAGAGGAGATTCACAAGCATGATCCCTGGAATGAAGAGCTTGCCATATGAGGAACGGTTGAGGGTTCTGTGGAGGAGGGCTGCAGGTGACATCCTGAGGCCGTCGCGACGGCTTACGACGTACTCGTTTGAGGGTGCGGAGTATCGCGAAAAGAGCGCAGCCCCCCGACTTCGGTGCAAACGGGGATTCTCCGGCCGATCACCAAACGCGATTTTGCCGTCGGCGACTGAAGAATACCACCCAGGACTCTTTTTGGGGTGGTGGGTGTTAAAATAGCACACCGCTATTAGCTCAACATTAACTGAGGCAGCTTTGACATACCCTCCACGGAAGTGGCTTCCAAACTATAGGCCCGGCCATTGGAAACCAGGACCTTCCATTCTTCAACTCAATGTGGGCAGAGTATAATTTATGAAATAGATTCACAAGTAAGCAGTCAACCATCTATTCTTACCACGGGAAGTACTGTTACTTTTGGTTGATCTGGTGAACAGTGTGATCAGGGACTTGGGCTGAGCGAGCCAATAAACCTGCGGGTAATGATACAAAATATATTTCTGTTTAGGTGCCCAGAGCTTTACTGAGGACTGTGTCCATAAAATAGAATAAAGTAATTGTAATAATGTCCACTTCACTGTTTTTGCACTTTCTGAATACCATTATGTGGACTGTGTTGCTGCGGTGCCAATCAAAGAGAGGAGAGAAAAAAAGAGACCCCTCTATACTCTAGGAAAATATTATATTTGCTTGTTTATGTGAAGAATGATGAAACTCTAAATGAATAGTTGACCTTTACCAAATGACATGAGACCTGCTAGGTAGACTGCCACTACATCTAGAGTGGCTGTTGGAAATTGCAGTCTACTGACTGAAATAAACAATAAGATATCAAATATAGGTCTAAAATTGACTGGATTTAACACTGGGAAAGTGAATTATTTTGACTCGCCAGTCAGAACGCATCAGCTCATTTTAAATCATCTGTATCATCCAGCGAGAAATGCTTTTTGTTTTTGTTTTTTACGGCTGTTTTAGAATTTGAATGATCGCACCGTGCCAAACTCCATCTCTGCGCTAACCCTTTCACGGCAACAACCCACAAGACTCCAAAGGTGCACCTTCTCCCCACAACACATTGCTTTGTCGATGCAGCTCAGAATCACCCGGAATTGTCGCCAAGGAACAGCTCTGGTTTTCTACCGAGAGTATTAAGTGGTGTTTGAGTGCGATGTCAACTGGGTTTGTGTGTCGACCTTTGGCCTTTCGTGCCAGTAAATCAGTGAACCAGCAGTCAACTGATGGCTGTTGTAAATAGGGGCCTGGCCAGGCTGATAAAGCTTGATTACTTGAAACGGCCTGGGTTGGATAAGGTTAAGCAATGATGAACTTCGAGGAGTGCCGACATGAGAAGGCCCTTGCGATTAAAGAAATATATATCTTGTGTCAGAGCGCAGCCGTTGGAGACTTTCATTTGTTATATAGGATAACCAGCAACCCCTTTTCCTTTATTACGTGACCCTCCCCCTCCCCCAGCAAGCACCCACTAACCTTCTGAACACTACGATAACAGCAATTAATCTGGGAGTTCTGGAGGGTAAGAAATTAGCTTTTGGTTCTGTGTATTTCCATAATTCTACTTGTCATCTTTAGAATTAGGAGCTTATCAAGTTTGACTCCTAAACATAAAGAGATTTGCATGTTTTTAATCTACAACATTTAGGTTAAAGTAAAAAAGAACCGCCCACACGCATTTCACTGGGGACCCCTAATATCCGCTGGAACAAGCTGAGCATGCAAGAAGATGCTTTAATATAATACATCAACACTATCAAGGGATACTGTATAGTACAGGTATACAAAGGTAAACATTTGATATTTTTTGCCACTTCTCCATTTATTTACTAAATCTTGCATGTTTAAAGAGGCAGTTTGTTGGAAACTTTTTCACAGGTCTGAAATTCATTATATTA
Source organism: Scyliorhinus canicula (assembly GCF_902713615.1). Taxonomy (NCBI): domain Eukaryota; kingdom Metazoa; phylum Chordata; class Chondrichthyes; order Carcharhiniformes; family Scyliorhinidae; genus Scyliorhinus; species Scyliorhinus canicula. Next base: position 39,295,048 of record NC_052148.1, on the reverse strand, counting down.
TTATAAACCTTATCATTGAATTTACAGTGCAGAAGGAGGCCATTTGGCCCATCTGCACCAGCCCTTGGAAAGAGCACCCTACCCAAGCCCATGCTTCCACCCTATTCCTGTAACCCAGTAACCCCACCTAACCTTTTGGACACTAAGGGGCAATTTATCATGGCCAATCCACCTAACCTGCACATCTTTGGACTGTGGGAGGAAACTGGAGCACCCGGAGGAAACCCACGCAGACACAGGGAAAGTGCAGGCTCCGCACAGTCACCCGAGGCTAGAAATTAACCTGGGACCCTGGATCTGTGAGGCAGCAGTGCTAACCACTGTGCCATCATAACTGCATACCAGACACGGAAATGAATTAGGGACAACCTACCTTACATCATGTCGATGTGTGGAGGAGGATTTAAGGATCTAATGTGATGTTTACTAAAATAGTAATGAATAAAAACAGGTTTGTTTTAATGGCATGAAAGGCAAAAGGTTTTACCAAACTACTCTTTGAGGGTGAGAAAATGAAGACAATTACAGCTGTCCTGCCTATGACATTAATGATAAAAATTATTAGAAGTCATTTAATTTATGGATGGCTGATCAGTATTTATTTTAACATGTGCAAAAAGGGATGGTCTTGTTCCACTTGACCAGCAGTGGTATGGAGGCGGTGACATTGTGGTATTGTCGCTGGATTAGTAATCCAGAGGCCCAGGATAACGATCTGCGGACCCAGATTTGAATCCCACCACAGCAGGTGATGGAATTTAAACTCAATAAAATATCTGGAATTAAAAAGTCTAATGATGACCTTGAAACCATTGTCAGTTGTTGGAAAAAACCTTCTGTGGTTTGTTATATTACGGGATCATAATATGTTGTTACTCTTTGCTTTACTTCCAGAATGGTCTGATGGTTAGATTTCAACGAAACTACCCATCTTCAATTTAAAGCAAATTATATTCAGTGAATAGAAATACTAATGAGTTTGTTCACTCTACAGAGCTATAACTAGTCACTCCTGGTTCGAAGAGACCCAAGATCCTCTGAGTTCAGTTTATATGCCTGAATCTAGTGCTGCCATCTAGTGCAGATCAACTAAGAGAGCATTAAAGCAACAAGTCTTCATACTGCGCATGCTCAGCTCAAACCGGGAGAGCATTCATTCATCGAGCTCCTTAGGAAGACACAAGATATTGGCCGGAATTCTCCAGCTGCTGGGATTCCATTTTTCCACTGGCAGCGCACGCCCGCCAGTGGGTTTAACGGCAGCGTGGGGTGGTTTCAATAGGAAACCCCATTGACAAGCAACGGGAGGATAGAATCCCATCACAGTGAACAGCGCGCATCCGAGAAACACGTGGCTGGGGGAGCGGAGATTCCCGCCCATTACTAAGAAAGCAGTGATGATTTTTCCAGTGCATTTTCTCAAAACGCAAATAGTAATGAGTGAATGTGACTGCAAGATCTTATTTTAAAATGACCACCTTTTGACAGGCTGGCCTGAGCACTCTCACAATTATTCTGTCAAAATAGTAGAACTTGACATTTTGAAGCTCGCTGTGTAAAAGAAAAAAAATCCTCATCTCCCCTCTGGTTATTTTGCCAATTTTCTTCTAACCGTATCCACCCTTGAGACGGTTGTTCATTTAAAAGATGGTCACTCACCCTGAAAAAGGGAAGGAGAGGGCAGGGCGTGGGACGGGTGAAGCAACAGAACCTCAAATTTATTTTGATGAATGAACACAACGAACATGCCAACACAGTGACAGAATAGAGAGAAGAAGAAAACCCCTGCCTTTTGAGGATGAAATCCTGCAGCATTTGAGGCAGCTTGCCAGTCAGAACCTGAGTGAAGAAGGCAGATTAATGTTTCAATTTTGACCTTTTTTGTCAGTAATGGTAGAACTACACTCTTGCCTGAGGCAGTTGTAACTCCCAGGTTTCAGGAGGTGGGACTAGATATTTAAAAGCAGTGTCCGATGGTAACAATCAGGCCACATGAGCATTTTTTAATATGCATTTGGTGCTGGCTGAAAATAGAGATGAGGCAAATGACTGGATAATCTACTTTGGTGGTGGTGCTGGCTGAGGGTTTAATGCCTGACAGCCCAGCAGGAGAATTTATTTGCTACCTTTTGTTTTAGGATTGTTTACCTTCACTTGAATGGGTAGAAGGTGTCTCAATCTAACACCTTCTCCAAATAACAGCATCGCATTGCAGGCCCCCTTCATTACAATAGCGATGTATCAGCCTAGATTATGGGATGGATTCTCACAAAATGGGACTATGTTCCCACGCCGGCGTAAAAACGTTGGCGTTCCACTCCCGAGTTTCCAATAAAGTAGATCAGTCGATTCACTCACCTGCAGGGGGTGAGCAGGAACCCAGAGTGATACACGCAGCTTTGGCTGCGGATACGGGCCCCCGCACTTCCGGTCTGGAGTCCGCACATGCGCATGGCATGCACATGGTGGCGGCCTCCAGCGGCCGTGCTGAGTGCCATGGTGGGCTCGGACCACGGACGCAGCGCCAAAATGTAGGAGCCCCCCCCAACCCCGATCGGCCGTGCGCCTGAAGATCCAACCGGCCCGATCTGTCCTCTGGCCACCCATAAGGCCCCCCCCACTCCAACCCCCGGTGTCCGATCCCCCCGCCCCCCACCAGGGCGGCCGCGGAGTGAGTCCGCAGCAGCCACGCGAGGTTCCCGAACAACGATAGATGGTTAGAACCACGCCGTTGGGAACTCGGCTGGCCAGGAGCGGGGAAACGCTGGCAGGCATCTGGCAATGGCCTCCCAGCTGCGCGGAGTACTCCGCGAACATGCCGATTCTCGGGTCTCGGAGAATCGCCGGGCCGGCACCGGGCCCGATTTCGGCGTGAAAGCTGATTCTCTGCTCCCGCGCCAAACGCGATTTCAGCGCGGGGCTCCGGAGAATCCAGCCCTTATATACCTGTGTCCAGTTGTGGGACCTGAACCCATGACCTGCAAAAGGTTAGTCATCAAATCATTTTAGCTCCCAGATTATCTTGACTATCATAAGAATGTAATAAGTAGGAGCAGGAGTCGGCCATACGGCTCTTCGAGTTCACTCTGACGTCCAATGAGGTCATGGGTGGAGGCATGGGCTTAAGTAGGGTGTTCTTTCCAAGGGCTGGTGCAGACTCGATGGGCTGAATGGCCTACTTCAACACCATTTTCCTGCACTATCCCCATATCCCTTGATGTGTTTAATCTATAGATATCAATCTTGAACATACTCAGTGTCTGAATTTCCATACAGGCCTCGGAGGTAGAGAATTTCAAACAACCCTCCGAGTGAGGAAATTCCTCATCATCTCAGTCGCAATTGGCCTGCCCCCTTTTTCTGAGACTCTGTCCCCTGGTTCTCGACCACCCACCCAGGGAAACTTTCTTCCTGCATCTACCCTGTTGAGCCCCATAAGAATTTAGTATGTTTGAATGAGATCACCCCTCATACTTTTAAATTCCAAAGACTAGGGAGGTTATGTTGCAATTGTATAAGGTGTTAGTGCGGCCACACCTGGAGTATTGTGTTCAGTTTTGGTCTCCTTACTTGAGAAAGGACGTACTGGCGCTGGAGGGTGTGCAGAGGAGATTCACTAGGTTAATCCCAGAGCTGAAGGGGTTGGATTATGAGGAGAGGTTGAGTAGACTGGGACTGTACTCGTTGGAATTTAGAAGGATGAGGGGGGATCTTATAGAAACATTTAAAATTATGAAGGGAATAGATAGGATAGATGCGGGCAGGTTGTTTCCACTGGCGGGTGACAGCAGAACTAGGGGGCATAGCCTCAAAATAAGGGGAAGTAGATTTAGAACTGAGTTTAGGAGGAACTTCTTCACCCAAAGGGTTGTGAATCTATGGAATTCCTTGCCCAGTGAAGCAGTTGAGGCTCCTTCATTACATGTTTTTAAGGTAAAGATAGATAGTTTTTTGAAGAATAAAGGGATTAAGGGTTATGGTGTTCGGGCCGGAAAGTGGAGCTGAGTCCACAAAAGATCAGCCATGATCTCATTGAATGGCGGAGCAGGCTCGAGGGGCCAGATGGCCTACTCCTGCTCCTATTTCTTATGTTCTTATGTTCTTATGTTCTAATAAAGGCCCAGTCTATTTAGTCTTTCCTCATCCGACTTTCCTTCCGTCCCAGGAATGAATTTAGTGAACCTTTGTTGCCCTCTCTCTATGACAAGTCGATCTTTCCTCAGCTAAGGAGAGCAAAACTGGACATATTACGTCTGGTCTGTTCTCACTAAGACTCTATGTAACTGCAATAAGATATCTTTACTCCTATGCACCAATACTCTTTTAATAAATTCCAACAGGGCGGCACGGTGGCAGTAGTTCAATTCTGGCTTTGTGAGACTGTGTGGCATTTGCACTTTCTCCCCGTGTCTGCATAGGCTTCCTCTGGCTGCTCCAGTTTCCTCCCAAAGTCCAAAGATGTTTAGATTAGGTGGATTGGCCATGCTAAATTGCCCCTTGGTGTCCAAAAGATTAGGTGGGGTTACGGGGATAGGGTGGAGGCATGGGCTTAAGTAGGGTGTTCTTTCCAAGGGCCGGTGCTGACTCGATGGGCTGAATGGTCTCCTTCTGCATTGTAAATTCTATGATTCTAACATATCATTTGCCTTCTTAATTGCTTGCTGTACCTGCATGTTATCTTTCAATGACTCGTGAACGAGGACAACCAAGCCTTTGAAGTTCAACTCTTTCCAGTCTCTCTCCATCTAAGAAACATTTCCAAACTCATATTTTACTATGGTGTATTCCATCTGCCAATCTTTTGCCCACTCACGTAGCCTCTCCAAATACCTTTGAAGCTTCTTTGCATCCTCCTGACAACTCACACGTCCGCCTAGTTTTGTGTTATCTGCAAACTTGGAAATATATTACATTTAATCCCCACATCAAAATCATTGACATAGATTGTGAAACTGCTCTCATTATCACCTGCCAACCTGAAAATGACCCATGTATTACTACTCTCTGTTTTGTTTCATGTCCCTGGAACATGAAAAGGAATCCAGAAATTTAATCTTTTGCCATTGAAAAACAAAATGACTTTATTCTGAACCAAAAAAAAAATGTCTGCTACACGTCACATGACTACAGGTTTGACCTTTCGTTCTTGGAGTTACCACAGGAGTTACAAGAATAAATTAGTTCGTTTCTCAGACCTCATTGTATAGACGTCTTGTAATCACAAAGCAGGAGATGCGCATATCAAAACTCATTATGCCTGCACCGACCCATCTTGTACCTAAGACTGTCTAGGTCCATTTAAAAAAGGGACCAAGGGGCATAATTTTCATCTGATAAGCTCACCCTTCTACTGGATTCAGGGGATCTGGCTAGATGATGGCTTGCTAGCATCAGACACATAATTTCGATCATAGCTCTTCCAGCAGCTAATGACTGGGACATTATCACTCCTGAAATCAAAGCCAGTTAGACATCCTTTACAGTAAACATCCTTTTGAAGTCATTGTGGCGAAAGGTCACATGACTCAAGTGACCATTTGGAAATTTCTGTATGCCTACAGGAACTGAGAACTCCTCAGACTGCTGTTTAAATATCAACTGGAAAGGACTCCAGCCACCCAGTTGAGTAAGCAGTCAGTTACCATCTCTCAGCTCCTCCAAGACTGTCTGCTGGAAGATTTCCGACTGTCACTTGCAGAACCAACCCAAGCTCTGCGTACCTACTTCATCTGCAGTATCTATGCCAACTGCAAAGTAAACTCTACAACTCCTGCCTTCAGCCAGCTGAACTAAAACTCTTGCAGCAAAGAATTCCTCAGTGGACTCTGACTCAGGAAATCACATGAAATCACAGTGGCCCTTGTACTCTTCCTATCTATAGTTGTAAACCTCGTTTAACTACTCCACTCCTACTGTCTGTATGTGTAGTGGGAAGCAGAAAACACTCCTCCCCTGGGTTCTGAATGTGAAATACACTAATCTTCTGAGATTAATCATAGCACAAGTTTGCTGTGGGTTATTGGTAAATTAGATAACACAAACTGAGGGTTTGGCAAATCACATCACCACATACTTGTAAAAGAATTCCAAGGTCCAGGTCGAGGCCGTAGTCATGTGCGTTGTGCTTGGGTGATGTTCGATGCTGTCTTATGAATGCGACTGATGACCTTGGCTTCATGTTGCATTTCATTCACCCCCACCATCTGGCCTGGGCTTGCAAAATCCTACCAACGGTCCTGAGTTGAGACAATTCACACCTTTTTAACCTGTGATTATGCCTCTCTCCAGTCAGGTCCTGTAAAGACTTAATTAACTTCAAAGATTTTCATTCAAAGTATCATCTTGCATCATTGAATTTGTCTATATATGTGTTTGTGGAACCTACCTCTTCATTCAACTGAGGATGGAGCTGCTCTCTGAAAGCTAGTGATTTGAGACAAACCTGTTGGACTTTAACCTGGCATTGTAAGACTTCTTACTGTGCCCATCCCAGTCCAATGGCAGCATCTCCACATCCTGTCTGTGACAGTTTTATGTTCATTAACCAATTTTCAGTCCATGCCAGTATATCCCCCAATCCCATGCACTCTAATTTGTGTACACACCTCTTGTGTGGTATCTTTTGAAAAGTTTTCTGAAAATCTAAATATACCACATTCACCACTTCCCCCTTTTTTTTGGTTGTTACGTCCTCAAGAAATTCTAACAGCTTTCTTAAACATGATTGCCCTTTCGTAAAATCATATTAACTCAGCTCAATCACACCATTATTTTCGAAGTGTCTTGTTATCAATTTATTATAGATTTTACCATCTCCCCGAATACTGATGTCAGGCTACCAGGTCTGTAGGTCCCTGCTTTCTCTCTCCCTGTTTTTCTTAAAAAGTGCGCCGGAATCTTGCGCCTATTGGTACATGCGATCTGCAGGCCTGGAAGTGCATCGAAGTGAGCTTCCAACAGCGATTGACACCCAAATGTGACTTCACACTGGCTGGCCAATTAACTTTTGGGTGGCTAGGGTTGAGGCCAATTAACTGTTGGGTGGCTAGAGTTGAGGCTAATTAACTGTGGGGTGGCTCGGGTTGAGGAAAGTTAGCCGTGGGGTGGCTCGGGTTGAGGAAAGTTAGCCGTGGGGTGGCTCGGGTTGAGGAAAGTTAGCCGTGGGGTGGCTCGGGTTGAGGAAAGTTAGCCGTGGGGTGGCTCGGGTTGAGGAAAGTTAGCCGTGGGGTGGCTAGGGTTGAGAGTGGGTGCAGAGAAAAGTAAGGTTGCAGCTGAGAGCCTCTAACGAGCCCCTGCAGATCCGTACAAATTAAATTATTTTAAACATTGCAGCAAACCATGTCTGTGCCTCAAATTAAGCACCTGACAGCAGAAATCAAAAAAAAATAATCTGTCCCCAGACAGCCTTTTCAAATTCTATTTCCCATTGGACATTTCATCCTACCCTGGATCGAGGTTGTAGTGAAAATGTGAAGGCCACCTCTCCAACTGTACCATCCGCCAACCATAAAAATGGACTGGCCACGTTAAATCACTTTCAAGTGACTCCTGAATGGGTTAAATTGCCCATTTAATTGTCAACGGGCATACTTCAACTGTCACGTGCGCCCACCAAGCAAAATGTTGCGTGAGTGCATGATCACGTCAGGGCGCACACCTGACATCTTCTCGAGCGATTTCATGCGCAGTCGGGTTGGGCACGCGCCTGCTCATGGAGTTACATTTGCCATCTTCCAATCTTCAGGAATGTTTTCAGACTGCATAGAATTTTGAAAGATGACCACCAATATGTTTGTTATCCCTTCAACCACCTCTTTCAACAGTCTGGAGATGTAAATAATCAGGTCCAGAGAATTTATCTATTTTCAGTTCCTTTACTTTCACTATTAATTATTTTTTTAACTAATATTAATATCTTGCAGTTGTCCCTTGATCCTACATTATTTCTGGGAGGTTTTTCATATTTCCTTCCATGATGACAGGCACAAAGTATTTGTTTAGTTTCTCGGTCATTTCCTTATGCTCCATTATAAATTCTCCTGACACCGATTGTAATGGTCCCACATTTGTTTTTGCTAATCTTTTCCTTTGCACATGCCTATTGAAGCTTTTACAAATTTCTTATGAGTCCCACTTGTTTACTCTCATTTTTCTGTCTTCCCTTTCTTAATCTTTTTCTTGGTTCTACTTTGCAGAAATCTAATATACTCCTAATTCGCAGGTTTACCATTGAGTTTGGCAACTTATTCGCCTCTTATGTTGATCTAATACAATCCTTGATTTTCTTCACTAGTCATGGATTCCTTCCAGCTTTGTGTGTACTAAAGGAATGTATTAGCTTTTATAAAATGATCACTCTTTCCAAATCTAAATTACCTGATCATTCTTTCCAAACAACTCCTTTACAACAATATTATTAATGAGACCTTTCCCATTGCATAATACCAGATCTAAAATAGTTAATTCCCCAGTTGGTTCCTTAACATACTGGTCTAGAAAGCCATCTTACCTACATTCCAAGAATTAATTATTCGCAATAGTAATACAAATTAGGATTAACCAGTCTATATGTCGGTTAAAATCCTCCATGATTATTGTATTACCCTTGTAACATGCACCTCGAATTTCCCTATTTATGCTGTGATTTACATTACTGTTGCTGTTTGGTGGCCTATACACAACTCTTACCAATGTTTTCTACCTTTTATATTTTCTTAGTTCCATCCCAAACTAATTCTACATTTTGATCTCAAGATCCAAGCAAATCACCCACTACAGGGGCCTCACGGTAGCATGGTGGTTAGCATCAATGCTTCACAGCTCCAGGGTCCCAGGTTCGATTCCCGGCTGGGTCACTGTCTGTGTGGAGTCTGCACGTCCTCCCTGTGTGTGCGTGGGTTTCCTCCGGGTGCTCCGGTTTCCTCCCACAGTCCAAAGATGTGCAGGTTAGGTGGATTGGCCATGCTAAATTGCCCGTAGTGTAAGGTTAATGGGAGGATTGTTGGGTTACGGGTATACGGGTTACGTGGGTTTAAGTAGGGTGATCATTGCTCGGCACAACATCGAGGGCCGAAGGGCCTGTTCTGTGCTGTACTGTTCTATGTTCTATGTTCTACAGTATTAATAGTCTGTTTAATTGACAGAGCTACCCCACCACCATTCTCAGCTTCCTGCCCTTTCTAAATGCCACATACCCTTGGACATTTAATTCCCAGCTTTGGTTTCTTTGTAGCCACATACCTGTAATGGATCAGTACTGCTCAAAGAACACACTCCTATTCATCTCAGTCAAATGGAAATTGAATTTTCCACTGCATTCCGAGGATTCAAGTACTGCAAAGTAGGGCTTGTGGATTTAATGAAAAATAATCCATTATGTATGAATTTTAACAAAAGAACAAGATGCTAAGAATTATCCCTTGAACTAATTTGATCAGGAGGACAGTATTTAGAGTCATTGAGGTCCAGGGCACAGAAAAGGCCCTTTGGCCCATTGTGTCAAAAAACCCACCTAACTGCTCAAATCCCATTTTCCAGCACTTTGCCCATCGCCTTGTATGCCTTGGTATCGCAAGTGCACATCTAAATACATCTTAGATATTATGAGGATCACTGCCTCCATCACCCTTTCAGGCAGCGAGTCCCAGACTCCCACCACCCTATGGGTGAAAAGGTTTCCCCTCACATCCCCTCCTGCCCCTTAACTTAATTCTATGCCCCTGGTCATTAATCCCTGTCTACTCGAATAATAATGAATAATAATAATCTTTATTGTCTCCAGTAGGCTCACATTAACACTGCAATGAAGTTACCATGAAAAGCCCCGAATTGTCACATTCCGGCGCCTGTTCGGGTACACGGAGGGAGAATTCAGAAAGTCCAAATTACCCAACAGCACGTTTTACGGGAATTGTGGGATGAAACCGGAGCACTCGGAGGAAGCACACACAGGCACAGGGAGAATGTGCAGACCTCCGCACAGACAGTGACCCAAGCCAGGACTCGAACCCGACACCCTGGAGCTGTGAAACAACAGTGCTAACCACTGTGCTACTGTGCCGCCCTATCTATGTCCCTCATAATTTTATACATCTCAATTATGTTCCCCCTCAGTGTCCCCTGCTGCAAGGAAAGAAACCCCAGGCTATCCAATCTCTCCTCATAACTGATACTCCCCAGCCCAGGCAACATTCTGGTAAATCTCCTTTGCACCCTTTCAAGTGCAATCATATCCCTCTTATAATGTGGATTCCATAATGGCACACAATACTCTAGCTGTGGCATAACCAATGTTTTATACAGTTCCAGGATAACTTCTTTGCTCTTAAACTCTGGGCGCGATTCTCCGCTGCCCACGACGGGTCGGAGAATAGCGGGAGGGCCTTCCCGACATTTTTCCCGACCTCCCGCTATTCTCCCCCCCCCCCCCCAACGGCCGCCCCAAGACACGAATCGCTGCTCGCCGTTTTTTACGGCGAACAGCGATTCTCCCCTGGCCGATGGGCCGATTTCCCAGGCCTTTATGGCCGTTTTCACGAACGCAAACACACCTGCTCTCACCGTTCATGAAAACGGCCGCAAAGTGCCGTTCCTGACAACCATGGCACCGATTGGCACGGCCGCACCACGGCCATGCCAAGGGTGGTATGGGCCCGCGATCGATGGGTACCGATCGCGGGCAGTGGGTCCGATACCCGCGCACTATTTGTACCTCCGCCGCCCCGCAGGATCAGTCCGCGAGGCGGCTGAGGGGCATGACGCCCGCGCATGCGTGGGTTTGACGCATATGCACGATGATGTCATCCGCGCATGCGCGGGTTGGAGCCGTCCAACCCGCGCAAGCGCGGGTGACGTCATAGTGCGCGTCAGCCGCCATGATGCTTGGCGTGCGGGCTTAGCGACAGTCGCTAAGCCCGCGATGCCGTGCTTCACGGGGCTGCGCTGCTAGCCCCGCCCGGGGGGGGAGAATCGGGTCCCGGGAGGGGGCACGGAGGCTGCCGTGAAACACGGCCAGTTTCACGGCAGCCTTTACGACTCGCCGCATTTGCGGAGAATCGCGCCCTCTATGCCTCGCCTAATAAAGGCAAGTATACCATATCCCTTCTGAACCACTGTATCCACCTCCCCATCTAACTTAAGGGACCGGTGTACATGCACACCAAGGTCAATCTGATCCTTGGTGTTTCCTAGGGTCCTGCTGTTTATCATGTATTCCCTTATCTTGTTTGTCCTGCCTAAGTGCATTACGTCACACTTGTCCGGATTAACTTCCATTTGTCACTCATCAGCTCACCTGACCAGCCTGTCTATATCCTCCTGTAATCTAAGGCTATCCTCCTCATTATTTACAACCCTACCAATTTTCATAGCGTCCATTGTCAACTCTCCAACATCCATGTCTGAATCATTTATCTAAACCTCAAACAGCAAGGGCCCCAACACTGGACACAGGCCTGTGGGACCCCATTGGACACAGGCTTACAGTCGGAAAAAAACTCTTAGACCAATCATCCTCTGCTTTCTGCCATTCAGCCAATTCTGGAACTAATTTGCCAAATTTCCTTATCTTTTATCTTCACTATCAGTCTCCCATGTGGGCCCTTATCAAAAGCCTTGCTGAAATCCAAATAGTCTACATTAAACACATTTCCCTCATCTACACACCTGGTCACCTCTTTGAAAACTTCAATCAAGTTGGTCAAACATGACTTTCCCTTAACAAAACCATGCTGACTGTTCTTGATTAATCTCTGCCTCTCCAAATGCAGATTAATTCTGACTCTCAGAATTGCTTCCAATAGTTTCCCTGCCACTGAGGTTAGACTAACTGGCCTGTAGATTCCTGGCTATTCCCTTCCTCCCTTCTTGAATAATGATACCACATTGGCTATCCTCCAGTCCTCCAGCACATCTCCTGCGGCCAGGGAGTAATTGAAAATGATTGCCAACGCCCCTGATATTTCCTCCCTTGCCTCACTCAACAGACTGGGATACATTTCATCTGATCCTGTAGATATGTCTACGTTTAAGCCTGCCAGACCACTCAGAACCTCTCTAAATTTTATCACAGTCAACTCTGATTTCTACACCCACACTGTCCCTCTCATAAGTGAACATTGCCATAAAGTATTCAATTAGAACCCTACCTTCCTCCTCCGGCTCCACACACAAATTACCACTGTGGTCCTTAATGGACCTTACTCTTTCTTGAGTTATCCTCTTACCCTCAAAGTACTTGGAAAACAACTTGGATTTATTGCAGGTATCCCTTCCTGTCCCCTTTTTGCTCTCTTAATTTCCTTTTTAAATTCCCTTTTGCACATTCGATATGCTCTATGGCTTCTGCTGTTTTGAGGCCTCGATATCTGCCAGAAGCCTCCCTTTTTCTCCTTATCCAATTCTGTATATCCTTCGATATCCAGGGTTCGCTGGATTTGTTGGTCCCACCCTTTTCCTTTTTAGGAACATGTTGGCCATGTACTCTCCCTGTTGCCTTCTTGAATGTGTCCCACTCTTCTGACACAGATTTACCTAAAAGTGTCTGCTCCCAGTACACTCTGGCAAAATCATGTCTGATCTTATTAAAACCCGCCTTTCTGCAGCTTAGAACTTTGATCTCAGGCCCAGCCTTGTATTTTTCCCTAACAATCTTGAATCTAATGGAGTTATGATCACTGTCTGCAACATAAATAAATAAATAAATAAATAAAATTAATAAAAATTAATAAAATGCTCCACTACTAATACTGTAACCACTTGCCCAGCTTTGTACTGAAAATTAATTCCAGGACCACACCCTCTCTTGTAGGTCCTTCTACATACTGGCTTAAAATGTTTTCCCGGATGCATTTTAAGAATTCCGCTCCCTCCGAACCTTTCACACTATGGCTACCCCAGTTAATGTTGGGGAAGTTGAAATCCCCCACTATCACGACGCTATTACTTTTACACTTCTTTGAAATTTGCCTACATATTTGCTCTATTATTTCTCTTAAACTGTTCGGGGGGCTATAGAACACTTCCAGCAATGTGATTACTCCTCTTTAGCTTTTGGAGGGAAATTTCGAAAGGAGGTGATGCGGGACTTTTGCTAGCTTGCCAGTTGGTGGGTTCGACCTCAGTCACCTGCAAATATTGCCTTTTGTATTCCCCATATAATTTATTTCTTCCTTCCCTTTGTATCAATAGTAAATATGGCTACAATACAGTTTTGCCTTCATCCAAGTTATTGATATGAATCGTAAGTAGTTGAGACCCCAGCATTGATTCCTGTGGGACTCCAGCAATTATAATTCATCAACTTGAAAATGATCCATTTACCCTGGTTCTGTTTCCTGTTAGTGAGACAATCCTCTATCCATGCCAATTCATTACCCTGACACCATGGGCTCTTTTCTTCTGCAGTAACTTTTTATGTGGTGCCTCATTGTATACCTTCCGGAAATCCAAATACGCAACATCCACTGGTTCCCCTTTATCCACTCTACTTGTCACATCCTCAAAGAACACTAATTAATTTATCAAACACAATTTCCCTTTCACAAAACCTTGTTGACTCTGCCCCATTGTGTATTAATTTTTGAAATGCTCTGCTGCTACCTCCTTTGTAATGGACTCCAGTATTTTCCCAATGACAGATTTTAGGCTAACTGACCTACCATTTGCCTTTTTCTGTCTCCCTGCTTTCTTGAATACAGATGCTACATTTGCAGTTTTTCAATCTGCCGGGACCTCTCCAGAATCGAGGAAAGTTTGGAAGGTTACACCAAATGCATCCACTGTCTCTGCAGCCATATTTTAAAGTCAAGGGAATTTGTCAGCCTTTAGTCTCATTTGTTTTTCTTGTATTTCCTTCTCTAGTGATTGTGATTATTTTAAGTTCCTCCCTCCAATTTACCTCATGATATTCTACTATCCTTAGGATCCTTTCTGTGCCGTGTACCGTGAAGACAGATACAAAACACTTGTTCAAAGTCTCTGCCATTTCCTTGTTTCCCATTATTAATTCCCCAGTCCCACACTATTTAAGAAAGCATTGTAAAGCACACTGAAGTCTGTCAAAAACATAAATTCCATTGCTAAAGAACATGTTTTTGTCTACTTTATTTGGTGACTTTTCCCTTCAAGGCATGTAGCAGTGTGAAAAAAGATAACTAACATACAGTATTTTGAAGCAGTTTAACCCAATTACAAGTTATTTTTTTCTGTACTGCCAATGACGGAACATTTGTCAGACTAGGTTTATTGCAGCCTAGAGCGTGGTAATGGCAGATGCACTGCTTTGAAGCAGAAGCATTTTATCAAACTCTCACTGCAACCGAGTATTCAATCCTAGTTCTCACGGAGCCTCCCGATTTTATCAAAATCTTTCGGAATTGAAGCAATCGTCAGCAGATGTTCAGAAATTAAAACATTTTATCCGCTGCACTGTCAGAGGACGCAGAAAACTAAATTTGGATTAGGCTGTTAGAAAAATGGAGGCAGATGTTAAGGCAGTGTCACCAGGATGTTCTACTGAATTTGTATAACACAATGAAAAATAAACAAAAATATCTTTGGCCAACCTGACGTTAATTCAACAGTTGGAATGTAAATTGCTTGCTTTGCCCCATCTCTTTTGCAAATAGGCTGCGTTTCCATCTGTGCAAATTTATTGTTGGATATTAAAATAATATAACACTTGCATTTATATGGGACATTACCATTTGAAACCAGATGCTTTATCCAATGAGTTATATAATCATTGGGGTAGATTTGGACTTTCTGTGATATTGTAAAATGAGTGAGGGTGAATCGATAGCCAGTTTTACATTCTGTCCTGATACTTATTTTCGTTGAAGTCAATGTGACTAAAAATCAGGAGAGGTGTACCCATTTTCTACTGTGCTGCAAAGTCAAATTCTACCCCAGTGAGCTAAATATCACGGTAACAAATACAATGACTGGATTGTTTATTTTCCCTTTTACGTTGATAAATGTATCTCCTTTAATAACGTCCACTTTCCGTCTTCTCACCAACATGTCCTGTTTCAGCTGAAAGAGCAGGGTGGGTACTCGGTAACCACTGTCAACAGAACGTTATACAGAAGCGCTGGATAAGATCATTGAACAATCTTTCCTCATCCCTGTGCTCCAAGATAGTGAAGGACCAATCTTCCGGTGGTGATGTGCAGTCAACCAACTGGATTGATTTCTTCATCCAATTTAAACTAGTCTCAAATTTTAAAACAATTTAAATGAAAAGCAACTGCGCCATTTAAATAAAATGGCTACGTGCAGAGATAAAATATTCCCCCTATATATTGTTACATTCCTCCATTTACCCACAGATGTACCATACAGCTTGTAGAGTGGCAAAAACTATCCCTCTGCAACTGCATAGAATCATTTCCAATTGACTCTGTAACTGAAGTACGTAGGGTAGATAAAGGGGAACCAGTAGATGTACTACACTTGGATTTCAAAAAAGCATCAAATAAAGTGCCACAAAAAAAGTTAATACTGGGCTGGATTCTCCGCAGCCCCACACCGAAGTCGCGTTTGACGCGGGGTGAAAAATAAACTTTAATGCCGAATTCGGGCCTGGTGCCGGTCCGGCGATTCTCCGGGACCCGAGATTTGGCGTGATCGCAGAGTACTCCGCGTGGCTGGGGGGGCCATTGCCAGAGACCCGTGCAGGGATCCTCCACTCCCAACCGGCTGTGTTCCCGACGGTGTGGTTCTAACCACCTGTCGCCATTTGGGAACCTCGTGTGGTGGCTGCGGACTCAGTCTGAGGCCGCCCAAGTGGGGGGCGGGGGGGAGGGGGAGTGTCGGGCACAGGGTGGGCCTTATGGGTGCCAGGGGACAGATCCTACTGGTTGGATCTTCGGGCGTGCGCCGATCAGGGGGGCCTACATTTTCCAGCTGCCTCCGCTGTCCGAGTCCGCCATGGTGCTCGGCGCGGCTACTGGAGGCCGCCACCGTGCGCATGTGCAGACTCAAAACTGGAAGTGCGAGGGCCCATATCCGCAGCCAAAGCTGCGTGAATCACCCTGGGTCCCTGCTAGCCTCCTGAAGGTGAGTGAATTAGCTTATCTTTTTTTGAGGAAACTCAGGAGTGAAATGCCACATTTCTATGCCAGTGTGGGGGACATAGTCCCATTTTGGGAGAATCCAGCCCAACGGCTCTTGGAGTTGGGGATGATACATTAGCATGGATATAGGATTAGATAGCATTAAATGGGTGTCAAGGTAGCACAGCGGCTAGCACTGCTGCCTCACAGCTCCAGGGACCTGTGTTCAATTCCGGCCTCGGGTTACAGTCTGTGCGGAGTTTGCACTTTCTCCCCATGTCTGCGTGGGATTCCTCCGGGTCTTCCGGTTTCCTCCCATAGTTCAAAGAAGTGCAGGTGAGGTGGATTGGCTGTGCTAAATTGTCTCGTAGTGTCCAAATGGTTAGGTGGGGTTACTGGGTTACAGGGAAAGGGTGGAGGCGTGGGCTTAAGTAGGGTGCTTTTTGCAATGGCCAGTGCAGACTCGATGGGCCAAATGGCCTTCTTCTGCACTGTAGGGATTCTATGATAATGAGCAGGGTAGAGGGACTAGGGATAAGTGGGGCTTTTTTGGCAGGCAATGAATGGAGTGCTGGATGGCCTTGGCTATTTACAATATTATTAATAATTTCGGCAAAGGGACAGAGAGTAATGTATCTAAGTTTGCTGATGATACAATTTATGTGGGAATGTAAGCTGTGAGGAAGACACAAGGAAGACTTCAGTTGATAGAATGGGAACAAGGTGGGAGTATAATATAGGGAAGTGTGAGAATTATAGAATTTACAGTGCAGAAGGAGGCCATTCGGCCCATCGAGTCTGCACCGGCTCCTGGAAAGAGCACCCTACCCATGGTTAACACCTCCACCCTATCCCCATAACCCAGTAACCCCACCCAACACTAAGGGACACTAAGGGCAATTTATCATGGCCACAGGGTATTCACTTTCATCATAAGAATAGAAAATCAGAATATTTTTCAAAAAGCTTGATGTTCAGAGAAACTGGAGCGTACTCTTTCAAGGAACATTGCATGCAGGCACAGTTAGCTATTTGAAAAGCAAATGACACATTGACCTTTATTGCAAGAGGGTAGTAGGACAAGAATAAAGAAGTCTTCTGCTGCATTTGTATGGGATTTTGGTGAGAGCACACTTTGAGGACTGTGTGAAATTTTGGTCCCATATTTAAGAAAGGATATACTTGCTGAGAAGACAGTACACCGAAGGTTAACGAGATTGGTCTCTGGGATGAAAGCATTCTCCTATGATGAGAGGCTGATTAAATTGAGTCTATATTCTCCAGAATTTAGAAGACTGATAGATGACCTCATCAAAACGATTTAATTGAAGATTTTGAAGAGGTTGAAGGCAGCCTCTGTGGTGAGAGAATTTTCATTTCTGGGTCCTGGAATCGTAATTTGATTAAATGTAGGATGGGACCCTAGAAATCATGGAAGTGGAACATCAAGGAAGAATTTAGAAGAGGTAACCAATTAAGACAAGGCCTCTGGGAACCCGTCCAATTAATGACAGAGGGAAGGTCTGGAGGACCAATAGGAGAGCTGGGTTCTGGGTATACCTCAGCCCTAAAGGGAACCTGAGAGAGTGTCTCAAGGTAGAGATGCCCTCACAAAGGCTTTTCAGCATTCAAAGTTAACATGTGGCCAAAGCTGGCAGGCCATCATTATGGAGGGAGAACTCCTCAACGGACTGCAGCTATGGCCCTCTGGCAATCGTGGCTAAGGAAGCAAATCAAATGAGGCGACACTAGCTCCCCCTACCTGCTGTTGGGAGCCTGCCTCTGTCGACTGTGCTATGCCCTCTGGAAACTTCCAGGTAACTCCCCACCACCTGCTCTAGAAAGTTGCTTCCACAGGATTTTGGATGATCATAAACTGTGACTTCTAACTGTTATAAATCAATACTTCTAAGAATTTGCATTGTTCTATTCTTGGGTCACATGAAACGTAGGCCGAGATTTACCACTCCCATTCATTTTGGGTGGGTTAGGTGCCGGGAGCTGAAAATCTCGCGAGAGGTCGTGATCGCGTTTCCGTCAATGGGAAGTGCCATCACAATTGTCCCCACACCCCGCCAGTGACATAAGGGGAAAATCCTATTGTAATAAGTTTGCATGTCATTACTAGGCCTCTACTCCTGATCACCCACTCCCGCCTTCTTTAGATAATCTTTTCACGTCAGCGTGAGGAAACATTGAAGTGAATTACGTGTGGTCTCCCACAGAGCGCACCTGGCAGGTAGCCCTGAGATGAGTGCATTGCTTGGGGTAGAGAAGCACGATTGTGCAGTAGCTGAGTCACTGCCCTGGAACCTCCCACTGCCCGGGCAGTGCCAACAGGCGATAACAGAAGCGGGTGGGGGAGGGAGGGGGGAGGGGGGGGGGGGGGTGGAGTTGAGGTTTGCGTGGGAATGCTTTCCATTCTTCCTGCCAAAGTGGACAACCTTACAATTACCCCGGTAATGTTCTACTCTCCAAACTTTTGCCCACTTAAGCTAACTAGAATTAGGATCACAGTTGAAGAATAAGAGGTCTCTCTTTAAAATGGAGATGTGGTTGATTTCTTTTCCCTGAGAGGGTCATTGGAATTCTCTCCCCCAGGGAGAAGGGAAGGCTGGTCGTTGAATATATTTTTATAGTCACAGAGGAGTCCGGATAGAAGAGTCAAACAAAACTCAAGTAAAGTATTTACAAGTAACAGTCCCAGCATCAGGCGGGACTACTCTGCAGCTTGGCTCCTACCTGGGCCGGCTTTTAAGGTCCTGAGTTAATTATCCCATTGAAGAACCTCCGCCTCTCAGCGAGGGAGCTCGTACTGCACAAGGCTCACTGGGAGATTAATCAGTCATCCCTGTGGGTCTCATGGGGGTGACAACATCCCTCCCCTCAAAGTCCATGAGTCTCTCCGAGAAAGGTGGAGCTGGAGGGTGTCTGCTCCTCTTCACCTGTGGCTACACTTCCAGTGGCTGTGGAGCTGGGTCAGAGGACATATAGTGTGTCAGGGAACATTGTTTCCTCGATGACTGTTTCCTCAATGACTGTCTGGTGGGAACCAGCACTGGCGACTGATCCCTGGCCTGTGCCAACTGTGGAACTGATGCCTGTGTTCCATTTCCGAGTCAGAGGTTACCACCTCCCGCATCTCAGTATTGGGGCCCGGTGGGTTTGACGCCGCCATGTGTCAGGATGATGTGGTTAGAAGACGGTTCCTTTGCTGGGTGCAGCCTAACGCTGGTTCCTGCTCCTGAGGTGGTCAAGGTGTTTCCTCACCATCCGTTCCCACGCCCGTACCTGGTACGAAACCGTTCCGGTCTGCTGTACCACTGTCCCTGGAGTCCATCAAACACCATCCCCGAAGTTTCAAACCTGTACTGCGTCCCCTGGTTTGGGACTCCTGGTCCGCGTCCGCCAGCCTTGCCTGCAGCTCTGCCGCTCCTGGCCATGTCATACTTTCCCACCAATATCGGGCACCATGAGGCAGAGGCAGGCCCTGAGCCACCAGCCAATCAACAGTTCTGCTGGCGCCACACCGGTCGCAGCATGTGGCATGGTCCAATGAGTGAACAAAAACCTTGCCAGTCGGATCTCCACAGACCCCGTAGTCTGCTTCTTCATTCCTCTCTTGACGGTTTGCCCCCTTCGGCCAGTGTGGTGCATTGTAGGGCCAGTCCTGGCCACCACACATAGCTACGGGCCAGCATTTTCATGTTCTACACCCCTGGGTTTCTGTTGTACAGATCCTGAAGGATGGCGTCTCAGCCTAGACGTGGGACCACAACGAGAGCCCCCCACCCCCCAACACAGGAGGATGCCACCTTCCAGGCGGAGCTCCTGCATTTTGCCATCAAAATCCCGTAGTTCTTCGGGCAGCTTCCCTTGCTAGCCCCCGTGTATTGCCCCGATGTGGCATACTTTTGGCAATACGGAGACTTTCTGCATCCAGTCGCGTATCCGGGAGGCATTAAAGTGTCCATAAAGTTGTGTTGAAATGACTAAGTGGAGACAGGGGAACGAGTAGGAAGCGGGAGCCTGCTAAACCTGTCCACATTTGCAATTTGCACACCTGGGCGATGCCTGAAGGTGTACTCGTGCGCAGTTAGCAACGGGCCCAGTGCTCAATCCAGGCAGACTCTATTGGCAGGATCTCCTTGTCCTCTTTCAAAAGCCCTAAGAATGGCTTATGATCCATCAAAATGGTGGATCAATGCCCATACAGATACCGATGAAATTTCTTCACCATGAATACGATGGCCAGCCCTTCTTTTTCTATCTGTCCATAATTGCGCTCCGCAGCAGCCAATGTCCTTGACGTGAATGCTATCAGCCTTCCCCTTCCATCAGTATTGTGGTGGAACAATACAGCTCCGCTTCTGTAAGGCAAGGCATCGAATGTGTCAATAGAGGCTTGGATGGGTCGTAATGTGTCAATAATCCGGATGCGTAGCTGCTGCTTCACCCTGGAAAACGTTTCCTTCTGAGGAGCTCTCCACACCCATTCTTGGGGCTTCTTCAGCAATGTGAAAAAAATGAAAATGAAAATCGCTTATTGTCACGAGTAGGCTTCAATGAAGTTACTGTGAAAAGCCCCTAGTCGCCACATTCCAGCGCCTGTCCGGGGAGGCTGGTACGGGAAGTGTGCAGTGTGGCGAGGATGGTCGCCAGGCCAGGAATAAATTTCTTGTAATAGTTTACAAGACCTAAGAATGACTGTAACTCGGTTGTGGCTTCTGGAGTGGGGGCTTGCCTAATCACCCGCACCTTTTCCTCTACTGGGTGTAGCTTGTCCCGATCCACATGATATGTAATGTCCTTGGCGTATAAAACACACGTTCATCTCCTGAAGTGGACGCCTGTCTAGGAAAATCATTGGAGGTTGCTCAGGTACTCCCTTTCCATGGCTCAAGTAGTTTGGCATATGAGGAAGCCTTCTCAGGATGTTTTCCATAACGCGCTGAAAAATGACGCAAGCCGACAATAATCCAAACGACAGTCTTGTGAATTTATAGAAGTCCCTGTGGATATTAATGATTACATAATGCCTGAAATCTGCATCCAGCTCCAGCTGGAGATGACATGTCGAGCTTGGAAAAAGAATGACCCCCCAGTTAACTTCTCGTGCAGATCGTCTATATTGGGTACCCTGTCCAGACGGGAGGCCCTGTTAATGATCGACTTATAATCACCGCACAGGCATAAAGTTTTGTCAGGTTTTAGAGCCGTGACTACCGGCACTGCTCAATCAGCAAACTGTAGGCTTCCAGTTGGCTGAGTTCATCCTTCACTTTAGCCATCAGTGCAGAGGGGACCAGGCTTGCCCGGAAGTGCTTAGGCTGGGCCTTGGGGTCCACATATATTTTGACCACAATTCCCTTAATTTTGTCCAGGCCTTCCTTGAAGACTTTGGTCCGGGGCCTTTCTCTATTATTAAAGGCAGCCTAACGGACTGCTGGCCGTAAGTTACCAGTGTTATCACCGTGCCCGCAATAGCTAAGGGCTGCCTTGTACAGATCGCTAGCCTTGCCTCTGTGTCCCACAAACTCAACTGTTGAACTCCAGTCTTGATTCTCTCGAAGATCTGCCTCCCAATTACCAAACCTACGGCCACATATCTAACTCCATCTCTAACGAGTGGCCATTCACCTGGACGGTAATCCAAATGGGGGCAACTTGTGGTGCAGCAATTTAATTCAACTGCATCAATTCCTCATCATCAGGTTGTTCTAAGTGGAGTGTCCGGGCTCTAGGCTGGTGTCTACCTCGGATAGAGCAATGAGTCTGCTGGCTGACCTGTAACTTCCTATCCCTGCAGTTTTGCTGACTGCACTGCCTTGGTCCATCCTCCATTGATTCTGGGGAGGTGGCTCACCTCGCTGTAGGAGCCCTGGACCAACGGGCCTGGTCCGGTGGTGTTCGAACAGGGCGGGTTCTGGGGGTCCTACTCCTAGGGGTCGTGGTTCACCAAATAGGGGACTTCCTACGCTGTTTACCTCCCTACCTAAAAATGAAAAATGAAATTAAAATCGCTTATTGTCACATGTAGGCTTCAAATGAAGTTACTGTGAAAAGCCCCTAGTCGCCACATTCCGGTGCCTGTTTGGGGAGGCTGGTACGGGAATTGAACCGTGCTGCTGGCCTGCTTGGTCTGCTTTAAAAGTCAGCTCTTTAGCCCTGTGCTAAACCAGCCCCTTATCTGACATCCTCTGGAGTTCTTGGAATCTATTCTCTGCGTTCTCTAATGAGAGGAAGATCTCAACGGCTTTTTTTTATGTCCAGCAATGGTTCAGCCAGTAACGTCTGCTGGGTTGCCATATATGATGATGGATGTCAGAGTCACTGGACAATAGTCATTAAGGCAAGCTGCTTGACTTTTTTTTGGTATAGGAATGATGGTCACCTTCTTGAACTGTATTTCAGCTTCATCCTCATCGCCACTTTAATAATCACAGAGGAGTCTGGAGAGTCAAATAAACGGTTTATTACCAAAAATAAAGTATTTACAAGTACAGGCCCAGTCCCAGTCAGGATGACTCTGCACCTAGGCCAGTTTTTAAGGCCATGAGTTAACAATCCTGTTGACGGGCCTCTGCCCCTCAGCAGGAAAGCTCGTGCCCCACGAGTAGATTAGTCAGATCATCCCTCAGTGCAGCCAACGGAGCTGAGCGGCTTGTCGGGGAGTTCCCTGCTGGGGCTCCCGATCAGGTGGGCATGAGATAGCGGGGTGTTACTCTGCGCTACAGGACTCTGTCCCCATTCGGGCAGATTGCACACCTGGTTGATTAATAATAGTCAAAAATAGCTTCAGCAAATCTCAGAAGAAGAGCCACCATTGAAGGCAGCTATTCAGATAATTCATCCCCATGGAAGAATACATTGGCATTACTCCAGCCTTTCTAATTCCTATAAGCCAATGTAATGTCATTTCTTCATCACAGCAAAATAAAACTGCATTGTGTGCTCTGCTCAAAGCTGAGGTACCATTGATTTAATTACCCTGGGCTGAATGAATATAGCCTAACCCAGAGCAGATACTTAAAATGTAAATCAATTCAGTGATGCATTAAAAAAAACCATGCAGATAACAACGGCTGCACAGAACCTCCAGAGAAATAAGCTTCGGCTCTGGTACAATGTGACTTAGATTGCCAGCACTGACCGAGTACTTTATGACAGAACATTCTCTCATATTCCTTTAGAGGGAGTCCTTCCCTGCCAAAAAGAAACAAACCAGCAGCTTCAAAGCATAATGCCAGCATTGCTCTGTGACTGCGCTGCCAGCTCTTGGTAAAGTTTAGTTTGTATATCGAAAAATCCACAGGAAAAATGTGCAGTGCTTCGGGGAAAGAGCAGGGGGGCCGCGTCTAATTGGGTAGCTTTCTCAGAGAGCTGGCACAAACACAAAGTGCTGAACAGCCAACTTCTGTGCCGTATGAATCTACAAAAGCCTGAAACGCACTACATCAGGGTGGAAAATAGCGGATTGTTGGCTGAATCAAGTGGCGTATCCTTTTATGCTGGACTAGTTTATCTAATTTTAACTTGATGACTACTTGATCAGTTAAAGGGGTGGTGTTTCACTAATAGGGTGTTTTCAGGCTGTACCGATCCCAAAACTGTTAAGATTTTAAGTTCCAAAGTAGCTATGCTGCTCTGAAAACTCCACCGATGCACTGCTCTCCTTAACTTTATCAAGTTGGTGCAGCAGCTGCATTGGTTCTGGTGCAGATTACTGCTGTGTGCTTTCCAAAACTTTCTCTTTATAATTGCTCACTTTCCTTTGCCATTAAAAATAATAATTTGTGGTGAAATGGATAACTGGAAGAGTCGATTGCATTTGATAATAATCGCTTATTGTCACAAGTAGGCTTCAATGAAGTTACTGTGAAAAGCCCCGAGTCGCCACATTCCGCCGCCTGTTCGGGGAGGCTGGTACGGGAATTGAACCGTGCTGCTGGGCTTGTTCTGCATTACAAGCCAGCTGTTTAGCCCACTGTGCTAAACCAGCCCCTTGTTTACTCACCATTTACTCACCTGTTACCGTGTCTTGAAGTGGAATATATCTACCCCTGCACCAGTGGAAGAACTTACATTTACACAGCATCTATCATGACTTCTGGATGCAAAATGCTTCATAGTCATTGAAGTACTTTGGAAAAGTAAGAAATACAGTAGCCGATATCCAGACAGATAGGTTCCCCCCTCCCCTCCGCTCCACAGGTACAAGGCAAACCAGCAGAAGCTTTCAAGGTATTGGTTGAGGGACAGTTAAATTTAAGTTAGGGAAACTCCCCTCATCTTTTTCTCATGGTACCAAGACACCTTTTACATCCAACTGCCGGGTATACAGAAGATCTCGGCTTCGAGGCTCAGATTTTGCTGGAATAATGGCAGCAAGGATGCCAATGCATACCTTCTATGCAAGGTATGATAGCAAACTTCAGTGTCCACACATGTGAAAATAAACACAGAAACCAATAGGTTACTGTGGGATTCCCTGTTCCACCAGCCACGTGTTCCTTGGCGGCGAGCCCTCGCCGTCAGCGGGATTCCCTGTTACCGCCACCTGCCAATGGAATTTCACATGGTGGCCACCCCATGCCACCGGGAAACCCACGGGCGTGGGTGCACTGCCAGCAGAACGGAGATTCCCGCCGGCGGAGAATCCCGCCCACTGTCATCCTTGAGAGGGTGCATTGTTGCAGTCTTCATTGATAGCTTGACTCTGAAATTATATTAACGGTGTGAACTTTGAGAAATTTACAACTATTTCAGTAACAGAAACATTTTATAACGTGAGTTTTTAACAATGCAAGAGGTGATAATTGTTGATGAACATACTCTCTGGCCCGGAAGAAAAATCGCAACAGTGTAATCTTCCTTCTGAAGAAAATTAATGTTAGAGCTATAAAGAAAAGCAAAATAGCTCCTTTTAAGCTTTATTTTCAGGTCCCTTTATTCTGTTCCCTTAATCCTAACTGCATGTTACAAAAAATGTTCACTTTCTTAATGGGATTTAACTCTAATTGATCTTTCTTCGTCTCTCCATTGTGAACTGCAGACTGAAACTTAATTCCCAAAAATGGGTCTCATGTCATGACAGAGATGAACATTTTAAAAGTAATCTGAAACAGGTACTCAATCCCACTTTGAATCTATTCTTAAAGCCATGTGGTCACCCTGCCTGCAAGAAGGAAAATTGTTGCTTAAATATTAAATTGAGTTTTCCTGCTTTTGTTTTAACAACCATATTTTTTTAAATCATACCAGCTGGAATTGGAGAGGCAGTGGTATTATCGCTGGACTAGTAATCCAGAGGCCAAGAGACTACAGACCAGTCAGTCTAACCTCATTGATGGGGAAACTGTTGGAAGTAATCTGCATTTGGTGAGGCAGGGATCAATCGAGAACAGTCGGCATGGTTTTGTTTAGATGAGGTCATGTCTGACCAACTTGATAGAATTTTTTGAAGAGGTGACCAGGTGCGTAGATGAGGGAAATGCATTTGATGCAGTCTACTTAGACTTCAGCAAGGCTTTTGATAAAGTCCCATATGGGAGACTGAGAGCAAAGGTAAGAGCCCATGTGATCCAAGGAACTTTGATAAATTGGATCCAAAATTGGCTGAGTGGCAGAAAGCAGAGGATGATAGAATAGATAGATGATAGGATGATAGGAGGTGTTTTTATGACTAGAAGTGTGCCCAGTGGGGTCCTGCAGGGATCAGTGTTGGGGGCCTTGCTGTTTCTGGTTTCTATAAATGATTTTGATATGAATGTAGGAGGGCTGAGAAGTAAGTTCGCGGATGATACGCAAATTGATGGGGTGATAAATAATGAGGAGGATCACCTTCGATTACAGGAGGATGTAGAGGGGCTGGTCGGATGGGCTGATCAGTGGCAAATGGAATTCAATCGGTTACGTGTGAGGTGATATACTTAGGCTGGGCAAACATGGCAAGGGCGTCATGGTAGCACAGTGGTTAGCACTGTTGCTTCACAGCTCCAGGGTGTCGGGTTCGAGTCCCGGCTTGGGTCACTGTCTGTGCGGAGGCGGCTTGCTCTCCTCGTGTTTGCGTGGGTTTCCTCCACGTGCTCCGGTTTTCTCCCACAGTCCAAAGATGTGCAGGTTAGGTGGATTGGCCGTACTAAATTGCCCATAGTGTCCAATAAAGGTGGGGATACTGAGTTACAGGGATAGGGTGGACGTGTGGGCTTAAGTATAAGAGTATAAGTAAAGAGCTTAAATATGCTCTTTCCAAGGACTGGAGCAGGCTCGATGGGCTGAATGGCCTCCTCTTACATTGTAAATTCTATGATTCTATGATAATAGATGATAAATGGCAGGGCCCTGGGAAGCATCGAGGATCAGAGGGATCTTGGTGTGCATGTACATCAGTCCCTTAAGGTGGCAGAGCAGGTGGATACAGTGGTTAAGAAGGCACATAGTTCGCAGTACAATGGCACAGTGGTTAGCATTACTGCCTACGGCACTGAGGACCCTGGTTCGAATCCCGGCCCTGGGTCACTGTCCATGTGGAGTTTGCACATTCTCCCCGTGTCTGCGTGGATTTCACCCCCACAACGAAAGATTTGCATGGTAAGTGGATTGGCCACGCTAAATTGCCCCTTAATTGGAAAAAATAATTGGGTACTCTAAATTTATTTAAAAAAAGAAGGCACATAGTATACTTGCATTTATTAGCTCAGGCATAGAGTTTAAGAGCAGGGAGGTTATGCTGGAACTGGATAAAACATTGGTTAGGTCACAGCTGGAGTATTTTGTGCAGTTGTGGAAACCACATTATAGGAGGGATGTGACAGCACTGGAAAGGGTGCAGAGGAGATTTACAAAGATGCTGCCTGGGCTGGAGAGTTTTAGTTATGAAGAATGAAATGAAATGAAATGAAGATCACTTATTGTCATGAGTAGGCTTTAATGAAGTTACTGTGAAAAGCCCCTCGTCGCCACATTCCGGCGCCTGTTCGGGGAGGCTGTTAGGGGAATCGAACCATGCTGCTGGCCTGCCTTGGTCTGCTTTCAAAGCCAGTGATTTAGCCCAGTGTGCTAAACAGCCCCTGAAGAGTTATGAAGAGAGAATGGATAAACTGGGGTTGTTTTCCTTGGAGCAGAGATGACTGAGGGGGGACGATTGAGATGTATAAAATTATGAGGGGCGCAGATAGAGTAGACCAGGTGGCAGAGATTTAAAGTAAGGGGTAGGAGACTTAGAGGGTTTGTGAGGAAAAACATTTTTACGCAGAGGGTGGTGGGAGTCTGGAACTCACTGCCTGAAAGGGTGGTGGAGAAAGAGAACCTCAAAACATTTAAGACGTATAGAGATGGGCACGTGCAATGCCAAGGCATACAAGGCATTGGCCCAAGTACTGGGAAATGGGATTAGAATAGTTAGCTGGTTGTTTTTTGACCAGCGCAGATGTGATGGGCTGAAGGGCCTTTTTTGTGCTGTATGACTCGATGACTCTTTGACCCAAGGTACTGTTCTGGAGACCTGGGTTCTAATCTCACCATGAGAAATTATGAAATTTGAATTAGACAAAAAATATAGATTTTAAAGTCTAATGATGGCCATCAAATGATTGTCATAAAAACCCATCTGGTACACTAATGTCTTTTTGGGAATAAAATCTGTCGTCCTTACCTGGTCTGGCCTACATGTGACTCCAGATCTACAGCAATGTGGTTGACTCTTACATTCCCTCAGGGATGGGCAATAAATGTTGGCCCAGCCAGCGATGCCCACATCCCATGACCGAATAAAAAGAAAATTCCCAGGCCCCAGAGGTGAGAATGTTTTAATTCATGAGGTGGGTATCTTTACAGCACTACTTGTGGGCTACGAGGAAAAAAACGATTCCTGCATACCCAAAACGTTACCCAGTAAAGGCCTTCAGAGTGTATCTTCTTCTACTCCAATCATCAGACTGTCGACCACAATTGGACACCCCCACCCGCGTGACCATCTCATCTGTTGGCTAATATTGGACCTGTCTCCCATGATCGGCACATCTCCCACCCACAATCAGGAACCTCCTCTGTGATCAGGCCTCCACCACATGATATCTCTCATTCCCCCATTGCACCCACCTGATCACCTTGCCTGTGACCGTATGCAAGATTTTTTGCAGATGACAGGCCTCCAACTTGTCAACCTGTGGGTGGGAATGCAACAGGGAAAGCATTAAAGGAGTCTTGCAATTAAAGTTTGCATGGACATTCTTCCAGGTTTTCCAATTTCAATTAGAAGTCTTACAACACCAGGTTAAAGTCCAACAGGTTTGTTTCAAACGCGAGCTTTTGGAGCGCAGCTCCTTCCTCAGGTGAAGGAAGGAGCAGTGCTCCGAAAGCTCGTGTTTGAAACAAACCTGTTGGACTTTAACCTGGTGTTGTAAGACTTCTTAATGTGCTCACCCCAGTCCAACACCGGCATCTCCACATCATTCCAATTTCAAAACATCTCTCCCGCACAGAACCTCCATGGAACCCTCCTCCATGCATGCATCAGTGAGTATCTTCCATCTAATTGTTTGAAATTCTTCAGTTTTATTCCCTCTGCTCACAGACATATCTGGTCAATGGTAACCCCCCCAAGATGTTGATAGTGGGGGATTCAGCGATGGCATTGAATGTCATGGGGTGATACTCAGATACTTTCTTGTTGGAGATGGTCATTGCCTGACACCATTTGTGTGGTGCAAATGTTACTTGTGACTTGTTAGCTCAAGTCTGAACATTATACAGGTCTTGAAGCACATAGTTATAAACTGCTTCAGTATCTGAGGAGTCATGGATGGTGCTGAGCATTGTGCAGTCATTAGCGAACGTCCCCACTTCTGGCTTTATAATGGAGGAAGGTCATTGATGAAACAGCTGAAGATGGTTATGCTGAGGATTCCACCCTGAGGAACTCCTGCAGTGATATCCTGGAGCGGAGATGATTGACCTCCAACGACCCCAACCATCTTCTTTTATGCCAGGTATGACTCCAACCAGTGGAGAGTTTCCCCCCTGATTCATATTGACTCCAGTTTTACCAGAGCTCCTTGATATCACACTTCGTCAAATGCAGTCTTGATGTCAAGGGTAATCAATCTTGCCTCACCTCTGGAGGTCCATATTGGAACCAAGGCTGTAATGAGGTCAGGAGCCAAGCAGCCCTGGTTGAACCCAAACTGAGCGTCAGTGAGCAGGTTATCGTTGAGTAAGTGCCGCTTTATGGCACTGTTGATGACCCTTTCCATCATTTTGCTGATGGTCGAGACTAGACTGATAGGGTGGTAATTGGCTGGATTGGGCCTGATGTTTGTGAATAGGACCTACCTGGGCAACTTTCCACATTGCCAGGTAGATGCCAGTGTTGTAGCTGTACTGGAAGAGCTTGGTTAGGGGTGCGGCAAGTTCTGGAACACAAGTTTTAGTACTATTGCCGGAAAACTGTCAGGACCCAAAGCCTTTCAAGTATCCAACTCCTTCAGCCATTTCTTGATATCATGTAGAGTGAATCGAATTGGCTGAAGACTGACATCTGTGATGCTGGAGACCTCCGGAAGACGTTGAGATGGATCATCCACTCGACACTTCTGGCTGAAGATTGTTGCAAATGCCTCAGCCTTATATTTGGTGGGTATCCCCCATCATTGAGGATGGGGATATTTGTGGAGTCTCCTCCTCCAGTGAGCTGTTTAATTGTACACCATCATTTAATGCTGGATGGGTCAGGACTGCAAGATCTAATCCATTGGTTGTGAGAGCGCTTAGTTCTGTCTATCACTTGCTGCTTACGTTGTTTGGCATACAAGTAGTCCTGTGTTGTAGCTTCATCAGGTTGACACCTTATGTTTTGGTCTGCCTGATGCTGCTCCTGGCATGCTCTCCTGCACTCTTCATTGAACAAGGTTGATCCCCTGGCTTGGTGGTAATGGTAGAGTGGAGGATATGCCACCATGAGGTTACAGATTGTGGTTGAATACAATTCTGCTGCTGCTGATGGCCCTCAGCTCTTCATGTTGCCCAGTCCTGAGTTGCTATATCTGTTCAAAATCAGTCCCATGTAGCACGGTGGTAGTTCGATACAACACGATGGAGGGTACTCTCAGTGTAAAGATGGGGCTTTGCCTTCACAAGGACTGTGCAATAGTCACTACCGATACTATCATGGACAGATGCATCTGCGGCAGGTAGGTTGGTGAGGATGAGGTCAAGTATGTTTTTCCCTCTTGTGGATTCCTTCACCACCTGTCACAGACCCAGTCTAGCAGCTATTTCCTTTAGGACCCGGCCAGCTTGGTCTGTGATGGTACTACCCAACCACTCTGTATACTACTGTGTTGTCACCTCTGCTGGGTCTGTCCTGACTGTGGGACAGGACACACCTTGAGATGGTAATGTGATGTTTGGAATTATCTGCGAGATATGGTTCTGTTAGAATGACTATGTCACTCTGTTGCTTGATTAGTCTCTGAGACAGCACTCCCAATTTTGGCACAAATGTTAGTAAGGAGGACGTTCCAGGGTCAACAGGGCTGTGTCTGCTGATTCCAGTTCCTAGGTCGATGTTGGACGGTCCATCTGGTTTCATTACTTTTTTAGACTCATAACAGTTTGATATAATGTAGTTGATTGCTCAGCCTTTTCAGAGGGCATTTAAGCGTCAACCATATTGCTGTAAGTCTGGAGTCACATGTAGGCCAGACCAGATAAGGATGGCAGATTTCCTTCCTAAAGGACGTTAATAAGATGTTGCAAACACTCCTCCCCCAGGTTTGAATATGAATAAACCTTCTGAGTTAATTGTAACACGAGTGTATTAAGAACAAAGAAAAAAGAACAAGGAACAATATAGTACAGGAACAGGCCCTTCAGCCCTCCAAGCCTGCACCGATCACGTGTCCTATCCAGACCAACCGCCTGTATACCCTGTCTGTTCATGTGCCTATCCAGATAAGTCTTAAAAGGTCGCTAATGTAGCTGCTTCAACCATCTCACTTGGCAGTATATTCCAGGCCACCACCACCCTCTGTATAAAAACTTCCCCCAAACATCTCCCCTGAACCGTTCCCCCCTCACCTTGAACCTGTGCCCCCTTGTAATTATCATTTCAGCACTGGGGAAAAGCCTCCAACTGTTCATCCTATCTATACACCTCATAATCTTATAAACTTCTATCA
The DNA here is from genome assembly GCF_902713615.1 of Scyliorhinus canicula. Classification (NCBI taxonomy): domain Eukaryota; kingdom Metazoa; phylum Chordata; class Chondrichthyes; order Carcharhiniformes; family Scyliorhinidae; genus Scyliorhinus; species Scyliorhinus canicula. The sequence continues at coordinate 39,263,811 of NC_052148.1, read as the reverse complement.
GGTCGCCCCTCAGCCTCCGTCTCTCTGGGGAGAACAATCCCAGTTTTTAAGCTCTCCACATAGCTAATACCCTCCATACCAGGCAACATTCTGGTGAACCTTTTCTGTACTCTCTCCAAAGCCTCCACGTCCTTCTGGTAGTGTGGTGCCCAGAATTGGACATAGTATTCCAAATGTGGCCTAACCAACATTCAATATAATTGTAACATAATTTTTGAGCTTTTATACTCGATACTCCGTTCTCTGAAGGCAAGCATGCTACATGCTTTCTTCACCACCATTTCCACCTGAGCTGCCACTTTTAAGGATCTGTGGACCTGCACGCCTAGATCTCTCAGTGTCTATGCTCCTGATGGTTCTGCCATTTATTTTTATAGCTCCCACCTGAATTGGATCTACCAAAATGCATCACCTCGCATTTGTCCGGGTTAAACTCCATTTGCCATTTCTCTGCCCAATTTTGCAGCCTATCGATATCCTGCTGTATTCGCTGATAATCTTCATCGCTATCCGCAACTCCAATCTTCGTATCATCTGCAAATGTTTACTTCCAAGTCATTTGTATATATTACAAAGAGCAGAGGTCCCAGAACTGATCCCTGCGGAACACCACTAGTTACAGACCTCCATTCGGAAAAACACCCTCCCACTGCTACCCTCTGTCTTCTATGGCCAAGCCAATTCTGGAACCATCCAGCTAGTTCACTGATCCCATGTGATCTAATCTTTTGCACCAGCCTGCCATGAGGGACCTTATCAAATGACCTTATTGTGAATTATTAATAAATTAGATGACACAGACCGAGTTTTTGAGAAAACACACCACAGTCTCCCTTAAAAAGGGAGGAGCTCGGGAAGACACCACCCTGCACTTTACATGGAACTCCCTCTCTCCCATCACCTGGGCCTACCTGGTTGACCCTCGCGATCCCTCCCCATTCACCTGCACTTGAGGGTTCCAACAGTAATCTTCATCCTCTGGTCTCCTACAGTATCAGCATTGGCCACTGGTCCTGATCCCACTGCCAGTATTGTAGTGGCTGGCCTCTGACTTGCCAGCAGCTCTTGGAAGCGGAACACCCGCTCAGCACGAAGAAGTAACCGTTTTGGTCCCCATATCGAAGGAAATATATCCTGGCATTGGAGGCTGTCCAGAGAAGGTTCACAAGGTTAATCCCGGGTATGGAGGGATTTTCTCATGAGGAGAAGTTTAGTAGTTTGGATTGTTACTCATTGGAGTTTAGAAGAATGAGAGGCAACCTTATTGAGTCATACAGGATTCTCAGGGGGCTTGACAGGGTAGATGCTGAGAGGTTGTTTTCCCTTGTGGGAGAGTCAAGGACCAGCAGACATAACCTCACCCATTCAAGCATTTTAGGGGCAGCACGGTAGCATTGTGGATAGCACAATTGCTTCACAGCTCCAGGGTCCCAGATTTGATTCCGGCTTGGGTCACTGTCTGTGCGAAGTCTGCACATCTCCTCCGTGTGTGCGTGGGTTTCCTCCGGGTGCTCCGGTTTCCTCCCACAGTCGAAAGATGTGCGGGTTAGGTGGATTGGCCATGATAAATTGCTCTTAGTGTCCAAAATTGCCCTTAGTGTTGGGTGAGGTAACTGGGTTATGGGGATAGGGTGGAGGTGTTGACCTTGGGTAGGGTGCTCTTTCCAGGAGCCGGTGCAGACTCGATGGGCCGAATGGCCTCCTTCTGCACTGTAAATTCTATGATAAAAAAGAAAGAGATGAGGAAGAATTTCTTCGCTCAGAGCGTAGTGAATCTGGGGAATTCTTTACAGCAGAGGTCACTAAGATTGATAGGTTTAGGGGCTGGTTTAGCTCAAGGGGCTGGTTTAGCTCACTCAGCTAAATCGCTGGCTTTTAAAGCAGACCAAGCAGGCCAGCAGCACGGTTCGATTCCCGTACCAGCCTCCCCGGACAGGCGCCGGAATGTGGCGACTAGGGGCTTTTCACAGTAACTTCATTGAAGCCTACTCGTGACAATAAGCGATTTTCATTTCATTTCATTTTCATTTATAATCAGGAAGGGAATCAAGGGCTTTGGGTATATTGGAATTGAAGATTATCACATCAGATTAGCATGATCTCATTGAATGGCGGAGTAGTCTTGATGGGCTGAATGACCTACTTCTGCTCCGACGTCTTCTGGTTTTATGGTCTCAGTGCAGCAGGAGATTGCCCCCAGTGGAGCTGGAAACCCTGGCAGTAGCCGGCAAGCTGCCTGATTGGGACATAATCCTGGCAGGGCTCCCAGGAATGGTTGCAGCAGGATTGTCTCTTGGATGTCTTGCTGGTGGACGGCCCACTGCCGTGACCATTAAATTCCACCCATAGAATAGTACAGCATGAAACCAGGCCATTTTGTCCAGTGGGTCTATGCCGACATTTATGCTCTGCACAAGCTTCCTCACATCTTACTTCACCTCACCAAATGCTTTGCATATTCTTGTGAAATCTTCGCTGTGCTATATTAGAACCATAGAATAATCGTAGAATCACTACATGCAGAAGAAGGCCATTCAGCCCATCGAATCTGCACTAACCTTCTGGAGAAGCATATTATCTAGGCAAAATCCAAACCTCACCCTATCCCCGTAATCCCACTGAGGGGCAATTTAGCATAGCCTATCCTCCTAACCTGCACATTTTTGGACTATTTTAATAGGGCTGTCAGCCTGTTCAATTTCTCAACATTTTGAACTGCTGCTTCACAGCGCCAGGGGCCCGGGTTCGAATCCTGCCAAGGGTGACTCGGGATGGAATTTGCACATAACTCCGTGTCTGCGTGGGTTCCTCCGGGTGCTCCGGTTTTCTCCCATAGTCCAAACATGTGCAGATTAGGTGAATTGGCCCTGCTAAAATTGCTCTTTAGTGCCCAAAATGAGGGGTGGAATTCTCCGCTCCCGGGAAAAATCGGGAAGGCCATCGTGACCTCGGCCGAGTTTCACGACGGCCTCAGAGGCCGCTCTTCTCACCGTATTAACCTCCACCCGGGGGGCTAGGAGCGGCGCTCCATTATTCTCGGCCGCCGGGCCTTGACGCTTGCAAGGCGGCGCCCCGAGAATGACGTGACGGCGGCGCCTATGTGACGTCAGCCGCGCATGCGCAGGTTGGCTGGCTCCAACCCGCGCATGCGCGGCTGACGTCACGACGGCTGACGGCACAAACCCGCTCATGCACGGTGGCCGTCTTCCCCTCCACTGCCCCGCAAGACGTGGCGGCTTGATCTGCGGGGCGGCAGAAGGGAAAGAGTGTGTTGCTTTGAGACGCCGGCCCGACGATCGGTGGGCACCGATCGCGAGCCAGCCCCTTCCCGAGCACGGCCGTGGTGCTCACTCCCCTCTCCGCCCCCCACAAGCTTCAAACGGGCCTTTGGCACCCATGTTCACGACGGCAGCGACCAGGTGTGGTTGCCGCCATCGTGAAACGGTCGCGAACAGCAGGCCGTTCGGCCCATCCGGGTAGGAGAATTGCGGGGGGCACCACGGGGGGGTGAAATGAGTCGCCCGGCCCTCCCGCGATTCTCGCACCCGGCGTGGGGAGCGGAGAATCGCGCCTGAGATCTTCAACCTCTATTTACAACAATCTGAGGTCCCTATCTGCTTCAAGAAGATGACCATCATCCCGGTACCAAAAAAAAGTCAAGCAGCGTGCCTTAATGACTATCGTCCAGTGGCTCTGACATCAATCATCATGAAGTGCTTCGAAAGGTTAGTCATGGCACGAATCAACTCCAACCTCCCGGATTGCCTTGAACCACTACAGTTCGCCTACCGCTGCAACAGGTCAACAACAGACGCCATCTCCATGGCCCTGCACTCTACCCTGGAACACCTAGATAACAAAGACACCTATGTCAGACTTCTATTTATCGACTAAAGCTCAGCCTTCAATACCATCCTTCCTACAAAACTCATCTCCAAACTCCGTGGCCTTGGCTCCTCCCTCTGCGACTGGATCCTGAACTTTCTTTTTTTTTAAATAATTTTTATTAAGATTTTCACAAAATATAAACAACAAAACAATATTGACAAAACAACCATGGTAAAAACCCAAGAACAACAACCACCCAACTACAAAAGCAACTACAAAAACAAAAAAAAAAGCAAACAACAAAAAAGAAAGAGATAACACCTGCCACCTCCCACCGAACCAAACCACCCCCCCCCCCCCCCCCCCGGTTGCTGCTGCTGCCGGCCTATTTTCCTACCGTTCCGCCAGGAAGTCCAAGAAAGGCTGCCACCGCCTAAAGAACCCTTGTACTGATCCCCTCAGGGAAAATTTCACCTTCTCCAATTTGATGAACCCAGCCATATCATTGATCCAGGCCTCCACGCTTGGGGTCCTCGCATCCTTCCATTGAAGCAAGATCCTCCGCCGGGCTACTATGGGCGCAAAGGACAGAACACCTGCCTCTTTCGCCTCCTGCACTCCCGGCTCCACTGCAACCCCAAATATTGCAAGTCCCCAGCCTGGCTTGACCCTGGATCCCACCACCCTCGACACCGTCCTTGCTACCCCCTTCCAAAATACTCCCAGCGCTGGGCATGCCCAAAACATATGGGCGTGGTTCGCTGGGCTCCCTGAGCACCTAGCACACCTGTCTTCGCCCCCAAAAAACCTACTCATCCTCGTCCCAGTCATGTGGGCCGTATGCAGCACCTTGAACTATATGAGGCTAAGACTCGCACAGGAAGAGGAGGAATTCACTCTCTCCAGGGCATCCGCCCACGTACCCTCCTCAATCTCCTCACCCAGCTCCTCTTCCCATTTACCCTTCAGCTCCTCAACTGAGGCCCCGTCTACCTCCTGCATTACCCGGTATATGTCCGGAATCCTCCCTCCTCCAACCCACACCCCCGAGAGCACCCTGTCCCGTACCCCACGTGGGGTCAACAAGGGGGACTCCTCCACCTGCCGCCTGGCAAACGCCCTAACCTGCATGTACCGAAACATGTTCCCCGGGGGGAGCCCAAACATCCCCTCTAACTCCCCCAAGCTCGCGAACCTCCCCTCCACAAACAGGTCCCTCAACCTCCTAACCCCTACCCTGTGCCAGCCTAGAAATCCGCCATCAATGCTCCCTGGAACAAACCAATGGTTCCCCCGTATCGGGGCCTCCATCGAGCCCCCCACTTCTCCCCTATGCCGTCTCCATTGCCCCCAAATTTTGAGGGTAGCCGCCACCACCGGGCTCGTGGTATACCTCGATGGAGGGAGCGGCAACGGCGCCGTTACCAGCGCCTCCAGGCTCGTGCCCACACAGGACGCCATCTCCATCCTCTTCCATGCTGCCCCTTCCCCGTCCATTACCCACTTACTCACCATCGCTGCGTTGGCAGCCCAATAGTACCCACAGAGGTTGGGCAGCGCCAGCCCCCCCCCATCCCTGCCCCATTCCAAGAACACCCTTCTCACCCTCGGAGTCCCATGCGCCCACTCAAATCTCGGAATACTCCTGTTAACTCTCCTAAAAAAGGCCTTCGGGATAAGGATTGGAAGGCACTGGAACAGGAACAAAAACCTCGGGAGCACCGTCACCTTAACGGACTGCACCCTCCCCGCCAGTGACAACGGTAACATATTCCACCTTTTGAACTCCTCCTCCATCTGCTCCACCAACCTTGTGAGGTTGAGCTTGTGCAGGGCCCCCCAGCTCCCAGCCACCTGGACTTCTAGGTACCTGAAGCTCTTCCCTGCCTGCTTCAGTGGGAGCCTACCAATCCCCTCCTCCTAATCCCCCGGGTGCACCACGAACAACTCGCTCTTGCCCAGGTTCAGCTTATACCCAGAGAAGCCCCCAAATTCGCTGAGAATCCTCATCACCTCCGGCATCCCCCCCACCGGGTCCGCCACATACAGCAACAAGTCGTCCGCATAAAGCTCCTCCCCACCCCGCACCAGGCCCCTCCAGTTCCCTGACTCCCTTAACGCCAGGGGCTCAATTGCCAACGCAAAGAGCAAGGGGGACAGGGGACACCCCTGTCTCGTCCCCCGGTACAGCCGAAAGTACTCCGACCTCCTCCTATTCGTGGCTACACTCACCATCGGGGCCGCATAGAGCAACCTCACCCAACGGACAAACCCCTCCCAAAACCCAAACCTTTCCAACACCTCCCACAGATACCCCCACTCAACCCTATCAAAGGCCTTCTCCGCATCTAATGCCACCACTATCTCTGCCTCCCCTTCCACAGCCAGCATCATAATAACGTTGAGGAGCCTTCGTACGTTAGTATTCAACTGCCTTCCCTTCACAAACACCGTCTGGTCCTCGTGAATGACCCCCGGCACACAATCCTCTATTCTTGTGGCTAAGATCTTTGCCAGCAGCTTGGCGTCTACATTTTGCTGCGAAATCGGCCTATATGACCCACACTGCAGAGGGTCCTTGTCCCGCTTCAGGATCAAGGAAATCAGCGCCCGTGACATAGTTGGGGGCAGAGCTCCCCCTCCCTTGCCTTGTTAAAGGCCCGGACCAACAGGGGCCCAACAGATCCGCATACCTTTTATAAAATTCGGCCGGAAACCCATCCGGCTCCGGCGCCTTCCCCGACTGCATGCTCCCTATCCCTTTGACCAGCTCCTCCAGCTCAATCGCCGCCCCCGTCCCTCCACCTGCCCCTCCTCCACCATCGGAAATCGCAGCTTGTCCAAGAAGCGCCCCATTCCCCCCCCCCCTCCACCGGGGGTTCAGACCGGTACAGTTCCCCATAAAAGTCCCTAAAGACCCCATTAACGTCTACCCCCCTCCGCACCACCTTCCCAACTCTATCCGTCACTCCCCCAATCTCCCTGGCCGCGTCTCGCTTTCGGAGCTGGTGTGCCGGCATCCTGCTCGCCTTCTCCCCATATTCATACTGTGCTTTCCTCCACTGAGCTTCCGCCTTTCTGGTAGTCAATAGGTCAAATCTGGCCTGAAGGCTACGCCTCTCCCCCAGCAATCCCTCATCCGGAGCCTCCGCATATCTCCTATCCACCCTCACCATCTCCCCTATCAATCTCTCCCTCTCCCTCTGCTCCCCCCTCTCCCTATGGGTTCGGATGGAAATCACGGTAGCATTGTGGATAGCACAATGGCTTCACAGCTCCAGGGTCCCAGGTTCAATTCCGGCTTGGGTCACTGTCTGTGTGGAGTCTGCACATCCTCCCCGTGTGTGCGTGGGTTTCCTCCGGGTGCTCCGGTTTCCTCCCACAGTCCAAAGATGTGCAGGTTAGGTGGATTGGCCATGATAAATTGCCCTTAGTGTCCAAAATTGCGCTTAGTGTTGGGTGGGGTTACTGGGATAGGGTGGAGGTGTTGACCTTGGGTAGGGTGCTCTTTCCAAGAGCCGGTGCAGACTCGATGGGCCGAATGGCCTCCTTCTGCACTGTAAATTCTATGATATCTATGATAACTCCCCTCTAAACACCGCCTTCAATGCCTCCCAGACTGTCCACACTCGGACCTCCCCGTTATCGTTGGCCTCAAGGTACCTCTCAATACACCCCCGAACCCTCCCAGCCACTTCCTCATCTGCCAGCAACCCCACCTCCAAGCGCCAGAGCGGACGCTGGTCCCTCTCCTCCCCCAGCCCGAGGTCCACCCAGTGCAGGCCAGGATCCGAAATGGCAATGGCAGAGTATTCAGCATCCTCCACCCTCGAAACCAGCCCCCTGCTCAGGACAAAAAAAATCAATCCTCGAATAGGCCTTATGCACGTGGGAGAAAAACGAGTACTCCCTGGCCCTTGGCCTCGCAAACCTCCACCCCTCCCATCTGATCCATAAATCCCCTCAACACCATAGCCGCCGCTGGCCTCCTACCCGTCCGGGACTTGGGTCGAGCCAATGGGGGATCCAGTACCGTGTTGAAGTCCCCCCCCCCATGATCAGGCCCCCCACCTCCAGGTCCGGAATGCGGCCCAACATGCGCCGCATAAACCCCGCATCGTCCCAATTTGGGGCGTAAACATTCACCAACACCACCCGCTCCCCCTGTAGCTTACCACTCACCATCACATATCTCCAGCCACTGTCAGCCACCACATTTAACGCCTCAAACGACACCTTCTTCCCCACCAGGATCGCCACCCCCCTACTCTTCTCATCCAGCCCTGAATGAAATACTTGGCCCACCCATCCCTTCCTCAGCCGAACCTGGTCCACCACTATCAGGTGTGTCTCCTGGAGCATGGCCACATCCGCCTTCAGCCCCTTCAAGTGCACAAACACCCGGGCCCGTTTGACCGGCCCATTCAGCTCCCTCACATTCCAGGTTATCAGCTGGATTAGAGGGCTCCCTGCCCCCCTCACCTGCCGATTAGCCATAACCTATCCCGTGCCCACCACTGGCCGGTGTCCCCCGCTCGGCCTGTTCCCCACGGCGGCAACTCCCCCCCCCCAGCACCCCCTGCATACTCCAGCTCCTTCCTGGCCACTTCAGCAGCAACCCAGTAACCCCCCCCCCCCTCCTCCCCCAGGCTAGGACCCCTCCTAGCCGCGCCCCTCCCCTCATAGCACTCCCGTGAGCCAGCTAACTTCTGCTCACCCCGGCGACTCCCGCCATACCTCCGACTCCTCCCCACGTGGGACTACTCCTCCTCATTCATGCCCATCAGCAGGCCCTCCCCCCCCCCCCCCCCCCCCGTTCTTGCGCGGGAAAATAACAGCCAACAAAGGCCCGCGCTTCTTAGCCCCGACCCCGCCCCCATCATCCCACAGCGCGGGAAACCAAAGAAAAGCCCGCGCTTTCGTCCTGCCCAACCCCGTCTCCTATAGGGCAACTCCCATTGCCAGTTCCCACCACCAGCTCCCCGCACTCCCAGTTTACCTCCCTGCCCGAACCCGTCCACCAGACCCATACAAAAAAGACATAACGACATTGCCCCACCCACCCTAAAGCCAACACACATCTTGCGTTAAATAGAGAACCCTCGCCCTCCAGAGCAAAAATTAAACACAATTACATTATCATACAAAATCCCCCCTCTTTGACCCTCAGTTTGAGTCCAGTTTCTCGGCCTGCACAAAGGCCCACGCCTCCTCCTGGGACTCAAAATTATGGTGCGGGTCCTTGTAGGTGACCCACAGACGCGCCGGCTGCAACATGCCAAACTTCACGCTCCGTCTGTGGAGCACCGCCTTCGTCCGGTTGAACCCGGCCCTCCGCTTAGCCACCTCCGCACTCCAGTCCTGGAAGATCCGCATCTCCGTGTTCTCCCACTTGCTGCTCCGCTCCTTCTTGGCCCACCGGAGCATGCACTCTTGATCAACGAACCGATGAAACCGCACCAACACCGCCTGCGGCGGCTCATTCGGCTTGGGCCTCCTAGCCAGAATTCTGTGGGCGCCCTCCAACTCCAGGGGCCCCTGGAAGGACCCAGCTCCCATCAATGAGTTCAGCATAACGACCACATAGGCCGCCAAGTCCGACCCCTCCAGCCCCTCCGTGAGGCCCAGGATCCGCAAATTCTTTCGCCTCGACCGGTTTTCCAGCTCCTCAAACCGCCCCTGCCACTTTTTATGGAGCGCCTCGTGCATCTCCACCTTCCCCGCGACGGCCACGGCCTCATCCTCCCTTTCGGAGGCCTGCTGCTACAGCCCCCTGGGCTGTCTGGGTCTCCATCAGCTCTCTGGTGGTAGCCTTCAGCGACTCCAGCAGCTCCACCTTAAGCTCCTGGAAGCAGCGCAGCAGAGTCTCCTGCTGCTCCTGCGCCCACTGCCTCAGCTCCTCGAGGGCTCCGCCGGCCGCCATTTTGTTTCTCTTCCCCCGCTTTTCCAGGGGCGCTTCCACTGCTTTACTGCTCACCCCACTCCTGGTCCAGACCATAGGACCCTAGGGATCTACTCCAGACCCCTTCCCACGTTGGGATTCGTCGATGAAGTTCCGTTGGGGGCCCTGAAAAGATCCCCAAAGTCCGTTTTTAGCGGGAGCTGCCGAACATGCGGCTTAGCTCCGCATTGCCGCCACCGGAAGTTGATCCTGAACTTTCTAACCCACAGGCCACAATCAGTAAAGATAGGCAACTACACCTCCTCCACGATCATCCTCAACACCGGTGCCCCACAAGGCTGTGTCCTCAGCCCTCTAATATAATCTTTATACACATATGACTGTATGGCCAAATTCCCTTCCAACTCGATTTTCAAATTTGCTGATGACACCACCGTAGTGGGTCGAATTTCAAACAATGATGAGACAGAGTACAGGAATGAGATAGAGAATCTGGTGAACTGGTGCGACGACAATAATCTCTCCCTCAATGTCAACAAAACGAAGGAGATTGTCATCGACTTCAGGAAGCGTAGTGGAGAACATGCCCCTGTCTACATCAATGGGAACGAAAGGGTCGAGAGCTTCAAGTTTTTAGGTGTACAGATCACCAACAGCCTGTCCTAGTCCCTCCATGCCGGCACTATAGTTAAGAAAGCACACCAACGAATTTACTTTCTCAGAAGACTGAGGAAATTTGGCATGTCAGCTACGACCCTTACCAACTTCTACAGATGCACCACAGAAAGCATTCTTACTGGTTGTATCACAGCTTGGTATGGAGCCTGCTCTGCCCAAGACCGCAGGAAACTACAAAAGGTCGTGAATGTAGCCCAGTCCATCACGCAAACCAGCCTCCCATCCATTGACTCTATCTATAATTCCCACTGCCTCAGAAAGGCAGCCAGCATAATTAAGGACCCCACGCACCCTGGGCATACTCTCTTCCACCTTCTTCCGTCAGGAAAAAGATACCAAAGTTTGAGGTCACATACCAACCGGCTCAAGAACCCCTTCTTCCCTACTGCCATCAGACTTTTGAATTGACCTACCTCGTATTAAGTTGATATTTTCTCTACACCTTGCTATAACTGTAACATTATATTCTGCAGTCCCTCCTTCCTTCCCTATGTACGGTATGCATTGTTTGTCCAGCATGCAAGAAACAATACACTGTAGACTAATACAGGTGACAATAATAAATCAAATCAAATCAAAAAATCAAATCAAAGATGTGCCGGTTAGGTGGGGTTAGGTGGAGTTACTGGGATAGGACGGGGAATTGGGCTTAGGTAAGGTGCTCTTTCAGAGGGTCAGTGTATTATCATCTGTAAAAAGCAGACGTTTAAAAGAAATACAGTCCTGCACTCTTAAATTTGATCCCTTGACCTCTGTATGCTGTACTCCCGCCCTCTTTTGTCAATGAAGGAACTTGAATTCTTTTTATCAAACAGCGTTTCTCCAGCTTGACCAAGCCATTTCTGGCAAGGGTTCCCACTTGCAAGGTGAACAACCTTTCCCTATCGGAAGCATTTCTCGTGTTTTGTTGCTCAGGTTGATGGAAGGATTGCTACTCTTCCTCCAGCTTTCGCCCACACTGTCGCATTTTATGACCAACTAAGTGCCAAATGGCACTCTCACTGCTTCTTGGGAACTATTTCTCTCTTTCTTTCAGGAGGGAAGTACCTGGCACCTACACTAGGACCTCCCCATGGCCCCAACCACCCCATTGTACAGCTGAGGACAAGGACGCTCCATCTGGGGCAACCCCAGTCTAGCATTCTTGAGAGACAATTGCCTCAATCACTGCCTTTCCATCAGCTGTCCCTTGTAATGGCCATTTGGGAGAAATAAAACACGTCTTTTTTTTGAGATTTTTCAAGCAAAATATGCAAGAATGCAGAATGGCAGTGGGAGAGAAAACTAGGAAAATTTACCATGTATTTTATTTGCATTAGTGTCTAACAAAAAAAGAGCCAGTCAGGAAGCGACGGGAAAAATGGAAGTCTAAAAGCTAGAATATTCGCTGTCTCAACTGCGCTGATTTCAGCTGAAAGGAATTGTTTCAAGTAAGTGACAGCACGTTCAGTGGACCATCAAAAATTGAATAAAATAATCTAGTGCCTTACTTAGTCCTACCTTTGGGACTAATCGAACGTGATATTACTGACGTCTACAATCACGCCCGCATCTGAGCAAAAAAATGGTTCTACTCAATGATAAAATTAATATTTTGTATTTGATTAATTCTTTGAACTAAATAAAATCTTCAAAACCATGGAAATACAAACCAGTCATAACTTACACTGAAGAATGCAGAGATTTGATGTCAACAATTTGAAAAATGCATTTGATATCATCAGCCATTGTTGAATCCATTTAGGTACAAACTGAATTACTGGTGACAGTGCTAATCTCCCCCGTGGCAGGTATGATGAAGCAGCTGTGGGTCGAGGGGCGGTGCTTGTTGGTGTGATGGGGGAGGTGTTCAGGTTGGGGAGGGGGTGCGGGTAGGAGTTGTTTGGGTGTTGGTGCAGCTATTACTCTTATCTCTGGAGAAACTGAAAACACAACTTCTCCAAAAAGGAAAATGTTTTCATTTTCACTCAGTTTCATCTGAAAATAGCCATCATCGGTCTGTATTGCTCAGTCAAGGGTGTATATCTGACTATACCTAGAGTATCTACAAAATGGTTTATCTGACAATCCCAACACACAGGGGTATACATGACCATTTCCACACACTGGGGTATACCTGACAATTTCCACACACTGGGGTATACCTGACCATGTCCACATACTAGGGTATATCTGACCATTTCCACACACTGGGGTATACCTGACCATGTCCACACACTGGGGTATACCTGACCATTTCCACACACTGGGGTATACCTGACCATTCCACACACTGGGGTATACCTGACCATTCCACACACTGGGGTATACCTGACCATGTCCACACACTGGGGTATACCTGACCATTTCCACATACTGGGATGTACCTGACCATTTCCACACACTGGGGTATACCTGACCATGTCATCACACTGGGGTATACCTGACCATTCCACACACTGGGGTATACCTGACCATTCCACACACTGGGGTATACCTGACCATGTCCACACACTGGAGTATACCTGACCATGTCCACACACTGGGGTATACCTGACCATTCCACACACTGGGGTATACCTGACCATGTCCACACACAGGGGTATACCTGACCATTCCACACACAGGGGTATACCTGACCATTTCCACATACTGGGATGTACCTGACCATTTCCACACACTGGGGTATACCTGACCATGTCATCACACTGGGGTATACCTGACCATTCCACACACAGGGGTATACCTGACCATTCCACACACAGGGGTATACCTGACCATTTCCACACACTGGGGTATACCTGACCATTTCCACACACTGGGATATACCTGACCATATCCACACACTGGGGTATACCTGACCATTTCCACACACTGGGGTATACCTGACCATTTCCACACACAGGGATATACCTGACCATGTCCACACACTGGGGTATACCTGACCATGTCCACACACTGGGGTATACCTGACCATTCCACACACAGGGTATACCTGACCATTTCCACACACAGGGGTATACCTGACCATTTCCACACACAGGGGTATACCTGACCATTTCCACATACTAGGGTATATCTGACCATTTCCACACACTGGGATATACCTGACCATTTCACACACTGGGGTATACCTGACCATTCCACACGCTGGGGTATACCTGACCATGTCCACACGCTGGGGTATACCTGACCATGTCCACACACTGGGGTATACCTGACCATTTCCACACACTGGGGTATACCTGACCATTCCACACACAGGGGTATACCTGACCATTCCACACACTGGGGTATACCTGACCATTTCCACATACTAGGGTATATCTGCCCATTTCCACACACTGGGATATACCTGACCATTTCACACACTGGGGTATACCTGACCATTCCACACGCTGGGGTATACCTGACCATTTCCACACACTGGGATGTACCTGACCATTCCACACACTGGGGTATACCTGACCATTTCCACACACTGGGGTATACCTGACCATCCACACACTGGGGTATACCTGACCATGTCCACACACTGGAGTATACCTGACCATTTCCACACGCTAGGGTATACCTGACCATTCCACACACAGGGGTATACCTGTCCATTTCCACACACAGGGGTATACCTGACCATTCCACACACAGGGGTATACCTGTCCATTTCCACACACAGGGGTATACCTGACCATTTCCACACACAGGGGTATACCCGACCATTTCCACACACAGGGGTATACCTGACTATTTCCACACACTGGGGTATACCTGACCATGTCCACACACTGGGGTATACCTGACCATTCCACACACAGGGGTATACCTGACCATTCCACACACTGGGGTATAACTGACCATTTCCACACACAGGGGTATACCTGACCATTCCACACACTGGGGTATACCTGGCCATTCCACACACTGGGGTATACCTGACCATTTCACACACTGGGTATACCTGATCATTTTCACGCACTGGGGTATACCTGACCATTCCACACACAGGGGTATACCTGACCATTTCCACACACTGGGGTATACCTGACCATTTCCACACACTGGGGTATACCTGACCATGTCCACACACTGGGGTACACCTGACCATTTCCACACACTGGGGTATACCTGACCATTCCACACACAGGGGTATGTATACCTGACCATTCCACACACAGGGGTATACCTGACCATTTCCACACACTGGGGTATACCTGACCATTACACACACTGGGGTATGCCTGACCATTCCCACACACTGGGCTATACCTGACCATGTCCACACACAGGGGTATGTATACCTGACCATTCCACACACAGGGGTATACCTGACCATTTCCACACACTGGGGTATGCCTGACCATTCCACACACAGGGGTATGTATACCTGACCATTCCACACACAGGGGTATGTATACCTGACCATTTCCACACGCTAGGGTTCACCCTACTCAAACCCACGTATCCCCCCCCCCCACCCGCCCACCCCCCCACCCCCCCAACCTTACTTTTTAGGACACAACGGGCAAATTTGGCATGGCCAATCCACCTGACCCGCACATCTTTGGACTGTGGGAGGAAACCGGAGCACCCGGAGCAAACCCACGCACACACGGGGAGGATGTGCAGACTCCACACAGACAGTGACCCGCCGGGAATCGAACTATATCTGACTATTCCAGCACACAGGGGTATATCTGATTATTCCAACACATAGGGGTGAATCTGACTATTCCAATACATAGGGGTATATCTGACTATTCCAACACATAGGGGTATATCTGACTGCTCCAACACATAGGGGTATATCTGACTATCGCAACACATAGGGGTATATCTGACTATTCCAACACATAGGGTTATATCTGACTATTCCAACACATCGGGGTATATCTGTCTATTCCAACACATCGGGGTATATCTGACTATCCTAACACATAGGGGTATATCTGACTATCCCAACACATAGGGGTATATCTGACTATTCCAACACATAGGGGTATATCTGAATATTGCAACGCACAGGGTATATCTGACTATCCCAACACATGGGGTGTATCTGATTATTCCAACACACAGGGGTATATCTGACTATTCCAACACATAGGGGTATATCTGACTATTCGAACACATAGGGGTATATGTGACTATCGCAACACATAGGAGTATTTCTAACTATCCCAACACATAGGGGTATATCTGACTGTCCCAACATAAAGGGGTGAATCTGACTATTCCAACACATAGGGGTATATCTGACTATTCGAACACACGGGGTATATCTGACTATTCCAACACAAAAGGGTGTCTATCTGACTATCCCAACACATAGGGGTATATCTGACTATTCCAACACACAGGGGTATATCTGACTATCCCAACACACAGGGGTATATCTGACTATCCCAACACACAGGGGTATATCTGACTATCCCAACACACAGGGGTATATCTGACTATCCCAACACACAGGGGTATATCTGACTATCCCAACACATAGGGGTATATCTGACTGTCCCAACATAAAGGGGTATATCTGACTATTCCAACACATAGGGGTATATCTGACTAATCCAACACATAGGGGTATATCTGACTGTTCCAACACATAGGGGTATATCTGACTATTCCAACACATAGGGGTATATCTGACTATTCCAACAAGGGGTATTTCTGACTATTCCAACACATAGGGATATACCTGACTGTCCCAACACAAAGGGGTATATCTGACTATCCCAACACATAGGGGTATATCTGACTGTCCCAACAGAAAGGGGTATAGCTGACTATCCCAACACATAGGGGTATATCTGACTTTTCCAACACAAAGGGGTATATCTGACTATTCCAACACACAGGGGTATATCTGACTATTCTAACACATAGGGGTGAATCTGACTATTCCAACACATAGGGGTATATCTGAATATTCCAACACATAGGGGTATATCTGAATGTCCCAACACAAAGGGGTATATCTGACTATTCCAACACATGGGGGTATATCTGACTATTCCAACACATAGGGGTATATCTGACTATTCCAACACACAGGGGTATATCTGACTATTCCAACACATAGGGGTATATCTGACTATTCCAACACATAGGGGTATATCTGACTATTCCAACACATAGGGGTATATCTGACTATTCCAACACAAAAGGGTATATCTGACTATTCCAACACATAGGGGTATATCTGACTATCCCAACACATAGGGGTATATCTGAATATTCCAACACATAGGGGTACATCTGACTGTCCCAACACAAAGGGGTATATCTGACTAGTCCAACACATAGGGGTATATCTGACTATTCCAACACATAGGGGTATATCTGACTATTCCAACACATAGGGGTATATCCGACTATTCCAACACATAGGGATATATCCGACTATCCCAACACATAGGGGTGAATCTGACTATCCCAACACATAGGGGTATATCTGACTATCCCAACACATAGGGGTATATCTGACTATCCCAACACACAGGGGTGAATCTGACTATCCCAACACATAGGGGTATATCTGACTATCCCAACACATAGAGTTGAATCTGACTATTCCAACACATAGGGGTATATCTGACTATCCCAACACATCGGGGTATATCTGAACATTGCAACACACAGGGTATATCCGACTATCCCAACACATAGGGGTGAATCTGACTATTCCAACACATAGGGGTATATCTGACTATTCCAACACATAGGGGTATATCTGACTATCCCAAGACACAGGGGTATATCGGACTATTCCGTGGCTACAGGGATGGTGCAGGCGGGAGGGATTCAGATTTCGGGATAACTGGGGCTCTTTCTGGGGAAGGTGGGACCTCTATAGACAGGATGGTCTACATCTGAACCTGAGGGGCACCAATATCCTGGGGGGGAGATTTGTTAGTGCTCTTTTGGGGGGTTTAAACTAATTCAGCAGGGGCATGGGAACCTGGATTGTAGTTTTGGGGTACGGGAGATTGAGAGTATAGAACATAGAACATAGAACAGTACAGCACAGAACAGGCCCTTCGGCCCTCAATGTTGTGCCGAGCAATGATCACCCTACTCAAACCCACGTATCCACCCTATTCCGTAACCCAACAACCCTCCCCCTTAACCTTACTTTTATTAGGACATTACGGGCAATTTAGCATGGCCAATCCACCTAACCCGCACATCTTTGGACTGTGGGAGGAAACCGGAGCACCCGGAGGAAACCCACGCACACAGGGGGAGGACGTGCAGACTCCACACAGACAGTGACCCAGCCGGGAATCGAACCTGGGACCCTGGAGCTGTGAAGCATTTATGCTAACCACCATGCTACCCTGCTGCCCCTGCTGCTGTATAGAGGTCATGAGCACAGATTTGACTTCGCAGGACGGTGCCAGTGTTCAGGTAGGTGGTTTGAAGTGTGTCTACTTCAATGCCAGGAGTATACGAAATAAGGTAGGGGAACTGGCAGCATGGGTTGGTACCTGGGACTTCGATGTTGTGGCCATTTCAGAGACATGGATAGAGCAGGGACAGGAATGGTTGTTGTAGGTTCCGGGGTTTAGGTGTTTTAGTAAGCTCAGAGAAGGGGGCAAAAGAGGGGGAGGTGTGGCGCTGCTAGTCAAGGACAGTATTACGGTGGCGGAAAGGATGCTAGATGGGGACTCTTCTTCCGAGGTAGTATGGTCTGAGGTTAGAAACAGGAAAGGAGAGGTCACCCTGTTGGGAGTTTTCTATAGGCCACCTAATAGTTCTAGGGATGTAGAGGAAAGGATGGCGAAGATGATTCTGGAAAAGAGCGAAAGTAACAGGATAGTTGTTATGGGAGACTTTAACTTTCCAAATATTGACTGGAAAAGATATAGTTCGAGTGCATTAGATGGGTCGTTCTTTGTACAATGTGTGCAGGAGGGTTTCCTGACACAATATGTTGACAGGCCAACAAGAGGTGAGGCCACATTGGATTTGGTTTTGGGTAATGAACCAGGCCAGGTGTTAGATCTGGAGGTAGGTGAGCACTTTGGAAACAGTGACCACAATTCGGTGACCTTTACGTTAGTGATGGAAAGGGATAAGTATACCCCGCAGGGCAAGAGTTATAGCTGGGGGAAGGGCAATTATGATGCCATTAGACGTGACTTAGGATGTGTAGGTTGGAGAAGTAGGCTGCAAGGGTTGGGCACACTGGATATGTGGAGCTTGTTCAAGGAACAGCTATTGCATGTTCTTGATAAGTACGTACCAGTCAGGCAGGGAGGAAGGGGTCGAGCGAGGGAACCGTGGTTTACCAAAGAAGTGGAATCTCTTGTTAAGAGGAAGAAGGAGGCCTATGTGAAGATGAGGAGTGAAGTTTCAGTTGGGGCGCTTGATAGTTACAAGGAAGCGAGGAAGGATCTAAAGAGAGAGCTGAGACGAGCAAGGAGGGGACATGAGAAGTCTTTGGCAGGTAGGATCAAGGAAAACCCAAAAGCTTTCTATAGGTATGTCAGGAATAAAAGAATGACTAGGGTAAGAGTAGGGCCAGTCAAGGACAGTGGTGGGAAGTTGTGTGTGGAGGCTGAGGAGATAAGCGAGATACTAAATGAATACTTTTCGTCAGTATTCACTCAAGAAAAAGATAATATTGTGGAGGAGAATGCTGAGACCCAGGCTATTAGAATAGATGGCATTGAGGTACGTAGGGAAGAAGTGTTGGCAATTCTGGACAAGGTGAAAATAGATAAGTCCCCGGGGCCTGATGGGATTTATCCAAGGATTCTCTGGGAAGCCAGGGAAGAGATTGCTGAGCCTTTGGCTTTGATTTTTAGGTCATCATTGGCTACAGGAATAGTGCCAGAGGACTGGAGGATAGCAAATGTGGTCCCTTTGTTTAAGAAGGGGAGTAGAGATAACCCCGGTAACTATAGGCCGGTGAGCCTAACGTCTGTGATGGGTAAAGTCTTGGAGAGGATTATAAAAGATACGATTTATAATCATCTAGATAGGAATAATATGATTAGGGACAGTCAGCATGGTTTTGTGAAGGGTAGGTCATGCCTCACAAACCTTATCGAGTTCTTTGAGAAGGTGACTGAATAGGTAGACGAGGGTAGAGCAGTTGATGTGGTGTATATGGATTTCAGTAAAGCGTTTGATAAGGTTCCCCACGGTCGGCTATTGCAGAAAATACGGAGGCTGGGGATTGAGGGTGATTTAGAGATGTGGATCAGAAATTGGCTAGTTGAAAGAAGACCGAGAGTGGTAGTTGATGGGAAATGTTCAGAATGGAGTTCAGTTACGAGTGGCGTACCACAAGGATCTGTTCTGGGGCCGTTGCTGTTTGTCATTTTTATAAATGACCTAGAGGAGGGCGCAGAAGGATGGGTGAGTAAATTTGCAGACGACACTAAAGTCAGTGGAGTTGTAGACAGTGCGGAAGGATGTTGCAGGTTACAGAGGGACATAGATAAGCTGCAGAGCTGGGCTGAGAGGTGGAAAATGGAGTTTAATGTGGAGAAGTGTGAGGTGATTCACTTTGGAAAGAATAACAGGAATGCGGAATATTTGGCTAATGGTAAAATTCTTGGTAGTGTGGATGAGCAGAGGGATCTCGGTGTCCATGTACATAGATCCCTGAAAGTTGCCACCCAGGTTGATAGGGTTGTGAAGAAGGCCTATGGTGTGTTGGCCTTTATTGGTAGAGGGATT
This sequence comes from Scyliorhinus canicula, assembly GCF_902713615.1. Lineage (NCBI taxonomy): Eukaryota > Metazoa > Chordata > Chondrichthyes > Carcharhiniformes > Scyliorhinidae > Scyliorhinus > Scyliorhinus canicula. Next base: position 39,243,731 of record NC_052148.1, on the reverse strand, counting down.
GAGTTCCGGAGCCATGAGGTCATGTTGCAGTTGTACAAAACTCTAGTACGGCCGCATTTGGAGTATTGCGTACAGTTCTGGTCGCCTCATTATAGGAAGGACGTGGAAGCTTTGGAACGGGTGCAGAGGAGATTTACCAGGATGTTGCCTGGTATGGAGGGAAAATCTTATGAGGAAAGGCTGATGGACTTGAGGTTGTTTTCATTAGAGAGAAGAAGGTTAAGAGGTGACTTAATAGAGGCATACAAAATGATCAGAGGGTTAGATAGGGTGGACAGCGAGAGCCTTCTCCCGCGGATGGAGGTGGCTAGCACGAGGGGACATAGCCTTAAATTGAGGGGTAATAGATATAGGACAGAGGTCAGAGGTGGGTTTTTTATGCAAAGAGTGGTGAGGCCGTGGAATGCCCTACCTGCAACAGTAGTGAACTCGCCAACATTGAGGGCATTTAAAAGTTTATTGGATAAGCATATGGATGATAAGGGCATAGTGTAGGTTGGATGGCCTTTAGTTTTTTTCCATGTCGGTGCAACATCGAGGGCCGAAGGGCCTGTGCTGCGCTGTATCGTTCTATGTTCTATAGGGGTATATCTGACTATTCCAACACATAGGGGTATATCTGACTATTCCATCACATAGGGGTATATCTGACTATCCCAACACATAGGGGTATATCTGACTATTCCAACACATAGGGGTATATCTGACTATCTCAACACATAGGGGTATATCTGACTATCCCAACACAAAGCGGTATATCTGACTATTCCAACACATAGGGGTATATCTGATTATTCTAACACATAGGGGTGAATCTGACTATTCCAACACATTGGGATATATCTGACTATTCCAACAGAAAAGGGTGTATATCTGACTATCCCAACACATAGGGGTATATCTGACTATCCCAACACAAAGGGGTATATCTGACTATTGCAATACACAAGGTATATGAAAAATGAATGAAAATGAAAATGAAAATTGCTTATGTCACGAGTAGGCTTCAATGAAGTTACTGTGAAAAGCCCCTAGTCGCCACATTCTGGCGCCTGTCCAGGGAGGCTGGTACGGGAATTGAAGCATGCTGCTGGCCTGCCTTGGTCTGCTTTCCAAGCCAGCAATTTAGCCCTGTGCTAAACAGCCCCTGTATATCTGACTATCCCAACACATAGGGGTATATCGGCCTATCCCAACACACAGGGATATATCTGACTATTCCAGTACAGAGGCATATGTAGAAAAATAGAAACATAGAAAATATGAGCAAGAGGTTCAATATACTGCGCACATTTAGGTACAACATCTTCAATCCTGCATTGACCACCTCCCTTTTCACACTTGTCACTTTTTTTGCTCTGCCTGAGAGTGGTCTTGTTCTTTTATTTTGGTTCTCTACTCCCCATCTAAACTCATATTCTGTTTCCCGCCTCCCTGCCATACTAGTTTAAATCCTCCCGAGTGAATCTAGCAAACCTCCCAGCCAGGATATTGGTGCCCCTTCAGTTTAGATGCAACCCGTCCTTCTTGTACAGGTCCCACCTGCCCCGGAAGATATCCCAATGGTCCAGAAATCTGAAATCCGCCCTCCTACACCTCCAGTTTAGCCACATGTTTCGCTGCACTATCCTCATAATTCTAGCCTCACTGGCATGTGGCACAGGGAGTAACCCTGAGATTACAACCCTCGAGGTCCTGCTTTTTAGCTTACTGCCTAACTCACTGAACTTCTTCTGCAGGACCTCATCACTCTTCCTGCCTATGTCGTTAGTACCTCTGTGTACTACGACCTCTGGCTATTCACCCTCCCCCTTCAGGATGTCCTGTGTTTGTTCAGAGACATCCTTGACCCTGGCACCAGGGAGGCAACATACCATCCTGGAGTCTTTTTCACGCCCATGGAAGCGCCCCTTACTCTCGAGTCCCCTTTAAGTTTCGCACTCCTACACTTTGCACTCCCCTGCTGAGCAACAGAGCCAGTTGTGGTGCCACTGTTCTGGCTGCTATTGTTTTCCCCTGATAGGCTATCCCCCTCAACAGTATCTAAAATGGTATACCTGTTAGAGAGGGGGACAGCCAAAGGGGATTCCTGCACTGACTATCTGCCCTTTCTAGCGGTCACCCAAATGTCTGCCTGTACCTTGGATGTGACCACGTCTCTATAACTCCTATCTATGATGCTTTCTACCACCTACATGCTCGTAAGCGCATCCAACTGCCGTCCAACCAAATCACGCGGCCTGTGAGGAGCTGCCATTGGTTACACTTGCTGCAGACGTAGTTGACCGGAATGCTGGAAGCTTCACGGATCTGCCACATCTCCCAGTTGGAGCACTGCACCCCGCATTTAAGCACTAGTTAATTAATTTAAAATAAATACTTGAATTATTGTTACATTGAGTTACAATTAGATGTATGGCCTTGGTGCTAGATTTTTACTGTAAAATTAAATGCTAAACACTAACCTCTGCCCTCAGGTTTAGTTACTCCTCTACCTAGTTAATTAATACGTTTTAATTAGATTTTTCAAATTTAAACAGATTTCCTACCAGCCAATCAGTTCACAGCTTTACTGTGATGTCACTTCAGTTTTTTATCCCCCAATTTTAAAAGGTATTTATATCACTTACCTTCCCGGGATGCTCCCTGGATCTCTCCCTGCAGATTAACAGTTACAAAGCCAGAAGAAGAAAATAAAAAGGGAAAAGGCACCTCCTCCCACTCTGCACCAAATGACCACACTGCTCCAAATTACCAAGTTCCAATCCCCACTCTGGCTGTCTCACTCCCTCAGGCTGTCTTGAACTTCACCTGCGCAAAGCTTACTGAGTGTGCGCTTTATACCCGTCTCTTATATTAACTTGGAGGGGTACCTCCAGTTGGTGGAGTTTCCAGGTATCTGCTGCTCTTGTCCTTCTGGATGGTAGCGGTCGTGGGTTTGGAAGGTGCTGTCTAAGGAATCTTTGCAGTGCATCTTAGAACATAGAACATAGAACAGTACAGCACAGAACAGGCCCTTCGGCCCTCAATGTTGTGCCGAGCCATGATCACCCTACTCAAACCCACGTATCCACCCTATACCCGTAACCTTAACCTTACTTTTATTAGGACACTACGGGCAATTTAGCATGGCCAATCCACCTAACCCGCACATCTTTGGACTGTGGGAGGAAACCGGAGCACCCGGAGGAAACCCACGCACACAGGGGGAGGACGCGCAGACTCCACACAGACAGTGACCCAGCCGGGAATCGAACCTGGGACCCTGGAGCTGTGAAGCATTTATGCTAACCACCATGCTACCCTGCTGCCCTTGCATCTTGTAGATGATACACAAGGTTTCCACTGTTCGTCGGTGGTGGAGGGTTTGAATGTTTGCAGAAGGAAGCGGGCTGCTTTGTCCTGAATGGTATCAAGCTTTTTGAGTGATGTGGGACCTGCACTCACCCAAGCAAGTTCCATTACATTCCTGACTTGTGCTTTGTAGATGGTTGATAGGCTTCAGGGGGTCAGGAGGTGAGTTACTCGCTGTAGGATTCCTAGCCTTTAATCTGCCCCGGTAGCCACAGTATTAATGTAATAATAGTCCTTATTATTGTCACAGGTCGGCTTACATTAACATTGTAATGAAGTTACTGTGAAAATCCCCTAGTCGCCATTCTCTGGCGCCTGTTCAGATACACTGAAGAAGAATTCAGAATGTCCAAATGACTTCACAGCACATCTTTTGGAACTTGTGGGAGGAAACCGGAGCAAACCCATGGACACACTGGGAGAACGTGCAGACTCCTCACAGGCAGTGACCCACACTGGGAATTCCACATGGACTGGGATTGAACCTGGGACCTTGGCGTTGTGAAGCCGCAATGCTAACCACTGCACCACCATGCTGCCCTTACCCCGAGGATGTTGATTGTGGGGCATTCAGTGATGGTATTGCCACTGAATATCATGGGGTGATGGTTAGATCCTCTCTTTAGGAGATGGCTATTGCCTTACATTTGTGTGACGCTAATGTAACTTGCCACTTGCTGCATTTGGATATGGACTGCTTCATTATCTGAGGAGTCACAAATGGTGCTGAACATTGTGCAGTCATCCGCAAACATCCCCACTTCTGACCTTATGGTGGAAGGCAGGTCATTGATGAAGCGGCTGAAAATGGTTGGGCCTAGGACACAAGTACACTTGCGACAATGACAAAGATTATAATTATTATTAAGAGTTTAATGTGTAAAATTAAATTGCATTAGATTAGGGGTAGTGTATTGAGATGGATAGAAAGCTGCATGGAAGACATGGGGAGGTATAGTCGCTTGACTCGTAATTCAGAGACCAGTGTCATGCTTTGGGGATCTGGGTTCGAGTCCCAGCATGGCGTGAATTTAAAAACAAAATCTGGAATTAAAAGTCTGAAGGTGATCATGAAACCACTGTCTTAAAAACCCATATTGTTCACTAATGTCCTTCAGGGAAGGAAATCAGTCATTCTTACCTGGTCTGGCCTACATGTGACTCCAGATTCACAGCAATTTGCTTGACTCTTAAATGCCCTCGGGTATGGGCAGTAAATGCCGGCCTAGCCAGTAACGCCCACAGCCCATGAATGAAAAAGTAAAGAGTAGAATGTGATGATATGATCTGCATACTCGTCTGCCATTGGGCCAGAACGTCGGCTTACCATTGGCCCTGGTCGGTCATGTGCCTCTCGACCGATTGGCCGAGAGGCTGAGTTAACCACGCCTCTATTAACGAGGTATAAATGCTCAAACGCCTGACGATCGTCCCTTTCCACTATAGACGATCGCAGAGCTGTGTTCTAGTTAATTAAAGCCAGACTTTGGTAAATCACTCGCCTCGCGTACAATCGATGGTACATCAATTTAATTAACTACGACTTTGAAGATGGAGTTCCGCATCAAGCCCGAATGCCTCCGCATCAGCCCGCAAACTCCGAACTCTGCAGAACTTTTCCAACTCTGGCTGACTTGCCTCGAAGGGTTCCTAGCATCTACAACCACCCCCCCCACCGGGGCACAGAAGCTGCACGTCCTCCACTCCAGCGTGGGTATTGACGCTTACGCCATAATCAAAGAGGAAACGGATTTTGATGGCGCTATACAAAAGCTAAAAGGACAATTCATCAAACCGATCAACAGGGTATTCGCTCGACATCTGCTGGCCACCAGAAAGCAGGTCCCCGGTGAGTCTCTAGACCAATACGCCCGGGCCCTCTATGCCCTGGGGAGAGGTTGCGCCTGTGTAGCGGTGTCCGCTACAGAGCACATGGAGCTACTCATCAGAGACGCTTATGTGGCTGGGATGCTGTCTCCCATGATCCGCCAGCGGATGCTGGAAAGAGACGAACTCAGTTTAACGGAGACGCTGACTTTCTCCGCCTCCCTGGAGGTCGCAGATCTAAGCGCTCGCACCTATGACCCTGGCCAGGCCGCCTCCTGGCACGCTTCCCACCAGCCACCCGCCGCTCCTGGCCTCCCTCAGGCTTGTGCCACGGGGCGCCCCAATAAATCCGCGGGGCCCCGCTGCTACTTTTGCGGGTACGCTAAACACCCTCGCTCGCGCTGCCCAGCCCGCTCCGCCCTCTGTAAGAGCTGTGGGAAGAAGGGCCACTACTCCACGGTCTGCCAGGCCAAAACGCTGGCTGCAGCGCTTCTGGAAGCTGCACAGCACTCTTCCCCCCCCCCCCCCCCCCCCCCAGGCCTCTGCAAACGGCCTGTATGCCTCTTTCTCTCCTCCAGGGCCCCTCCGGCCGCTCCCGACTCGCGCCCCGCCAGGCGACAAGCGCACCTCCCCGGCCCCTCCAGGCCTCTGCCAGCCTGCCCCGCACGTTTCTCCCCCCGCCCCCAGGCCCCGGCGCCCGACCGGCTCGCCTCTCCGGGCCCTCCCGGTCCCTGCCTGCCCGCAGCGCGACTCTGCTCCCCCCGCCCCCGGCCCCCCGCACCCGGCCCGCGCGCCTTACCTCCTCCCGCAGCTGCTGCACCTAACCGGCGTCCTGGAGCCGGCCTGCGCATCCCCACAGCTGATGCACCTAACCGGCGTCCTGGAGCCGGCCTGCGCGTCCCCACAGCTGCTACACCCGGCTCGCCTCCTGGAGCCGGCCTGGCGTCCCCACAGCTGCTACACTCGGCTCGCCTCCTGGAGCCGGCCTGCGCGCCTCACCTCATCAGCTCACAGCGGCGGCAACGCTAGCTCCGCCACCAGCGGCCACGAGGGCTTCCTGGGCGCCGCCATCTTGGGGTGCCAACCCCACATGCGGGTCCTGGGTGCCGCCATCTTGGGGCCCCGACCCCACGTGCGGGTCCTGGGCGCCGCCATCTTGGGGCCCCGACCCCACGTGCGGATACTGGGCGCCGCCATCTTGGCGAACAGACCCCACATGTGGATCCTGGCCACCGACTTCCAGATCTGCCACGCAAGGTACCTCCAGCATCGAATCGGACAGCGACGATGGATTTTCTCCACGGCTCACGGCCGTTCACCTCACATATGGATCCTGGCCACCGACTTCCAGATCTGCCACGCAAGGTCCCTCCAGCATCGACTCGGACAGCGACGATGGATTTTCTCCACGGCTCACGGCCGTTCAACTCGACCAGCCTCATCCACGCACGCTCGCCAAAACGACTACGCTGATCCACCTCAACGGCCACGAGACGGACTGCCTGCTGGACTCCGGGAGCACGGAAAGCTTAGTTCACCCTGACACCGTAAGACGCTGCGCGCTCCCTGTCCATCCCGTAACACGCAAAATCGGTTTAGCCTCAGGTTCGCACTCCGTCCACATCACCGGGTGCTGCATCGCGGACCTCACGGTCCAAGGGAAGGTTTTTAAAAATTATAAATTCCTTGTCCTCCCTGACCTTTGCGCACCGGCACTCCTAGGACTGGACTTCCAGTGCAACCTGCAGAGCTTGACCTTTAAATTCGGCGGCCCTATACCCCCCCCCTCACTGTCTGCAGCCTCGCGTCCCTCAAAGTGGACCCTCCCTCCCTGTTTGCTAACCTCACCCCCGATTGCAAACCCGTCGCCACACGGAACAGACGGTATAGCGCCCAGGACCGATCCTTCAGCAGGTCCGAGGTCCAGAGGTTGCTGACGGAAGGGGTCATCGAGGCCAGCAACAGTCCCTGGCGAGCCCAAGTGCTGGTGGTCCGGACGGGGGAGAAAAACCGGATGGTCATCGATTACAGCCAAACCATCAATCGGTTTACGCAACTGGACGCGTATCCTCTTCCCCGTATTTCTACCATGGTAAACGGGATCGCGACATACAATGTCTTCTCAACTGTGGACCTTAAGTCCGCTTACCACCAGCTCCCCATCCGCGCGAGTGACCGACTGTACACCGCGTTCGAGGCTGATGGGCGCCTCTACCACTTCCTTAGGGTTCCATTTGGTGTCACAAATGGGGTCTCGGTCTTCCAACGGGAGATGGACCGAATGGTCGACAAGTACGGATTACAGGCTACCTTCCCGTACCTTGATAATGTCACCATCTGCGGCCACGACCAGCAGGACCATGACGCCAACCTCCAGAAATTCCTCCAAACCGCAAAACTCCTTAACCTCACGTACAATAAGGATAAATGCGTGTTCAGCACCGACCGCCTAGCCATCCTCGGCTACGTAGTGCGTAACGGAGTGATAGGCCCCGACCCCGAACGCATGCGCCCCCTGATGGAACTCCCTCTCCCCAATACCCCTAAATCCCTCAAACGCTGCCTGGGGTTTTTTGCATACTACGCCCAATGGGTTCCCAACTACGCGGACAAGGCCCGTCCCCTCATGCAAACCACGACCTTTCCGCCGTCGACGGAGGCCTGCCAGGCCTTTAGCCGCATCAAAGTGGACACCGCAAAGGCCACGATGCGCGCCATCGACGAGGCCCTCCCCTTCCAGGTCGAGAGCGACACATCAGAAGTAGCTCTGGCGGCCACCCTGAACCAAGCGGGCAGACCCGTGGCCTTCTTCTCCAGAACTCTCCAGGCTTCCGAACTCCACCACCCGTCTGTGGAAAAGGAAGCCCAGGCCATAGTCGAAGCCGTGCGACATTGGAGGCACTATTTGGCTGGAAGGAGGTTTACCCTCCTCACAGACCAACGGTCAGTAGCCTTCATGTTTGATAATGCACAAAGGGGCAAGATCAAAAATGACAAGATTTTACGGTGGCGGATCGAGTTGTCCATGTACAACTATGATATCTTGTATCGTCCTGGGAAGCTCAATGAGCCTCCTGATGCCCTGTCCCGCGGTACCTGCGCCAGCGCGCAGATAGACCGCCTCCGCTCCCTCCACTCTGCCATCCAGGGGTGACCCGCCTACACCACTTCATTAAGGCCCGCAACCTGCCCTACTCCATCGAGGAAGTCAGGTCAGTAACCCGTGACTGCCACATCTGCGCCGAGTGCAAACCGCACTACTACCACCCCGAGCGCGCACATCTGATCAAAGCATCCCGCCCCTTCGAACGTCTCAGCATTGACTTCAAGGGGCCCCTTCCCTCTAACAACCGCAACATTTACTTCCTGGCGGTTATCGACGAACACTCCCGCTTCCCCTTCGCCATTCCCTGTCCCGACATGACCACATCGACCGTCATTAAGGCCCTACTCTCCATCTTCTCACTGTTCGGCTACCCCGCGTACATTCACAGCGATCGGGGGTCCTCATTTATGAGCGACGAGCTGCGTCAATTCCTGCTCGACAGGGGCATCGCCTCAAGCAGGACGACCAGCTATAACCCCCGGGGTAACGGACAGGTCGAGCGGGAGAATGGTACCATCTGGAAGACCATACTATTGGCCCTCCGGTCTAAAAATCTCCCTATTTCCCGATGGCAAGAGGTGCTCCCCGATGCACTGCACTCTATCTGCTCACTCCTCTGTACTGCAACCTCATGAGCGTCTTCTTGTTTTCCCCAGGAAGTCGTCCTCCGGATCCCCTCTCCCGACGTGGCTGGTCACCCCCGGGCCCATCTTGCTCAGGAAGCATGTGCGGGTGCACAAGTCCGACCCGTTGGTGGAGCATGTCCAGTTACTTGGTCACAAGTCCACGCTAACCCGCAGTATGCGTATGTGGGGTACCCCGACGGTCAGCAGGACACGGTCTCCCTCCGGGACCTGGCACCCGCGGGCGTGCGGCCCCCCCACCACAGACCCCCTCTCCACTTTTTCACCCCAGCACCCCACTCAGACTCCCCATCCCTCATCCATGGCGTCTCCGCGGCCAGCTCAGGTGACGGTGACTCCTCGAAGTCTATCGCTCCCGGACTCCAGGACATCAGCAGGACCATCAGCCGATCCGACGACAACACCTCCACTACGGCGCTCGGCCAGGACGTCAAGGACCACCAAAAGACTGATCGAATCCTTCTAGAGTTCTACAGCCCCATGGACTTTCTTTTGTAAATATTGTTATGTCTGGGCCAGTGGCAAGCCCCCAAATTCGATAAGGGTACGGAGAGAAAATTATTCTCCCGACGGCTACTCATATCATCAGTTCTCCCCCCCCCCCCCCCCCCCCCCGTCGGCTTACCATTGGCCCTGGTCGGTCATGTGCCTCTCGACCGATTGGCCGAGAGGCTGAGTTAACCACGCCTCTATTAACGAGGTATAAATGCTCAAACGCCTGACGATCGTCCCTTTCCACTGTAGACGATCGCAGAGCTGTGTTCCAGTTAATTAAAGCCAGACTTTGGTAAATCACTCGCCTCGCGTGCAATCGATGGTACATCATAGAAATAACCAGGTCTTTTTCCAAATTGCAACAAGTGACTAGTGGGGTACTGCAGGGACCAGTGCTAGGACCTCAGCTATTCAGAATATATATTAATATATTACGAGGGTTTGGGTCAAGCGAGGAATCTCTTTGAAATGTATAAGCTTCTGGCAGGGTTGAAGAGACTGGATGCAGGGATGATGTTTCCTCTGGTTGGGAAAGGGGTGGGCCTAGAACAAGAGGTCATGGTCTCAGGATATGGGATAGGCCATTTCGGACTGAGATGAGGAAAAACGTCTTCACTCAGAAGGTGGTGAACCTGTGGAATTCTCTACAACATAAAGCTGTTGCAGCCAAGTCACTGAATGTATTTAAGAAAGAAACAGACTGATATTCAGGAACTAAAGGCATCAAGGAGCATGGGGAGAGTGCGGGAGTCTGGTATTGAGAATGGAGGATCAACTGTTATTACGTTGAACGGCAAGAAAGACTTGATGGGTTGAATGGCCTACAGCTCCTATTTTCTAGTTCTTTATGAAAAATAGTTAAAAAGTAGAAATTACTATTGAAGGTGTTATCCTGTGAATGTTTGTACCTAATTCTTCTTTCAGTCATTGCAATGCAAAATGCGCAAAGACGCATCAGCTACTTTGGTCTGGAGTTATCTCCTCAAACAATGGGTGGCATATTCCAGTCGTGCCCGCCACGTGACTAAATTCCCACGGGAGCATAGTAGCTAGCACTGTTGCGTCCCAGCGCCAGTGTCCCAGGTTCACTTCCCGGCTTGGGTCACTGTCCTGTGTGGAGTCTGCACGTTCTCCCCATGTCTGCGTGGGTTTCCTCCTGGTACTCCGGTTTCCTCCCACAGCCCAAAGACGTGCTGTTAGGTGGATTGGACATTCTGAATGCTCCCTCAATGTACCCGAACAGGCGCCAGAATGTGGCGACTAGGGGCTTTTCACCGTAACTTCATTGCAATGTTAATGTAAGCCTACTTGTGACAATAAAGATTATTATTATTTATTATAAAAGCTCAATGGACCTTCAAATGGTCCGTCAAGATGCATCCAGCGGGCAGCATTGTGGCGCAGTGAGTTAGCACTGCAGCCTCACGGCGCTGAGGTCCCAGGTTCGATCCCGGCTCTGGGTTACTGTCCGTGTGGAGTTTGCACCTTCTCCCCGTCTTTGCATGGGTTTTCGTCCCCACAACCCAAAGATGTGCAGGCTAGGTTAGTTGACATTCTAAATTGCCCCTTAATTGGGAAAAAAAAATTAGGTACAATAAATTTTTTAAAAAGATATCCAGCCTGCGAAGATTCCCATGGTGGTCGAGACTGGAAAATTTACCTCATCAATGTTACACACCAAAACGCAATACTGATTTTTGTGTGCACTTATTTTATTTGCCTGCATTGAGACATCAGAGGAGTGAAATTATTTTCTTTGGGCAGAGTTACAACAAGGTTGATATTTATTGCTGATCTTTTAGTTGCCATTCAGACGTTGGTGGTGATGTTGCTATGGCGTGAATATTTGCGTGAATTACTACAGCCCATGTGTTGAGATTACTCCCACACTGCTGTTAGGCAGGGTTTTCCAAGATGTGGAGACAATGAGATATGTCCAGATCGAGGTGCTGTGTGAAATGTTTGGGGCTGAATTTTCAGATCCGGCCAACAGTGGGCATCGTCACAGCCGGGAGTGGAAAGCAATCCCTTTACTAGGATACGCGGCACGGTGGCTCAGTAGTTAGCCACTGGTGCTTCACAGCGCCAGGGACCGGGGTTCGATTACGGCCTCGGGTGACCGTGTGGAGTTTGCACTTTCTTCCCCTGTCTGCATGGGTTTCTTCCGGGTGGTCCGGTTTCCTCCCACAGTCCAAAAATGTGCAGGTTACGTGGATTAGCCATGCTAAATTATCCCTTATTCATAGAGTCATAGAATCATACAGCACAGAAAAGGCCGTTTGGCCCATTGCGGTCCCCACCCATAAGTGCACATCTCAATGAAATGTTATGAGGGTCTCTGCCTCCACCACCCTTTTAGGCAGAGAATTCCAAACTCCCACCATCCTCTGGGTGAAAAGATTATTCCTCACATCCCCTCTAAACCTCCTGCCCCTTCCCTTAAATCCAAGCCCCCTGGTCATTGACCCCCAAATATTTCTTCCTGTCTACTCTATCTATTCCCCTCATAATTTTATAAATCTGAATCATGTCCACCCTCTGTCTCCTCTGCTCCAACGAAAACAATCCAAATTTATCTAATCTTGCTTCATAACTAATACTCTCCAGTCCAGGCAGCATCCTGGTAAATGTCCTCTGCACCCTTTCCAGCTATCAAATCCCTCCTGTAATGTGGTTTCCAGAACTGCACACAATACTCTAGCTGTGGCCTGATCAACACTTTATACAGTTCCTGCATAACGTCCCTGCTCTTATGCCTCAGCTAATAAAGGCATGCCATATGTCTTCTTAATCACTGTATCCACCTGTTTTGCTACCTTAAGGGACGTTGTACATTCACACCAAGATTCCTCTGATCCTCGGTGATTCCCAGAGTCCTGTTGTTTATCATCTATTCCCTTGCCTTCTTTGTCCTGCCCAAGCACCTCACCTCACACTTATCTGGATTGAATTCCGTTTGCCACTGATCAGTCCATGAGATCAGCTCATCTATATGAAAAAATTAAATGAAAATCGCTTATTGTCACGAGTAGGCTTCAATTAAGTTACTGTGAAAAGCCCCTAGTCGCCACATTCCGGCGCCTGTCCGGGGAGGCTGGTACGGGAATCGAACCGTGCTGCTGGCCTGCTTTAAAAGCCAGCGATTTAGCCGAGTAAGCTAAACCAGCCCCTATATGCTCCTGTCATAGGCTAGCCTCCTCACTATTTACCACTGCACCAATTTTCGAATCATCTGCAAATTTACTGATCAACCCTCCTACATTTATATCTAGATAAACCACAAACAGCAAGGGCTTCAACACTGATCCCTGCGGGACCCCACTGGACTGCATGGGATTGCTTGGGCTCTTATCTTCGCTATCTGTCTCCCATGTGGGCCCTTATCAAAAGCCTTACTGAAATCCAAGTAGACTACATCAAACACATTTCCCTCATCTGCACTCCTGGTCACCTCTTTGAAAACTTCAATCAAGTTGGTCAGACATGACCTCCCCTTAACAAAACCATGCTGACTATTCTTGATTATCCCTGCCTCCCCAAATGCAGATTAATTCTGACTCTCAGAATTGCTTCCAATAGTTTCTCCACCACTGAGGTTAGAATGTTGTTTCCTGGCGAATCCCTTCCTCCCTTCTTGAATAATGGTACCACATTGGCTATCCTCCAGTCCTCCAGCACCTCTACTGTGTCCAGAGAGGAATTTAAAATTATTGCAACATCCCTGCTATTTCCTCCCTTGCCTCACTCAGCAGCCTGGGATACATTTCATCTGGCCCTGGATATTTGCCTACTTTAAAGCCTGTCAGACCACTCAGAACCTCCTCTCTGTCTGTGTTAATGTCTTTAATTTTATTACAGCCCTTTTCCCTGAATCCTATACTCATGCTGTCCCTCTCACAAGTGAATACTGACACAAAGTATTCATTTAGAACCCTCCCTACATCCTCGGCTCCACACACAGATTACCACTGTGGTCCTTAATGGGCCCTACTCTTTCCCTTGTTATCTTTTTACACTTAATGTACTTGTAAAACTTAGGATTTTCCTTTATTTTACCTGCCAGTATCCTTTCATGTCCCCTTTTTGCTCTCCTTTTGAGTTCCTTCTTGCACCCTCCACACGCCTCTATGGCTTCTGCTGTTTTGAGCAGTTCGTGCCCAAAGATTTATAGATTAGATGGATTGATGGGAATAGGGCAGGGGGAGTGGGACTGGGTAGGGTGCTCTTTCGGAGGCTCAGTGCAGAATCAATGGGCCGAAGGGACTGCTTCTGTGCTGTAGGGATTCTAAGGACTCTATGGACTGTATGGCTATCCATTTTGCAGATTAAGTGTGGTCATGGGTGGAAAGAGTGGTGGGTTTTCTACTGGTCATTGACATGGGTCCTGGTGCCTGATCCTCTGCTTGAAAATTCATTAGTTATGCATCAATGACCTGCTTACTGAATTGGGCGACAGGATTGGCCCGCCAGGCGGTATCTCACGGGGTCAAAGTTCCGAACATCATATTTAAGCAGTGCCTAAACACACATTCACTCTCTGCTGGCCAGCTGTGTGGTGTCACTGAACAAAATGTCAGCCAGGAGAAGCAAATGACCCATCCCTCAACTCAGCAACAACTCCCTGGTGATTCTCCTCCAAGCCATCAGCAAATGCCGGATGTCCTCTTCCCGAGGGATGGCAACAGAACGGCAACCAACCTGACATTGCTGGCCTGGGGAGTGGGGATGGGGGTGGAGGGGGCGGGGGGGGGGGGGGGGGGGGGAGGAGACATGTCACCAGAATGTTCTAAGCCCATGGCACACAAAACAGAAATCCTTACAGAAATCCAAGAAGAGGACTAATGATGTTGGCCGTTCCACCAGGGTAAGTAGATTAAACAGCTTTCACACATTTTACTCCAACCCCACTTGACCTGGAGTTGCAATACAGATGAAATTATAGTTTGTTTAAAATACCCAAGGTCCTTGGTTGAGCCCAATAAACTAGAGTCACTCGGTTTGTAGCTTTAAACGCAGGTAACCTTATATTATGTACAGTATTCTTATTAAACGGACAGAAAATGTAACTGAATATCTACTACCCGTTCCCCAACTCCTCCCAACTCTCTACACACACACACAAACAACACAGAGGGGAAAGGGTGGTGGAAAGGGAAATAAAATCTTAATAAAAATAACAGGATAAGGATCTTTGATGCACTGGGATGACTTCAAGTCAAAGTCTTTCTGAAGTTCAGCCTTTCGTTTTGGTACTTTTTCCTTCCAGGTTTGAGATGGTTTTCTCTGGAAAGGCTGTCTTACTTCTCTACAGATTCAGCATCATTTCAGATTCACAGTAAAAGATGTGCCAGACACCCACTGCTTTCAGTACACAGGAGAGAAAGAGAAAGAAAGAGGGGGAGAAAGGAAGAGAAAGAAAGAAGGAAAGAAGAAAATAAGGAAATAAATAAATATTCAACTGCCAAGATCTAAACACTTGTGCTAAATTCTGTCAGAAAGCAGCATGCAGCAACCAATCACTGGCCATTTTCCGATTATGGGTTCACGGACCAAAATAATGAAATAAGATGAAAGGAATGGGAATAAGGGAAATAAACAGGAAGGACTCTTACACATCAGCACCATCTCACGCATCAACCTGCATACTCAACCTCTTCTGCCCTTACTGGAGGGGGCACACAGCAGCCACATATGTATGCTTCCCAACTTCACTTCCATCCATTCTCATCACAATCCACCTCCCTTCATACAGACAAAGCTAGCCCACAACAAGAGCGAGAGAGAGATCCCAGACTGGTGGAGGAAACTCTGGTATCCAGAAGCTGACTCCCTTCAAGAACGGAGAGGAGGACAGGGATTCCTCGAGTGGTGAAGGTGAGATCGGCTTTCCCAGCAAACCAGTACAGATATATCAGTCAGTCACATCACGAACTTCACAGTGAGTTAAACGTAATGTTGGATTCCGCCTACTAATTCCATCTTCTCTTTTTATTTCAGGTGTCAGCAGGAATAGACCAAGACCTGCCCCCAGCCAGCCCCTCAGCTCCAGCCACCTGTTCACCTCAGATGATGGCGTGACACAATTATGTGTTGTCGTCCCCACCCCTGCTGCCACCAGTAACAACAAGGAACACAGAAAAATACAGCACAAGAACAGACCCTTCGGCCATCCAAGCTGTGCCGACCATGCTGCCTGTCAAACCTAAAACCTTCTATACTTCCGGAGTCCATATCCCTCTACTCCCATCCTATTCATGTATTTGTCAAGATGCCCCTTAAGCGGCACTATCGTCCCTGGTTCCACCGCCTACTCCGGCAGCAAGTTCCAGGCACCCACTTTCCTCTGTGTAAAAAAACTTCCCTCGCACATCTCCTCTAAACCTTGCCCCTCGCATCTTAAACCTAGTAATTGATTCTTCCACCGTGGGGAAAAAGCTTCTGACTATCTAACGCAACAGGGGCCAGGATTCTCCCCTACCCGGTGGGGCGGGGGGTCCAGGCGTGTTGCAGTGTCGTGAACCACTCTGGCGTCGGGTCGCCCCAAAGGTGCGGACGTCTCCGCACCTTTAGGGGCCAAGCCCTCACATTGAGGGGCTATCCCGCATCGGAATGGTTCCCTCTCTGCCGGCTGGCCTTTGGCGCCACGCCAGCCGGGGCCCAAAGGACTTCGCCGGCCAACGTAAGTCCGTGCATGCGCCGGAGCGTCAGCGGCTGCTGACGTCATACCGGCGCATGCGCAGGGGAGGGGGTCTCTTCCGCCACCGCCATGGCGAAGGTGGAAAAAAAAGAGTGCCCCCATGGCACAGGCCCACCCACCGATCGGTGGGCCCCGATCGCGGGCTAGGCTACCGTGGGGGCACTCCCCGGGGTCAGATCGCCCCGCGCCCCCCACCCAGGACCCTGGCGCCTGCGCCGCCAATCCCACCGGTCAGGTAGGTGGTTTAATCGACACCGGCGGGAGAGGCCTGTCAGCGGCGGGACTTCGGCCCATCGTGGGCCGGAGAATTGCCATGGGGGGGCCCGCTGACCGGGGTGGGGGGGCCCGCCGACAGGTGCGGCGCGATTCCTGCCACCGCCGAATCTCAGGGGGCGGAGAATTCGGGATGCGGTGGGGGTGGGATTGACGCCCAGGATTCCTGTATTTCAATGTTGGGATTCCCATTATAATAAATTGAATCGAGTTATCAGGCCGGGATTCTCCGAGGTTCCGTACTGAAATGGTGCTCGGCGCGGGGGTGGAGAATGGGGCCTCAGACCCGCAATCGGTTCTGACGCCGGAACACGATTCTCCGGCAACCGGAGAACCGGCACCAGTTCCCGCCGAGTTCAGCCGGCGTGGTTCCCATACGTTTTCACCCGGCGGGAGTTCTGATTCGCGGCCATGGTGGCTGTCCTGGTGGCATGGGGGTGGGGGAATCAGACTCTGGGGGGGTGCCTCTTCGACAGCCAGGCCCGCGATCGGGGGCTACCGATCGGCGGGCGGGTGCGATCCGGCATGGGGTGGCCTCGCTGGCCTGCTGTGTGGCACCACTGTGTTGCACCGGGGCCGGGGTGTAAACGGCCGCCGCGCATGCGCAGACCCGTGGCCGGCCGCCGCGCGCATGCACCGATCCGCGGCCTGAACTGCAGGGCCCCGTATCGGCAGCACGAGCTGCACGGCGCATGCCAGGGCCCAGCTCTCCCTTTTGAAAGTCAGAGATTTCACTCCGGACTTTTTGATAAAAGTCTGGAGTGATTTTCACCCGTTTTCCGGTGGGCGTGGGGATTAAGCCCCATTTTTGAGAATCCCAGCCGAGGTCTCTACGTCTGATAAGCCCCACCCATTACCCCCGTTAGATTATTCATTCACACCAATGTGAATTATGACTGGTCACCCACAGCGTGCACTGGGAGGGCAGCCCCTCTGGAGGGGTTTAGGTGAGAGCATAGCTCAGTGGGGAGAGGGTCAAGCCTGGCCATTGCCCAGGCACTGCCTCCTGGCACTCAATCAGAGCCTGCCCTGCCAGTGTGACATTGTGGGATGGGTCCCTTGGCTTTTTCTTAGGAAAGTTGCTAACAATACAGCAGTGAAAGCCACAGTTGGGGCCGGCTGCTTCAACACCGCTTTCCTCATTCGCTGCCACACTTTGCCTCATGGAGGGAAAATTCTGCCCTTAGTCTTTCCCACCACTTGGTTGGACCGACCACCAGCTTTCAAACATAGTGGGGAAAATTCCACTGCGGTGTTGTGGTGTTGAGGTAACTTTGGTCTCACAATATCTTGCACTGTGACAAAGGCATCATTACAAAGCAAATAAATGTCATCGTCAGCCCTTGGCCATATTGGTTGCCTTCTTATGCGGAGATACATGCATGTAACAACCAGTCAGGCATCCTTTGGAGTTCTTTGATGGCCAATATGGTGGAATAGTTAGGTGTTATGCATTGTGTTTGAAGTGCCACCTTTCCAGGGGATGACAGTGTACAAGATGGTTGCAGCAATGCCTTTGTCTGCCAAAAGTCGGCATCAAGTGTTATACTGTCTTGGTGAGAATCAATAACATGCTTAACCACTGGTTATTCTTGAATTTCATTGACTGAAAATTTCTTTAGCAAAACAAATACTTCCCAGACCTGCTTTATTCGGGGACTTTTTCTTCAGTGTTTGCAGTCTGCTTCCATTTCAAATGATTATCTTCTGAATAGTTCATGTTACGCTACATATCTTTTGGTGGATTTCTGTACCAAAAACAGTGCAATTTACAACAGTTACATCCTGATTTGTTTTAATACATATCGTAAATCAACCCATTTTCAAGCTTGAATAGTGTGAAATTTCAATAGTTCAGTGTAATATGAGGGGATTCCCGGCCAACATTTATCCCATACGGCCAACACCCAAAAATACCAGACCCTCAACCAATTTATTTTGTTCATTGGAGCTTACCATGAGCACATAAGCCACCACATTTCCTACATTACAACAGTGACTAAAATTCATTCGTTCTTTATTGGTTGACATCTTGTACAACCCCAAGCTCCATCACTGGAAACTGTGGTTTCAGCCTCCTCGGCCTTCAGCTCTGGCATTCCCTCACTAAACCTCTCTTCTCTTTACCGGTGAACAAAGGTTGAGGTTACTGGACACCAGGCCTTTTACAATCCTTTTCCATTTCAGTTAAGCATTGGTTACACTTGTTGCGGTGGACTTCTTCCAACTAACCACAGGAGACTCAGGGACAGGTTACAGATCGTTTATTCAGGGGTGGAGGACCCTACCCCAGAGAAACCTCTGGAGCAGCACTCTCTAATACAGCTCTCAGCTCCAATACTGCTCTCACAGGGAGACAACTCAAATCCAGTTCTCTCCACCAAGTCACACATACACACGATTTATTCAGTCAGCAGAAGCATAGAATTAACAGTGCAGAAGGAGGCCATTCAGCCCATCGAGTCTGCACCGGCCCTTGGAAAGAGCACCCTACCTAAGCCCACACCTCCGCCCCATCCCTGTAATCCAGTAACCCCATGCAACCTTTTTGGAAACTAAGGGCAATTTATCATGGTCAATCCACCTAACCTGCACATCTTTGGATTGTGGGAGGAAACTGGAGCACCCGGAGGAAACCCACGCAGACACGGGGAGAAAGTGCAAATTCCGCAAAGACAGCGACCTAAACCGGGAATCGAACCTGGGACCCTGGAGCTGTGAAGCAACTGTGCTCACCACTGTGCTACTGTGCCACCACACCCCCCACTCCCCCCCCAGAACACAGAACATTGTCAATCCTGTCTACAGCATGGTTGATTATTAAACCTTCACCAAAAAGCAGGACTGTTATCTTCTCTTAGCTAGAGGCTATCTGTTTTAATGCGAACAACCAAGACATGGCTGGAGGTTTCTTGCTGCTGTCAGATCTGTGTGGTGTCTAAAATGCACTGGGATAGCAAAGCATGTGTCCTCTACGTTAATGCGGGGGTGTATTTGCCCTTACATACTTCAAAGAGTCAAATGGCCTCCTCCTATCCCGTGCTATGACTCTCTGAATGGCATAAACATTATAGACATTCAGCAGCCATTAATCGACTCATATTGGGTCTGTGAGACAATAGCCTGACTCGTGGGAGATATGCCACAGCACAGAAGCTATGTCACGGGATTAATCACATTAGTGTGTGTTATAGCGAGACATTGAAATTTGAAAACCATCCTCGTTGTACCCCGATTCCAGTGCTTTTGGGGCCACACTCCCTCCCCCTTCTCTTGTTCTGCCCTTGCATTGATGCGCGGGGATTATCAAAATCCTCCCATCAGCTGCTGTTAAATTAAAATTGCCAAGAGAGATGGGCACAGCCCGCATTGGTAGTCCTGTATATCCGCACTTTGGACAAGTTAATAAATTCCCTTGCTCCCATCGCCCAAATTCCAAATAGAAAAACAATTCAAGTAACAAGAGGAGATTTTATTTCCCATATGTTGATGTCAGCCTGCTCCACCTCCCCAGGTCAGGAGTTACCCTGCAAAAGAGTCTTTTGTGCTCAGAATCTAATTGTTTGAGTCCTTTTCTGTTCAGGGGATCAGTAAAAACTGTTAATTTGATCAATACTTAATTTTTTCACCTCCAGCTCTTTTCTTCTGCTGAGTGGTGATAAGCAGTCAAAGGTCCAGCAGGACAAGTAAATTGTCAGAATTTTTTCCGCTCTCTTTGGGCTACTCCACCACTTAGAGTGATGTAATTTATACCACAGTTGTGGCTCTGCAATTACCCTGTCTATTGCTGTCGACAGTATCTCACTATCTTTTAAATAGATCCAGCTTCAGTCGTCTAGCCAAGCAAACAGTACAAATGATGCCATTCCTCATACTGCAAGTCCTAAAGAGATAAGTTCCTTAAAGAGGGGGCCATTTATCAGCTGATACAAGCAGGATACTTACAAGCTCTCTCCATTGTTTAGCCTCTTTTGCAGTCTTTTCAGACTCTGCAGCTATAGCTTCACCTGACGGAGAGCAGCAGGGTAGCCGAAAGGGAGAGAAACATGTTATTTAAAATGAAGGGGTCAACTGATCAGTGTGCTGGTATTGGCATCAATATCATCCAGCAACGCCACTATCAATACCATCAGGTGAGAAAGAAAAACACACACACCCGAAAAATGTACATCTGTCCGACGGGGGACAACGACATTATTCTGCATGTGCTGCTCTACTTCCTCCCTCCCCCAGTATTTTTTTTAACATACAAGCTCTGAGACAAAGTAAAACAATTGCTGCTACCAATTGAACAATTGTTTAAAATGCAGTAACTACCAGCCTACGTTGCAAAATCTGTGAAGCAGCGGGAGAAAAAAACAATGGGAGGAAAGTGAGAATGAGCCAGTGCAGGTCCTGAAAGAAAATATAAATTATGCAGCAAGCCGCATGCAGGACCTTGTCTCGCTCTTCTTGTTCTGTGTAAAATGCCTATTGAGGTGAATGCTCACGTCACGTGAGTCTGGAAGGTGAAATGAAATTCTGTCCGAGGCAGCAGGGTCATATGTCCTTGTGTTTTCATGAGTCTCTGATAACCTGGTTTGGTTATATTTCACCAGAACATCACTTCCATACTGGTATTTCTCTCTTTGGCCCTTTATCTGCTTGAATGTATTGTGAATGGAGCAGCATTACCTCATTGAATTGTGAGATGATCCAAATGAATTGTAAGGCAACCCTTGATGTGAATAAGGGGCACATCTGTACACTTGCTGGTGTCTTGCACTCATCTCGAAAACAGGGTTAAAGTGATGGCAAAAGAATAGCAATGGATAAATGCTGAACATGTGCAGTCGTGAAGTGCTACTCCAGTGGCATTGTGAATGGGTAAATTGCGTTGTGGTGAGTGTTCCAAGGATTAGCTGACCTTTTAAGCTGAGGAGGCACTCTATTCCAGCTTGTCACTGGCTGTCAACAGGTCATTGGCAAGCTCCTGCCTGGTGGAGCTAATGGCAGAGCAGTGCAAATCGCCCAGTAATCTGTAAAACCCATGAGATATTGCTCCACTACCATAACTTGCTAGTTTTATACCCACTCAGAATGGCAAGCACAATGAATTGGCCATTATTATCCCAGCAAATCCTGCGTAATTAACATGTTTTTTTAATAATCTTTATTAGTGTCATAGGTAGGCTTACATTAACACTGCAATGAAGTTACTGTGAAAATCCCCTAGTCGCCACACTCCAGCGCCTGTTCGGGTGCAGGGAGGGAAAATTCAGAATGTCCAATTCACCGAACAGCGCGTCTTTCGGGACTTGTGGGAGGAAACCGGAGCACCCGGAGGAAACCCATGCACACATGGGGAGAACGTGCAGGCTCCGCACAGACAGTGACCCAAGCTGGGAATCGAACTTGGGACCCCGGCACTGTGAAGCAACCGTGCTAACCACTGTGCTACCATGCAGGCCATTATTTATCACCTAAAACAAGGGGGAGGTAACTGGAGAATGGAAAATACTCTAGTTGTTCAAGTTATTAATGAACCCTAATCGGTAAGAAAATTATAGTCTAAAGTTTGTAATGAACTTACATAACCAGGAACTACCATTTTGTTATATATAAAGAGGATTATAAAATATTCTCAGAAATGGGAATAGAACATAGAACAGCACAGAACAGGCCCTTGATGTTGTGCCGAGCAATGATCACCCTACTTAAACCCACGTAACCCGTATACCCATAACCCAATCCCCCCATTAACCTTACACTATGGGCAATTTAGCATGGCCAATCCACCTAACCCGCACATCTTTGGGCTGTGGGAGGAAACCGGAGCACCCGGAGGAAACCCACGCACACACGGGGAGGACGTGCAGACTCCACACAGACAGTGACCCAGCCGGGAATCGAACCTGGGACCCTGGGGCTGTGAAGCATTGATGCTAACCATCATGCTACCGTGAGGCCTATAGTCTCTGGAGTTTAAACCAATAAGGGGCGATCTAATTGAGGTATACAAGACAATAAAAGGTGTGAATAAAGTAGACATGGAGCGGATGCTTCCCCTTGTGAGGCATTTTAGATTGAGAAGTCATAGTCTTAGGATAAAAGGTAGCAAATTTAAAACGGAGTTGAGGAGAAATTACTCCTCCCGAAGGGTTGTGAATCTGTGGAATTCGCTACTCCAGAGTGTGGTGGATGCTGGGACAGTGAGTAAATTTAAGGAGGAGTTAC
The DNA here is from genome assembly GCF_902713615.1 of Scyliorhinus canicula. Taxonomy (NCBI): domain Eukaryota; kingdom Metazoa; phylum Chordata; class Chondrichthyes; order Carcharhiniformes; family Scyliorhinidae; genus Scyliorhinus; species Scyliorhinus canicula. The sequence goes on along the minus strand of NC_052148.1, from coordinate 39,221,119 downwards.
AGATTTTTAATTGGTGATGGGTTGAAGGGTTATGGAGAACGGACAGGATGGTGGAGTTAAGGCCAGGATGAGATCAGCCATAACTGAATGACGAAGCAGACTCGATGGCATAATTCTGTTCCTTTTTTTATGAATTTATGTTGCCACAGGTATTCTGGGATGGCACCTCACATCATAAGGATGTTTTTCTTTGTTTCATTTTGAATTCTGTTTGTTATTGGATGTTCACCGATCTTTTGTCCTTCTTCGTCGTTCACTCATTTTCTTTCTCTATCCTTAACCTTCATATTTTTAAGGTCATGGATCATTAAGCCCAACATTCAGGTAGCCTCAGATTCCCCATTCAACTCACAATTTTGGCAAATTGTGGCGCAAGAGTAACATGACCTAAATCAACAGAAATCAAATTTCACTGAGTCCACCGTGAGTTTCCCCACTCATTCTCGCAAGTCCTGGCGTTGAGTGGAATATATTTCCATCAGGTTATATACAATATGTCAAAAGATAGCAAATTGCTCTGTTAACCTCTGTGATTGCTAATGTACTGTGCTCAAAATAGCACGAACCACTGAAGACGGGATCAGTAACAGAATAACATGGATTACTTTATTCAAGGATGGTTCAGCCATGTGCAGACAAGTCAACACTGTACAGATCTCTTCTTCAGATGGCCAGCATACAGAAGTCACAAGGAATGTTGCATCACATCCCTTACACCGCTGTCCCACACAGAAACCCTTAAAGCTGTACCATATGCTGAGGAATGCTGATAGGTTTGGACAATTTTCAACAATTGACACTAATTTTCCATTTAGTTAAATCCTCCCACAGAAGAAGCACTCAGATGTAAATAGCAAATTTGAGAGGGGGAGAAGAGGCTTGGTGAGGGCTTGTTAACTGTTTTTTAAATGTGTTTCATGAAGTCAGTTAGATGGAATACAGTCGGTGCTTTCCATGTTTAGAATGAATTTACAAAGGGTGATAGTCTCATTCAGCTATCCACTGATGATGATCCCACAATCATCTCCATGCCAACCTTGATCCTTAAAAGAGGAAAAACCTGATTTCATAAAATCATAGAATCATGGAATGCTTACAGTGCAGAAGGAGGTCATTTGGCACATTCGGTCTGCATCGACCCTCTGAAAGAGCACTCCACCCAAGCTCACTCCCCCGCCCGATCCCAATAACCCCTTAACCAAATCTACACATCTTTTTTGGACATTAAGCAGCAATTTAGCAGTCAATCCACCTAACATGCAAATCTTTGGACTGTGGGAGGAAAACCACGCAGGCACGGGGAGAATGTGCAAACTCCACAACGGATAATGACGCAAGGCCGGAATTGAACCTGGATCCCTGGCGTTGTGAGGCAACAGTGCTAACCACTGTGCCACCGTGCAATCCTAAGTGAAAGTCACCGTAGTCACTGAGGATCATAGGCTGTTCTTCCCTTTGAGAGGGAGAGAGCGGACTGGTGATGATTTAACCTGAGGGTCACCACATCTCAGGCGAAGAGCAAGGTTGAGAAGGCGGGTCCTTCATGAATAACCTCAGCCAGTAGGGAATTAAACCCACGCTGTTGGCATCACTCTGCAGCATCATGATCCAGGTGTCCAGCCAACTGAGCCAACCAACCTCATGTCTTTTCTGATTGAGTGTAGTCTCTGCAGTAATTGTAGGACACAAGGCAGCCTATTTGTGCAGAGCTAACTCCCACAAACTGCAATGTGATAACGGTCCGATTGGTTGAGGGATAAATGTTGGCCAGAACACCAGGGCTCTTCTTTGGATAAAAGCAAATTACTGCGGATGCTGGAATCAGAAACAAAAGGGACAATGCTGGAAAACCTCAGCAAGTCTGGCAGCATCTGTAGGGAGAGTAAAGAGCTTTGACAAAGAGGCATCGGACTCAAAACGTTAGCTCTTGTGTTATGTTGTGTGGGTTGAATCGGGTTGTGCTGTGTCGCAATCATAGAATCCCTGCAGTGCAGAAGGAGGCCACTTGGCTCATCGAGTCTGCACAGACCCTTCAAAAGGGCACTCCACCTAGGCCGACACCAGCCCCACAAATCCGTAATCTAACCTACACATCTCTGGACAGGAAAGGGCAATTTAGCATTGCCAATCCATCTAACCTGCGCATCTTTGGACTGTGGGAGAAAACTGGAGCACCCGGAGGAAACCCACACAGACAGGGAGAACGTGCAAACTCCACACAATCGCCCAAGGTGGGAATTGAACCTGGGTCCCTGGCACTGTGGGGTCACAGTGCTAACCATTCAGTCACTGTGCCATCTGTATTGCAATGGGTTTTGTTGTGCTATATTGTGTTGGGTTTTGTTTTATTGGGGTGGGTTGCCTTGTCTTGCTCGTGCTGTACAGTATAATAGCAATGGTATGAGGTGAATATGTAGTCCTGACTGTAACTCCAAATGTAAATGCCGCCTCTGGAAGCTGAAACAAGTAATGAGACATGGATCTAATTGGAAAATTCTCAAGGGAACCAATCATTTAATGGACACAAACAAAAATGGCTGACCTTTAATAATTGTTTCTTAATGGGGTTATGTGCTCCTATTTAATAAGGTGACATTACTTTGAAAGTATAGCACAAAAACTGGCCATTTGATCCAATTGTCTAGTCAGTTCTTATGCTCTACATGAGCCTTTCCCAACTCTACTGACCTCTTGACATACATTTTGAAGATTTCAAAAAATTTCCCGAAAGGAAGTATATTTGTAAAGTTTCATATGAACAAATATTCATTTGGGTCTGAACTTGACAATTGCTGAAAAAAAGAGGTATGCTGTCAAAGCTTTTCATCTTGCACTCATCAGAATAGAGACAAGAAAGCCAAATTTCAAAGGGCGTAACGATTAATACTACATGAGAAAAGAGTACTGATTGGTTGGCTAGTCAGCTCTGATTGGTTGAGGTAATACCATGGAGAATGCGCAGGGGAATTGTTCCCACATTTTTGTTAAAAGGCACAATGCCTGGTCATGTTCCTTTTTCCTACAAGGGTGAGTTATATATAATTCTGTGATTGGACAGCACTTACTGAACAGTCCCGAGCATGCTCAGAATTACGCCAACAATTAATTTATGAATATCAGTCAGGTTTGCAATGTGGCTCACTATGTTTAATTGCAATGGGACTGGTTTAGTCTCAAACTGTTACCAGAGAGAAGGGTGGAGTCAATAGCCGGGGACCAGAGTTTGGAGTGGAGACTGAAAATAATGGGGTGCAGCTTAATCCCCAAAATTTGAAGTGTCATTTTGGGTGAGTTTGGCGGGTGTATCCCGGATTTTTGGGTGAGATCCACCACGGTATTCACCCACACTTAGGGGGGGATCTACCGGCCATGTCCCGCCGGAATCCGAATGTGATGTGGCCAGTAAATGCTGGGAAAGGCCTCCCCGTGATTCCCAACGGCCTTAAGGTCTCGCGAGATCTAACCAGATCTTGCGAGATATCAAGAGCCTAATCTCGCACGATTAAGCGCGTTTAAGAACCCACTTAACCGTGTTGATGATTGATTTAACTGGCTCCTGGCATCTATCAGCCTCCCTATGGGCACCCAGACGGGCACCGTTTAATACCGGTTCACACAAACGTTGACCAGGCGGAACGGCGCCTGGGGGGCTCTCCAACGCCATTTGAGGCCCCTGGTGGTCTGCGACAGGGCAGGGTGGCACCCTGGCCTTCTCCCTGGCACCCGGCACCTTGGTACTGCCAGGCTGGCACCTTGGTACTGCCACCCGAACATCGTCCAGGGCCGCAGATTGCGAATGCGGATGTGTGGAGCAGGCTCCTGCTGCCTAAGCGCCCTCCGTCTTCTCACAGAACCAACAAAGTCATGGTCACGCTCAATTTCATGGATACCTTGCCAACAAGGCAGCACGGTGGCGCAGTGGGTTAGCCCTGCTGCCTCATGACGCCGAGGTCCCAGGTTTGATCCCGGCTCTGGGTCACTGTCTGTGTGGAGTTTGCACATTCTCCCCGTGTTTGCGTGGTTTCTCCCCCACAACCCAAAGATGTGCAGGATAAGTGGATTGGCCACGCTAAATTGCCCCTTAATTGGAAAAATAAATTGGGTACTCTAAATTTATTTTTAAAAATGGATACCTTGCCAGTTACTGCTGCCAGATCCACGATTAGACATAAAAAGACCCCATATTATCAAAAGTCCGCCACGTGATAGCTATGACAATTAGCCCGATTATTTGCAGTCCTTTGCGACCAGAATGCTGGAAGTCGGTGTTGAGGAAGGCATTCTCTTATGGGAGGCCCGCTAGTGGTCCCAGAGCAAGGCCAGGACCCCATATTAATGGACACCTGGGCGTCTCAAAAATGAAAATGCTGCCCCATAATTAGGTGTGGTGGCTCGGCCCTGATGGAAAAATAGAATGGCTGTCTCAGCAGGGTGAAATGTGCCAAGTGCAGCAGAAACCCGGCCTCTGGGAATGGCTGGGCGGGCCTTGGGCGCGTCTTCACACCGATTTCACTGGACATTTCCGGGGATCCATGTTCCTACTTACAGTTGATGCACATTCCAAGTGGCTGAAGGTCCACAAGGTGTCCTGCACCACATCGAAAGCGATGGTCGAGAAGCTCCGGATCTCTTTTAGCGCACATGGCATTCCGAAGGTGCTGGTTACAGATAAAGGCACCCACTTTTCCAGCGAAGAATTGGGTAATTTCATGAAGGCCAACAGGGTGTGGCGATCCATAAAGTCCCGTACCACCTGCCCTCAAATGGGCCAGCTGAAAGGGCGGTGCAGACGTTTAACAACATAGAACATACAGTGCAGAATGGGGCCATTCGGCCCATCTGGTCTGCACCGACCCACTTAAGCCCCGTAACGCAAAAACCCCTCCTAACCATTTTGGTCACTAAGGGCAATTTATCATGGCCAATCCACCTAACCTGCACATCTTTGGAATGTGGGAGGAAACCGGAGCACCCGGAGGAAACCCACGCAGACACGGGGAGAACATGCAGAATCCACACATACAGTGACCCAGCGGGGAATCGAACCTGGGACCCTGGCGATGTGAAGCCACAGTGCTATCCACTTGTTCTACTTTGCCACCCAAAGAAGGGTTACAGAATCAGACTTCGGGGCCCTTGGACATAAGGCTGGCTAGATTTCTACTGTACTACCGCACCACACCGCATACCACGACTGGCGTAGCATCGGCAGAGCCTTCACAGACCCGCCTCAGCCTCACGTTCCCCGATATTGGCAGAAAAGTGTGGTGGAATCAGGAGCAGCAGGAACATATCCCAGTCAGGCGAGGACGGATTATGTAGTTCAGACCAGGTGGCCTGGATCATGTTCAGAAATTCGGCGACGGCACCAAGTAGGTTCCTGGGATGGTGGAACAACAAACAGGGCCAGTTTCCGACCGGGTGCGGACAGTGTGATTAAAAATTAGCACTTCAGTTTATAACTTTAACTGTAAATTTAACTGTAAATTGAACAATGAAGAAGCATGCAGACCACCTCAGGGGCAGGAGACCAGAATTGCACCACATCCTTCTGGAGGAGCCAGGTTCGAAACATATCGCCCCAACCCAAGCAAGCTTTGGAAGCGCCGCCCTCTGGGGGTCCCGACACCAAAATGTATGAGGTGATTGGCCCAAGCATCAGATATTTCTGACGCTGAGCAGTTTGGGGATCAGCCGCTGGTGGTGATACCCGGCAGGCGGTCAGTAAGAAAACGTTCTCCAACACGACACATGCTCCCAGATTCAACCCCGCAGGCGCTGGACGTGCAGCTGCTAGCAAAGAAGAGCAGGCGCCCTCCCGCTCCACCTTCCTCAGATGGATCTTCAGACTTGGGGGGGTGGGGAGGGATGTTATAACCCCACAGGAGAGACTGATGAACCTCCCATAAGCCTCGTGGAATATGAGGTCCCTCGCTGCGGGTCGGGACCCATCACCGACGTAATTGAATACGGACATAAAAGCCAGCCCAGAATGCAGCCTGATGAGAGAAGAATCATCTGGGACTGGATTATGACCGGTAAATAGTTCGCATTAATAATAAATAGTTCTGTTATACTCTCGTATCGGACTCTGTGATCACAAAACCTCCTCAGGGGCTAAAGAGCCTTGAGCCTGAAGCTGTTCTGTTGCAGTGTGTTTACATGGAGACACAAATGAGACTGATTTTTCTGTCAATTATATTTGTCCCAACATCTTCCATCCCACTCCGCAAAGCCTATTTACAAACGCTCCTCCACCTTGTTGAAAGCTTCTTGAATCTTCAATATTATATTCCACATTAACATTGAGAGAATACATTATAGTCCTTGAATAAATCTTCAGCCTGCAAAACATATTTCTAGATTTGGAAAAAAACTAATATAAACGCAATCATGTTTTATTTATTCAATCAATTGATCGCGACTACCCAGGTCAGACACCAGAAAGACTAAGTTTACATCAGTGCTCACAGATTGAGAGCTGATTCAGGAGAAAAAGTTCAAGGGTTACCTTTAACACTTGGTTACTTCCTCTCCTCAATCAGCTCTCTTATCTATGTACCTGATGTAAAGGTAGACTTGCTCGCAGTTGCCCAGGACAAGCATAATCAATCAACCCATTATGAAAAAAACAGCACAACGTTTTATTACTTTACAATCCTGAAACCGCAAAGCAACACTGAATCTATTTCTATTATTTCAGGGGCCCATTATTTTAATCGGAGCTGTTTCAAATTTAATTAAATGTTATTTACAACTGATGAGAATGCAACTGGGGTTTCCACAGTGGTTATGTATCAGATCGTTCATATTATTGTAATGGAATGGACCAGATTCCTGATATTAATATAGTGGGTATGTGTCAGATCCCTTGTATTAATATAGTGGGTATGTGACAGATCCATGGTATTAATATAGTGGGTATGTGTCAGATCCATGGTATTAATATAGTGGGTATGTGACAGATCCCTGATATTAATATAGTGGGTATGTGACAGATCCATGGTATTAATATAGTGGGTATGTGTCAGATCCATGGTATTAATATAGTGGGTATGTGTCAGATCCATGGTATTAATATAGTGGGTATGTGACAGATCCCTTGTATTAATATAGTGGGTATGTGACAGATCCATGGTATTAATATAGTGGGTATGTGACAGATCCCTGATATTAATATAGTGGGTATGTGACAGATCCATGGTATTAATATAGTGGGTATGTGTCAGATCCATGGTATTAATATAGTGGGTATGTGACAGATCCCTGATATTAATATAGTGGGTATGTGACAGATCCCTGGCATTAATATAGTGGGTATGTGTCAGATCCCTGGCATTAATATAGTGGGTATGTGACAGATCCCTGATATTAATATAGTGGGTATGTGACAGATCCATGATATTAATATAGTGGGTATGTGTCAGATCCCTTGTATTAATATAGTGGGTATGTGACCGATCCATGGTATTAATATAGTGGGTATGTGTCAGATCCATGGTATTAATATAGTGGGTATGTGTCAGATCCATGGTATTAATATAGTGGGTATGTGGCAGATCCCTGATATTAATATAGTGGGTATGTGACAGATCCATGGTATTAATATAGTGGGTATGTGTCAGATCCATGGTATTAATATAGTGGGTATGTGACAGATCCCTGATATTAATATAGTGGGTATGTGACAGATCCCTGGCATTAATATAGTGGGTATGTGTCAGATCCCTGGCATTAATATAGTGGGTATGTGACAGATCCCTGATATTAATATAGTGGGTATGTGACAGATCCATGATATTAATATAGTGGGTATGTGTCATATCCCTGGCATTAATATAGTGGGTATGTGTCAGATCCCTGGCATTAATATAGTGGGTATGTGACATATCCCTGGTATTAATATAGTGGGTATGTGTCATATCCCTGGCATTAATATAGTGGGTATGTGACATATCCCTGATATTAATATAGTGGGTATGTGTCATATCCCTGGCATTAATATAGTGGGTATGTGACATATCCCTGGTATTAATATAGTGGGTATGTGTCATATCCCTGGCATTAATATAGTGGGTATGTGACATATCCCTGATATTAATATAGTGGGTATGTGTAAGATCCCTGGCATTAATATAGTGGGTATGTGTCAGATCCCTGGTATTAATATAGTGGGTATGTGACAGATCCCTATTATTAATATAGTGGGTATGTGTCATATCCCTGGTATTAATATAGTGGGTATGTGTCAGATTCCTATTATTAATATAGTGGGTATGTGTCATATCCCTGGTATTAATATAGTGGGTATGTGTCAGATCCCTGGTATTAATATAGTGGGTATGTGTCAGATCCCTGATATTAATATAGTGGGTATGTGTCAGATCCCTATTATTAATATAGTGGGTATGTGTCATATCCCTGGTATTAATATAGTGGGTATGTGTCAGATCCCTGGTATTAATACAGTTGGTATGTGTCAGATCCCTATTATTAATATAGTGGGTATGTGTCAGATCCCTGGTATTAATATAGTGGGTATGTGTCAGATCCCTGGCACATATATAGTGGGTATGTGACAGATCCCTGGTATTAATATAGTGGGTATGTGTCAGATCCCTGGTATTAATATAGTGGGTATGTGACAGATCCCTGGTATTAATATAGTAGGTATGCGACAGATCCCTGATATTAATATAGTGGGTATGTGACAGATCCCTGGTATTAATATAGTGGGTATGTGACAGATCACTGGTATTAATATAGTAGGTATGCGACAGATCCCTGATATTAATATAGTGGGTATGTGACAGATCCATGGTATCAATATAGTGGGTATGTGTCATATCCATGGTATTAATATAGTGGGTATGTGTCAGATCCCTGGTATTAATACAGTTGGTATGTGTCAGATCCCTATTATTAATATAGTGGGTATGTGTCAGATCCCTGGTATTAATATAGTGGGTATGTGTCAGATCCCTGGCACATATATAGTGGGTATGTGACAGATCCCTGGTATTAATATAGTGGGTATGTGTCAGATCCCTGGTATTAATATAGTGGGTATGTGACAGATCCCTGGTATTAATATAGTAGGTATGCGACAGATCCCTGATATTAATATAGTGGGTATGTGACAGATCCCTGGTATTAATATAGTGGGTATGTGACAGATCACTGGTATTAATATAGTAGGTATGCGACAGATCCCTGATATTAATATAGTGGGTATGTGTCAGATCCCTGGTATCAATATAGTGGGTATGTGTCAGATCACTATTATTTATATAGTGGGTATGTGTCATTTCCCTGCTATTAATATAGTGGGTATGTGTCAGATCCCTGGTATTAATATAGTGGGTATGTGTCAGATCCCTATTATTAATATAGTGGGTATGTGTCAGATCCCTGGCATTAATATAGTGGGTATGTGTCAGATCCATAATATTAATATAGTGGGTATGTGTCATATCCCTGGCATTAATATAGTGGGTATGTGTCAGATCCCTATTATTAATATAGTGGGTATGTGTCAGATCCCTGGTATTAATATAGTGGGTATGTGTCAGATCTCTGGCATTAATATAGTGGGTATGTGACATATCCCTGGTATTAATATAGTGGGTATGTGTCAGATCCCTGATATTAATATAGTGGGTATGTGTCAGATCCCTGGCATTAATATAGTGGGTATGTGTCAGATCTCTGGCATTAATATTGTGGATATGTGTCAGATCCCTGGCATTAATATAGTGGGAATGTGTCAGACCTCTGGGATTAATATAGTGGGTATGTGTCAGATCCATGGCATTAATATTGTGGATATGTGTCATATCCCTGATATTAATATAGTGGGTATGTGACAGATCCATGATATTAATATAGTGGGTATGTGACAGATCCATGATATTAATATAGTGGGTATGTGTCAGATCCCTGGTATTAATATAGTGGGTATGTGTCAGATCTCTGGCATTAATATTGTGGATATGTGTCAGATCCCTGGCATTAATATAGTGGGAATGTGTCAGACCTCTGGGATTAATATTGTGGATATGTGTCAGATCTCTGGCATTAATATAGTGGGTATGTGACAGATCCCTGGCATTAATATAGTGGGTATGTGTCAGATCTTTGGCATTAATATAGTGTGTATGTGTCAGATCCCTGATATTAATATAGTGGGTATGTGTCAGATCCATGGCATTAATATTTTGGATATGTGTCATATCCCTGATATTAATATAGTGGGTATGTGACAGATCCATGATATTAATATAGTGGGTATGTGACAGGTCCCTGGTATTAATATAGTGGGTATGTGTCAGATCCCTGGTATTAGTATAGTGGGTATGTGACAGATCCATGATATTAATATAGTGGGTATGTGACAGATCCCTGGCATTAATATTGTGGATATGTGTCATATCCCTGATATTAATATAGTGGGTATGTGACAGATCCCTGGTATTAATATAGTGGGTATGTGACAGATCCCTGGTATTAATATAGTGGGCATGTGACAGATCCATGATATTAATATAGTGGGTATGTGTCAGATCCCTGGTATTAATATAGTGGGTATGTGTCAGATCCCTGGCATTAATATAGTGGGTATGTGTCAGATCCCTGGCATTAATATAGTGGGTATGTGACAGATCCATGATATTAATATAGTGGGTATGTGACAGATCCATGATATTAATATAGTGGGTATGTGTCAAATCCCTGGTATTAATATAGTGGGTATGTGTCAGATCCCTGGCATTAATATAGTGGGTATGTGTCAGATCCCTGGTATTAATATAGTGGGCATGTGTCAGATCCCTAGCATTAATATAGTGGGTATGTGACAGATCCATGATATTAATATAGTGGGTATGTGTCAGATCCCTGGCATTAATATAGTGGTTATGTGACAGATCCCTGGTATTAATATAGTGGGTATGTGTCAGATCCCTGGTATTAATATAGTGGGTATGTGACAGATCCATGATATTAATATAGTGGGTATGTGTCAGATCCCTGGCATTAATATAGTGGTTATGTGACAGATCCCTGGTATTAATATAGTGGGTATGTGTCAGATCCCTGGTATTAATATAGTGGGTATGTGTCAGATCCCTATTATTAATATAGTGGATCTGTGTCATATCCCTGCTATTCTTGTCGTGTCTATGCATCAGATACCTGGTACTAACGGCACGTGTGTGAGCAGGGTCCCTCACATTAATGCTGTGGGAAATATAAGATCTCCGGCATTAACATATTAGGTAGTGCCAGTGGGTATGTATCAGATGGGTATGTATTATATTTTAATGTATTGAGTGTGTACTGGATCTCTGGTGATCATGTAATGGATAAGTCAGGAGTGTGATGGAATACTCTCCACTTGCCTGCATGAGTACCGCTCCAACCACACTAAAGACTCTCAACACCATCCAGGACAAAGCAACCCGCTTGATTGCACCCTTTTCCACAAACATTCAATCTCCCTCCACTACCGATGAACTGAGCCAGCCATGTGTACTATCTGCAAGATGCACTGCAGTAACTCACCAGCTTAGACAGCACCTTCCAAACCCAAGATCACTACCATCCAGAAGGACAAGAGCAGCAGATACCTGGAACCCCACCACCTGGAGGTTCTCCTCCAAGTCACTCACTGCACTGACTTGGAAACGTACCGCCGTCCCTTCACTGTCACGGGAACAAAATCCTGGAACTCCCTCCTTAACAGCACAGTGGATGCACCTACACCTGAAGGACTGCAGCGTTTTAAGAAGGTAACTCACCACCACCTTCTGAAGGGCAATTAGGGATGTTCAATAAATGCTGGCTGAACCAGCGACACCCACGTCCTGTAAATGTATCAAATAAAATAGCCCCGATGCAAACTCCGTCATGAGGATGGGGGTGAGCTGACTGTCAGCAGATCGTCACAAATCAGACTTAGTCAGAACCTGATTAAGCACTACCACTTCCCTCACAGCGAGTGGTCATCACCCTCCTGCCTTGAATAGTGACTCATTGACAGTGCCAACACAGGCCGAGCACCCTGGTGTCATGTACCATAGCACCTTGGAGGGGGGGGGGGGGGGGGGCAGGGGACAGGGGATATTGGAAGGGGGAAGAGGGAGTGCAGAGAAGGGGCGGTGCGCTGGGGGGGGGGGGAGGAGGGGGAGTGTAGAACTGATGATAAAACAGCGAATCTAGAGTATGAGGGCCTCCCAGGTCCATCTGGACGTGCCACCGGTCCCCCATCCTCCGGGTGCTCCTCAGACTTATCCTCCAGCCCCTCCTGGTCCTCCTTATCAGACAGTTCCTCTTCTTCCTCATTGTCCAGTATGTCGCCCAGCTGCTGTGCCAGATTGTGGAGGACACAGCAGATCACCACAAAGTGAGTGACCCTCTGCAGGGGGGTGGGGAGAGGGGGGGGGGTGTACTTCAGGGCACCACCAGAGCAGTCCGGGCATCAGAACTGCATTTCTAGCAGCCCATTGCACCACTGAATGACAGCAGGGGTGACAGCATGGGCCTCATTGTAATGGCTGTCCACCTCAGTCTCAGGCCTCCAAACTGCTGTCATCAGCCATGACCTCAGTGGTGGGCATCCGTTGTCCCCCATGAGCTATCCTGTCATCCTGGGGTGGTCCTTGAATAAATCAGGGATCTCCAGTTAGGTCTTCCATCCCGGGACCCTCAAATCCCCCAAGCCCCTCCACCCTTACACTAACTGTCCCGCCTTCTCTCAGAGTGCCATCCAGTGAGCCAGTTGTGTTGACAAACTTCGCTCTGCACACTCACTCCCATCCAGATCAGGTGTCCCTAGACCACTGCCAGGAACTTGAGGGAGGTCGTGCTTCGCTGTCCTCTGCTCATCCATTACACTTTGGCTGCAAGAGGATCCTCAGTGGTGAAGCCCTGCTCTTTACTGTTTGATTGCTGGCAGCTGCCTCTATGATGCTGACAGCCCTGGAGTTCAGGAACATTGTTCAGGCAGCAATGGTTGCAGGGCATCCAGTCTACAAATCATCCTCTCAGACATGGCACCTGCTCCTTACTGGAGGCACTTGAGAGTTCAGAGAGTGTGATCTGTTCTCACAACTAACAAGGCTAATCTCTTCTTTGAAATAGCCTTCAGCTGTGAAGCTAGAGGCTGCTCACAGTCAAAGGGGGTGGGACAAGCTGCAGCAGGGCTCGGTCCTGTGAGAGTTTGGTAGGACAGACAGGCTGCAGCTATGGTTTGCCCTGTTTTGGTGTCCACAATATTTAAAGACGGCTTGAAAACTTCTCAGACGCAACCCCCCTGGCCCAGGTGTAATCCCCGACTTCGCCCCTTCCAGCCCCTCGTTCAGCCCCGTTGAAGGAACCCAACACCCTCCCACAGCACTGGGTCAACACGTCTTTTAGGAGGAAACCGGAGTACCCGGAGGAAATTCACGCAGACACAGGGAGAATATGCAGGCACCGCAAAGACAGTGGCCCAAGCCAGGAATCGAACCAACAGTGCTAACCACTGTGCTACCGTGCCAACTATCCAAATATGCTTGGATTTGGACCATACCTCTTACATATTACTGCATTGAATCTGGGTTGTACTCCTGATACTCCAGTAGTGTGTATGGATCAGGTGGCTTAAAGATTTATTTATATTTTTTTCCAGACAACTGCTTCCATGCTTTGTGTCATATAATTGAGTCCTGTATCTCACAAGGTGTGCGAACTTAATCAGATCTGTAGTACGTTTGTAGTCCATACAGAGATGAAGCAGGGAATCCACTTCAGTTTATTTTAGTTGCTGGTTTTATTGCATGCCCTCACATTACTACATTTTGTGTTCAAAAGATGGCAAAATAATGTTACACTTGATTTTGACTTGTGCTTTTAACACCCTGCCAAACAAACGTTCTAAGTGATGATAGGAAAACAGAGAATATGAAAAGCACAACATGAACTTTTACAGTGGTAGTTCAGTTCAGGTAGCTTCATGTGGTAGAGAATAATAAGTAGACAACCACAACTGTATAATTCCCGTCATTCCTCCTGCCACAGTGGCTGCCTGACTAGCTCAGTTGGCAAATCTGAATCACAAGGTTCTGGGCTCAGGTCCTGCTCCAATGCACAAATCAAAAAAATAAAAGCCCTGCATTTTCTCTTCCATTTCAGATTTCCAGCATCTGTAGTATTTTGCTTTTACAGATAATAGAGTCATAAAGCGGGATTCTCCGACCCCCTGCCGGGTCAGAGAATCGCCGGGGGGGGGGGGGGGGGGGGGGCGGCATGAATCCCGCCGTCCGCCGAATTCTCCAGCACTGGAGATTCAGTGGGGGTGGGAAGCGCGCCGCCCGGTCGGCGGCCGTTCGCAGCGGCTCCCCCCCACAACGATTCCCCGGCCCGCGATGGGCCAAAGTCCCGCTGGTTCTTTGCCAGTCCCACCGCCGTGGATCAGACTTGGGTCACTGTCTGTGCGGAGTCTGCACGTTCTCCCCGTGTCTGCGTGGGTTTTCTCTGGGGGCTCCAGTTTCCTCCCCCAAGTCCCAAAAGACATGTTGTTAGGTAATTTAGACATTCGGAATTCTCCGTCTGTGTACCCGAACAGGCACTGGAATGTGGCGACGAGGGTTTTTTCACAGTAACTTCATTGCAGTGTTAATGTAAGCCTACTTGTGACAGTTAAGATTGTTATTATTATTATCGCCTGTGGACATCTAAATACATTCTAAATATAATGAGGGTCTCTCCCTCCACCACCCTTTCAGGCAGTGAGTTCCAAATTCCCACCGCCCACTGGGCGAAAAGATTTTTCCTCACACCCCCTCTAAACCTCCTGCCCTTTAAATCTATCGTCATTAATCCCTCCGGCAAGGGAAACAGTTTCTTCCTGTCTACTCTATCTATGCCCCCCATAATTTTATACATCTCATTCATGGCCCCTTCAGTCCTCCTCTGCTCCAGGAAAACAACCACGTCTATCCAATCTCTCTTCATAACTAAAACTCTCCAGCCCAGGCAACATCCTGGCAAATCTACTTTGCACTCTTTCCGGTGCTGTCACATCCCACCAATCATGTGGATTCCAGAATTACACACAATACTCTAGCTGTACTCTAACCTATGTTTTGTACAGTTTCAGAATAACCTCCCTGCTCAACTTTATGCCTCTGCTAATAAAGGCAAGTATACCATGTGCCTCCTTAACCACCGTATCTCCTGCCCTGCTACCTTAAGTTACCAGTGAACATGCACAGCAAGATACCTCTGATCCTCGGGGCTTCCCTGGCTCCTGCCGTTTATTTCCTTACCTTGTTTGTTCTGCCCAAGTGCATCACCTCACACTTATCTGGATTAGAACATAAGACCATAAGCTATAAGAGCAGAATTAGGCCACTCAGTCCATAGAGTCTGCTCCACCATTCGATCATGGCTGACATGTTTCTCATCCCCATTCTCCTGCTGTCTCCCAGTAACCCCTGATCCCCTTAATAATCAATGACCTATCTATCTCTGTCTTAAAGACACTTAGTGGCTTGATCACCACAGCCTTCTGCGGCAAAGAGTTCCGCAGATTCACCACCATTTGGCTGAAGAAATTCCTCCTCATCTCTGTTTTAAAGGATCGTCCCTGCAGTCTGAGGCTGTGCACGTGGAATCTAGTTTTTCCTACTAGTGGAAACATCTTCTCCACATCCACTCTATCTAGGCCTCTCGGTATTCTGTAAGTTTCAAAGAAATTTCCCCTCAACCTTCTGAACTCCATTGAGTACAGACCCAGAGTCCTCAAATGTTCCTCATGAGACAAGCCCTTCCTTCCGGGGATCATTCCTGTGAACCTCCTTCCAAGGCCAGCATATCCTTCCCTAGATCTGGGGCCCAAAACTGCTCACAATATTCCAAATGGGATCTGACCAGAGCCTTATACAGCCTCAGAAGCATATCCCTGCTCTTGTATTCTAGTCCACTCAAAATGAATGCTAGCACTGCATTTGCCTTCTTTTTTAATTATAAATTTAGCATATCCAATTCATTTTTTCTAATTAAGGGGCAATTTAACGTGGCCAATCCACCTGCCCTGCACATCTTTGGATTGTGGGGGTGAGACGCACACAGACAGGGAGAGAATGCACAAACTCCACACGGACAGCGACCAGGGGCCTGGATCTAGCCCGAGTCCTTGGCTACATTTACCTTCCTAACCTGCATGTTAACCTTAAGAGAATCCTGAACTTGGACTCCTATGTCTCTTTGTACTTCAGATTTCCAAAGCCTTTCCCCATTCAGAAAATAGTATATGCCTCTATTCTTTCTGCCAACATGCGTAACCTCACACATTTCCACATTGTATTCCATCTGCCACTTCTTTGCCCACTCTCCTTGCCTGTGGAAGTTTCCTCAACACTACCTGTCACTCCACATATCTTTGTATCATCTGCAAACTTCGCAACAATGCCTTCAGTTCCTTCTTCCAGATAGTTAATATATATTGTGAATAGGTGTGGTCCCAATACAGACCCCTGAGGTATACCACTAGTGACCAGCTGCCACCCTCGAAAAAAACCCTTTATCACCATTCTCTTTTAAAATATCTGTAATTAAAAGTCTAATGATGACCATGAAATCATTGTCGATTATCGGAAAACCCCATCTGGTTCACTAATGTTTTTTAGGGAAGGAAATCTGCCATTCTTACCTGGTCTGGTCTACATGTGATTTCAGACCCACAGCAATGTGGTTGACTCTTAACTGCCCCCTCAAGGGTAATTAGGGATGGGCAAAAAATGCTGACACAGCCTGCAACACCCATGAACAAATAAAAAAAAACCTCTGACTACCAAAGTCAGGCTAACCTGCCTATAATTTCCCATCTTCTGTCTCCCTCCCTTCTTAACTATTTTCCAGTCCCCTGAGACCCTTCCTGACTCCAGTGATTCCTGAAGGATCACCACCAATGCCTTCACAAGCTCCTCAGCTATCTCCTTCAGAAACCGGGAGTGTAGTCTATCCGGTCTGGGTGATTTATCCATCTTCAGACCTTTCAGCTTCCCCAGCATCTTCTCCTTAGTGATGGCCACCACACTTACCTCTGCTTCCTGACTCTCTTGAGGTGCTGCCACTGATCAGCCCATCACACACAATCCCATTTATATTCTCCTGTGATCTCAGGCTATCCTCCTCACTATTTACCACCCCACAAACTTAGTGATCAATCCTCTTACATTCTTATATAAACCACAAACTGCAAGGGCCCCAACACTGATAATAAAATAATAAAATAAATAATCTTTATTGTCACAAGTAGGCTTACATTAACACTGCAATGAAGTTGCTGTGTAAAGCCCCTCGTCGTCACATTCCGGCGCCTGTTCGGGTTCACAGAGGGAGAATTCAGAATTCTCAGCTGGTACGGGAATTGAACCTGCGCTGTTCTGCATCACAAACCATCACAATCTAGCCCACTGAGCTAAACCAATACCCCTGCTGGATCCCTGCTGGACCCCACTGGATACAGACTTCCAGACAGCAAACACCCCTCGACCATCACCCTTTGCTTCCTATTTTGAGTCCCGGCCCTGGGTCACTGTCCGGGTGGAGTTTGCACATTCTCCCCATGTCTGCCTGGGTTTCACCCCCACAGCCCAAAGATGTGCAGGCTAGGTGGATTGGCCACACTAAATTGCCCCTTCATTGGACAAAAAATAATTGGGTGCTCTAAATTTATTTTAAAATGCCACCCTGGGCACCTTTTCACTGCCAGCCTGGCACCGCTCCTGCCAGCTTGGCAGGGCCACCTGGACACCCAACAGTACCAGGGTGGCACCTGGTTGGCAATGTCATGGGGGCTGCTGGGGTGTTTAATTCCAGATTTTTATTGAATTTGAATTTTACCATCTGCCATAGTGGGATTTGAATCACTCGTCCTTTGGATCGCTAGTCCAGTGACAATACCACTACCCCAGTGTGGGGTTTAGCCTCTTTATCAGACCAGGCAAATATGAATCAATCTGTATCTGTAACGTTTGTTTCGATCAAGTGGGAGTTCATTTCTGTCACAATTCCAACTCAGCAATGCAAGGGAACATGTCAGACTCCATCAAAGCTAGACACCCGACTGCTTTGCACAAATTCA
Source organism: Scyliorhinus canicula (assembly GCF_902713615.1). Taxonomy (NCBI): domain Eukaryota; kingdom Metazoa; phylum Chordata; class Chondrichthyes; order Carcharhiniformes; family Scyliorhinidae; genus Scyliorhinus; species Scyliorhinus canicula. The sequence continues at coordinate 39,202,989 of NC_052148.1, read as the reverse complement.
CATTGTTGGGGTATTTATTTATTAGCCAGCAATTTATTGAAGGTAAAAAGTACACCTGGGAGAACCAACTTGAGCTATGCTAAAACTTGGAAGATTTCCTTTTCTTTGCAAGATTTCTAATTTATCACTTTAGCAAAAGACTTTTTAGCAATGCTCGGGCCATTTTGGGTTTGTTTCAGCTCTGCCTAAAAGTGACCACAGTCGATACTGTACGTGTTAAGCATGATGCCATTGTACGGTAGGAAATAAAGTAAAAGTATGTAAGTAAAGTTGCCATCGTCTCCGATGACCAGAGGCTGCTTTCTTGAGGGAGAGAGCTGACTGGTGGTGATTTAACCTGAGGGTCACAACACCTCAGATGAGGGGCAAGGTTGAGAAGACAGCGCTTTCTCGAATAACCAGCCACACCAGTAGGAAATGCTACACGCCAGGCAGCATATTAATATTAATGGCTTTTAATGTTGACTGATACAGTTCTTCTGAGAGACCCTTAATTTAATGCCTAAAATAGCTGCCCGATGACAGGCTTGTACCCATCAGTGCTTTGAAGCAGTGATTGGACAGGGTGGAATTCGCTCTAAGCGGGAAGGCCATGGATTCATTCGAAGTTACACTTCATGCAGTGCCTGACCGTATTACCTGGACTGACTTGGTGCAATACTGAACAAATGCTACATTTCAAAGGGATGCAATCTTTTAGATATAGCGTTGAATCCCTATCTGCACATTCAGCTGGTGAAAAACAATCAGTTAAAACTATTTGAAGTACAGGCATATTCTCTTGATGTCCCTGCAATACAATCGGTTTTTCGTACCTATCGCAACCACAGTGTGCAGGAGCTCAATTTTGGACCAAATCCTACTGGACAATAATGGAGTTGGAAATTCCAGTGTTCCGGTTTATGGATGTGGGGCTGCGATGCGCAGTGCGCCTGCACTGGTTCATAAGCGGGCGGACAGCACAAAATCTTGGTGCAGCAATTCATTCCCATCATCATTATGATCCCAGCAGCCCCCATGACATTGCCAACCTGGTACTGTTGGGGCATCCAGGTGGCCCTGCCAAGCTGGCAGGGGCACTGCCAGGCTGGCAGTGCAAAGGTGCCCAGGGTGGCATTTTGCCCAAACAGGGGATTGGGCCTGGGGTGCTCTGCCCATATGAGGTGGGGTGCAGTGGCTCGAGGACCCCCCCCCCCCCAACAGATTTGGGGCATTGGAGGAGTCCGTGGGTCAAATCGGGGGAAGAGGGGGGGGTCATTTTTAAATGGCACCCCGATCTCTCCCTGCACTGGTGAGCAGAGCTCCTCAGTGCAGGAAATGCGACTGAGTGTGGCCTCGGAATGGTGTTCCCCACTGAGGCCCGATAAAAGGCCAGAGGGCCATTAGGTAGAGGGGTCATCCCCGTCACTTACGACCCCTGTAATCCCTCCCAGAATGTACTGGGCTTTTTTTTATTCGTTAGATCACACCCAAAATTTCAGATGAATTAATTGAATTTAAATTCCACCAGCTGCTGTGGTGGGATTTTTCCCCAGAGAATTAGCTTGGGCCTTTGAATTACTAGGCCAGTGATATTACCACTGTACCACCATCTCCCCTTGATGTTCATTCCAATGCCTGTTGCAAAGATCTGTGAAATTGTATTTAGCATTTAAAGACTAGTTGTAACTTTGAGGAGATAAGTTGTATTATTCAAAATGCGTTTATCCAACGTGTTTGTTCTCTCAAGGTTGACAGCACTGAATTATTATTGGTTTGATGATTGATGTGCAGAAGATCTTCTCATGCACCTACTTTGAATTGCCATTGTTTTACAGTGTCAAGACTGAGTCCAGCAAAAGCAGCTACCAATGTGGTTTCAAACTTTTGATTGCCAAAACCAATTTGAATTTTAGTCATGATAAAGTTTCCTGGATGCTATGGCTTTATAAACTGGTCAAAATGCTGTACTGCATGCTTTTAAATTGGCTACCAATGTCATATAACATTAATTACAAATATAAATGAATGCTTCCTACCTCACTTTTCCTTTGCATTCTTTATTTTGTTTCTATACTATATATAGAAGCTCAGTTCACCAATATACATACTATTTCAATTCTTACGCATAATTTCAGGGTCTAATTAACACGTCTTTAATATTATAGACTCAGAGAATCACGACAGTGCAGAAGGCGGCCTTTCAGCACATTGAGACTGCACCGACCATTTGAAAGACTACCCCACCCTATCCCTGTAACCCCACCTAACCTTTGGACAATTAGGGGCAATTTGGCATGGCCAATCCACCTTACCTACACATCTTTGGATAATTGACATACCACATTAATGGTTCTTGAATACGTTTCATAAGATATAAGATAAGGGCAGCACGGTGGCACAGTGGTTAGCATTGCTGCCTACGGCGCTGAGGACCCGGGTTCGAATCCCGGCCCTGGGTCACTGTTCGTGTGGAGTTTGCACATTCTCCCCGTGTCTGCGTGGGTTTCACCCCCACAACCCAAAGATGTGCAGGATAGGTAGATTGAACACTCTAAATTGCCCCTTAATTGGAAAAAATAATTGGGTACTCTAAAAATAAAAATAAAAATTAAGATATAAGATAAAGGAGCAGAATTAGGCCATTCGGCCCATCGAGTCTGCTCCATCATGGAAATAGATGAAAAACATTTGTGTTCCACATATTAGAAGCATCTGGTAATGATGTTGTATAAACTGTAAATGGTTCTAAAACACTAGCACCATCCTTTTGGCTTGGATACATAGGGACCCGTTTATTTGTGCAAACGACAAATCAATTAGACCATGGCTTATCTGTATCTAAATCCCATTCAGGTGTTCTTCGCTCCAAGTTTAAAACACCAGCTACTGAATCTACAGGAGACACCGTGGGCGGGATTCTCCGACCCCACGCAGGGTCGGAGAATTGGCGGGAAACGGCGTGATTTCCGCTCCCGCAGGTCTCCTAATTCTCCCGCCGGTAAAAAACCGGCGTTGTGCAAATCCCGCCGGCAGCCTGTGAAAACAGCTGGCGCCGGCGGGATTTCATTTTTTTAAAACTCACCTTTAAATCTCCGGCCCGGATGGGCCGAAGTCCCGCCGCTGGGAGGCCTTCTCCCGCCGCCGAGGTGTACACCACCTCAGAAACGGCGGACTCAGCGGCGCGAGCGGGCCCCCGGGGTCCTGGGGGGGGCGGGGGGCGATCGGACCCAGGGGGGTGCCCCCACGGAAGCTTGGCCCGCGATCAGGGCCCCCCGCTCACTCCGCGGGGCAGTGCCGTGGGGGCACTCTTTCTCCTTCCGCTCCGCCACGGCCTCCGCCATGGCGGACGCGGAGGAGAACCCCGCATCGCGCATGCGCCGGCAGTGAGGTCAGCGGCCAGCTGCCGCTGACGTCACTGCCGGCGCATGCGCCGACCGCCGAAAGCCTTTCGGCCAGCCCCGCTACCGACTGCGCCGGGTGTTTGCGCCAGTCTACCGGTGCAAACTGCTCCGGTGCGGGGCTGGCCCCCAAAGGTGGGGAGAATTCCCCACCTTTGGAGGAGGCGCGACCCCTGAGTGGTTGGCGCCACTCCCCTACGCCGGCACCCTCCGTCACGCCGGGTAGGGGAGAATCCCGCCCCAGGTTCCTCACCCTTGTGCTTGGGGGTCTATCATACAGAAGAAATCCAGCAGATGTGCTATTATAGCACAGAAATCACTGAGGTAGAACATAGAACATAGAACAGTACAGCACAGAACAGGCCCTTCGGCCCTCAATGTTGTGCCGAGCCATGATCACCCTACTCAAACCCACGTATCCACCCTATACCCGTAACCCAACAACCCCCCCCTTAACCTTACTTTTATTAGGACACTACGGGCAATTTAGCATGGCCAATCCACCTAACCCGCACATCTTTGGACTGTGGGAGGAAACCGGAGCACCCGGAGGAAACCCACGCACACAGGGGGAGGACGTGCAGACTCCACACAGACAGTGACCCAGCTGGGAATCGAACCTGGGACCCTGGAGCTGTGAAGCATTTATGCTAACCACCATGCTACCCTGCTGTGATTGAGTCCCCACGTGACCTCTTGAAACGATGGACTCCTGAAATGGCGCAGTCGTGAACTATTCACTGCTCTAATTGTATACCAACAGTGTATAATCTTTTTTTTCTGTACTGAATTCAAAGAGCCAGTTAAACAGAGAGACACCAGGAAATACTGCTTTCAGGAATGTATTGACACGCAACAAATATACACCTTTAATAAAAAAATAAATAAAAACGGCAAATTATAATTATACCTCCGATGGCTGAACACTTCCCAAGGAACAAATAAAAGAGCACGTCGCAGCACAGCTACATAATTAAAGGGATTAAACAAGAAAATGAGTTTGTAAGGTTTTTTTTTCAATTACCGAGTGAGCAAGGCTTAATATTTGGAGGAAAAAAATTAATTTATTTATAACACCAGCATTAGGCAAATAAAATTTAGTTCAGGCAATGTGCGTAACTAATGAAAGTGTAAATCATTAGTGTATTTCAATGCAGACAGCTTGCCCTGCTGAGGGGGATGAAGACACGCAGTTTTCCACTTCACCAGTTGGCTAGTTTCCATCATCTCAGCCTGAGTTACAGCATGATTTGCATGGTGTGTTTGTCTTTGGTAATCAAGCTACGTACTCTGACAAGGCTGCGACATTGGACATGGATGTTCGTCTAATTAAGGTGCTAATTGAATTAAATGGCTGCAGTAATGAGCGGACGAGCAGCATAAAAAAGTAGTCAGATAGCCCAATTAACAAAAGAGCCAAGCATAGTTGTAACAGTTAAAATACATGCAGCGCTGCACTCCAATATTGTTAATTGTTCAAGGGATTTATGATAATTGGCTCAACAACAGGCCGGCACAGCTATAGGCCGAGCCTCCAGCCGTGCTGAATCGCTGAAAAGAAAAATGATATTGTAGTTAAATTTATGAGCGTTGTGTTGATGGCTCCATTTGTTTTTTTTTTCAAAATTAAGATAATTTTGAAAGAAAGAATGATGCAAGGCAAAGCAACTAACTTACAACTTGAATATCCAAATGCAATCTTAGACACACAGACTGAGATCATGGAATTTCAATTAGTGGATTGTAATGGAGTCTTATTAAATGTAAACTAGTTATAAATATTTATATATCATTTGGCACGGTCATTAAATAAATTAGGGTCCACTTCAAAATATTTATAGAAAATCTATATTAAGTATTTATATATTAATTATGCAATACATACTAATTAAAAACAGATTTTACCTAATTAAGATTCTAGATTTTGACTCTGTGGAAATCGATACTAACTTGTGACTGCTAGGTCTAATTGTCTATTAGTAATTGTCATTACAGCTTGTTTACTCTGCCATATTGTCCTGGTGGGCATCCTTAACCGATTAACACTGGCTTGTTAATTACTGTGTAAAAGCTAGATTTTCTGAAATAGGGAGTTAGAAAACTTTCCACATTATATGTACTTAAATAATGCAACATTAGATAAGGTAAAGTCGCCATTGTCCCAGGGGCTCGTTTAGCATAGTGGGCTAAACAGCTGACTTGTAATGCAGAACTAAGGCCAGCAGCGCGGGTTCAATTCCGGTACCGGTCTCCACGAACAGGCGCCGGAATGTGGTGACTAGTGGCTTTTCACAGTAACTTAATTGAAGCCTACTTGTGACAATAAGCTATTAATAGATGTCCAGAGGCTGCTTTCCCCTTTGAGGGGGGAGAGCTGACGGGTGGTGATTTAACCTGAGGATCACCACACCTCAGGCGAGGGGCAAGGTTGAGAAGGCTATAATATGAATCATGAATAACCTCTGTGCAGCACTGTATGGATATAGTAACACAGTAAAGAGGTCCACATTTAAAGACTCAATCATCATTAAGTTAAACTAGACCATCTATTGAGAATTTGTTTATTTTTACATTTACGGGGCAAATTTAGCATGGCCGATCCACCCATGCTGCACATCTTTGGGTCGTGGGGGTGAGACTCAGGCAGGCACGGGGAGAATGTGCAACCTCCACATAGAGAGTGACCTGGGGCTGGGATCGAACCCAGGTCCTCAGCGCCGTGATGTAGCAGTGCTAACCACTGTGCCACCATGCTGCCCCAATACTGAAGATTTCTTGAATCCATACTGAACCCAAAAGCCATATCAGAAAACTGCGACATATTTAATTCTGGCTTGGATCAGCATGCAGCAAGGGTACATGCTATTATAAAATGGAATAACTTGGGTGGAATTCTTCAGTCTTGTCCATGGCGAACGAGAAGAGAAAATTTGGCAGTCCAGCTCCATTCAATGTCAGCAGCACCAGAACTCCCAGCTGCAAACAAGGACGGCACATTTTGGCAATAGGGTGAGAAGGCTGTCGAGATGTACTTATCTGATCAGGTACAAATATCAAAGTTACCAGAATATTCTGTCCTGGAGTAGAAGTTCGGCGCTGGTCGTGGAAGTGGGAGTGATAATGGGAAGCTGTTCGGCTGACCACATGCGATTTTGCACTGTTCGGTTTATCAAAAAAGCATCAGTGAAAAGCTCACCAATCCTCACAGCAGGAACAGGCAAGACACTTGTCATTATCACATAGGGTCAAAGGTCGGGCACTATATTTAAAGGGTGCTTCAGCAGCCTGCTTTATCCCCTTTTACCTTTGCCCAGTCACTACTTCACCCTTGCCCGCTAACCCTTCCTCCCTCCCTTGGTCACCCTCCACACAACTAGCATTGGCACCACCCACTCTCAAGCATATGCTGGTATTCACAGACACTCTCCAAAGAGAACAATCCTGCAGCAACTTACTGTTAATCATGGAAGAAGTCAAACTCGTCAAGTGCACACTACTTATAGGCCGTCAGAAAAGCGACCTTTTGCGAGGGCCACAAAGAATCCAGCACGAGTTTGTAGAATCAAAAGAAATAGCTTTATTTACAATTACCAAAATACAACACCAGCACCAGCAGCAGCAGTACTCCCTTACTGCTCTCTCCTCTCTAGCTGGTTCCAAACTGGGCAGCTCTATTTATGCAGGTGACTCTGCAAATGATTTCTCTGCCCCCTCATCTCGTACCAGCCTCCCCGGACAGGCGCCGGAATGTGGCGACTAGGGGCTTTTCACAGTAACTTAATTGAAGCCTACTCGTGACAATAAGCGATTTTCATTTCATATTTCATTTCATTGGGGAAGCTCATACTCCCCAAGGATTGTGGGATTCCCATTAGTCCCCAGCCAGTAGTAAGCAGGCAGCTTATAACATGACCATTCTAATTTCTTGCTGGTGAAGAACATAATTTGGAGTGGGAACATATTTCCCGTGAGGTTGACCTTTGATGAGCAAGCATGATTTACTTAATGCTTGCCAAGAAGCTTCCCAATATTGTTTTGTTTTTTTTAATTTTTTGAGTACCCAATTCATTTTTCCCAATTAAGGGGCAATTTAGCGTGGCCAATCCACCTAGCCTGCACATCTTTGGGTTGTGGGGGCGAAACCCACGCAGACACGGGGAGAATGTGCAAACTCCACACGGACAGTGACCCAGAGCCGGGATCGAACCTGGGACCTCAGTGCCGTGAGGCTGCAGGGCTAACCCACTGCGCCACCGTGCTGCCCCTTCCCGATATTGTTAATTGGGAAGCTTGACCTGCCTTTAACCCACCTTTAAAATCCCAAGAAATTAATCCCTCAAGTTCATCCAAAAGCCAGACTGATTTTTGGCTTCTTGCTAAATTAGATCCCCCCCTCATGCTAAATTAATCCCCCCCCCCCCCCCCCCCCCCCCACCCTCCCACCCCCCAGCCCCAACATCCCACTGCGTACAGGAACACAGAAGTAGATATGATGTCATCTGTATATAAAAGTGGCAAATCATTCCAACATGGTTTCTGGAAACCTACTGAACTGCAACCTCTCTGGTCTGCGAACCTACTGAACTGCAACCTCTCTGGTCTGGGAACCTACTAAACTGCAACCTCTCTGGTCTGGGAACCTACTAAACTGCAACCTCTCTGGTCTGGGAACCTACTGAACTGCAACCTCTCTGGTCTGGGAACCTACTGAACTGCAACCTCTCTGGTCTGGGAACCTACTGAGCTGCAACCTCTCTGGTCTGGAAACCTACTGAACTGCAACCTCTCTGGTCTGGGAACCTACTGAACTGCAACCTCTCTGGTCTGGAAACCTACTAAACTGCAACCTCTCTGGTCTGGGAACCTACTGAACTGCAACCTCTCTGGTCTGGGAACCTACTGAACTGCAACCTCTCTGGTCTGGGAACCTACTGAACTGCAACCTCTCTGGTCTGGGAACCTACTGAACTGCAACCTCTCTGGTCTGGGAACCTACTGAACTGCAACCTCTCTGGTCTGGGAACCTACTGAACTGCAACCTCTCTGGTCTGGGAACCTACTGAACTGCAACCTCTCTGGTCTGGAAATCTATGGTTTGGAAACAGCAGTTGACCGGAAAATGTTTGAGCCAGCAACTCATAGACTCACCATTTAACTGTTCGGCCATTGCTTTGGATGCAGGAACATAAGACCAGAAGATATAGAAGCAGAATTAGGCCACTCGGCCCATCGGGTCTACTCCGCCATTCAATCGCGGCTGATATTTTACTCATCCCCATTCTCCTGCCTTCCCCCCATAACCTCTGATCCCTTTACTAATCAAGAACATATTTATCTCTGTCTTAAAGGCACTCAGTGATTTGGCGCCCACAGCCCTCTGCGGTAAAGAGTTCCACAGATTCACCACCCTCTGGCTGAAGAAATTCCTCCTCATCTCTGTTTTAAAGGATCATCCCTTCAGTCTGAGATGGTGTCCTCTGGTTCTAGTTTTTTCCTACAAGTGGAAACATCCTCTCCACGTCCACTCTACCTAGGCCTCGCAATATCCCCCCTCATCCTTCTAAACTCCAACGAGTACAGACACAGAGGCCTCAGCCATTCCTCATATGACAAGTTCTTCATTCCAGGGATCATTCTTGTGAACGTCCTCTGGACCCTTTCCAAGGCCAACACATCCTTCCTTAGATATGGGGCCCAAAACGGTTCACAATACTCCAAATGGGTCTGACCAGAGCCTTATACGCCCTCAGAAGTACATCCCTGGTCTTGTATTCTAGCCCTCTCGACATGCTTGCTAACATTGCAGTTCCCTTCCTAACTGCCAACTGAACCTGCACATTAACCTTAAGAGAATCGTTAACAAGGACTCCCAAGTCCCTTTGTGCTTCTGATTTCTTAAACATTTGCCCATTTAGAAAATAGTCTATGCCTAAATTCCTCCTTCCAAAGTGCATAACCTCATACTTTTCCACATTGTATTTCATCTGCCACTTCATTGTCCACTCTTGTAACCTGTCCAAATCCTTCTGCAGACCCCTTGCTTCCACAGTACTACGTGTCCCTCTACAGATCTTTGTATCATCTACAAACTTAGCAACAGTGCCTTCAGTATCTTCTTCCAGATCATTTATGTATATTGTGAAATGTTGTGGTCCCAGCACAGCCCCCTGAGGCACACCAATAGTCACCGGCTGCCATCCTGAAAAAGACCCCTTTATCCCCACTCTCTGCCTTCTGCCAGTCAGCCAATCCTCTATCCATGCCAGGATCTTACCCTTAGTACCATAGGCTCTTAACTTATTTAACAGTCTCCTATGCGACACCTTGTCAGTCCTTCTGGAAATCTAAATGAATCACATCCACTTGTTCTCCTTTGTCTAACTTCCTTGTTACCTCCTCAAAGAACTCTAACAGATTTGTCAGACACGACCTCCCTTTGACAAAGCTGTGCTGACTCAGTCCTATTTTACCATGCACTTCCAAGTACTCCGCGATCTCGGGCGCGATTCTCCGCTCCCGCGCTGCATCGGGAAGGCCGTCGTGAACTCGGCCGAGTTTCATGATGGCGTCGGAGGCCGCTCCTCGCACCCTATTCACCCCCCCCCCCCCCCCCAGGGGGCTAGAAGCGGCGTTGTGAGAAACTCGGCCGCCGGGCCTTGACGCTTGCGTCAAAGCGGCGCGCCGAGAATGACGCGACGGCAGCGCCAAAGTGTCGTCAGCCGCGCATGCGCAGGTTGGCTGGCTCCAACCCGCGCATGCGCGGTTGCCGTCTTCCCCTCCGCTGCCTCGCAAGACGTGGCGGCTTGATCTTGCGGGGCGGCGGAGGGGAAAGAGTGCGTCTCTTAGAGACACCGGCCCGACGATCAGTGGGCACCGATCGCGGGCCAGTCCCCTCCCGAGCACGGCCGTGGTGCTCGATCCCCTCTCCGCCCCCCCCCCCCCCACAGGCCCCAAACTTACCTTTCGCGCTATGTTCACGCCGGCAGCGACCAGGTGTGGTTGCCGCCGTCGTGAACAGGTCGGGAACGTCAGGCCGCTCGGCCCATCTGGGCTGGAGAATCGCCGGTCGCCGTGAAAAACAGCGAGCGGCGATTCCGCGACACGCCATTTTGGGGGGGGGTGGGAGAATCGCGGGGGGTGCCAGGGTGGCGTGTCGTGATTCGCCCGGCCCTCCCGCGATTCTCCCACCCGGTGTGGAGAGCGGAGAATCGCGCCCCTCATCTTTAATAACAGACTCTAAAATCTTACCAATGACCAAAGTCAGGCTCACCGCCCTATAATTTCCCTCCCTTCTGAAACAGGGGTGTTACATTACCGCTTTCCAGTCCTCTGGATCCCTTCCTGCCTCCAGTGATTCCTGTAAGATCACCACCAAAGCCTCCACAATCTCCTAGAACATGGAAGACACTGTGAATATGTAAAACAATTTTTATTAGTGTTTCATTTTTCAGATAAAGGTTTACATTTGCAGTGTTTTCCGGTTCATATGTTAGTGGTTAGGCATTTTATGTCATTCTATAATCCAAAAAAACTCTTAAAGTACGGAAATGACTTTGACCCAAGCATTCTGTTGGGGAATCGTGTGCTAGTGTCATGTTTCTGCACATGATTTGGGGTTCAGGGCTGTCAAACTATAGATTTATATTTTAAAGTCAATTTAAGCCAAATTTCTGACAGACTTCAAAATCAGGAAAGCCGCAGCCTCTTGCCGCAGAAAGAGGGTATTCCACTATGAGTCCGCCTTACCTATTTGGTACAGGATAATCACAATTACGCTATGTGGAATAGGAGGTCTTGTGGTGCAATGGGTGGGGCCTCTGCCTCCGTGCCTGAAGCTCCAGGCTCAGGTCCCACCCAGGACTGTGCAGTCAAACAGTTTGAGTGTCAACCTGCAAATTCGACCAAGACAATAATGGCTAGTGATAAGAGGGGAGAGACTCCTGGTCAGTCACTCTTGATCTGGAGTAGCGCCCCTTAAGCTGTAAGCCCATGGCAACTGACCAGAGTCCTATTTTGGGAATTACTAGCTATTGAAACAGATGAAAGTCTCCCATAGGGGCTGGTTTAGCTCACTCGGCTAAATCGCTGGCTTTTAAAGCAGACCAAGGCAGGCCAGCAGCACGGTTTGATTCCCGTACCAGCCTCCCCGGACAGGCGCTGGAATGTGGCGACTAGGGGCTTTTCACAGTAACTTCATTGAAGCCTACTCGTGACAATAAGCGATTTTCATTTCATTTTCATTTCAAAGTGCACCAGTCGGTGTGGGATGAGAATTTGAATGCTACGTGGAACCTCACCAGCTGAAGTTTTTGCATGCAGGATTCTCACAGTCTAACTCCAAGGTACAAATGCATTATTCTACTACCCTTTATTGTCACTGTTACATGAGTGTCAGCATCCTAGTAACTACTTCTTTTCGCTTTACCATGTTACGTGAATTTTATTATGTTTGCCTGAACAGACTGTTCTCTTTAGTTGAAGCAGCACACCGATATTCTTGTACCTCCTATCAATGAGTCCCGGAACCTCATTCCTACATTTTATGTCAATGGGTACCTTTGCCTCACAATGGGTATCTTCATTTCATCCTTACACCTGCTGTTAATGCTTGCCCAGCACATTCTTGGTTGGCCTACAGCCTTGTAACCAGAACTACAATGTGCTCAGTACTACATCAGCAAGCTTCATGGTCTTCAGTTTAATGATGAGAATTCCTGCTGTTGCCCTTTCCATTCTAATACATTATAAACACCCAAAGTTATTAACCAACAGGGACAAGTGTTTTACCATGAAATAAGAATAGTTCATAGTAAATGTTCTGAAATTCAATTCCATTGTTTGCCAAGATCAAGAGGCCCTAGAAAGAGGTGCTGTAAATTATTGCTGCCTAGCCATGCATGTGATTAAATAAACAAAAATAAACTGGTGAATGGCACCTCAGATGCAACACATACTGAGTGGCACTCCGTGTCTCAGTCATTGAATGAGGTTAAAATATTATGGGTCAGCCCAATATTGCTGGTGGTGTGGGAATCCGGATTACCCACGAATCAGCCAATGAAGAGGACTTGGACATAGGACTTAGACACAAGTCTAAACTTCTATAGCTTCTATAGATATGTGAAGAGAAAAAGAGTGGTGAAGACAAATGTAGGTCCCTTACAGTTAGAATCAGGTGAATTCATAACGGGCAACAAAGAGATGGTAGACCAGTTGAACAATTACTTTGAATCTGTCTTCCCTAAGAAGGACACAAATAACCTTCCGGAAATACTAGGGGACAGAGGGCCTAGCATGAAAGAGGAACTGAAGGAAATCCTTATTAGTCAGGAAATTGATGGGATTGAAACCCGATAAGACCCCAGGGCCTGATGCTCTGAAACCCAAAGTACTAAAGAAAGTGACACTTTGGTGATCATTTTCCAGCATTCTATAGACCCTGGAAGAGTTCCAATGGATTGGAGGGTAGCTAATGTAACCCCACTTTTTAAAAAAGGAGGGAGAGAGAAAGCAGGGAATTATAGACCGGTTGACCTGAGATCGGTGTTTGGGGGGGGGGGGGGGGGGGTTTAGCCTGAGATCGGTTGGGGGGGGGGGGATGCTGGAGTCAATTATTAAGGATGAAATAACTGAGCATTTGGAAAGTGTGGACAGGATCGCTCCAAGTCAGCATGGATTAACTAAAGGGAAATCATGCTTGACGAATCTTCTGAAATTTTTTGAGGATGTGACCAGTAGAGTGGACAAGGATGAACCAGTGGATGTTGTGTATCTGAACTTTCAAAAGGCTTTTGACAAAGGTCCGACACAAGAGATTATTGATCGAACTTAAAGCTCATGGTATTGGGGGTAATGTATTGACGTGGATAGAGAACTGGTTGTCAGACAGGACGCAGAGAGTGGGAAGAAGTGGGTCCTTTACAGAGTGGCAGCCAGTGACTGGTGGGGTACCGCAGGGTTCAGTGCAGGGACCCCAGCTGTTCACAATATACATTAATGATTTGAACGAAGGAATTGCATGCAATATCTCCAAATTTTCAGATGACACTAAGCTGGGAGTGTGCGCTGTCAGGAGGATGCAAAGAGGCTACAGGGTGATTTGGACAGGCTGGCTGAGTGGGCAAATACTTGGCAAATGCAATATAATGTGGGTAAATGTGAGGTTATCCACTTTGATGGCAAAAAACAGGAAGGCAGATTATTATCTGAATGCTGACAGTTTAGGAAAAGGGGAAGTGCAACGAGACCTGGGTGTCATGGGAGAACAATCGCTGAATGCTGGCATGCGGTTTAAGCAGGTGGTGAGGAAAGCTAATGGCATGCTGGCCTTCATAGCGAGAGGATCTGAGTATAGGAGTAAGGATGGCTGGCTGCAGTTATATTTACTTCACCAAAATAAACTTTTGTGGAGTGGGTGTTTGCTCAAAAGTATTCCAGCCATTATTCTTTGTAACTGCTACAGGATTTATGTTGTTTTTCATTCACCATTCATCCAACGAGTTTTCAAATCAGCGAGCTGAATTAAAATTTATAGGCAGAAGATTGAGCATTGAGTGCTGCGTGAAGATAGAGATTCAAGAATTCAGTGTGCAGTGGGAAATTGCCTTTGCTGCTGAATCAAGTCAGGTAAGGGCACCCACCTCCTGGGATGTAAGGCTGGAAATGCTGCATTTCCCTACATTACAGCAGTGACTATTCTCATTTCTCTGTTCATATTTCTCTCAGCCTCGCTCCTTCCTAGCTTTGTTACCTTCTCCAACCCTGCAGCCCTCCAAGATATCTGCGTTCCTCCAATTCCGGCTTCCTGTACACCTTCGATTTATTTCGCCAAAGCTTTGACACTTCAAAAGTCTAGGCCCGAATTCCCTCCCTAACCTCTCCGCCCCTCTCTCTTCCATTAAGATGTTCCTTAAAACCTATCTCTTTGACTGAGCTCTATCATTCCTGATGTTCTCCTCCTTTATCTCACTGTCAATTGTTCATTTAGTACGCTCCTGTGACGTGTCTTGGGATGTTTTACTATGTAAAAGGTGGTATATAAATTCAAGTTGTTGCTATATTCCAAAAGCTATTCTTTGTCTGTGAAGATGTTCAGAATGTCCCAAGGAGGTAAAAGGCACAAGCAAGTTCTTTTCTTCTATACAGGTAGCTGACCGAACGTATTAGCAATCATCGCTTTCTTACGTACAAGGGCAGTTTACTTACTCTGATGAAGGAGCTAAGCTCCAAAAGCTAGTGATTCCAAATAAACCTGTTGGACTTTAACCTGGTGTTGTAAGACTTCTTCCTGTGCCCACCCCAGTCCAACGCCTGCATCTCCACCTCATATTTACAGCAACTGAGCACTCATCGGCACTTTGATATTGTAGCTACTAAACAGCAAAGGAAAACTAATTTGGAACTCTGCAGTGTCCATTAGCTCTATATAGCCAAGGTGTGTCAATGAGCCATGGAAATGAAATTTTCTATTATCTCCGTTATTGGTTTTCCAGTTATATGGTTTAAAATACAATAGATTCCCTTTATCAACCACAGTTCTTATAATTTTTTGAACAGCAGGACTATTTTCAGAATAAAAGATGACCGTGAACAAACAATGTTGCCTTTATTCTTGAGGGATTTAATTTTTTTTAGATTTGAGCTTTGCCGTTTGATTGGGTATCCATTTTATATATCGTTCGGTTGAATTCCTCATCAAAAATAACATTCATTTTATTTGAATTGTCTTTCTTTCGTCTCTAAGTTCCAGTCAGTCAAAATCTGCCAAAGAAAGCGTTGCCACAGCATTAGATTCAAATTGCAGGTCCTGAGTTCATTAGAATTGAGGAATGAGTAATTCATAGAAACATAGAAAATAGGAGTAGGACAAGGCCCTTTGACCCTGCTCAGCAATGCATTATGATCATGGCTGATCAACCAATTTGGTAACCTGTTAATACTTTCCCCCCATATCCTATGATCGCTTTAGCCCCAAGTGCCATATCTAACTCTTTCTTGAAAACAAAAAATATTTTGGCCTCAACTGCTTTCTGTGGTAGAGAATTCCACGGGCTTACCCCACGACCCCGTGGGGTCGGAGAATCGCCCGGGGCCGGCGTCAATCCCGCCCCCACCATGGCCCGAATTCTTCGCCACCCGGGAATCGGTAGGGGCGGGAATCGCGCCGGTTGGCGGGCCTCCCGCGGCGATTCTCCGGCCCGCGATGGGCCAAAGTCCTGCCGCTTACCGGCCGTTCCCGCCGGCGGGAATCATAGCACGTCTGGTGCCGGCGGGATTGGCGGCGCGGGGGTGATCTGGGGGTCCTGGGAGGGGCGCGGGGTGATCTGGCCCCGGGGGGTGCCCCCAAGGTGGCTTGGCCCGGGATCGGGGCCCACCGGTCGGCGGGCTGGCCTGCGCCGTGGGGGCACTCTTTTTCTTCCGCCCCGCCATGGCCTTCACCATGGCGGGGGCGGAAGACAACCCCCTCCGCTGTGCATGCGCCGGTATGACGTCAGCAGCTGCTGACACACCGGCGTGCGCGGACTTCCACCGGTCGGCCTTTTGGCCCCACCTGGCGGGGCGCCAAAGGCCATTCGCGCCGACTGGCGGAGCGGGAGCCACTCCGTCCCGCCAGGACCCCCCGCCCTGCCGGGTAGGGGAGAATCCCAGCCATCCTTCCTCAAATAGGGAGACCAAAATGGCACACAGTATTCCAGGTTTAGTCTTACAAGGCCTTGTATAATTGCAGGAAGAGATCCCAGCCTTAGCACTCAAATGCCTGCATGCTTTCTTTCAGCGACTGGTTTACAAGAACACCCAGGTCTCGTTGGACATTCCCCTCTCTCAAACTATAACCATTCAGATAATAATCTGCCTCCCTATTTTTGCTACCAAAGTGGATAATGTCACAGTTATCAACATTACACTGCACCTGCCATGGATTTGCCCACTCACTCAACTTGTCCAAATCACGCTGAAACATCTCTGCACCCTTCCCACAGCTCATCCTCCCACCCAGCTTTGTGTCAGCCGCAAATTTGCAGGTATTGGCCGGGATTCTCCAATCCCGCGGCCAAGTTCTGACGCCAGCGTGAAAGGCGGCACAAGCCAATTCGCTGTCAATGGGCCTTAAGTGGGAGGTTCCATCCTTTCCTATGGGGTTAGTACGGCGCCGGAGTAGTGTCTGCAGCTCTGGCACCTGAAAGCCGGCGCGCCACGGCCGGTGCAGATTCGCGCAGGCGCGTGGGTTCCCGTCTCCGCGCCAGCCCCCGGGCAATACCAAAGAAGAACCAGGCAACGTGCCTCATGACTACCGCCCGGTGGCCCTGACGTCAGTTGTAATGAAGTGCTTCAAGAGGCTGACCATGAAGCGCATCACCTCCATACTCCCGGAACGCCTTGACCCACTTCAATTCGCATACCTTCGCAACCTGTCCACATCAGACGCCATCTCCCTGGCCCTACACTCATCCCCAGAGCATCTCGAAAACAAGGACTCCTACATCAGACTCCTATTTATTGACTACAGCTCCGCCTTCAACACCATAATCCCAGCCAAGTTCATATCAAAGCTCCAAAACCTAGGAATTAGCTCTCCACTCTGCAACTGGATCCTCGACTTTCTGACCAACAGACCACAATCAGTAAGAATGAACACCAACACCTCTTCCACAATAGTCCTCAATATCAGTGTCCCGCAAGGCTGAGTACTTAGCCCCCTACTCTGCTCCCTGTACACACACGACTGCGTGGAAAAACTTGGTTCCAACTCCATCTACAAGTTTGCTGATGATACGACCATAGTGGGCCAGATCTCGAATAACGACGAGTCAGAATACAGGAGGGAGATAGAGAACATAGTGGAGTGGTGTAACTACAACAATCTCTCCCTCAATGACAGCAAAACTAAAGAGCTGGTCATCGACTTCAGGAAGCAAAGTACTGTACACACCCCTGTCAGCATCAACGGGGCCAAGGTGGAGATGGTTAGCAGTTTCAAATTCCTAGGGATGCACATCACCAAAAATCTGTCCTGGTCTACTCACGTTGATGCTATCACCAAGAAAGCACAACACTGTCACCAGACTCCTAAATGACCCTCTTATTGACTGACCTCATTAACACTACAAACTGTATGCTTCATCCGATGCCAATGCTTATGTAGTTACATTGTATATCTTGTGTTGCCCTATTATGTATTTTCTTGAATTTTGTTTGATTCCCTTTTCTTCCCATGTACTGATTGATCTGTTGAGCTGCTTGCAGAAAAATACTTTTCACTGTACCTCGGTACACGTGACAATAAACGAATCCAATCCAATCCAATCCAATCCAATATGGCAGAGCCCTCAGCCCCCACAGACAGAATACCAAGGTCCCGCCGGGTGAGACCATACGTAACCCACTCCGGTGGGACTCGGCCGAGTGCCCATCGAGGCCGGACAGTCGCCGGGTGGGGGGCGCTTTCAACGGCCCCCGACCAGCGCAGCACCAATCCCGCAAGCGCCCGAGAATCACCGCCGGAGAATCAGTGAGCCGGCGTTGGGGAGGCATGGCGCGATTCTCGCGCCCCCCATCGTTTAATCCTGGCCATTACATTTAATTCCCTCATCTAAATCATTAATATATATTGTGAATATTTGGGGTCCTCGCACTGATCCCTGTAGTACCCACCAGTCACATGTTTATTCCTATTCTTTGTTTCTTGTCTGCCAACCAGTGTTTTATCCAACTCAAAACACTACCCCCAATCTTAAGTGCTTAAATTTTATATGATAATCTCTTCTGTGGGACTTTGTCGAAAGCTTTCTAAAAGTCCAAATATACCACATTCACGGTCTCCTCCTCATCAACTCTACTAGTTACATCCTTGAAGAATCCCAGTAGATTTGTCAAACATAATTTCCCTTTTGTAAATTCATGCTATCTCTCTCCGATCCTGCACTGTTTTCTAAGTTTCCTGCTATAGTTCCCTTTTTTCTCTCTACCACCTTTTTAAAATTGTGGTTACATTGGTTAGTCTCCAATCCATAGGAAGTGTTCCAGAGTCGATAGAAACTTGGAAAAGGACCACCAATGCATCTACTATTTCTCAGGTCACTTCCTCAGTTAAACAAAATGGTATTGGCGCCTGAGGGGAAATGAAAATAAGCAATCCAGACACCTGGCTATCTGGAAGCTATTACAATGTCAATTGCAGCCTACTAAAAGTATTTTCTCTTTGAAAATGAATAGATGCCTTTCAGATCAAAGGATCTGAGGGGATTCAAAGCCTTGTGATGTGGTTTTGGATTTCCATTAAGTAACAGTTGCTGCTTCCTACACCGTTGTCTGAGGCAGCAGGTGTAAGGGACAGGTGAGTTACAATGCAGAGATTTTTCACTGTTTCTGCCTCGGCTGCTCTTCTAGGCAGGGGTGACTGACGGTTGTGGGGTCTCTTATATGGATGTCCTTTGATGGAGGGGTCTCTGACATTCGGGTCTCTGATGGGGAGGGCTCTGACATGGATGGTCTCTGATATGTGGAATCCCTGATATGGGGCGGCTCTGATTGGGAGGTCTGGTGAGGGGGAATCTCACGGGAGGGTCTGGTAGATTGGTCTGATGGGGGGGGTGGGGTTGCCTGGTTGAGGAATCTTATTGGGGTCTTAGATGGGGATCAGTGGGTGGGATCGGGTCACCCTCATGTGTGTGTGCTGTGGAGGGGGGGGGGGGGGGGGGGAGCGGTGGGTGACCCAGATATTCCTGTGGTGGAGGAGGCGATTTCCCCTACTTGTCAATGGAGGGGGAGGGGGGGTTCAGAACATATTTCACTTGGAAATCTAATACGTGTGGTCACAGTCTCAGGGTAAGAAGTCAGCAATTTAGGACTAAGATGAGGAGAAATGTTTTCATTCAAAGGGTTGGGAATCTTTGGAATTCCTGACTGCTAAGAGCTGTAGATGTTCAGTTATTGAGTACATTAAAGACAAGGAGCAATAGGTTTTTGGATGTAATCAAACAAAAATAAACGACACTGAGCCAAAAGAGGAGACATCTGAGCAACTAGGCGTGGTGTTCTCTGTGTTGCTAAATTCAGATGGTTGGCATAGTGTTCACAAAGACCACAAAATAGCTTTAAATTGAACAAAGTTATAAATTTATTAACACTACTAACTTGGATTTGACACTTACTCCTAGATAATACACAGTTGATAATAAACATATAATCTACACTCATCTACTACTAATCTCATTACATTAACTATGATCTGCTCTCACTCAAACTATCTTTCCTTCAGTCTATCTCTAGCTTTCTCCTCAACCTCCCACCTATAAGGCTTAATCAATGTCTTATATACTTGTACATCTAGCTCCCTCTAGTGGTTGATTTTGACATTTAATTAACCCTTGCAGTTCTTACATTTATGATAATGTACACTAGGTGACAAAAAGCTTCATCAAAAAGGTAGATGTGTCATCTCTGTGTATGTGAGATGTATTGATAGTCTGAGTCAAAATATTCCAGTCACTCATACTCCTTAAATAAAGATACAAGCGTGTATTTTACAAATGTTACGCCCCGTGGAACCATTCCAGCAGGAACCGATATTGAAAAAACTGGAGGCACCCTCACCAAGAATTTCCCAATGTCACATAAAAGAAAACAAAAGAAGGAACTCAAATTCATATAACGCCTTTCATGACACCCGGATGTTTCAACTGAGTGCTTTTGAAGTACAGGAACATAATTAAAGCTAATTTATTTTTTCGTTCTTTTTTCCACTGGTGCTTTTCCCACGTGAAGTAGATGGCTCGCTACCTGATTGACATTAACAGATGGGCAACTTGTTATGAATGGTTTCTGGGATGCTCGATGGTGGTGTAGGACTCTCCAACATTTTTGACTTGTGTGGGTTAAGTCCAGGTTCTTTGCTGTCTCTTCCCATCGTGGTCTGCCATATCTGGGTCACCAGAGCACTCATATTATTGGAGCAGGGAGACAAAATCCTCATCCGGGCAAGGTAAAGTATCCCCTTGGAATGGTTCTGATATCTACATCGTGAATGGCTTTGCAACACAGACGGTAGGCCAGCGCTATGGGGATATATAAGGATGGTATCATTTGTTCTAATAGCTTTCTTCGTCCCAGGTGGGATCTTGAAAGTTCCACTGCTTCACCTCTCTTGCCAGGTGATGAGCAGTAGCTGAAGTCAATGTGGATCAGAAATGGTCTGTGCAGGCAAAGTGGAAAGCTGGGCAGGATTTGGCACGATGCAGCAAGTGGATTGCCATGTACTTAACTGGCTCAATTCAAATCAGAAGAGTAATCACATTTCTCTCTAGCAGACTGGAAAGTTCCAGGTTGTTTGGGATCATTGATGATAGCCATGTCATGCTGTAAGGTCTAGTTTGCAAGTTTTTCACAATCTGCATTAATCTTGTGGTAGCCACAGTTAGTATGGCGTTGTTATATTCTCCAGACAGCTGGGTGTGGTAGGATTTGGAAGATCTGTTGGTATCACCTAACCCTAAGGGGTTGGAGACATTTGCTATCCAGAAAGCACCAAAAATTATGTCAGATTATTCAGTGGAGAACAGGGTATCTTTTTATATTCATTGACAGGATGTGGTCATCCCTGGCTAAACCAGCAATTATTACCCACCCCTAATTGCCCTTGAGAAGGTGGTGAGGAGCTGGCACCTTGAGCTGCTGCAGTCCCTGTGCTGTTAGGGAGGGAGTTCTAAGGTTTTGACCCAGTGACAGTGAAGGAACAGCGATATATTCCCAAATCAGGAAGGTGAGCAACTTAGTGGGTATCATCCAAGTGGTGGGATTCCCATGTATTTGCTGCTCTTACCCTTCTAGATGGTAGCAGTTGTGGGTTTAGAAGGTGCCAAAGGTGAGTCCCTGCAGTGCCCTTTGTAGATGGTATACTGTTTCCTTTAGGCGTCGGTGATGAAGGGAGTGTATGGTATAAGAAAGGGATTCCTAATCAATGGAATTGCTTTGTCCTGGATGGCGTCGAGATTCATGAATGTTGTTGAAGCTGCATTCATCCAGGCAAGTGGAGATTATTCCATCACACTCCTATCTTGTGCCTTGTAGATGGTGGACAGACTTTGGGGCGTGAGACGGTGAGTTACTCACTGCAGGATTCCTAGCCTCTGACCTGCTCTTGAAGCCACTGTATTTACATAGCCAGTCTGTAGTTTCTCATCAATGGTAAGCCCCCAGGATGTTAATAGTGGGGGAATTAAGTGATGGTAATGCCATTGAATTTCAAGGGGCAATTGTTAGATTGTCTCTTGTTGGAGATGGTCATTCACTGGCACTTACGTGGCATGAATGTTACTTGCCACTTATCAGCCCAAGCCTGGATATTGTCCAGGCCTTGCTGCATTTGGACATGGACTGCTTCAGTATCTGAGGAGTCGCGAATGAATGAAATGAAAAATGAAAATGGCTTATTGTCATGAGTAGGCTTCAATGAAGATACTGTGAAAAGCCCCTAGTCGCCACATTCCGGCGCCTGTTCGGGGAGGCTGGTGCGGGAATTGAACTGTGCTGCTGGCCTGCCTTGGTCTGCTTTAAAAGCCAGCGATTTAGTCCAGTGTGCTAAACCAGCCCCTAGAATGGTGCTGAACGTTGTGCAGCCGTCAGCAAACATCTCCATTTCTGACCTTATGATGGAAGGAAGGTCATTGATGAAATAGCTGAAGATGGTTCGGCCTAGGATGTTACCCTGAGGAACACCTACAGTGATGTCCTGGAACTGAGATGATTAACCTCCAACACCACAATTATCTTCCTTTGTGACAGGTATAATTCCAACCAGTGAAGGATTTACCCCCTAATTCTCATTGACTCCAGTTTTGCTAGGGTTCCATTACGCCACACTAGTTAAATAATGTATTGATGTCAAGGGCAGTCACTCTCCCCTCACCTCTTTGCCAGAGGTGAGGCTCTTTTGTCCATGTTTGGACCAAGGCTGTAATCAGGTCAGGATCTGAGTGATCCTGGCAGAACCTAAACTGAGCATCAGAGAGCAGGTCATTGCTCGGCAAATGCCACTTAATAGCACCTAAGGTGACACCTAAATGTGGTTAATGGTTGCTCGGGCAAATGTTGCATGGTCATGATTAGGGTTTGCAATGTGGCATATCAGATCAAAACCACCTAACTTCAACTGATGAAGATATATTTCATGAATACAGATCACGTTGACCGTGTGTTGTTAGACAAGGATGCAGAATCGGTGAATTCTTTTCAACCGTTTCCAGACTGGACAAAGCCTTTGTACAGGCATCCTACACAAGTGGGGTAGCCAAGACCATCCAGTCCACAGACTTGGTATAGTTCAATGACTCACATTGCTGAGGTGTGTTCACTGACTAAACCTAAAGACAGGCATAAAGAAATCAATCCAACTGTTGATGAGATAATTGCTTGGCTATGTGACCATTCATGTGCTAAATTAATAAATAAATTCAGAAAGAAATTAAAGCTAATTTAACTTATTTAATCAAAGAGCGCATTTAAGGGGAGACTGGACACGCATATGAGGAGAAGGATGGGGTACAATGGTAAACTTAGACAAGAGAAGATGGGAGAAGTCTCGAGTGAGAATCGGCAGTCTGGTACTAAGCTGGCCCCATCAAACATTAGCACTGGCATGGACTGATTGGGTTGAATGTCCTGCTTCGATGCCATATATCCTATGTAATCAGATGGCCAGAAGACTTCAAAATTTGGGGGAGAGTAGGTGCTTTTTATCCCTGGTAAGTGACTGGTAAGTAGTTTTTCTTTATTCTTTTTCTTTTCATTGGTATATTTATTTTTTTCTTCTTTTGTTTTGGAATTGTAGGTGTATAAGTGAACCAAAGGTTTAAGACATGGCAGGAGAACCCAGACCCGTGTCATGCTCCTCGTGTGCGATGTGGGAGCTCAGGGACACGTCCACTGTCCCTGGCTCCTTCACGTGCAAGAAGTGTGTTCAGTTGCAGCTCCTGTTAGACCGCTTGACGGCTCTGGAGCTGCGGATGGACTCACTTAGGAGCATCCGCGATGCTGAGGATGTAGTGGAAAGCACGTACAGCGAGTTGGTCACACCGCAGGTGAAAGTTACTGAGGGAGATAGAAAATGGGTGACCAAAAGACAGAGCAAGAGTAGGAAGGCAGTGCCAGTGTCCCCTGTGGTCATCCCCCTACAAAACAGATATACCGCTTTGGATACTGTTGGGGGAGATGTCTCACCAGGGGAAGGCAGCAGCAGCCAGGTTCATGGCACCGTGGCTGGCTCTGCTGCACAGCAAGGCAGGAAGAAGAATGGAAGGGCTATAGTGATAGAGGACTCAATCGTAAGGGGAATAGACAGGCGGTTCTGCAGACGCAATCGAGACTCCAGGATGGAATGTTGCCTCCCTGGTGCAAGGGTCAAGGATGTCTCTGAGCGGCTGCAGGATATTCTGGTGGGAGGAGGGTGAACAGTCAGCTGTCATGGTGCACATAGGCACCAACGATATAGGTAAAAAATGGGACGAGGTCCTACAAGCTGCATTCAGGGAGTTAGGGGTTAAACTAAAAAGTAGGACCTCAAAGGTAGTAATCTCAGGATTGCTACCAGTGCCACGAGCTAGTCAGAGTAGGAATGTCAGGACAGATAGGATGAATGCGTGGTTCGAGAGATGGTGCAAGAGGGAGGGATTCAAATTCCTGCGGCATTGGAACCGGTTCTGGGGGAGGTGGGACCAGTACAAACCGGACGGTCTGCACCTGGGCAGGACTGGAACCGATGTCCTAGGGAGGGTGTTTGCTAGAGCTGTTGGGGAGGGTTTAAACTAATGTGGCAGGGGGATGGGAACCAATGCAGGAAGTCGGAACGTAGTAAAACAGGGACAGAAACAAAAGGCAGTAAGGGGAATGTGTAAGGCAGAGAAGCCATAGTCAAAAATCAAAAATGGCGACAGTACAAGGTACAGTGACTGAGGGGAGCTCAGTGAATAGGCCGAATAATACTAAAAGGAATAAAACGGCAAGTAAAAATGTAAATGGTAAGTGATGCGGCAGGTTGTTACATGAAGATATGGGTTCAACGACAAGGAAAATTAGGAGAAAAGTTAAGAGGAAATATAACTTAGGAGAGGTTACTGATTGAGGTGTTAAGATTCAAAACAGGTATAAAAGCCAACATAAGTGTACTTTACCTGAATGCTCATAGTATTCGGAATAAGGTAAATAAATGAGTTGATGGCGCAAATCATCGTGAATGACTATGATTTATGGCCATTACTGAAACATGGTTAAAGAATGGTCAAGACTGGGAGTTAAATATCTGAGGGTATCAAACTATTCGGAAGGATAGAGTGGATGGTAAGGGAGGTGGTGTAGCTGTTATTCAAGGATGATATCCGGGCAATAGTAAGGAATGACATTGGTGCTATGGAGGATAAGGTTGAATCCATTTGGGTGGAAATCAGGAATAGTAAGGTGAAAAAGTCACTGACAGGAGTAGTCTATAGGCCACCAAATGGTAACATTATGGTGGGGCAGGCAATAAACAAAGAAATAACGGATGCATGTCAAAATGGTACAGCAGTTATCATGGGGGATTTTAATCTACATGTCGATTGGTTTAACAAGGTGGGTCAAGGCAACGTTGAGGAGGAGTTTACAGAATGTATCTGCAATAGTTTCCCAGAACAGTATGCAATGGAACCTACGAGGGAACAAGCAGTCCTATATCTGGTCCTGTGTAATTTGGCAGGATTGATTAATGATCTCATAGTTCGGGATCCTCTCGGAAGGAGCGATCACAATATGCTGGAATTTAAAATACAGATGGAGGGTGAGATGGTAAAATCAAACACTAGTGTTTTGTGCTTAAACAAAAGAGATTACAATGGGATGAGAAAAGAGCTAGCTAAGGTAGACTGGGAGCAAAGACTTTATGGTGAAACAGTTGAGGAACAGTGAGAATCTTCCAAGCGATTTTTCACAGTGCTCAGCAAAAGTTTGTACCAACAATAAGGAAGGACGGTAGAAAGAGAAAAAATCGACCATGGATATCTAAGGAAATAAGGGAGAGTATCAAATTGAAGGAAAAAGCATACAAAGTGGCAAAGATTAGTGGGAGACTAGAGGACTGGGAATTCTTTAGGGGGCAACAGAAAGCTACTAAAAAAGCTATAAAGAAGAGAAAGATAGATTATGAGAGTAAACTTGCTCAGAATATAAAAACAGATAGTAAAAGTTTCAACAAATATATAAAACAAAAAAGATTGGCTAAGGTAAATAATGGTCCTTTAGAGGATGAGAAGGGAGATTTAATAATGGGAGATGAGGAAATGGCTGAGGAACTGAACAGGTTTTTTGGGTCGGTCTTCACAGCGGAAGACACGAATAACATGCCAGTGACTGATAGAAATGAGGCAGACAGTCGAGGACCTTGAGATGATTGCTATCACTAAGGAGGTAGTGATGGGCAAGCTAATGGGGCTAAAGGTAGACAAGTCTCCTGGCTCTGATGGAATGTATCCCAGTGTGCTCAACGAGATGGCTAGGGAAATTGCAAATGCACTAGTGTTAATTTATCAAAATTCACTAAACTCTGGGGTGGTCCCGGTGGATTGGAAATTGGCAAACGTGACACCACTGTTTAAAAAAGGAGCTGGCAGAAAGCGGGTAATTATAGGCCAGTGAGCTTAACTTCAGTAGTGGGGAAGATGCTGGAATCTATCATCAAGAAAGAAATAGCGAGGCATCTGGATGGAAATTGTCCATTGGGCAGACGCAGCATGGGTTCATTAAGGGCAGGTTGTGCCTAACTAATTTAGTGGAATTTTTTGAGGACATTACCAGTGCAGTAGATAATGGGGAGCCAATGGATATGGTATGTCTGGATTTCCAGAAAGCCTTTGACAAGGTGCCACACAAAAGGTTGCTGCATAAGATAAAGATGCATGGTATTAAGGGTAAAGTAGTAGCATGGATAGAGGATTGGTTAATTAATAGAAAGCAAAGAGTGGGGATTCATGGGTGTTTCTCTGGTTGGCAATCAGTAGCTAGTGGTGTCCCTCAGGGATCAGTGTTGGGCCCACAATTGTTCACAATTTACATAGATGATTTGGAGTTGGGGACCAAGTGCAGTGTGTCCAAGTTTGCAGACAACACTAAGATGAGTGGTAAAGCAAAAAGTGCAGAGGATACGGGAAGTCTGCAGAGGGATTTGGATAGGTTAAGTGAATGGGCTAGGGTCTGGCAGATGGAATACAATGTTGACAAAAGTGAGGTTATCCATTTTGGTAGGAATAACAGCAAACGGGATTATTATTTAAATGATAAAATATTAAAACCTGCTGCCGTGCAGAGAGACCTGGGTGTGCTAATGCATGAATCACAAAAAGTTGGTTTACAGGTGCAACAGGTGATTAAGAAGGCAAATGGAATTTTGTCCTTCATTGCTAGAGGGATGGAGTTTAAGGCTAGGGAGGTCATGCTGCAATTATATAAGGTGTTAGTGAGGCTGTGTTTTGGTCTCCTTACCTGAGAAAGGACGTACTGGCTCTGGAGGGTGTGCAGAGGAGATTCACTAGGTTAATCCTGGAGTAGAAGGGGTTGGATTACGAGGAGAGGTTGAGTAGACCGGGACAGTACTCATTGGAATTTAGAAGGATGAGGGGGGATCTTATAGAAACATATAAAATTATGAAGGGAATGGATAGGATAGATGCGGGCAGGTTGTTTCCACTGGCGGGTGAAAACAAAATTAGGGTGCATAGCCTCAAAATAAGTGGAAGTAGATTTAGGACTGAGTTGAGGAGGAATTTCTTCACCCAAAGGGTTGTGAATCCATGGAATTCCATGCCAGTGAAGCAGTCGAGGCTCTTCATTAAATGTTTTTGAGATAGAGATAGATAGTTTTTTGAAGAATAAAGGGATTAAGGGTTATGGTGTTTGGGCCGGAAAGTGGAGCTGAGTCCACAAAAGATCAGCCATGATCTCATTGAATGGCGGAGCAGGCCCGAGGGGCCAGATGGCCTACTCCTGATCCTAGTTCTTATGTTCTAAGACATGCACGACTTGGATGATGATTTCTGCAATTCGTAAAATCAGGCTTAATGATCTAAATTGGCAAATTCTTTTCAATATCCACAGCTATCAACATTTTCCAAATTTGCAATAAAGGTTATTTAAAGAGAGAGTTTTACTATCAGAATCTTTCTAAAGTATCAAACTCCACTTTAAAAAAATATTTTTAAGATCGTTATTTTGCCCTCCTTCTGTTATTTTTTAAAATATATATGCATTTCCTCCCATCTAAATGTTGAAAGCATTCCCATGGGAATGAGGGGGGGAGAACTGTCTTGAAAGAATCACTGAGGCCTACAGTGTGAGGGAGCCGTATTAATATCAAGAAAGCTGCTGTCATTAACCCTGGGCGCTTCAATGACTGTGTGATTTCAACTGTGCATGTTAATTCACCTCCGTCACAGTGATAGGCTCAGTAATTCCTCAAAGCCAGTTTCCCCTAAGGTATCAGTGTTCCTACTTTAAGCCATCCAGGTTTAAAATAGTTTAAAAACAAAAATAGGGCAGAAAAATAATAAGTGATGTTACAGTTAATCCTGCTGCAATGTCTAATTAGGGGATCTGGTGGTGAAACCCACTATTGGACAGCTTTTGACTAACCAGCCTTGCACATTTGAAGTCCGTTTTCTCTTTATTTTAGATTGATTTGGGTTTTTCAAATACTATTGTGCTCGACGTGACAAAACCCTAGTCCCTACATATGTTATTTGTGTGTTCAGATATACAACAGGTCACATTATATTGCAAGTAAAGCTACTGCTAAATGCAAATGCATTTTAAAACCCAGAAATGTTGCATAGCTAATTACAAGGGTTTTTTAAAATAGATAACAGAGGGAGAATTTGTTCCCATTGCCTCAGGGTTAGCAACCATAGAGAAAAGATTTCACACAATGCGCAAAAGAACCAAGGGGAGAGATAGAACATATTGTACTCGGCAGCTTGTTATGATCGGAGATGCATTACCTGAAAGGTGCTGTGAACAGATTTAATCGTCATTCCTTAAACTGGTTATGTGTTTGGAAAGAAGAAAGATCGTGCAGCTATGAGGAATAATTTATGGAGAGCTAAACCAACTGGATTGTTTCCACCTGTCAGAGAGTTGGCAGAGGTACAATGGGTTGAATGGCCTTTTCTGGCGCCAAATTGCGAATACTTGAAATATACAGATCTTTCAGCACCTGAACCGAGAAAAGATGTTTTAACATGTTGGGCAATGCCCCTTTGTCAGAATGGAGTCCCACCCCCTGGTATACTTAGGCATCTAGGAAAAGCAACCTACTGTAGTTAAGTAGCCCCGAAAAGCTATGTCAAAAGTGGTTTGTTTCTGACTCACAGTTGGGAAATGCAGCAACTTAGCAGCATTCCAAGTGCCAGCCGGGACCATCCTAAGATGCCGGCTTCCTCTTGGACTGGTTTTTATCTCAGCGAATTAACGGGTCCCACTGTTGGGCCTCCACCCCTCAACGGGGGAGCTCGTATTCCGCAGGCCCCATGGGGAGATCAATCGGGTCAAATGCATTTAGCATTTAGTGGAATTTTTTGAGGACATTACCAGTGCAGTCGATAACGGGGAGCTGATGGATGTGGTATATCTGGATTTCCAGAGAGCCTTTGACAAGGTGCCACACAAAAGGTTGCTGCATAAGATAAAGATGCATGGCATTAAGGGTAAAGTAGTAGCATGGATAGAGGATTGGTTAATTAATAGAAAGCAAAGAGTTGGGATAAATGGGTGTTTCTCTGGTTGGCGATCAGTAGCTAGTGGTGTCCCTCAGGGATCCGTGTTGGGCCCACAATTGTTCACAATTTACATTGATGATTTGGAGTTGGGGACCAAGGGCAATGTGTCCAAGTTTGCAGATGACACTAAGATGAGTGGTAAAGCGAAAAGTGCAGAGGATACTGGAAGTCTGCAGAGGGATTTGGATAGGTTAAGTGAATGGGCTCGGGTCTGGCAGATGGAATACAATGTTGACAAATGTGAGGTTATCCATTTTGGTAGGAATAACAGCAAACGGGATTATTATTTAAACGATAAAATATTAAAGCATGCCGCTGTTCAGAGAGACTTGGGTGTGCTAGTGCATGAGTCACAGAAGGTTGGTTTACAAGTGCAACAGGTGATTAAGAAGGCAAATGGAATTTTGTCCTTCATTGCTAGAGGGATGGAGTTTAAGACTAGGGAGATTATGTTGCAATTGTATAAGGTGTTAGTGCGGCCACACCTGGAGTATTGTGTTCAGTTTTGGTCTCCTTACTTGAGAAAGGACGCACTGGCGCTGGAGGGTGTGCAGAGGAGATTCACTAGGTTAATCCCAGAGCTGAAGGGGTTGGATTATGAGGAGAGGTTGAGTAGACTGGGACTGTACTCGTTGGAATTTAGAAGGATGGGGGGGGATCTTATAGAAACATTTAAAATTATGAAGGGAATAGATAGGATAGATGCGGGCAGGTTGTTTCCACTGGTGGGTGACAGCAGAACTAGGGGGCATAGCCTCAAAATAAGGGGAAGTAGATTTAGAACTGAGTTTAGGAGGAACTTCTTCACCCAAAGGGTTGTGAATCTATGGAATTCCTTGCCCAGTGAAGCAGTTGAGGCTCCTTCATTACATGTTTTTAAGGTAAAGATAGATAGTTTTTTGAAGAATAAAGGGATTAAGGGTTATGGTGTTCGGGCCGGAAAGTGGAGCTGAGTCCACAAAAGATCAGCCATGATCTAATTGAATGGCGGAGCAGGCTCGAGGGGCCAGATGGCCTACTCCTGCTCCTAGTTCTTATGTTCTTATGTTCTTATAACCTGCGAGTCCTTTGGGGGTTATAACACACCCATAGATAAATAGAGATTAGAACACTATAAAAGTGTTCCTTCAGCAGGACATACCTTAAAGATATACTTAACTATATGTCAGACCCTGCCACTAAGGGGGATCCAGGATAGGGTAGTGTCTAGGGGATGGGTGGGAGAGGGGAGCGTCTTGGACATCTGCAAAGAACTCATGGGGGCGGAGGAGATGCAGACTGAGAAGCTAAAGTGTAAGTGGAAGGAGGAGCTTGGTGGTGGGATGACGACACTAAGCTGGGTGGCAGGGTGTGCTGTGAGGAGGATGCAAAGAGCCTGCAGGGTGACTTGGCCAGGCTGACTGAGTGGGAAAATACTTGGCAAATGCAATGTAATGTGGGTAAATGTGAGGTTATCCACTTTGGTTGCAAAAACAGGAAGGCAGATTACTTTCTGAACGGCGGCAGGAAAAGAGCAAATGCAATGAGACCTGGGTGTCCTGGTGGAACAGTCACTGAAGGTTGGCATGCAGGTACAGCAGGCGGTGAGTCAAGCTAATAGCATGATATTATTATTCATAGCGAGAGGATTTGAGTATAGGAGTAGGGATGTCCTGCTGCAATTATACACAGCCTTGGTGAGGCCACACCTTGTGTATTTGTGCAGTTTTGGTCTCCTCGTTGGTGGAAGGACATTCTTGCTGTTGAGGGTGTCCAGCGAAAATTCACCAGACTAAATCCTGGGATGGCAGGACTGACATATGAGGAAAGACTGGATCGACTGGGTTTGTACTCACTGGAGTTTCGAAGAATGAGAGGGGATCTCATAGAAACATATAAAATCCTGATGGGACTGAGAAACATCTAAAATCCTGATGCAGGAAGAATATTCCCAATTTTGGGGACGTCCAGAATGAGGTATCACAGCCTAAGATTAAGGGATAAGCCATCCAGGACTGAGATGAGGAAGAACCTCTTCTCTCAGAGAACTGTGAACTTGTGGAATTTGCATAAATTTGCATGATCAGCCATGATCATATTGAATGGTGGTGCGGGTTCGAAGGGCCGAATGGCCTACACCTACACCTATTTTCTATGTTTCAAGCCATGAAAGGAGATAATCGGACAGGTGATCAAAAGCTTGGTCAAAGAGGCACTATTTTAATGGCTGTCTTAAAAGAGGAAAGAGAGGTAGAGGACCAGAGGGGTTAGGAGGGAACGCCACAGCATAGAAACTTGACAGTTGATGGCACAAGAAACAGTGGTGGAGCGGTTAAAATTGGGATGCACCATTTGATGATTTAATAAGAAGGAAAAGACACCGATAGACTGGGACTTCCCTCCAAGGGGTATTAATGATTGGCCATCATTACCACAGTTAAGTGTTTGCAAATGGCTCATGAAATCCCTGCTGATCGTGAAGTTAAAAATTTACGGGCTGGAGTCTCCGCACCCCGCTGCCGAAATCGTATATGGCAGCGGGGTGGAGAATCCAGTTTCCCTCATGAAATTGGGACCGGCAGCAGTTCGGTGGTTCTCCGTCCCCTGAAAAGCACCGTACTTGGGAAATACGAGGCGCAGAGTATCCACCACCTGAGGACATTGCCAGAGGCCCGTCCCATTATTCACCGCCCCCGACCGGCTGATTTTCCGATGGCGTATTTCTAATATGGTCCAAGCCGTTTGGGAAACTTGCGAGGTGGCTGCGGACTCAGTCCACGGCCACCATGGTTGGGGACGGGCCGATCGGAAGGCGGGGGAGCCTCATGTGGGACTGGGCCTTTATTGTGCGGATGGCCCAGGTCGGACGCGTGGCCAATCGGGGGGCACTATTTCTGCGGTCCAGGTCCGGGGTCCAATTCCGCCATGAAGCTGGGCATGGCTGCTGGAGGCCATGTGCATGCGCGGCCTCTCACCAGAGGTGTGGGAGACTGTACCTGCAGCAGGAGCTGCAAGCTCCACAACGGCTCCCTACTAGCCCCCAGCAGGGCTGTGAATCGGCTTTTGACGCCGGTTTTTCTGGTGTAAAAGACCACAGTTTTCACGACAGAGTGGGGACGTAGTCCCTGAAATGGAGAGTCCAATCCCACGTTGCTCACTATCAGCAACTCTGTTACTTTTTTTATTCCCACTTACCAGGTATCTGCAACTGACTTTCATAGAATTTACAGTGCAGAAGGAGGCCATTCGGCCCATCGAGTCTGCACCGGCTCCTGGAAAGAGCACCCTACCCAAGGTTAACACCTCCACCCTATCCCCATAACCCAGTAACCCCACCCAACACTAAGGGCAATTTTGGACACTAAGGGCAATTTATCATGGCCAATCCACCTAACCTGCACATCTTTGGACTGTGGGAGGAAACCGGAGCACCCGGAGGAAACCCACGTGCACATGGGGAGGATGTGCAGACTCCACAGACAGTGACCCAAGCCGGAATTGAACTTGGGACCCTAGAGCTGTGACGCGATTGTGCTATCGACAATGCTACCGTACTGCCCAAAGTATCAAAGAAGTCTTACATTTTTATACTAACATAAGGACAGGAATAGGCCATTTGACCCTTCAAGCCTGCTCCACTGTTAAATGAGATCATGATTGCCCTTCTACCTCAGCTCCGTTTACCATTTATCGCATTACTTCTGTTAATTACCCAGCTATCTAAAAATCTATTGAACCCTTTCTTGAATGTACATGATGATTAACTATCCACATCTCTCTAGAGTAGAGAGTTCTAAAATTCTCCATCCTTTGTGTGAAAATAATTCTCCTCATCTCAGTTCCCAATGGCCAATCCCTGAATCTGAGCCTGTGACCCCGAGGACCGGAATCCTGAGCCAGAAGAAACAGCTTCATGGGATCTACTCTGTCAAGCACCTCAAGAATTTTATATGTTTCAGTGAGATCACCTCTAACCCTCCTAAACTCTTGGGAATATTAGCCCAGTCCACACAATCTCTCCACATAGAACAATCACCTCATCCCTGGAATCAGCCTAGTTGCACCTTTGTTACACTCCCAAGTCCATCATTCCTTAGGTAAGGGCATCAAAACTGCAATAAAGGCTAACATTCCATTTGCCATCCTAATTTCTTGCTCGAACTGCATGCCAACCTTCTGTTGATCACCAGATCCCTCTGGATGCCAACATTTCCTAACCTCCAATCTTCTGACAAAAAAATATTTTGCTTTTCTATTTTTCCTTGCAAAGTGGATAACTTCACGCCAAAGCAAAATACTGCACATTCTGGAAATATAGCAAGTCTGACAACATCTGCGCAGAGTAAAAAACAGAGGGCAGAATCTTGTGACAGCCGGGGTCCCACCTGACTGCTAGAGAGCTGGCATCAAACATGTGTCTCCTCCTTTGGGGAAGGCCAACTGAACCAGGAGCCAATCAGACCACCGGCCATCCTTTCCTCAGGATCAGGACCCCGTGGTCGGTGACCCGTTTGCCAAGAGTTTCCGGTCAGTCAGGGGCCAGCAGCTCTTTTGCTCAGCTACCCCTCCAGCGAAGCAATGGTTACTGCCTGAATGAAGGTCACTGGAGGCCAGGGTTCAAGGAGCAACTCAAATCGCTCTTAGGTAATGGCGGGAGGAAATTCTGAAGATGGGGTTCCTGGGGGAGTTGCGGGGGGGGGGGGGGGTGCTGGAGTGGGATTGGTAGCAAGGGCAGGGGCTAGGTTTCTCTCAGTGGCTCTCAACAGATGCCGGGCCCCTCATTCAGGCAATGAGTGCCTTTGAAAGAGGTCCCCCTCCCCCACCAGAATGAAAAAGTAGCTTGTCCAGGTTTTACTTGTGATGCAAGTCGCATGGTCTGCTCACCTGCATTGGTGGACACCAGTGGTGGCACGATGAGGCCCTTAACTGGTCATTGATCGGTCACTTCAGGGTCTCAATTGGGGCTGGGGTGGAAAGGCTGAAAACTGGTCTTCTCACCCTGGACAATCAGGATAGAGTTGGGAAAGCAGCGGGGTGTTCGCCCACTGAACCTCTGCCTCATTAAATGCCCTTCCCAACTCCAAACATTCCACTAGAGAGAGCAGAGGACTCCAGCCAGAATCAAAGTTTCAGGTCGTGACCTTCCACCTTTCTGATTTCCAGCATTTTCTGTGGATCCTTCCCATTTCCCCATATTATAGTGCCTCTGCCAAGTTCTTGGCTATTTACTTAACCTGCCTATATCCCTTGGCAATCTCTATGCATCCTCCTTACTTTCGAACATGGTTTTGGATTATCAGAAAACTTGGATACATTATAGTCAGTCCCCTTATCCAAGTCATTAATATAGATTGTAGAAAGCTGAGGCCCAAGCACTGATCCTCTGACACCACACTAGTTACAGGATGACAAGCAAAAAAATGGCCTGCTGATTGAGTCTTAATAATAATTTTCACAGGATACAGGCATCTCTAGCAAGGTCGGCATTTATTGTCCATTCTTAGTTGCCCCTAAGAAGGCAGTGGTGAGCTGTCCATCTGGTACACATATAGTGCTGTTAGGCCACTGTTTTCTGTCCATTAACCAATCCTCAACCGATGCTCATATATCTCCCCAATCTCACCAGCCCGACTTTTATGTCATAATCTGTGACGTGGCACCTTATTAAATGCTTTCTGAAAATCCAAATACACTACATCCACTGGTTCTCATTATCCAGCTTGTTAGAAAAACTCTTAACAGATTTGTCAAACACAATTCCCCTTTCATTAATCCATGTCGGTTCTGCCCAGTGATATTCTGATTTTCTAACACATGCCCACATAAATTTGGCACCAATTGTCTAGTTTCCTGAAATTACTGCTTTTTTGGGGGACTTTTAACTGCAAACAGAATAAAATGGGCCAGGAATTGAAGCATCATCTCCAGTCCATTTTATTACGTTGTATGGAAGTTATTTCAAATGATTAATGCAATCCTGATGCCGTATAATTAACTGATATAATCTTACTAATATAACATTGCGGATTCAGCAAAACAGTATTTAACCATTACAGAGCTGTGGTGCATTTACAGCTTTTTAAATTACAGGTTGACCTATTCCTAATTATTCTCTGTCTCCCATTGTCAAGAATATTCCACATCCACTTAATATCCATTCTATTTGGAGCATTGGAAACATTTTTTTTAAAAAATGAAGTTTGTTGCACCAGCATGCAAATTAAATGCTTAACTAGTATTTTTAAAACAAGAGAAAACTGGCGGCACAGTGGTTAGTGCAGGGGTGGGCAAACTACGGCCCGCGGGCCACATGCGGCCCACCAAAGGTCTTTATGCGGCCCACCAAGATCAAGTCCTCAAAAAAAAAGAAATTAAAAAAAAAAAAATTTTTTTTTAATTATTTTTTTTATAAGGTTAATGGGGGGGGGGGGGGGGGGCTGTTGGGTTACTGGTATAGGGTGGATACGTTGACTTGAGTAGGGTGATCATTGCTCGGCAAAACATCAAGGGCCGAAGGGCCTGTTCTGTGCTGTACTGTTCTATGTTCTATATGAGGCGCCCAGAATCATAACCGGGTGAAGCGACATTTTTGAAAAGTAGAGAAAAAGAGGGCTAAAGGCAGGATGCCGCCGGGGGGAGCGCTGAGGTATATGCCGCACGCTAATTGGTTACAACCGGGACTATTAATTAATATACTATGCGGCCCTTTAAAATTGTGAATTTCTGAATGTGGCCCTTGCACGGAAAAGTTTGCCCACCCCTGGGTTAGTGCTTTTGTCTCACAGCACCAGGGACCCGGGTTCGATTCCGACTTTGGGCCACTGTCTGTGTGAGTTTGCACTTTCTCCACATGTCAGCGTGGGTTTCCTCCGGGTGCTCCGGTTTCCTCCCACAGTTCAAAGGTGTGCAGGTTAGGTTGATTGGCCATGCTAAATTGCCCCTACGTGTCCAAAGGTTAGGTGGGGTAATGGGGTTACAGGGCGGGGGAGTGGGCATGGGGAGGGTGCTCTTTCAGTGGGTCGGTGCATACTCGATGGACCGAATGGCCTCCTTCTGCACTGTAGGGATTCTAAGATAATTCTCCAATTGGTTGAGAAAACTATTTTTTCTTCAAACTCTGTACGAATGCCTGTTCCGTATCATCTTCAATCAGGTTTGGGAACAGCCAAAGACCAGGCCATCCAATAGAATGGTGAATGTGACTGTCAGTGAACAACCTCACTATGTGTCTTCTATGATCAACTTGGATTGCTACAGGTATATTCTAAACAGAAATCCCAATTGAGGTTTAAATTGTCAAAGACTAATGTCCTCTGCTATGACAGATGCCTGCCTGCAGGATGTGAACCTTCCTGAGAAGGCTAGTTGCCCAGAACTTCAATAATGGACAGAGAAATAAAGTGAACACTGTAAGTCAATGACCTTTGTCAGCACTGCAGAAAGATCACTAGCCTGAAACATCCATTCATTCTGCTTCCCTTGCTCTTCACAGATCTTGCCTGGCTGGCTGAGTATTTCTATTTATGTTTCACATTTCCAGCATCATCCATATTTTGCTTTTGATTCCATTATTGAAGATCAAATCCACTGTAAAACAGTGTTCACTAAACTAGCTGCAAAACAAATTTGCCAATTTGCGTTTCATCGGTGGACATTCAGCGAAAACCGTTGTTCATATATTATACACACTTGAGGTTATAATGAACAAAATATATGCATCATTTGAAATGGTTCATTTCATCCAACTTTGCAATCGTCACTTGCTGTGACATCAACTGACTTGCAAAGGTAAGCATGTTATAAGAGTCCTTCCTGTTATTTCCTTTGTTCTCATTTCTTTCATTTGACTACTTTTGGTCTGTTGACCCATAATCGGAATGTGCTTTGAAACACTGGACTCAAGCTGAAAAAGCCTGCTAGTCAGGACAATGTGTATCAGGATTTGTTTTTTGGAGAGGAGAAAACATTCGCTTGAGCGAATCTTACGAACCAGCTTTGGAGAACGTCAGTTTGATTGGCTGGCTGGCAACCTGTGGGTTGGCCAGGGACAATGTTCTGCCTGACAACAGCTAATGATTGTTCTGAGAGAGCTGGACAGAAGTGATTAGACCTTGAAAGGAGAACGAACCGTCTCTCGCTCTTCCTGCTGAAGTAAAGAACTGTTTTATTGCTCTAAACCCAGTGAATGCTTGGCACATCTTTCGTCTAAATTTGAAATGATGTTGAACCTATGGAGAAAGTAGACAGCCTTGCCAGAGAAAACCATCTCAAGCAGAGAAGGAAGAGGTACTGAAACAAAACCCTGTACTCCAGAAAGACATTAACTGGAAGCCATTCGAGTGCATCAAAGATCCTTTATCCCTCTATTTTACTGACGCTTTTCTTAACCTCTCAACCATCTTTATCCCTCTGTATTGTTTGTCTGTGTCACAGTGGCTCACAGTGCATTGTTGCTTCACAGTGCTAGGATCCCAGGTTCAATTCTCGGCTTAGGTCACTATCTGTGAGGAGTCTGCACGTTCTCCCTGGGTTTCCTCCCACAAGACCCGAAAGACATTCTGAATTCTCCCTCTGTGTGCCCGAACAGGCGCCGGAATGTGGCGACCAGGGGCTTTTCACACTAACTTCATTGCAGTGTTACTGTAAGCCTACTTGTGACAATAAAGATTATTATTATTATAAAGGAAGTGGGGGGAAGGGGTTGTTAGAAAGGGGGTGGGTTGGGAAAGGGGTATTTGGTAGTCAATTACGTTTTTGTCAGTTTAATTATTTTACTGTTGAATAATTAAAGGTTATTTGTGTTTAAAGTATACAAGCCTGGTGAGTGCAGTTTATGGGCTCAGCAAAGGTCCTCAGGTATTTTAAAATAAGGTCTAATTTCACTTGTGTTGCGACTCTGGTTCAAGTGGGGTTGGAACTGAATGCGCATTAGCCCTGGGAGTCATGACAATGTTCATCTTTTGAACTGTTGTGACCTCAACTACAGCTTTTGAGAACTGGAGCACGGACCATCATCTCTAGCAGAAATGGAATTAGATTGAAATGTATTTAAACATGCTAATCTTGGCACATCGAGAGGCAACACTATTATTCTCACTGGTAGATTTCTAGGCAGAATTCGAGAACCCAGCAGTGAATTCTAGCACCAAATAATTTCCTATTCACAGAGCTTCTGATTGAAGTATAAGTTTATTCTGTTATCAGCGTTTCAGCTCAAATATAAAAACCTGCAACTAAATCAAAGATTGGGGGTGGGATTCTCCCTATTGGGGAGTAAGTCCCCATGCCCACCGGAAAACGGACGAGAATCACTCTGGACTTTTTCCTCGAAAGTCCGGGGTGATTCCCCGTTTTCCAGGGGGCTAGCAGGGCCCTGCGTACATCCCGCAGCTCTGGCTGCCAACGGAGCCCTGCTATCCAGACTGCGCGGCCGCACCTACGCACTTTCGGCGTGGCCACTACCGACATGGAGAACCCACACAGTGGGCTCACACGGAGTAAGTTTGGTCACCCTCAGATCGCGATGGCCCGCCGATCGATGGCCCCCGATCGCGGGCCTGGGCACCATTGAGGCTCCCCCCCCTCCCACCGAGTCAGATTCCCCCCGCCCCTGAGTGATTGGGAATGCAGAATTCATATGACCATACATGCTGCCATTCCCAATTACTCTTTTCACAGCTTTAGGAACAGTCCTCTTACAATTCCTGTGCAAAACCACAAACCGAGGGCGAAATTCTCTGCAGACCGTCGTAACGCCGATTTCCGGCGAGCAAAATTGGAGTAGATGACTCCGCCGTGGGGGCCTTCTTTTAGGCGACTATTCTCCGTTCCCAGAGGGGCCAGCAGCGGACTGACGCGATACGCGTCAGTTTCACCAGCTGCGGAAGTGGTGAGACCCGCCGTTTTTTGGGGGGGGGGGGGGGAGGAGGAGGAGGAGGAGGAGGAGAGAGACTGACCCGGCGTTTGGGGGGGGGGGGAGGAGGAGAGAGACAGACCAGCATTTTGGGGGGGGGGAGGAGGAGGAGAGAGACAGACCCGGCATTTGGGGGGGGGGGGGGGGAGGAGAGAGACAGACCCGGCATTTGGGGGGGGGGGGGGGGAGGAGGAGAGAGACAGACCCGGCGTTGGGGGGTTTGCGGCGTTGAGTTGAGAGGAGAGGGGGGGGGGGTTTGCGGCGTTGAGTAGAGAGGAGGGGGGGGGGGGTTTGCGGCGTAGCGTTGAGTTGAGAGGGGGGGGTTTGCGGCGTTGAGTTGAGGGGGGGTTGCGGTGTTGAGTTGAGAGAGGGGGGGGCGGCGTTGGAGGGGGGGTAGGGGTGGTGAAGGGGTAGGGGTAGGTGGGCACCGATCGCGGGCAGCGGGTCGATACCCGCGCACTATTTGTTCTTCCGCCGCCCCGCAGGATCAGTCCGCGGGGCAGCTGAGGGGCATGACGGCCCGCGCATGCGCGGGTTTGACGCATCTGCGTGATGACGCCATCCGCGCATGCGCGGGTTGGAGCCATCCAACCCGCGCATGCGCGGCTGATGTAATCGTGCGCTGATGTAATCGAGCCACCGTGACGCTTGGCGCGCGGACTTAGCGATGGTCGCTAAGCCCGCGATGCCGTGCTTCACGGGACCGCGCTGCTAGTTCCTCCCGGGGGGGGGGGAGAATCGGGTCCTGGGAGGGGGCGCGGAGGCTGCCATGAAACACGGCCAGTTTCACGGCAGCCTTTACGACTCGCCGCATTTGCGGAGAATCGCGCCCCTAATTCCTCAAAATGCCATTAATCGGGAGCGGGATTCTCTGGTCGCCGACGGCGAAATCGCATTCGGAGATCGGCCGGAGAATCCACGTTCACGACCAAATCGGGGGAGGCGCTGCTTTTGTGATGCTCCGCCCCCTCCAAAGCAGCGTATTCGGAGAGTACGCCGTGCGCCATACCAACGGCCTCAGGACGTTTCCTGAGGCCTACCCCCCAATGCTCGGCACCCAACTGGCCGCATTCCCGATGGTGTCGCTCACGTGTGGTCTCATCCGTCGGGAACTCGGTGTGAAGCCGCGGACTCAGTCCAGCACCGCCACAGTCGGGGGAGGGCCGATCCGCGGGCAGGGGGGACTTTGCCAGGGGCTGGGGGCATTGTTGGGGGTGGTCTGTAGCGCACGAGTCGGCCAAAGGGGGGGGCACTATTTTGCAGGCCAGGTCCGCGGGCGGCCGGCGCTGTGTACCTATACTGCACGGCGCGGCCGCTGCAGGCCACTGCCAGGTGCTCTATGCTGCCGTGATGCTAGCCCCCAGCCAAACGGAGGATCGGTGGCTGTTTTACGCCATTTTGTTTCTCGTAAAACGCCACCATTCCCACTCCAACGTGGGGACATAGCCTCAAAATCGAGAGTTCAGTCCTTGTTTTCCAACAGCGGAGTGAACTTTAGAAATTAAATTCTTGGAATTTTAAAGGTGCGTTGAGCTTCCCGATGAAAAATGTCGGGAATTTTTGCATGCGTTAGCAAGTCATGCATACTTCGTAAAGGACCACCACTCCGGAATTATGTTTCTCCACCAAACTAAGTTCCCCACAAGCAAGAAATTAGGACTTGCATGTTCACAACTGCACATAAGTGTCAAGCACCGGATGAAGTAGACTTCGTCCATGATTAACGGTGATTTGCTGCTGCATTCTCCTCTTTGAGGAATGTATGCAAATGCCAGCCTATGCTTGAGACCAGGTGGTGCTGGTGCAAGTTGCATGGAGGGTAACCAAGGAACAGAGGAAGAGTTCGTGGGGAAGGATGGAGCAGTACCCGGGCAATGGTGAGAAGGGCAGTGCAGGTCCTGTAAATATGGTGCCCAGATCGTCGGTAACGGTGGGGACGGTAGTTCGCAGCCTGCCCCTGCCACGGGAATTGGCGAACTTCTTGTTGATGCATACGTAATGAACTGAACAGTGCAAGATTGTGCATGGTCAACCATTCCCCCAATGTCCTCCAGCTGAAATCGATCTCGCTTCCGCACCCACCATTGAATTTAAACTTCAGAACAGAATATTCTGGACTCTGTAACCTTTATTTCAACATGTTAGCGGGAGAGGATCTCAAAGAAATCCCTCAACGCCCAGGGCTACTGGTCCTCACATCAAACGGTTTATTTTGCCGGAGGGGAGATGGCGTCTGTTTCCCAGACCGTCTCTCCACCGAACAAAGGAAAACATCCATTCTGATACATTTTCAAAACAGCTACACAGCCCATTTTGGCTGATCCTAGTCCAATAATACTAATTATAGATTACATACATTAGTTACATATCCAATTAAATTTGACATAACATTAAGTGGGTTGATATCTTACCAGCCCCTAACTTCATGAAGAAGTCACTCATACTAACTGTTAAAGTTATTTTTCCTGCCTGCACCTGACCTTGTGCTGGCGAGGATACATAATGCTTTTTGTCCTGTGGTGCTGTCAGCAGTCGCTGGTGAAGTCCTCCCTAGAATCTCCCATGTCTGTTTCCCATTCAATGCCTTGATATCCATCATTCTTGTCTCCCTGACTAGCTCTGCTGTCTGTAATTAAATGCTGTTATTTATACTAGTTTGCAACTCAACCCAGCTAATGATTGTTCAGGAATGTGGCTACTTCAGCTAAAAACCATTTTGTGTCTTTAGTATTGCTAGCTCAGCAAACAGCCATTTTGTGTCCTTTCTGATATTAGTCATTCTTAGGTTATAAAATAACAAGCATTGTTTATACACTATCTATTCCTACAAATTGATTCTTATACAGGCCAATGAGTACCTTTTGTCTAAAATGTAATGCTGGCCCTGCCATTAATGCCCACATCCCATGAAAGAATTAAATATAAATACTGTTAAACAGGACAGAAAGACATGGGGCTGGATTCTCCCCTACCCGGCATGACGGAGGGTCCCGGCGTAGGGGAGTGGCGCCAACCACTTAGGGGTCGGGCCTCCCCAAAGGTGGGGAATTCTCCCCACCTTTGGGGGCCAGCCTAGTGCCGGAGCGGTTAGCACCAGAAGACTGTCGCAAAAAACCGGCGCCCCCGGCAGCGGGGCTGGCCGAAAGGCTTTCGCCGGTCCGCGTATGCGCCGGCAGTGACATCAGCGGCCAGATGCCGCTGACGTCACCACCGACGCATGCGCGATGTGGGTTTCTCTTCCGCTTCTGCCATGGCGGAGGCCGTGGCGGCCGCGGAAGGAGAAAATAGTGCACCCAGGGCACTGGCCCGGAGTCTGAGCGGGGGGCCCCGATTGCGGGCCAGGCCACCGTGGGGGCACCTCCCGGGGTTCGATCGCCCCCCGTCCCCCCCAGGACCCCGGGGCCTGCTCGCGCCGCTGATCCCGCCGTTACAGAGGTGGTTCAAACCTCGGCGGCGGGAGAGGCCTTCCAGCGGTGGGACTTCGGCCCATCCGGGTCGGAGAATCACCGCAGGGGCCTCGCCGAATGGAGTGGCAAGATTCCCGCCACCGCCACTTCCCGGGTGGCGGAGAATCTCTGCCACGGCGGGGGCCGGATTTTCGGTGGCCCCAGGCGATTCTCCGACCTTGCTGGGGGTCGGAGAATTTCGCCCAAGGTTTGAAGAGGGATTCTGAATTGGACAATTTACTACAGTTGCTTCAGTTTTGCCAGAGCTGACCAGACCTTTGAAGAGGGTTTCTTTAAGGAGTTGAATAGAGGAGTCTATGGAGATTCTATGCCATCAAGATGGGCATGAATCCAGAAATTGTCTAAAATCTAAATCTGACTTCAACACAACATGATTAAGAAATTAACAGGAAAATTATACTTAGAATTAAAAGATACATTTTGATACACTAAAGATACATTATACATAACTACAAGTACAAGGGGCTGGTTTAGCTCACTGGGCTAAATCGCTGGCTTTGAAAGCAGGCCAGCAGCACCGTTCGATTCCCGTACCAGCCTCCCCGGACAGGCGCCGGAATGTGGCGACTAGGGGCTTTTCACAGTAACTTCATTGAAGCCTACTCGTGACAATAAGCGATTTTCATTCATTTCAAGTACTTGTATCACTTTCCTTAGCTGGATTCATGCCAATCTTGATGGCACAGAATCTCCAGAGACACCTCTATTCAACTCCTTAAAGAAACCCTCTTCAAAGGTCTGGTCAGCTCTGGCAAAACTGAAGCAACTGCAGTAAATTGTCCAATTCAGAATCCCTCTTCAAACCATGTCTTTCTGTCCTGTTTAACAGTATTTATATTTAATTCTTTCATGGGATGTGGGCATTAATGGCCGGGCCAGCATTACATTCATCTAAATGCGAGGCATAGAAATTTATTCATGTTGTGCTTGTTCCCTAGGTGTGACCCGGCTTACTCACTTTTCCAACTTCTTCCATCGGCAGGAGATTCAGAAGTCTGAGAACACGGACGAACAGACTCAAAAACAGCTTCTTCCCCACTGTCACCAGACTCCTAAATGACCCTTTTATGGACTGACTTCATTAACACTACACCCTGTATGCTTCATCCGATGCCAATGCTTATGTAGTTACATTGTATATCTTGTGTTGCCCTATTATGTATTCTCATGTATTTTCTTGAATTCTGTTCAATTCCCTTTTCTTCCCATGTACTGAATGATCTGTTGAGCTGCTTGCAGAAAAATACTTTTCACTGTACCTCGGTACACGTGACAATAAACAAATCCAATCCAATCCAATCCAATCCAATCCAAATGGTGGCAAAGGGAACCATTGTTGGGAGCACAATACCCCACACTCAAGTAGGCGGGCTGCAGAAGGACTTGGACAGGCTAGGAGAGTGGGTAAAGAACGGGCAAATGGAATACAATATGGAAAAGTGTGAGGTTATGCACTTTGGAAGGAGAAATGGAGACATAGACTATTTTCTAAATGGGAAGATGTTTAGGAATTCAGAAGCACAAAGGGACTTCGGAGTCCTTGTTCATGATTCTCTTAAGGTTAACGGGCAGGTTCAGTCGGCAGTTAGGAAGGCAAATGCAAT
The DNA here is from genome assembly GCF_902713615.1 of Scyliorhinus canicula. NCBI lineage: Eukaryota > Metazoa > Chordata > Chondrichthyes > Carcharhiniformes > Scyliorhinidae > Scyliorhinus > Scyliorhinus canicula. The sequence goes on along the minus strand of NC_052148.1, from coordinate 39,158,856 downwards.
GTTAGCATTCATGTCGAAAGGGCTAGAATACAAGACCAGGGATGTACTTCTGAAGCTGTATAAGGCGCTGTTCAGACCCCATTTGGAGTATTGTGAGCAGTTGTGTGCCCCGTATCTAAGGAAGGATGTACTGGCCTTGGAAAGGGTCCAGAGGAGGTTCACAATTTGATCCCTGGAATGAAGAGCTTGTCGTATGAGGAATGGTTGAGGACTCTGCGTTTGTACTTGTTGGAGTTTAGAAGAATGACAGGGGATCATATTGAAACTTACAGGATACTGCAAGGCCTGGATAGAGTGGATGTGGAGAGGATGTTTCCACATGTAGGAAAAACTAGACCAGAGGACACCATCTCAGACTAAGGGGACGATCCTTTGGAACAGAGATGAGGAGAAATTTCTTCAGCCAGAGGGTGGTGAATCTGTGGAACTCTTTGCCGCAGAAGGCTGTGAAGGCCAAATCACTGAGTGTCTTTAAGACAGAGATAGATAGGTTTTTGATCAATAAGGGGATCAGGAGTTATGGGGAGAAGGCAGGAGAATGGGGATGAGAAAATATCAGCCATGATTGAGTGGCGGAGCAGACTCAATGGACCGAGTGGCCTAACTCTGCTCTTATGTCTTATGGTCTAATAGGAGTTATTATGGTGTCTTTGCAGGCATCACAGGCAAGTTACCTTAAAACAGTAGCATTTATGTTCCAGTAGCTGCATGCCCTTTCCATTACCCTTCTGCTCTGGTTATGCAGGACTCCTATAGGCATGGTAAATGTTGTTCTCCCACCCCCTCACCCTCTTCCCCACACCCTTGTCCCTTCCCAGGACATACCTCACATTCATTAGGTCACATAGGCCCAAAATTGACCTCTGTTTAGCTGAAAAGCTTCCAGGAAATGCACACTGAACAGCGGCGACTCACTGGACATAGTAACACGAGGCTAGAGGACAAATATTGGTCATTCCCTGAACCCCTGCTCATGCCAACCTGGGGCCATGAACACATCTCCACTCCTTTTATCCCATATTTGAAAGTCACATTCTCTGATCTGCATAATAGATGTTTGTGTGTCATGTTTTTGACTGCCTGAGCCAGTTTGGACCAGCGGGTGAACAGTGAAGTGGACTGTGGAGCCAAGGTTTGTAAATGAGCTGTTTGAAACCACAATCTGTAGGAATCCTGACCCAGGCAAAACGCTCCTTGCAAAGTCATTTGGCACTTATCAAAAACCAACCATATTTCCAACATTGCTCGAAAAGCATCATTTCCCTTTGCTAATATGTTTCCTTTCTTTTGATTCAAAGTCAGCTAACCAGCTCCCTGTGTGCATTTTGACTGATTTAGTCCATCTGTGAATGGATTTCTGCAATAAAATGTGAAGAACACAGGAAAGGGAAAGTTTTGCGACAAAATCGTTTGGGAACTGCACGCAAGTTATGATTTGCTTTTATTGATAAGGCACAGCAGTTCACTCCATTGTCACTTGTCCTAATGCGCAGACTACTCACTCTTGCATCATTGGTACTTTGTAGCTGCAATATGTAAGATCGACAGGAATTTATCAAGGTGACTTTCACATCATGTTCCTCCTCTATGAGACGTACCTTGAAAGGAAGACAGGAACAGCAATGCCTTTGGAATAGCACCGCCCCAAAGTCCCCTCCAATTCACACACCATTTTGATTTGAAAAAGATAGCTATTTCTTCACTGTCATGGGGTCAATATACTGGAAAGGTCAGCCTAATACCATTGCCGGAGCAACATCATCAAACTAACTGTAATCATTCTTGAAGAATGTCCACCACTTTATGAGGAATATAGAGATAGACCCTTGATAGCGTCACTCACACCCTGAGAGCAGAGAATAATAAGGGGAGGCAGTGGCGTAGTGGTATTGTCACTGAACTAGTAATCCAGAGACTCAGGGTATTAAGGCTCTGGGGGCCCGGGTTCAAATCCCGCCATGGCAGATGGGGAAATTTGAATTCAATAAAAATCTGGAAATGAGGATCTAATGATGACCATGAAGCCATTGTCGATTGTCTTAAAAACCCATCTGGTTCACTAATGTCCTTTAGGGAAGGAAATCTGCCATCCTTACCTGGTCTGGCCTACATGTGACTCCAGATCCACAGCAATGTGGTTGACTCTTAAAATACTGGACCACCCACATTCACATGAACAAATAAAAAACAAAATTAAAATTAATTTATCTCTGTCAAGTATGTGGTCATATCCAGAGATAATAATAATATGTCACAGTCGGCTTACATTAACACTGCAAGTTACCGTGAAAATTCCCTTGTCGCCACACTCCTGCACCTGTTCGGGTACACTGAGGGAGAATTCAGAATGTCCAATTCACCTAACAGCACATCTTTCGGGACTTCAAGGAGGAAATCTGAGCACCCGGAGGAAACCCACGCAGACACGGGGAGAATGTGCAGACTACGCACAGACAGTGACCCAAGCCGGGAATCGAACCGGGGACCTTGGCACTGTGAAGCAACCATTGTGCTACTGTACCGACCTGACCCCTTCCCAAGATAAGAATTCAGCATTATGTGCTGAACATCACGATGTTCGTCAAGTAGACAGGACAGGCAGTGGTGTAGCCCTAATGTCACTGGACTAGTAATCCAGAGGCCCAGACAGGGCCTATCGGATGCTTGGGAAGAAACCTTGATCGAATGAGCCACTGTGAAAATGGAAAGAAATATTGTACAAATGTATCAAGACGTGGGCACAGAGCTAGTGAGGAAGCGGGCAGCCTTTAACAAAGTTAAAGCAGTGCTTTACAGGAAGGGCATTCGAATTGGAATAGTGTACCCGGCAAGGCTATGGGTCACACACGAGGCCAAGAATTATTTCTTTGAGACACCTGACAAGGTGGAGGACTTTATCAACAAACATGAAAAATTAAACGAGAGGGGCTGTGTGGGGGATCCCTTTTTATTTGCAGTTTCTTGTGAAGGTTGCAGACTGAAGGGGTGGTGGGTTGTTTTTTCTTGTGTATAGTTGTTGATAATTGGTCATTGAAGTTTGATTTCTCTGCAGGGATAATGAGGGCTTTCTATGGTGTAGGGCCTATGGGTCCCTTTCTCTTCTGTGAAATAGTTTATCCTCATGTTGGGCAATGATGTTGCCCCTTTCTGAAATGTAATGAAATGAAATGAAAATCGCTTATTATCACAAGTAGGCTTCAATGAAGTTACTGTGAAAAGCCCCTAGTCGCCACATTCCGGCGCCTGTTCGGGGAGGCTGGTATGGGAATTGAACCGTGCTGCTGGCCTGCCCTGGTCTGCTTTCAAAGCCAGCCCTTTAGCCCTGTACTAAACCAGTCCCGTCCTGTTCTTTGTCCTGATTGGAACTACCTCGCTAGCAGTGTATAATGCTGGTGAACTGGTGGGGTGGGGGGAGGCGCTTCAGCTGTAAAACCAGTATGAAGTGGTTTGGCGCGTTAGTGTTGGGATTGGGGGGAGAGGTGGGGGGGGGGGGGGGGGGGGTGGAGGTGTTGGAGCTATCGGTCTGGCTCCTGTACGGGAATTTACGAATGAATAAGGTGGAGGCGGAGGAGGAAGAGGCTAGCTAGCTAATGATTGATAGAGAACATTCTTTGTTTTTCTGGGGATGGGATTGGCTGCCATCTTGTGGGGACCATTGATCTATACGTTTTAAATGTTTATTTGTTTGTCCCTAACGGTGGAGATGGCGGGTTCCGGAAGTAGGAGGGATGGGAAAATCCCTAATTCAGCTGGTCACCTGGAAAGTAAGGGGATTGGGTGGCCCAGTGAAGAGATCAAGAGTTTTTTCTCATTTAAAAAACTTAAGCACTGGTGTGGTGTTTTTGCATGAGACCCATTTGCGGGTGAGGGATCAGATCTCAGAAGGGGAGGGGAGGGCTCCACTCAGGCTTCAATGATCGAGCCTGAGGTGCAGCAATCCTGATTAATAAGCAAGAGCCTTTTTAAGCACCGGGTTTGTGGCTACCTCCAAAGGTAGGTACGTAATGGTCAGTGGGTCCTTGGCAGGTACTTTGGGCGTTATGGTGAATGTATATGCCTCTACCTGGGACGATGTGGCATCCATCAGAGGTTTGCTAGCCTCCATCACTGATTTGGACACACATCGGTTGGCATTGGTGGGGGTGGGGGGGTTGCACTTTAACTGTGTGCTGAATTCAAAATGGACCAATCAAGGCCTAAATCTCTGTCTCGCTCGGGGATGGCGATGGTACTTTAAACTTCCGTGGAGCAGATGGAAGGAGCAGAGCCGAGGAGAATCTTGCATCCACATGATCGGGAATTCTCATTCATTTCACATGTACATAAGGTCCGCTCAAGGAAAGACTATTTTTGTTTGATAAGTCTCTGCTCCCGAGGGTCAGAAAGGTGAAATATTTGGGGATAGTAACTTCTGACCACGCTTCACAGTTTGTGGCCCTTGAGCTGGGGACAGAACACATCCAACAGGCTCCATGGAGATTAGATGTGGCACTACTGGCTGAGAAGGGGTTATGTGACGCCATAGCAGTGGCCATTGAGGAGTACATTAGGCTTAATAGTAATGGGAGGCACTTAAGCTGGTGATAAAGGGAGATGTGACCTTGTATAAATTTTAGACAGAGCAGTGAGGGAGGAATGGCAGTGTTTCATAGGAGAGATCCTGGTAACAGCCTGTCGCTATTTGGAGGATCCTAGCCAGGAGCTGTTTGCAACCAGGAAGTGGTCCGGATGCAGTTTGACTTGATATCCACTGGAAAGGTGGGGAATGAGCTACGGCAAGCAAGGGGCATAGTATATGAGCACGGGGAGAAGACAGGCCGTCTGTTGGTGCACTAACTTTGAGGCCTTCTATGGGGATCTGTATAGGTCAGCGTCGCCAGAGGGGGTATCAGATAAGACAGAGTTTCTGGACAGGTTGTCCTTCCTGCAAGTAGTGGGGGAAAGTGGGGAGGAGCTGGAAGCCCTGCTTGGAACGGAGGACATGGCATACCAAGTGCTCATCCAGGTTCTTTTTAAAGGTTGTGAGGCATCCCGCCTTGACCACCCTCCCAGATAGTGAATTCCAGACCATCACCACGCTCTGGGTAATAAAGTTTTTCCTGAAATCCCCCCTAAACCTCCTGCCCCTCACCATAAACACCCGAGAGTGGGACTAATAAAATAGCTCTCTCAAAGTGTCGGCACCGGCATGATGGGCCGAATGGCCTCCTCCTTCTGGTTACGGTTCTGTGATTCGACAAAGACATCAATGATCCATCATTAATAACCACTGTATAGTATAGGGCCATTTGCAGAATCCTGTATGCACATTAAACTCTTAGAACATGCAATGCAAGTCCGCAGCTTAATGAATTTCCACCTGTTAAAATGAATGGGCATGGCATAGGCACTTGCAATTCTCCATCAGCATTGCACCTCAGCCAAAGTTAGCTGTGCTGGGTACTGTGGAGTAAAATATTCTCTGCACAAGATGTCTTCAAACCAGACACACATTATTAAGGTGGCATTTGTGAACTGGTTTGTACGTGGCACAAAGAGAACGTAATAATAATAATAATAATCTTTATTGTCACAATTAAGCTTACATTAACACCGCAATTAAGTTACTGAGAAAATCCCCCAGTCGCCACACTCCGGCGCCTGTCCGGGTACACAGAGGGAGAAATCAGAACATCCAAACTGCCTAACAGCACGTCTTTCAGGTCTGGTGGGAGGAAACTGGAGCACCCGGAAGAAACCCACGCAGGCACGGGGAGAACGTGCCGACTGCGCACAGACAGTGGCCCAAGCAGGAATCGAACCTGGGACCCTGGAGCTGTGAAACAACAGTGTTAACCACTGTGCTACCGTTTCGCCATCCCACACAAACTGTTGGTTTTCATGTTTGCCACAGTGCTGCTGGTGGAGAGGGGTGGGTGGGTGCAGAGAGAAGGGTTTGATTATAAATATTAAATGTGAGTAATTTCCATTAATTTTGCCACATTTTAAATGCCCGGAAGTGTGCTGGAAAATGAGTAAAGTTCATTTGAGCAATTTCATCTTAGTACAACGCGGAATAACACTGCACCTTCTTTCTGTAGTATCCATGAGAGTATGATTGTGCCATAACAGTAATGGAATGTCAGTGCCGTACACGCTTATGTTCCTCTGAATTACTGCCTCGGAGACAGATTTACCATAATACCCCTGAATAAAGAACTGTGGGTAATTTACAAATGTAATTTCAATTGAGAATAGTTTTCCAATCTTCTTTGATTTTGCTCTCAATTGAACTTTTATTTTTTTTTCTCTCTCCCTCCTCAGCTGACGACATTGATTAGACATTGTAAGAGCTGCCGGAGATTATGCCATGCACAGAGCATAAATTGGCTGGGATGTTTTATCAGAACGCGTCACAATATATGAGAGCAGATGTGTCTGCTTGGAGCTGTTCCCCCAAATTACTGTTACAGACTAATTTAGCCCTGATTCTCACAGATTACTGCGTCCACTGATCATACTGTCAAATCAAAGTGAGCACTTCATTCCCATTTATTCATGCCAGATCTATTTTGCTTTCATAATGAGCAGATATTACCCGGCACAAAGAGGATAAAGACATTGCAATGATAGATAGGCGAGAGATTAAATGGGATCTTTATGACTTCTTAGCCATCAGTTTCTGACTGCGCGATAAGACGAGTCAAGTTGCAAACTGATTTGTTCTTTTTTGGAGGCAAAAAGCATTAGCATTGTGCGGGACCGCACCATCTGATATCAACCGTTAAGACAAGGGGCAAATGATCTTTTTTTTTAAATGGAGTGGGGGGTGGGGGAAGGAAAGAAAAAATAAATAAACGATGGTGTGCAGATCGAGCGATCTACAATTTTGGTGACATATGCTAATGTGTAAATCAGCAGCCCACTGCAGGTCTGGGCCGCTGATCATGTTCTCTGCAGAAATGTCACCTGTTCCTATCTAACGATTTGCATAATGCAAAGCTTCTCACTCGTAAAATACAGATTAACAGGGGAAGCAGGGAGCCATTCACGAACCACGGAGCCATTTCAAACAGCACAAGCAGGTTAACCCTGTCGCCGCTGGTACAGCTTTGGTGACAATCTGTTGGCTGTATGCAGGGTGGGATTTTTTTTCCAATCAAATATTAGATGCTTTTAATTTTAAAAAACAGTGAAAACACAAAGTTTTCTTTTCTTAATTATTATTATTTTCATTCTGACCCGGTCACTGGAGATCATTTGCACAATTGTCAGTTAGGGAAATACGGTCGCACAGTGGTTAGCACTGTTGCTTCACAGCGCCATTATCCCAGGTTCGATTTCCGGCTTGGGTCACTGTCTGTAAGGAGTCTGCACGTTCTCGCCGTGTCTGCGTGGGTTTCCTCCCGGTGCTCTGGTTTCTTCCCACAATTCCAATTGACGTGCTGTTAGGTGAATTGGACATTATGAAATCTCCCTCAGGGTACCTGAACAGGTGCCAGAATATGGCGACTAGGAGCTTTTCACAGTAACTTCATTGCAGTGTTAATGTAAGCCTACTTGTGACACTAATAAAGATTATTATTATTAAATAGTGTTGATACAATGTGGCTCCTATCTGTTTGTCTTCTCAGAACCATTCACAGCCCATCCATTGGGTCTGTTCTGACTCCGTAAAAGTGCAATCCATTTATTTTTGTTCGTTCAGGGATGTGGGCATCACTGCCAAGGTCAACATTTATTTCCCATTCCTAAATGCCATTATAAAGGTGGTGGTGAGCCACCGCCTTGAACCGCTGCAGTCCCTCTGGTGTAGGTCTACCCACAGTGCTGTTAGGGAGAGAGTTCCAGGGCTTTGAGTCATTGACAGTGAAGAAACTGTGTCAGGATGGTGCGTGGCTCAGAAGGGAGCTTCCAGGTGATGGTGTTCCCATGTGGCACTGGCCCTTGTCCCTGGTAGAGGCCACGAGTTTGGAAGATGCTATTGAAAGAGCCTTGGTGAGAAGCTGCAGTGCATCTTGTATATTGTACACACTGCTGCTATTGTGCATAAGCAGAGGATGAGTGAATGTTTAAGTGGGCTGTATTAATATGGGTGGTGCAGACACTCATCCAGGCAAGTGGAGAGTACTTCCTCACACTGCTGACTTGTAGATGGTGGACAGACGTTGAATAATTAGGTAGTACCCCACTCATTGCAGAGCTCTCATTCTCTGCCCTGTTCTTGCTGTGACATTCTTCAATTCAGTGTAAACATACCAATCATATAGGGCAGCACGGTGGCGCAGTGAGTTAGCCCTGCAGCCTCACGGCGCCGAGACCCCAGGTTTGATCCCGGCTCTGGGTCACTGTCCGTGTGGAGTTTGCACATTCTCCCCGTGTCTGCGTGGGTTTCACCCCCACAACCCAAAGATGTGCAGGTTAGGTGGATTGGCCACACTAAATTGCCCCTTAATTGGAAAAAATGAATTAGGTACTCTAAACTTATTTTAAAAAAACATACCAATCATACGATACGGTCTGGAAAAAACAAAAATGTTGATTCTTTAATTGAAGTTCGATGTTTTCTCCTGCAGCAATGTCCAGTTTTATACACAAGCTTTCTACTCCTCATCTGTGGGAATAATCTGGATGGTGGCAAAAGCTTCTGTTGGCATCATTGTGCCAACCGATTCTTTGCTGTTCACCATGCTGAACGTCTGGTCCTTTGGAATGGCTTCCCACATCAACACCTTTCTTCATCATCACCCAGGTTCCACTCTGGATTTCTGCAGTCATTCTCCTGATTGCCCACCAAACATGGGGCTGGATTCTTCGTTCCTGCGCCTGCGTTGCCACCGACAGAGGATCCGTGGTGTTTCACGACGGAAAAATCAGCACGAAACCCGCACCGATTCCGCTACCGATGCGGGGCTAGCACCGGTGCCGCATGAAACACCCGCGGAAAGCGCAGAAAACGTTTGGAGAATCGGCGAGTCAGTGCTGGATATGCTGCAGCCGTGCGGACGCCTATACCCCCCCCCCCCCCCCCCCCCCCCCCCCCACATACACACCGATCGCGCCAAAAGATGAAGCTGGCTGTTCTGGGTCGTGTGCCCACCCGCCCCGACCCTATAACCCATCTCCTGGCCACCTCCCACCACTCTCTCCAGCCCTGGCAGAAGCCTTCCGGCCAGCTTCATGGATCGCGAATGTGGCGGTGCCGGACACTATCTGCACGCCCTCTCTCTCTCTCTCTCTCTCCGCAGCCGCCAAGCCAGTCTCACGACTGCTGAGACCACACGTGACCCGCGCCGTCGGGAACTCAGCCCATCGGAGGCGGAGAATTGCGTGGTGGGCCTGCTAATGATATCCCAACAAAGTTGTGACTGCGTGCAGCGTGCGTCTCGATGATGCCAATTTGGAGGGGGCGGAGCATCACGACCCGGCGTCAAACGGGCGCCTGCCGCAATTTCGGCGCCGGGAGCCATTCTCCGCCCAATCACTATTCCTGATTTCGCCGTCAGGCAATGGAGAATTCTTCCCATTGTTTTATCTGAAATGTCAAAATTCATGAGAGGCTCATCCACACTCCCAATAATAGTCCAACTTAGATCAATTGTTTTGTTGATGATTGATTAGAAACCACTGAAATGCGATAAGCTTGTCATCAAGCTCCGCTGGGAGATGCCGTGAAATCTTGGTCTTCTGTTGCAATACAAAATTGTTTCTCCTCATAAACCTAGTACACCATCCAGGGCTGGCTTTGAAATCTGCAAAACCTAATTTTCTTGCTTGTTTCAGGACAAAGCTTCGGAAAGACCTGCGAGAAACAGAGTCCATTCTGGCGATTTTCATTAACATATTGTGCAACTTAATTTTCCAGATTGCACGCTAGACTTTCCCCTGTTTGCACATTTATTCATCGGCATTTGCTTAAGCTGTGTAGAGAACCTCTTCTGATCTCTCATGATCTTTTCCGATGCCTTGAAATCCCTAACTGCTGCAGAAGTATTTCTCTGCCCTGCAATCTTAACGGCTTTTCATAGATTATCATAGAATTTACAGTGCAGAAGGAGGCCATTCGGCCCATCGAGTCTGCACCGGCTCTTGGAAAGGGCACCCTACCCAAGGTCAACACCTCCACCCTATCCCCATAACCCAGTAACCCCACCCAACACTAAGGGCAATTTTGGACACTAAGGGCAATTTATCATGGCCAATCCACCTAACCTGCACATCTTTGGACTGTGGGAGGAAACCGGAGTACCCGGAGGAAACCCACGCACACACAGGGAGGATGTGCAGACTCCACACAGACAGTGACCCAAGCCGGAATCGAACCTGGGACCCTGGAGCTGTGAAGCAATGATGCTATCCACAATGCTACCGTGCTGCCCTTTTCATTTGAACTGGGCTCTGTGTGTGCTGTTCATTCTTGATACCATGCGGGCATATTAGAGAGGAGGATTGACAGGGACGCAGCACACACCAGTGAGGTGGTAACCTTATGATCGTGAGTCGAAGTGTGCCAACACGAGGGGCTGAACCTCAGAAGCGTGCTATTCAATGATTCTATCAATGAGTAGCTTTGCAGCAGGGCGAGTTCATTTCAGCAGTCATTGTGCGTTAACGTACAAAGAGTTTGGCTTTTTTGGCTTAAAGTAAGGGGTCGACGTACATACACGATCAACCATCACCCTAGTATATACAGTATATGGTGAATGTGTATTGTAACAAATGCCAGATGTCAATGACATAGACCTGTTGATGCAGGCATCAACACTAGAATAAGGAAGTGGGACATTCACAAACGACCTGGACCTACTGGAATGTTACTTCCAACTGAAAAGTTTTGTCGGCTGTCCTGATAACACTACTGGGAAGGAATGCAAAATTTGCTACTGCAAAGAGTGACTTATCCAAGCCCCCAAAATAAACACCTGGGTTTTACCCTGAATGCAACTTTCACTGAGACTTGTTGGAATTTTACAGGCACTACAATTAGAACAACAGTGGTCCAGTCTAATCTTTGCCTCGTGGTTCTTCAGCCACCGCACAAAGATGGTGCATGAGCAGCTAAGTGCCATCATGAGGACATTGTCGAAGTAGTTAAGACCATTCTAACAGAGTGTCTCATATTGTTGCCCCACATTACCCTCTGATAGAAAAAATCATGAGCAACACTGACCTTCCCATTGATAGGGACTTGAAAAAGTCACCGCGGAAATGTCTAAAGCAAGCATTTTGAGGAACAGTAGTTAGGATTCATAAAAACATGGAAACTTAATAAATTGGAGCAGGGGAGGCCATTAGACCCTATGGACCTGCTCAATAACCTGTTCCCGCTTTCCCCCCATATCCTTTGATACCTCTGGCCTCAAGAACTATTTTTGAAATTGAGTGTCGTTGGCAAGGCCAACATTTATTGCCCATCCCTAGTTGCCCTTCAGAAGGTGGTGGTGAGTTGCCTTCTTGAACCGCTGCAGTCCCTGAGGTGTAGGCACTGTGCTGTCAGGGATCGAGCTCCAGGAATTTTGACCCTGTGACAGTGAAGGAACAGCGATATATTTCAAAGTCAGGATGGCGTGTCACTTGGAGGGGAACCTCCAGGTGGTGGTGTTCCCAGGTATCTGCTGCTCTTGTCCTTCTACTTGGTCGTGGTCGTGGGTTTGGAAGTAGCTGTCTAGGTGTGAGTTACTGCAGTGCAGCTTGTAGATGGTACACACGGCTGCCACTGTTCGTCGGTGGTGGAGGAATTGTATGTTTGTGGAAGGGGGAGCAATCAAGCAGGTTGCATTGTCCTGGATGATGTTGAGCTTCTTGAGTGTAGTTGGAGCTGCGCTCATCCAGGCAAGTGGAGAGTGTTCCATTACACTCCTGACTTGTGCCTTGTAGATCGTGGACAAGCCTTGAAGGGGGTCAGGAGGTGAGTTACTCGCCATAGGACTCCTAATCTTTGACCTGCTCTGGTAGCCATAGTATTTATATGTCTAGTTCAGTTCAGTATTTGGTCAGTGGTAACTCCCAGAATATTGTGTGACGCAAATGTAACTTGCCACTTGTCAGCCAAGCCTGGATATTGTCCAGATCTTGCTGCATTTGGACATGGACTGCTTCATTATCTGAGGAGTTGCGAATGGACATTGTGCAGTCACCTAACATCACCCCTTCTGACCTTATGATGGAAGGAAAATCATTGATGAAGCAGTTGAGATGGGTGACCTCCAATGACCACAACCATCTTCCTTTATGACAGGAAGGACACCTGTCCTTCATGACAGGTATGACTCCAACCAGTGGAGAGTTTTCCCACTGATTTCCATTGACTCCAGTTTTGCTGAGCTCCCTGATGCAAAACTTGGTCAGAAATTGAATTGATGTCGAGGGCAGTCACCCTTACCTCACCTTCTTCACTTAACTCCTTTTTGAAAACATAAAATGTTTTGGCCTCAACTATTTTCTGTGGTAGAGAATTTCACAGGCTTACCACTCTCTGGGTGAAGAGATTTCTCCTCACCTCAGTCCTAAATAGTTTCGCCCGTATACTATGACCTCTGGTTCTGGACCACCCCGACATCGGGAATATCCTTCCTGCATCTATCCTGTCTAGTCCTGTTAGAATTTGCAGGACTAGGCAGCCGTTATAAACTCACTAACCAGATGAGTGGAAATGTGGTGTGTGCAGCAAAGAGAACTATAGAACTGATTCAACAGCAGAGATCCCTGAAAGTCAGATGTCAGCACATAGGGGCAGGAATAGACCATTCAGCCCCTTGAGCTTGCTTCTCCCTTCATCTAGATCGTGGCTCAACTTTGACCTCCATTCCATCTTCCAACACTATCTCTGCACTATCGCTGTACAAAAGCTGGAAATCGAAAATACTGTAAAAGTGCAGCAGGTCGATCAGTGCCTGAAAGAGAAAAATTACTTAACATTTCAGGTGGGATTCCTCTCTCTTTAATTTCATTTCACTTTAAACAAGTTACCAGCTTGAACTCTCCCGTATTGGATTCAGCTGAGGGGACAGATTGACCTTTTTGGTTGACTGCCCTAGTTCGATGAAGGCCTCTATTGATTGCACCGATAATCAATTGTGATTGATGATCAGCGAATCATGTAAGCCTCACCGCTTTTCAATCTGTTGTGTTTGTGCTACGCTGTAGCTGGAAGGAATACGTTACTAAGAGAGGGTTCATAGGAACGCGCCAAAATTTACAGCACGGCAAGAGGCCATTCAGCCCTTCGTATCCCCGGCTGCCGACAAATAGCCATTCAGCCTAATCTCATGATCTAGCTTTTGGTATTGTACGTGGATTATGTCATTTGGCCAACAGAGTTTTATCCTTACGCCTGGCAGGATATTGTGCACAATCAAAGGGGGACTTTGGGCTCTCACATGAAATGAATATCACATTGTTATACAACTCTCTGGTTTACATTTCCATTGAATTTTAGTGGAAATTAAATGGGGAGAGATGTTTAATGGAAAGATGGACCAATATTTCCTCTTTAACATGCTCACACAATGTCAAAATAACACCCAAGGACTTTCCCAAACTTAGTCGCAAAGAACTTGAACAACCACAGGTCAAAAATCCCGAATGGAAAAGCACAGTGAATCTTTCTCGCTGACCCCTGAAGATAGTCCAATGATACTCCAGGATATCAATCTGTTCCAATCAACATTACTCACCCCTGACAGGTTGGATCTCTCTGGTGAGAGTTCTAATTATCTCAGCCACACATGATCTATTGGATTTTGTAAGCGCACTCAATGGCATCACAGTGACAGCCCTGCTACAGTGCAGCTTAATGTATCATCACTCGTGTTGCAATGGGGACACAGAGTTGAACTAACACTCCTCTCAGTCACATTTGCTCCGGTAATTCCTTAAATTACATTGATAAAATGCTTTGGAATATTAACATTCCACCAGATTTTCTGTAATAAATCATGGAGACAACATTTTAAAAGATCAAACTTTCTGATTCTTTAATATTTTGTGACTTTGGGAGGACTATCCTAATGATAGAACTACAGCTGATTAAGCAGGTTATTTATGAGAGATTAGTGTCAAATTTATGGATAAGGCCCAATTATGAATAATTAGATTAAAAGCTTTACGTACAACATTGCAGAGCTCTGTTGAAAGGTTACATAATTCCCCTAAAGAGCTAGCACGATGGGTCATACGGCCTCCTTCTGTGCTCGAAGAATCCAATATTAACTTGTTTCCTACAATTATTGCATTAAAAATTTTCTTTCATCATTCAACTGTTACTTCTCGAGTTCATTTTCAGTCAGCATTGATCCACATTTACATCTGGTATATTCACCATCACTTTCCTTGTTTGTCATTGGCCCTTGTCATTGCAGTGTAAAAGTATCTGGCACAGAAAGGGTTACTGTATGGGTTGGAAACAGTACCGCCCACAGTGTGATGTAAAATGACACATGACCTGAGGCGAGAGCCTGTTGTGAACTGGACAGAGACCTGTGTTGGATCAAGCATGGAGTTTGCTCATAGCTTGGGTTATACATGTACATAGTTAGGTGCTATCAATAAACACTTAATGCTCATCCAGACAAGACTCAGAACCTCTTTGTGAGATCCACTGAACATACAACAGTCATAATAGATGCAGGGAAGACGAGACTGAGGATTCAGGGTAAATCATTTCGGACAGAGATAAGACATTTCTTCACACAAAGAGTGGTGAGCCTGTGGAACTCATGATCACAGGAAGTAGTTGATGCTAAGACTTTGAATATATTCAAGAGGCGGCTGGATATAGTACTTGGGGAGAATGGAATCAAAGGCTATGGGGAGAAAGCAGGAGTTGGATGATCCGCCATGATTGTTATTCATGACGGATCAGGCACGAAGGGCCAAAAGGCCTCCTCCTGCTCCTATCTTCTATGTATCTATGTATAAGGAAGAGCAGGTTTCCACAACAATTTAATTTCTAACCTCCGATGAAATGTTACTGATTTGTCTTACGCAGATATATTTTCCTTTTGTGTTCATAAAAAGGATTGGTACTCACTTTAAAGTTGTTCCTTATGAGCAGTGAAATAGTGGCTCCATGTAATTTTTTAAAGGTTATCTAATGTTAAACAATTTAATATAGAAGAGCGACAAGAAGTCAGCCAACTACTAGGTTTCTGTACAAATGATCTTCAACTACACCTGAAGGAATGAGTTGACTCTCTGACTGGTGTAAATGAGGAGAAAAAATAAAGATTCTGGATGTGGAATGCGCAAAAATATGCGAGAGCCAATGTTGCAAAGCTAATTTTCCTGTAGCGTAATAGTTTAGGGCAGTGGTAACCTTAACTGTAACTAGTAGTGCAGCACCACTGATTGACTGTTGCTGCTGGTCTTCATGGATCAGGTGCCACACCTCAGCAGAAATCTCCCTGCTAAGCCTGAACTGCGCTGTGCAACGCTTCTCGGTCACACTGAGGTAGCTAACATTTTCATAGTTTGTTTCCTGCAAAGGTTATTTGGTTCTGCGAGGCATGTGCCTCAATCTGTCCTCTGCACTTCTGGGTCCTCCTGCTCTTGCTATACTAAGGGATAGCCAGCAATAGCTGATACTGTGCAAGAAACAAATACTGCTCTGTGTTATTAACTTCTGCTCTTCTTTTATTTTGTTTGTTGAGTAAAGGCTTCAGAATCTTTCAAAGAATACAGCACTGTGGCACTGACATAGAAAATGTTTCTATTGGACACTTCGGAAGAGGGATAGTGAGAAATCCATCCAAGAATAAAAGGGTATGTCCAACAAAATTGAGTAATACCTGATGCAGTGTATAATATATGCGTCAGTAAAAAAACAATGCGCTGTTCCTTATCTAGATATAATTATCAACCTTTGTCCATTTCTGGACCACATCAGCAGTGAAGGAGCAACTGCCAGAAGGCACTAAAGTGAGGAGTGAAAATGGCAGCCATATTAAAGATGGCCATTTTCAGGTGCCAGAATGAGACATCAGCTCAGTCAGCAGATACACATGTCATTGCTACATCAGAAAGGTATTACCTACTTTGGTAGACGTAGAGCTAGTGTGCCATGTAAAACGGGTGGTAGTGAGCCAGCACCTGGCTCTTCATCTCTACATTGAAGTCAATAGAAGTACAACATGTGCAAGCTGCAAATGTGGCTTCCACCTTGTTTTACACTATCACACAAAGTTAAAGTCTGCTCTATTGCCTCTGAGTGTACAAGGGATCCATGAATGACTCACGTTGCCATTGGTACACCTATATAAAGTGTCCTTATTTCTATCAACTGAATTGTTCAGTACTCCAAAACCTCCAGATTGTACGCATCCACTGGTAAATAGTTTTTTTCAAGCAATGCTTACTGTTCCGTGTATGTTCATAATCCAACCACCTTGATGCAGCCAAGCATTCTGCTACTGTTTAAGGGTGAAATAGATATTAGGAGATGTTACCTTTTCTAGCTGTGATGGATGATAGCTGTACAGAACTCGAAAAGGGACCTACAATAATACATATTTACAAGACAGTAACATGATGGGGTCTCACCTTTACACTGAGGATACCTTGTATCATATTGTCTGGCACAATCACTCTGCTAAAGAGGATAGATTCAGAACAGAGTTCAAACTGGACATTCATAAGGCATGGTGGGCCATCAGTAGCAACAGAATTCTATTCAAAAAGATTTTGCAATTTCATGGCCTTTTCAACCCTGATGCAACCTTGAAGCCAGGGGACCAGCATGGTTGAATGAGGAGCGTCGTAGAGAATGCCAGGAGCAGCACCAAACACATAAAAATGAAAAGTTACAACACAGGAATACATGAATGCTAAACAATGGGATCGGTATTTTATAGCTATAGCAACGCAATCCCACAACCCACATTGTTTTACAATCCATATTATTGACTTGGATAAAGGGAGCAAATTTTTTCGATCTAAATTTGCTGATTACACCAAGGTGGGCAACAAAGTGCGTTGTCAAGAGAAGGTAGATAGCCTGCAAAGCAGGGAAATAGGTAGGTTAAGTGAACGGGAAAAAATTGGTAGATGGGGCGGCACGGTGGCACGCTGCCTCACAGTGCCAGGGACCCGGGTTTGATTCTGGCCTTGGGTGTCTGCCTGGAGTTTGCAAGTTCTCCCCGTGTCTGCGTGGGTTTTCTATGGGTGCTCCAGATTCCTCCCACAATCCAAAGATGTGCAGGTTAGGTGAATTGGCCATAATTAATAAACAGGGTTATGGGGATAGGCCGGGGCTTTGGGCCTAGGTGAAGTGCTCTTTTAGAGGGTTGGTGTCAAATGGCCCCCTTCTGCCCCGTAGGGATTCTGTGAGTCTATGAATTATAACGTGGGTAAATGTGAACTCCTTCACTTTGGAAGGAAGAATAGCAAATAAGTGTATTACGTAAATGGAGAATGATTATAGAACTCAGTGAATCGGGGTGCCCTGGTCAAATTGATTATGCAGCAACAGCAAGTGATTAAGAAGGCAAATAAAATGTCGGCATTTACTGCAAGAGGATTGGAATATAAACGTGGGGAAGTTTTACTGCATCTGTACAGGGTCTTGCTGAGACCACATCTGGGGTACTGTGTGCAGTTTGGTCCCCCTATTTGAAAAAAGATGTAACTGCTTTAGAGGCAGTTCAGAGAAAGTTCACTCAACTCATTCCTGGGATGAAGGGCTTACCCTCTGAAGAAAGGTTGCTCAGGTTGGGCCTGGACACATTGAAGTTGAGATGAATAAGAGGTGATCTTATTGAAACATGTACGATCTTGAGGGGACTTGACAGGGTGGATGCTGTGAGGATGTTTCCCCTTATGGGGGAAGGGTAAAATGAGGGACATAGTTCAAGGAGAAGAGGTGTACCTTTTAAGACAGAGATGAGGAGTATTTTTTTCTCTCAGAAATTCATTAGTCTGCGGAATTCTCTTCCCTAGCACGTAGTGGAGGCTGGCTCTTTACATTTATTCAAGGCGGAGTTGGATATTTCTGTTAGACAAGGGGGTCAGGGGCTATGGGACACCGACAGTTAGGTGGAGCTGTGATAGCAATCGGATCAGGCATGATTTTATTGAATGGTGGAGCCGGCCCAAAGGGCCAAATAGCCTACTCCTGCGCCTAAGTCCTATGTCACATGTCATCCACCTGGAAATATGGGAAACATTCCACAAAAAGCAGGATACACCAAATGCGGCCAAATAGCATATTATTAGCCAAACTCTTGATTATCAGCACTGTGATGGAAGGACTTGTCCACAGTGCTATCAAGCAGTAGTTGCTCATCAATAACCTACTTATCAATGCTTAGTTTAGGTTCCTCCAGGACCACGCAGCTATTGACTTCATTCCTGATGACCCAAACATGGACAAAAGAACTGATGGTGAAGTGAGAGTGACTGCACTTAACATCGAGGGAGCATTTGATTGTGTGTGGCACCAAGGACACCTAGGGAAATGCTGGTCTTCCTCTTGTCCCTCTCCATGTTTTGTTCCCTCTACATTCACACCTCCATTTCCTTGCCTTTCTGTTCTATGTCTCTCATAGGCTCCCTACAGTGCAGAAGAAGGCCATTTGGCCCATCGAGTCTGCACTGACCCTCTGAAAGAGCCCCACCCTATCCCCATAACCCAGTAACCCCACCTAACCGTTTGGACACAAAGGGCAATTTAGCATGGCCAATCCACCTAACCTACACATGTTTGGACTGTGGGAAGAAACCGGAGCACCCGGAGGAAACCCACGCAGACACGGGGAAGAAAATGCAAACTCCATATACACAGTCACCCGAGGCCGAATTGAACTTGGGTCCCTGGCTCTGTTAGGCAGCAGTGCTAGCCACTGTGCCATCGTGCCACCCATTGCGTGGGAACCTTTTGGGATCGTGCCAGTGCATGTGAAAAAATTAATTTCTAACTGCAGCCATGACGTTCCTGATTAGACCAGGAGGAACTATATAACACACATCTCCAGCCAGATGCGGTCCCTTGACCACTATCCAATGGACAAATGGAAATCTAAGAGCGGGAAAAGCAAGAGCACAACAAAGGACATTTAGCCAGCCGAAATCCAGAATGATCCAACATGTTCAAGGTTCTCACACTCTATTCCTAGTTTCTTCGGAATGTTTTGGAAGTTGATCCACTTCCGTGTAAATAATGAGGGAAGTTATTATTATTTACTGTCTAACGATCAGGAACTATACCTAATTCATTAAACGCTAATAAATTTATACCATTGAAGTGAAGCGATTGTTCAGAAGATCTTACAGGCTGACCTGGTTGCTCATAGGAATTTGCATAGTATTACACGCTCCTGCCCCTGTCTAATCTTGGCACCAACACGGAACTATTACAGGACAACTGTGTCTTTTAGTTGAGAAGAAGAGCACTCATTACAAGCTGCACTTGACCTTGCAGTTTGTTTGTGCATTTAGCAAGTGTTTGCTTTAATTACAGAGGGACACAGGGATACCTGATATCCAATTTCATGGTTAGGTTTGGGTTAATGAGGGAATGCATCAGCTAATAGGTACAAATCTAGTCCGACTAGCATCAGCTGCTCTCTTCGAGTTCCATGGGAGTGAACAGTTCTCTGAATCTCGAAGCAGCCTTTAAATTAATTCTGGGATGTTTCACCCGGCTGCCAGCCATTAAGTGATAACTCACAAATGTTTTAGCATTTTTATTTTTTTTTTACTGATGTGAGCTATTATCCACTCGCCAGCAGAAAAATGGCTCACTCCCACGGCCTAATTACATCGGATTCTTGGGCGTCTGTGTTTTTATTTTCACGGTTAATGTCTTGCATCGTGGGACAAAGAACAGTCACGGGACGCAAGTGGAGGAATTTCTGTTTACTGTCACCAAGCGCACTTAGCGTTCTGCTGACATCATCACGTCCTTGCTCCTCCCCTTTGTCCCAGAACATGCTTCTTTCAGAGTCCGCGATTGTCAGTGGCCTTGCTAAGTACCTTTGAGTCAGGGTTAGACGGTGGCAATGGCGCCGTGGAATTGTCATTGGACCCAGAATAATGCTCTGCAGTTCGAATTCCACCACAGCAGAATTCTGGAACTGAAAGCCTTCTGGTGACCATGAAACCATTCCTGATTATCATAAAAAACCTATCTGGTTTCCTGATCCCATTTAGGGAAGGAAATCTGCCATCTTTACCTTGTCTGGCCTCCAAAATGTGGCTGAGTCTGAAGTGGCCTTGCAAATGGCAAACAAGTCAGTAAGGCAGGTAAATGGGTGGACCAGCTGGCATTGACCTCGGCACCGGAAGTGACAACAGCAAACTCAGCCCTGTCAACATGTTGTTCCGAAATTGCGAGGGCTGTCCCCACGGATGAATCAAGCAACAGCCAGGCATGGTCATACTCATGGAATCATATCTTACAAGCAATAACCTGGTCACCACCAACACCACGCCTGGGTATCACCCACTGACAGGATAGACCGAGCAGAAGTGCTGGCACAATGGTATACAATCAGGCTTGCCTCCAATGTCAGTATATCTTTTCTTAGATAAGGGGACCAAAACTAGTGGTCTAATTAGTGTCTGGTAAAGTTGAGCAGGATGGGCCTATTTTTATACACCATTGCCTTTGAAATAAAGACCAATATTCCATTTGCCTTCCCAATTATCTGCTGAACTTCCATGCTAGCTTTTTGTGATTTGTGCAGGAGGACCCCAAAATGCCTGTTCTGCATTTATGGGCAGCACAAATGGATAGCACTGTGGCTTCACAGTGCAAGGGTCCTAGGTTTGATTCCCCGTTGGATCACTGTCTGTGCGGAGTCTGCACGTTGTCCCCGTGTCTGCGTGGGTTTCTTCCGGGTGCTCCAGTTTCCTCCCACAGTCCAAAGATGTGCAGGTTAGGTGGATTGGCCATAATAAATTGCCCTTAGTGACCAAAAAAAAAGTTTAGGAGGGGTTATTGGGTTACGGGGATAGGGTGGAAGAGTGGGCTTAAATGGGTCGGTGCAGAATCGATGGGCCGAATGGCCTCCTTCTGCACTGCATGTTCTATGTTCTATGCATTTTGCAGCAGTGTTTCTCCAGTTAGATAATATTCAGTTCCTTTATTCTTCTTGCCAAAGTACATAACTTCACATTTGCCTACATTATATCCCATTAACCAAGTTTTTGTCTACTCACCTATAACCCTCGACCCTCGGTTGGAGTTGAGTGAGGAGGCACAGCGCCCATGTCCGCCATGCCACCTCACAGATCATATATAACCATAGTGCGGGTAGCCCCGGCTGCTACCTGTCTGTCCCACCGAACACCCCCATGACAGAGCCTCGTCCGTGGTAATATGGTGAAGGTCACTTGAACCTCGCTGACTGTGGTGGCCGTTGAATGCACAGTTGAAGGCTTTTACTAATAGGGAATTGGCAATTCTAGTAATGTGAGAATTCCCCAGCTCCCAACTGGATTCCTGTGGGTGCACATGCCATGAAGCAGGTGGTTGTTACTACCGAGCATGCCACTCAAACTGTGAGTTCTGGAAACTTGACCTGAACTCCGGAGGCATCAACATCACAGAGGCAGCAGCCACTATTCGAACACCCAAGGCCTGGGACATCCCTGCGACCAGAGGGTGGGTGTGTGGACCGGGGAGTGAACCAGCCCCCGGTCCAGGTCACATTTCCAGCGGGTGTTTGGGGCACAGGATCTGGGGTCCGGTGCCCAGGGGCCCTTGCAGCAGCCGGGGGTACGTTTGCAGGGCGTGTGGATTGGCCGTCCATCAGGCCAGGGAGGGACTCAGAGGGAAAGGCCAGTGACGGGCCAAGATTTACAGGTCTTTCAAACAGACGGTGGATTGCATATGTCGCAGGATGCTCCGCCGCAACTAAGAGACAGTGTGGCACCTGTGCCATGTCCTTGCAGACTTGGCACCGTGTGGAGGAGGAGGAAAATACCCGCTCCCAGTGACTGTCAAGGGCACTGCTGTACTAAACTTCTTTGCCTCAGGATCATTCCAGGGGACTTGTACGGCCAACCAGCAGCCCACAAGTGCATCCATGAAGTGATGGATGCCCTGTTTGCATGAGCAGCTGACTATATAAACGTTGATATGGACCAGGCCGTACAAGATGTCCAGTGAGCAGGATTCGCTACCATCGCCGGGATGCTCCAGGTGCAGGAGGTAATAGATGGCATGTAGGCCGCCTTGCATGCACCAGGTGGTCCGGGAGCACACTTCATCAACAGGAAGGGGTTCCACTCCCGAAACTTCCAACCTGTGTGCGAGCACCACCTCAAGAACATGCATGTGTGTATACAACACCTGCATCCTGAGGCAGTCAGAGATCACCAGCATCTTCGAGGGACACCCCAAGGTGACCGGTTGTCTCTTGAGGGATACAGGTTAGCTGCGTAGGTCCTGGCTAATGATGTCATTACAGAGGCCGGAGACCGATGAGGGGGCCAGATAAAACAAGGCCCAGGCTGAGATTGAGAGGTGCATCGGTCTGAAAATGCAGTTCCCAGGCCTCGACCACTCTGGTGCTGCACCGCAGTACACCCCCCAGTGGGTCGCCCGCTTTGTGGTGGTCTGCTGTATCTTCCACAACCTGGCACAGCAGCGGGGCGACATGCTGGAGGTATAGGAGGAGGAACATGCGGCCACCTCCATGGAGGAGGCGTAACAGAAGGGCTGGTGGACGGGCCTGGGGAGGACCCATGGGACCAGCCAGAGGATGGAGGACAGGTAGCGGCAGCAAGGGTCCAGCATGCCCGGAGGACCAGGAAAGCCCGCAACCCCGTCTGCTTCTCATAAGACATAGCTTCGTCCGTCATCTCTCCCCCTCTGCCCTTCCCATCCACCGCCCCCCACCACACCCGTGCCTGTCCACCCACTCCTTCTCATACTAACCCTCCCTTACCCCTGCCAATTCCCCCACCCACCCACCCATTACATACTCCCATACCAATCACCCTCTCAGGGTTTGTATTACATCACTCTAGGGTGATGGGCCTGTTTCGGCACAGTCAGTGGGTCAATATACAAGGCAGGAGGGTGATGACAACCTGCTGTAAGCTGAGCTCTGGTGCTCCTAAATCTATGCCATAGAAGGGAGGCACCTGTTCGGCCTCCAGCGCTCCCTTCTCCCAATCGGTGCTCGTAGGGTCACCTTAGGACAGAGGGGCAACTTGACTGAACTTCGGATGCCACTGTATCATCTGGCTCTGCCAGCCCTGGCGGCTCCCAAATGTCTGCACCATGGTGTCCATGCCCTTAGTCATGCCCCTCTATGACTGGGGCATGCTCCGCAGTGCCTTGGCAATGCCCACCTGAGACTGGAACACGTCCCCCAGCGATTGGAACAATGCCCACGTGAGACTGGGGCATGCTCTGCAGCATCTCGGAATGGCCTACCTGCGTCAGGCACACGTTCCCCCAGTGGCTGGGACATGCTGCCGAGGTGCTCAAACATGGCTGTCACTGACTGGACCATGCCTTGGACACCAACACTCATGGTGCTGAAATTGTCCTCCAGGCTCTCCACTGCTGGTGGCTATGGACATGCTGGAGTGTTGCTGACACCTCTCTTGAATCTCAGGGCCGCACTCTATCGACTGCATCAGCTCTGGAATCCACTGTACTACTGCTGACATCCCCGTTTGAATCTCACCTGATTTGCATCTGTAACTGTGTGGTGCTCACCAGAATGTTCCCAAGAAGCCTGTCCATTACTTTCGCCCACCGAGGTATGTGTCTCTGCGATGGCAGATATTGGGGATGACAGCCGTGACACATCGATGGTGGCATCCTTGGAGCTCTCCTCCGAGGTGTCCTTATGGACGGGGGGGGGGGGGGGTAGTGCTGGTACCATTGGACAGAGATCCTGCAGGAGAATGGACATGTGGTCAGTTGGAGGGAAGGATCTTCATCCTGGCATGAACAACATAACCTGCGACAGGTCATCTGGTTTGGGGGCTGTCAACGTCGGTGACCAATCTGTCCTCGGCCAGGCCGTGACCTCCAGGGTTCATTCCTCATAGTGGGTGAGGACCCTAAGGTCCAGCACCCTCCTGGGCCCTTTCCCGGCTGTTGTAGGCCAACTTCTTCTGCGGGGACACAGAGGGAGCATCGTAAGCCGCACGCTTCATGCATCACAGGTGGGTGGGAAGGGCATGATGGGGGTCAGGTTGGTGCATCACTGCTGGATATGGATGGGGTATGCTGGTAGATGCCAGGGCAGGGTTGTCGGGGGTGATTGGGGGGGTGGTCTCTTGGGGTAGCAGGTGGGACTGGTTCCAGGGGGCCGATGCCAAATGACCCATGCAGCCCAGTGCAGTCCATTGACCTTATTGCGCCATTGGGTGGAGGTCCTCCTGGTGACACTCCCCGAGCTGAAGGCCGCTGCCACTGCCTCCCAGGCGGCACTGGCTGCCTTGTGGCTGACCCTCCAAGACCCTCAGGGGAAGCGGGCATCCCATCCGGATTCAACTGCATCCATCAGTCTGACCGGTCAGCATCCCCGAGTCCTGGTACTGGTCTGTGCAGTGGCATGGCTGCGTGCTGTTTGGGGTTTGCTCTGCGGGGTCAGTTTAAGAGCTGCCTACCCCTTCATTAGCGGGGAGCTGCCGTGCATGATCCTGGTGAATCAGTCATTTGCAGCCTGAAGCCATGGAGCATCACTAAGTGCCCTAATTAACATTAGGTACCAGTGACAGCCTCACCAGCATTTCCCACATTTATAAACATTTCCATTAGATTGAACCCATTGTGTTTATATCCTCCCCCTTTCTGCCCCTTGTTTATTCATTTTTGGAATGTTAGTAGTGTCTTCCACAGCGAAGGCAGGTGCAAAGCTTAACTCCTCCGCTATTTCCTGGTTCCCCATTATTATTTCCCCAGTCTCACAATCTAAGAGGCCTATGCTCATTTTGGCCTGTCTCTTCCTTTTTCATATATTTAAAGAAACTCTTGCTGTCCATTTTTAAATTACTTATTTGTTTAACCTCATAGTTTATCTTTCCCCTCTTAATATTTTTTGGTCCTCTTTCGTTGGTTTTTATAACTTTCCCAATCCCTTAGTTTACCACTAATCTTTGCTACATTATATGTGTTTTTCTTTCAGTTTAATACTATCCTTGACTTCCTTGGCTCACCATGATTGACTTATATTCTTCCTAAAATCCTTCTTCCTCACTGGGATATATTTTTGTCGTGAGTCATGAACTATTTTCAGAAACGTCTGCCGTTGCTGATCAATCGTCTTTCCTGCTCAACTCCTTTCCCAGTACACTCCAGCCAACTCTGTCCTCATTCCTCTAAAAATACCTTTATAATTACCTTTATTTACGTGTTGCACAGTGGTTTCTGACCCAAATTTCTCACTCTCAAATTGAATGCTAATGTCTACTATGGTCACTGTTTCCTAGGGGATCTTTTACTCTGAAATTGTTTATTGAACCTGCCTCATTACACATTACCAAATCTAAAATCGCCTAACTCCTGGTTAGATCCACAACACATTGCTCTAGGAAACTGTCCCGAGTAAGCCGATTAATTCTTCCTCATGGCTGCATCTGCCAATTTGATTTTCCCAATCAATCAAAGTTAAGTACTCTCAACCTTTCTCATATCTCTTCTTTATCCATTTTTAGCCCACTCATCCCACCTCCTCTTTTACTATGACTCAAAAAGCATCTATTTCCCTGGTACTTCATTTTGTACCTCAGCCATGCCCAACATGCTAAAATTCCCTTTATAGTCCCTAATCTGCTGCCTCTCTTCTTACTGCCCTTTTACTATCTATATGTCTATAGAAAACTTCTGGATTCCCTTTTATGTTAGCTAACTGCCTCTTCACACATTCACCCTTTGCCTCTCTTATTCCCCTTTTCACTCTCTGAAATGTCTCTATTTAGTCTGGTTCTTTCTTACATTATCAACCCGACACCTATCAAAGGATTATTAGAATGGAATTTATTAACACAGGACTCTTTTGAAACAGAGTCATTTAAGAGGGAATTGGACCACACAAAGAGGAAAGTTATCAAAGGGAAAAGTGTGGCAAAATAGTGTCAGAGTAGTTAGCTCTACTACGGAGCTCGGAACAGTGATGCTGGTCACTCCTTCTGTACTGAAATTCCTATAATTCTATACTACTGCCTACTGCAATGCAAGGTTACATTTTGTCTAAATTGGAAATCATCTTTGAGGGACCTGTCTGTTCTTGATGGTATGGGAACATAATGTGTACAAGATATATTATTCTTCTATAATACTGTAAGATAAAACCAATATCAGTATCAGTGTATCAGTATTATGCACGTCAGAACTCCAGAATGAATCAATCTGTTTAATGTAGCTGCAGCTTCAATCTGGAATCTACCAATTTTTGACAAACGAATTAAAACATCCATTAATAATAACTTTTTATTGTCACAAGTGCAAAGTTACTGTGAAAAGCCCCTAGTCGCCACATTCCGGCGCCTATTCGGGTAAGCTGGTACAGGAATTGAACCTGTGCTGCTGGCCTTGTCCTGCATCACAAACCCACTGAGCTAAACCAGCCCTATATTACAAATGCAAAGAAATAATAAATAGTAACAGAGATGATACAGGTCAAGCTTCAGATGAAGCAGTTAGGTTATCAGACTGGTTCTGAGCAATCTTGCCTTGTTCCAAACAATAGTTGAGTGCGCCACCTAGGCGGACATACAGAGCAGCTCTGAAGGAATGCTGTTTTCGGATAATGTATTATTTAACCTGAGGCAGATCACTAATTCCACCGACACCATGTAGACTGCAGTAGAATCATGTAATAGAATCATTGAATATCTGTAGGGCAGAAGGAGACCTTTTGGCCCATTGAGTCTGCACTACCTAGTCCCACGCCCCATCACCGTAACCCCACCTAACCTTATTTAGGACATGAAGGGACAATTTGGCATGTCCAATTTACCTGACCTGCACATCTTTGGACAGTGGGAGGAAACCGGACATCCCGGAGCGAACCCACGAAACCCAAGGCGGGAATTAAACCCAGGTCCCTGGCACTGTGAGACAGCAATGCGGAAGACTGTGCCACCGTGCTGCCCAAGTAATTCAAGATCGACTCACCACCAACTTCTCAAAGGGCAATTAGGGATGGGCAATAAATGCTGTCCTAGCCAATGCCACCCACATCCCACAAGTAAATAAATAATTCAGGGGAATGCTGAAATTCCAGTGATTTTTCCTGGTATCCTGATGAACATTCTTTCTTCTTCCCCGAACCACAGGTGAGAATGGACTCCAATGCCATTGCTCCATACATTCACCTTGAGCCACAGCCCAAATCCGACTTGCATTCTACCTAATTTTCTTTCCGTTGACTTCAATGGGCAAGATAATTGGGCAGAGTGGAAAACAGGCAATCTAATGCCCACTTCCCGTTACCGCCTAAGACAAATTTTGTCCATTGTTTATGAGATAGCTCGCTATCTATGTATGGGATACGGTAGCACAGGGGCTATGTTACTGAATTAATCTTCCCGGGATATGAGCTCCGATTTCCACAGGGAAACTGAGGAATTTAAATATAGTTAATTGAATAAATCTGAAATGAAACGATACTAATATCATCACCAGTGACCTTGAGCAGCATTTTTCAGCCGTGCCTGCCGAGCAACCAGAGGTTCATGTCCAAGGTCAACGGACCGTTACATGGTCCCCGTCCCGTCCGTGGCGATCTTGCGGTGGGCGTGGCAGAAAAATACAGCCCCATGAAACTAATGGATTGTCGTACAAACCCATATCTGATTCACTAATGTCCTTGAGGGCTGGAAATCTGTTGTCTTGGTCTGACTGACATGTAATTCCTCGGGTTGACTGTTAGTTTAGGCAGGGTTACTGGATTACAGGGATAGGGTAGGGATGTGGGCTTAGGTAGGGTGCTCTTTCCAAGGGCTCGTGCAGACCCGATGAGCCGAATTGCCTCCTTCGGCACTGTAAATTCTATGATTGCCCTCTGAAATTCCCGAGCAAACCAGTCAGTTGTATAGGAATGGGCAATACGCGCGCCTTGCCAGCAACGCCCACATCCCATGCACAAATTAATTTTTAAAAATACCAATATGCTGCATCAGTGAGAGTATATTCTATTTATTATAACTCCTTTGAGCTTCTTTGGTAATGTATGGTTTTATCAGAACCTTTCAGACCAGGCCATGCATGCGCGCATTTAAAATAAGGCATGTTTCTTTGTCCTATTCCCACTCCTTTCCTGTCAGCAGTTAAAAAAAAATACATGACCCAGCTCTTCAAATGTGAAACGTAAGCTGGCTGTGAACCACACTGGATCCACTGCTGCGTGCTTCATGACCATTAAGAGCTCGGGGCGACAAACATCAGGGGCCTGTTCAGTTTTGACACAGAAGGAGTTAACAGCAAGGATATACTTGACCAATTTGCCGAGAAGTGACATCTGATTCAGAACTTCTGAAGTAGTTCACTTATTAGAAGCTGAGAGACCCCACTCAACCCTCAGACTGCACGCTACGATTGCTGTGTGCTCTTTGATAACTTGCAGCCGCTGATAAAGTCCACTGGTAATGGCTTTTTGCTAATGAGAAAAGTGCCGCTGATTATGACAAATAGCCATGGACCAACAGGGTAAGCTGCTACACAGGCACTGAATTGTCAGTCTGTGCGATTTTTTGCATTTCATTATTTCCTCTGCAGCCGAGCCTTTAATACATAGCATGCATTCCGAGTAATATGTCACAATCATAATAATAAGTTCTTTATCTTCCTGCTTTCTTCCGATAACCCTTGAAAAAGAAACCTTTACAAAATATAATGTATTTTAATTCAGTCGTTTGGTACTAAATCCAGAATTTCTGCAACTTTATCCCCCCAATACAAATGAGAACCAATTTAATCGTTGGTTGCAAAATGATCTTTTAAAAAAATAAACAAATATAAAAAAATAAAAAAATACTTAGAGCCTGACTCGATTTAAATAACACACACCTTTTCAAATGAACGGTACCATAATCTGTGTTTAATCTTGAAATATGCTGAGTGGTGACAAAAATGGTTTAAAATGAATTCTGAAAGCTGGGCATCGAAGACCTTTGGGCATCGACATTTCCGTTTCCTTGTGAGTTGCTTTTCAGAACTGACTTTGAAAAACTCTGGTTCATAGTAAGCAGTGTGCTTTCTGCTTAATGTCAAGACATAAATTCTAATAATAAT
This sequence comes from Scyliorhinus canicula, assembly GCF_902713615.1. NCBI lineage: Eukaryota > Metazoa > Chordata > Chondrichthyes > Carcharhiniformes > Scyliorhinidae > Scyliorhinus > Scyliorhinus canicula. The sequence continues at coordinate 39,129,677 of NC_052148.1, read as the reverse complement.
CTTTATTGTCACAAGTAGGGTTACATTAACACTGCAATGAAGTTACTGTGAAAAGCCCCTAGTCTCCACACTACGGCGCCTGTTCAGGTGCACAGAGGGAGAATTCAGGATGACCAGTTCACCTAACAGCACTTTTTCCGGGACTTGTGGGAAGAAATCGGAACACCCGTAGGAAACCCACGCAGACAACGTGCAGACTCCGCACAGACAGTGACCCAAGCCGGGAATCGAATCTGGGACCCTGGCGCCGTGAAGCAGCAGTGCTAACCACTGAGCTACAGTGTCGCCCACAGCAGCATTGCAGGCCCGCGTGATGCCAAAACTATTCTTCTCCGTTGACCTTCAAAACATGACAGCATCTTTCCCTTCAAAACAAAAATCTGTCCCTTTTAAAAATCGAGAGGGGAGGAAAATGTGCAGCTGGATGGTGAAAAATTTTTTTTAAACTGGGAATTGATCATTCATCCTGGGATATTGAAAAAATTCCTGAATTTGACCATCAACTTATTATCTCAGCTCAGTCGCTCATATTACATGGATATAAGGGCTAATAAGAGCAAAAGCTTGCGAAATCTAAAGATGAAGGAAAAAAGTAATAATGGAATTCTTGAAGTGAGACAGTCCTTGGAATGTTTTTACTTATCTAAGCAAGGCTGAGGCGCAATCCATTACAGCTAATTACCATGTGGATTTTTTTTTTAAAATGTTGAGCATATCACCGTTTGCTGGGGGCAAATAGAGGAGGCAAATATTAATTGCCATTTATCGTCCCTCTGCTCGGTTTTCCTGACTTGGACAAGGAGAATGGCCCTCTCATTCTTCTATCATCCTCGTGCAGAAGCTAAACAATATTAGCCAATCATTTTTGATAGATGAAGCATGGAAATTAGTTCCAGAGTTTAACTGATAACTGAAACCACACAGTTACATTACATTATGGCAGGCTTAATTGATGATCTCATTAAACCCATTATTAGAGAAATTGATTTCAAATAGGCACTTAAAACTTGCTGGCAATAGGTGGAAGATACTGCAGAGGCGGAAAAAAAAAAGTAACTAAAAACATAATGAAGCAAGTAATTTTATGGTTTATTAAATGGAAGCATCAACAATTTATTCTGTTCTATATAAATTGTTTAAACTTCCATACATTATGTGCTTTTAATAGACCTTTTAAGATTCAATAAACACCTTTTTTTTCTAAGCCAGACATCTTTAATGCAACTGTACTATGAATTCATTAATTAACCTCACCCAAAGCAATCAATTAGCCAGTGACGTGGGATTGGCAGTTTAAAAAGGCTCACAAAGTCTCTCCTCATTGGTGAAAAGTGAATTCAGTAAGTGAGATTCCTCTTCGATTCCAAACAGTGACTTATAATCTTTGAGGAACAGTTAATCTTACTTTTGGCTGTAGGGTGTTTCATGCAAATACCATGCCAATCCCATTTCGTTACCTCACTCCGGTGTATTTGTGTGATATCAAATTCAGACTTCCTTTTACAGGACCCTTGATATTGAATATCTGCAGCAGCTTCTCGTAGCATCTCACAACATTCCAGGCATCAGGCACCGTTACCCGGGATATTAGACAACATTTCGTTTCCCAAAGCCCTGCAAATGCTTCTTTTTCAAATACGTATCCATTTCTACTCAGACGCTTATCATTCCATCTTTTCCCTCAGCAACTCGCTTCATTTAAAAAGAAAAAATCTCATCATGTTATTTTACCAATTCTTTTAAAATCACATCCTCTGGTTGTCAATGGAAACAGTTTCTCTTTACTTGCTCACTTTAAATTGTCCATCAACCGTCTCTGCTCGCAGAAGAACATTTTCAATGTTCCTTCAAGATTTTAGAATTCCCCGCAAAAAAGGGATGGGGTGGATGGGTGGGATTGAGTGGAGTACTGGTGCAGACTCGATGGGTTGGGTGGCCTCCTTCTGCACTGTAGGGATTCTTAAAAAAAATTATTAATTCAGGTATAGTCATTTTACATCACTTATACTATTAGGCGGCACGGTGGCACAGTGGTTAGCATTGCTGCCTCACAGCTCTAGAGACCTGGGTTCGATTCTGACCTCGGGCGACTATCTGTGTGGAGTTTGCACGTTATAATAATCAAGTTAAAGAGATTTTATGTAAGAAGCAGATGAAATTTGGGCTGCTGTATCTGGCGCGACTGTGGGTTACACACGAGGGCCAGCACCATTATTTTGAGGAACCCGAGGAGGTGATGAACTTTGCAAAAAGGCAAGGGCTGGTCCCGAGCTGAGGACTCGTGTTGGAACTTTTAATTCTTTCTCTCGTGTTTCTGAGAGATGCCTGCATGTTTTTCATGCTTTTGTTTCTTGGTTTTTATGTGTTTTTTGTCTTTTTTCTCTTCGTGTCTCTTTTTCGCTTTTGTGTTGGAGTTTTATTAGAAAAAGAGAATAGTTAGATATTTGGGGTGTTTTTTGGGCAAATTTTGCGATCTTTTTCTGCGTTCGGATAGGAATGGTTGACGGTGCCTGCTATTTCGTTTTGTATGACTTAAATTGCACTGTTGTTGAGGCTGTCCTGTCCTGTTTAGAGTATTTGTTCAAGCAGGGCTGATTTGGGGAAGTGGTGTGGATGGGCCGGGGGGAGGGGAGCCAGGGAACATTAGGTGAGAGACTTGCTGGCATGGTCAGGGGTGGAGGCTGCCAGGAGGTGGGCCAGAGGAAACGCAACACATGGCTTGGGGGCTGGCCAAAGAAAGGAGATGGCTGATCGGCAAAGGGCAGGGGGCGAGGTGCCCCCCGACCAGGCTGATCACCTGGAATGTTAGAGGGCTAAACGGACCAGTCAAGAGGGCGCATATGTTCGTGCATTTCCGGGTTTTGAAGGCGGACGTAGGAGACTCATCTGAAAGTGGCTGACCAGGTCAGATTAAGGAAGGGCTAGATTAGTCAGGTCTTCCATTTGGGGCTCGACACTAAGACCAGGGGGGTTGCGATCTTGATCAACAAGTGGGCCCAATTTGAGGCGGAGGGCACAGTTGTGGACGGGGGTGGTAGATTTGTTATGGTTAGGGGTAAGCTCGAGGGGGTGAGAGTAGTCCTGGTCAATGCATATTCCCCTAATTGGGATGACATAGATTTTATTAAGAGGTTGCTGGGGAAGATCACTGACTTGGACTCACGCAAACTGATCATGGGTGGGGACTTTAACACAGTTCTTGATCCTGGCCTGAATCGGTCGTGTTCAAAAACGGGTAGGGTGCCAGCAATGGCAAAGGAACTGAGACGGTTCATGAAGCAAATGGGGGGAGCTGACCCATGGAGATTTAGTCGGCCGTCGGTGAAGGAGTTTTTGTGCTATTCTCACGTCCACAAGGTGTATTCCCAAATCGATTTCTTTATCATGAGCAGGGACTTGCTGATAGGGCTGGTGGGGGCAGAATATTCGGCAATTACCATCTCGGACCATGCTCCGCACTGGGTTGATCTGCAGATTTGCAAGGATAGCTTTCAGCGCCCACAATGGAGGCTGGAAGTTGGACTGCTGGAGGACGAGCTGATTTCAATCCGAGCCCATAGGGACAGGAGAGACAGGGCAGAAATGGACCGACTGGTTAAGGAAATTTTACGGACGGACAGGAGATATATGGAATCCCCGAGGCCAGAGTTACTTAGGAAGCAACAGAGGCTGCAGACTAAGTTTGGGGTGCAGTCTACAGGGAAGGCCGTAGAGCAGCTCAGAAGGGCAAAGGGCGTAATATACGAGCATGGAGAGAAGGCCAACAGAATGCTTGCATAACAACTAAGAAAGAGAGAGGCGGCTAGGGAAATAGGAAAGGTAGTTGACGGAGAGCAAAACCTGGTGGGGGACCCGGTAGGACTGAACAAGGTGTTTAGGGACTTCTATAGCAAGCTGTCCCCACGGGACCGGAGGGGTGAGGCACTTTTTGGACGGACTGACCTTCTCAAGAGTAGGTAGAGGATTGGTAGATGGCTGGGGGCCCCGATCATGACCAAAGAAGTACTGGGGGGCCTGAAGGTCATGCAGTCGGGTAAAGACCCGGGGTTGGATGGATACCCGGTGGAGTTTTATAAAAAGTTCTCCGAGATAGTGGGTCCGTGCTGGTCAGGGTGTTCAACGAGGCAAGAGACAAAGGGGTCTTACCTCCGACGATGTCGCAGGCCACTATCTCGCTTATACTGAAACGGGATAAAGACCCAGAGGCATGTGGGTCCTATAGGCCGATCTCTTTGATTAATGCGGATGCTAAGTTACTGGCCAAGATCTTGGCGTCTAGAATTAAGGACTGTGTACCGGACGTGATTGCAGAGGACCAAACCGGGTTCGTAAAGGGCAGGTAACTGGTGGCCAATCTAAGGAGGCTGCTCAATGTGATTATGATGCCCCCGGAGAGCAGGGAGGCAGAGGTAGTGGTAGCAATGGACGCTGAAAAGGCTTTCGACCGGGTTGAGTGGGGCTATTTATGGGAGGTGCTGGGATGTTTTAGGTTCGGGGTGAGATTCATTGACTGGGTTAGGCTGCTATATCAGGCCCCAGAGGCTAGTGTGAGGACAAACAGGACAACATCTCACTACTTCAGACTGCACCCTGGGACTAGACAGGGATGCCCCCTCTCCCCACTGCTGTTTGCGTTGGCTATAGAGTGGAACATAAAGTCTCGTTATACGCGGATGACCTGCAGTTATACGTGTCAGACCCAATGGCGGGGATGGACGGTATCATGGAAACTCTGAGGGAATTTGGTCGGTTCTCAGGATATAAATTGAACATGGCAAAAAGCGAGATGTGGGTAGTGCAGGCAAGGGGTCAGGAGAGTAGGCTGAGGGGGCTGCCGTTCAGGCTGGTAGTGGGAAGCGTCAGATATTTAGGGATACAGGTAGTGCGAGACTGGGGTAAGTTGCATAAACTAAACTTGTCCCGGTTGGTGGAGCAAGTTAAGGACGAGTTCCGGAGATGGGATACGCTCCCGCTATCATGGGCGGGGAAAGTGGAGACGGTGAAGATGACGATTCTCCCGAGATTCTTGTTCATATTTTAGTGTCTCCCCATTTTCATCCCGTGGTCCTTCTTTAAGAGGCTAGATAAAATTATCTTGGGATTTGTTTGGGCGGGAAAGTCCCCACGGGTGAGGAAGGCGATGCTCGCGAGGAACCGAGGGTAAGGGGGGCTGGCGTTGCCGAACTTTAGCAACTACTAATGGGCAGCTAACAGAGCCATGGTAAGGAAATGGATGGTGGGTACGGGGTCGGTTTGGGAGCGGGTGGAGGCTGCTTCGTACAGGGGCACCAGTTTGGCAGCCTTTGTTACTGAGCCTCTGCCGCTCCCGCCGGCACGATACTCCACCAGCCCGATAGTGGTGGCAGCTCTACGGATCTGGGGCCAGTGGAGGAGGCACATAGGGGAAGTGAGAGCATCGGTTTGGTCCCCAATCTGCGGCAACCACCGATTTGCCCCGGGGAATATGGACGGTGGGTTCCAACTATGGCGGAGGGCGGAGATTACGAGGATGGGCAATCTGTTCCTGGAAGGGAGCTTCCCGAGCATGAGGGTGTTCGAGGAGAAGTCCGGGCTGGCGAGAGAGAATGATTTCAGGTCCTTGCAAGTGCGAGATTTTGTACGCAGATTGGTACCATCCTTCCCACGCCCCCCACCAAGGCGCATCCAGGACATGGTAGCTTCCAGAGGAGAGGTGAGAGTCTCCGACATCTACAAAGAACTAATGGGAGCAGAGGAGGCACAGACCGAAGAACTGAATCTCAAGTGGGAGGAGGAGCTTGGGGGGGGGGGGGGGGGAGGGGGGGAAACGGCATATGGGCAGACGCTTTGAGTAGGGTAAACACGACCGCAACATGCGCCAGGCTCAGACTGATCCAGTTCAAGGTCGTACATCGGGCCCACATGATGGTGGCCCGGATGAGCAAATTCTTTTGGCCTGGAGGACAAATGTACTAGATGTGCCGGAGGACCAGCGAATCATGTACACATGTTCTGGGCATGCCCTAAACTCAGCGGGTACTGGCAGGGCTTCACGGACGTCATGACCCGGGTACTGAAAACTAGTGTAGCAATGAGTCTGAGGTGGCAATTTTTGGGATTGTGGAGGACCTGGGGGGGGGTCCAGGAGGAGAAAGAGGCCAACGTCTTGGCCTTTGCTTCCCTGGTAGCCCGGCGACGAATTCTATTGGCATGGAGGGACTCAAAGCCCCCGAAGTCTGAAGTATGGCTTTCAGACATGGTGAGCTTTCTCGGGCTGGAGAAAATTAAGTTTGCCCTGAGAGGATCGCTGTTAGGGTTCGCCTGGAGGTGGCAGCCATTCATTGACTTCTTCGCAGAGAATTAATAGTCAGCAGGGAAGGGGGGGGTTAGGGTAGCGTAGAGTCGGGGATTGCTTAGGCAGGTTCTTGTGAGAGGGGAGCCAATGTTTGCATTATGTCTTATTTGCTTTTTGTACACTGCGGTATCATGTTGCTGTTTTATATGCCAAAAATACCTCAATAAAATTGTTTATAAAAAAAGGAACTCATTGGACTCGCTTCGCTTGATAACATTGCATATGGACACAAATTGTTTCAGTATCTGAGAAGTTGCAGATGGTACTGAATAATGTGCAATTATCAGTGAACATCCCCACTTACAACCTCATTGATGACGCTGATGAAGCAGCTGCAGAATTTTGGGCCTATAGGAATGCCAGTAATGATGTCCTGAGGGCCACACTTGATGCCACACTTGGTCAAATGATGTCAAGAGCAGTCACTCTCACCTCACCTCTGAAACTCAGCTCTCCTGTCCAATTTGACCAAAGCTAGAATGAGGTCTGGAACCGAGTGGGCCTGGCAGAACCCAAACTGTGCATGTCGTTGCTGAGCAAGCACCACTTGATTGCACGGCCGACAGCAATGCCGACAACACCTTCCATCACTTTGCTGACGATGGAGAATAGACTGATGGGGCAATAACTGGCTGGATTGGATTTATCCTACTTTTTGTGGTCGGGCCATACCTGGCAATTTTCCACAATGCCAGGTAGATACCAGTATTGTAGTCGTACTGGCACAACTTGGCCAGGGCCTCGGCAAGTTCTGGAGCACAAGTTTCCAGTACAAGAGGATCGTGTCATCAGGGCCCATAGCGTTTGCGGTATCCAGTTATCTGAAGATTGGCATTTGTGTTGGTGGGAAGCTCAGCAGGAGGCCGAGATGGATCATCCACTCAAGCTTTCTGGCTGAAAATGTTTCAACCGTGTCTTTTCCACTGACATGCTGGTGCAATAGGGGAAACATTCTGAAAATTAGCTATTCGTGTATGACCTTGTTTCTAAAATAAAAGTTTAACTTTAGGAACCTCTTTTAAGACCCACAAATGAGCACAATTAATAGAAATGAGCTGCGGTGATTAATTAAATCTGGGAGCACGGACAGTTTTGTGGGTGGAAAGTTTAAAGCAAGGTTGCATAAATTCAATTTGCACCCAATTTAATTAGCGTTAGATATTCCTTGTTCTTTTGCACCTGTTTGGTCAATTTTGCTTGAAGTATTCTGGAAATACCAGTAGCCTCGATTGGAATCTCCAGGCCCATGGGTTTTTACCATTGGATTTACAACAATAATTGAGAGATTGGTACTAAATTAATACTATAATTGTGCACTGTGAGAGAGGGAGGGAGATTTATTATTGTTTTTCAATGCTGGTTAGACCAGCATTTATTGCCCATCCCCAGTTTCCCTTCAGAAGGTGGTGATGAGCTGCATTCTTGAACAGCTGCAGTCTCTGAGATGTATGCACATCCACAGTGCTGTTAGGGAAGGAGTTCCAGGATTTTGACGCAGCAACAGTAGAGGAACAGTGATATATTTCCAAGTCAGGGCGGTGAGTGATTTGGAGGTGAACCTCCAGGTGGTGGGGTTCCTAGGTATCTGCTAATCTTGTCCTTCTAGTTGGCAGTGATCGTGCGTTTGGAAGGTGCTGCCAAAGGAACCTTGGTGAGATCCTGCAGTGCATCTTGTAGATGGTACACACGGCTGCCTCTGTTCATCGGTAGTGGAGGGATTGAATGTTTGTTGAAGGGGAGCAATCAAGCAAGCTGCTTTTTCTTGAATGGTGTCAGGCTTCTTGGAAGCTGCAAATGGAGAGTATTCCATCGTACTCCTGAATTGTGGTTTGTAGATGGTGGACAGGCTTTGGGGTGTCAGGAGGTGACTTACTCGCCGTAGGATTCCCAGCCTTTGACCTGCTCTGGTAGCCATAGTATTAATGTTTGTCTAGTTCAGTTTCTGATTAAGGGTAATCCCAGAATGTTGATTGTGGGAGATTCAGCGATGGTAATGCAATTGAATGTCAAGGGACGATGGCTAGATCCTTTCTTGTAGGAGATGGCCATTTTCTGACATGTGTGGCGTGAAAGTAAATTTCCACTTGTCAGCCCAAGCCTGGATATTGTCCAGGTCTTGCTGCATTTGGACATGGACTGCTTCATTATCTGAGGAGTCATGAATGGTGCTGAACATTGTACAGTCACCAGTCACCTGAGAACATCCCCACTTAGAACATAGAACATAGAACATAGAACACTACAGCGCAGTACGGGCCCTTCGGCCCTCGATGTTGCGCCGACCTGTGAAACCATCTGAAGCCTATCTGACCTATACTATTCCATTTTCATCCATATGTCTATCCAGTGACCACTTAAATGCCCCTAAAGTTGGCGAGTCTACTACTATTGCAGGCAGGGCGTTCCACACCCCTACTACTCTCTGAGTAAAGAAACTGCCTCTGACATCTGTCCTATATCTATCACCCCTCAATTTAAAGCTATGTCCCCTCGTGTTGGTCATCACCATCCGAGGAAAAAGATTCTCACTGTCCACCCTATCTAACCCTCTGACTATCTTATATGTCTCTATTAAGTCACCTCTCAGCCTTCTCCTCTCTAACAAAAACAACCTCAATTCCCTGAGCCTTTCCTCGTAAGACCTTCCCTCCATACCAGGCAACATCCTAGTAAATCTCCTCTAAACCCTTTCCAAAGCTTCCACATCCTTCCTATAATGTGGTGACCAGAACTGCACGCAGTACTCCAGGTGTGGCCGCACCAGAGTTATGTACAGCTGCAGCATGACCTTGTGGTTCCGAAACTCAATCCCCCTGCTTATAAAGGCTAGCACACCATATGACTTCTTAACAGCCCTATTAACCTGGGTGGCAACTTTCAGGGATTTATGTACCTGGATGCCGAGATCTCTCTGTTCATCTACACTACCAAGAATCTTGCCATTAGCCCAGTACTCTGCATTCCTGTTACTCCTTCCAAAGTGAACCACCTCACACTTTTCCGCATTAAACTCCATCTGCCACCTCTCAGCCCAGCTCTGCAGCTTATCTATGTCCCTCTGTATCCTATAACATCCTTCAGCACTATCCACAACTCCACCGACCTTCGTGTCATCTGCAAATTTACTAACCCATCCTTCTACACCCTCTTCCAGGTCATTTATAAAAATGACAAACAGCAGTGGCCCCAAAACAGATCCTTGCGGTACACCACTAGTAACTGAACTCCAGGATGAACATTTGCCATCAACCACCACCCTCTGTCTTCTTTCAGCTAGCCAATTACTGATCCAAACCGCTAAATCACCTTCAATTCCATACTTCCTTGTTTTCTGCAATAGCCTACCATGGGGAACCTTATCAAACGCCTTACTGAAATCCATATACACCACATCAACAGCTTTACCCTGATCCACATGTTTGGTCACCTTCTCAAAAAACTCAATAAGGTTTGTGAGACATGACCTACCCTTCACAAAACCGTGTTGAGTATCGCTAATCAACATGTTCTTTTCAAGATGATTATAAACCCTATCTCTTATAACCTTTTCCAACATTTTACCCACAACCGAAGTAAGGCTCACAGGTCTATAATTACCAGGGATGTCTCTACTCCCCTTCTTGAACAAGGGGACAACATTTGCTATCCTCCAGTCTTCCGGCACTATTCCTGTCGACAAAGACGACATAAAGATCAAGGACAAAGGCTCTGCAATCTCCTCCCTGGCTTCCCAGAGAATCCGAGGATAAATCCCATCTGGCCCAGGGGACTTATCTATTTTGACATTTTCTAAAATTGCTAACACCTCCTCCTTTTGAACCTCAATTCCATCTAGCCTGGTCGACTGAACCTGAGTGTTCTCCTTGACAACATTGTCTTTCTCCAGTGTAAACACTGACGAAAAATATCCATTTAATGCTTCCCCTATCTCCTCTGATTCCACACACAACTTTCCACTACTATCCTTGATTGGCCCTAATCTTACTCTAGTCATTCTTTTGTTCCTGATATACCTATAGAAAGCCTTAGGGTTTTCCTTGATCCTATCCGCCAACGACTTTTCGTGTCCTCTCCTCGCTCTTCTTAACTCTCCCTTTAGGTCCTTCCTGGCGAACTTGTAACTCTCATGTGCCCTAACTGAGCCTTCATGTCTCATCCTAACATAAGCCTTCTTCTTCCTCTTGACAAGTGCTTCAACTTCCTTAGTAAACCACAGTTCCCTTGCTCGACAACTTCCTCCCTGCCTGACAGACACATACTTATCAAGGACACGCAGTAGCTGTTCCTTGAAAAAGCTCCACATTTCGATTGTACCCATCCCCTGCAGTTTCCTTCCCCATCCTATACATCCTAAATCTTGCCGAATAGCATCATAATTGCCTTTCCCCCAGCTATAATTCTTGCCTTGCGGTATATACCTATCGCTGCCCATTGCTAAAGTAAACATAACCGAGTTGTGATCACTATCACCAAAGTGCTCACCTACATCTAAATCTAACACCTGGCCGGGTTCATTACCCAGTACCAAATCCAATGTGGCCTCGCCCCTTGTTGGCCTGTCTACATACTGTGTCAGAAAACCCTCCTGCACACACTGCACAAAAACTGACCCATCTATAGTACTTGAACTATAGTATTTCCAGTCAATATTTGGAAAGTTAAAGTCCCCCATAACAACTACCCTGTTACTCTCGCTCCTGTCAAGAATCATCTTTGCAATCCTTTCCTCTACATCTCTGGAACTATTCGGAGGTCTATAGACAACTCCCAACAGGGTGACCTCTCCTCTACTGTTCCTAACCTCGGCCCATACTGCCTCAGTAGACGAGTCCTCAAGCGTCCTTTCTACCGCCGTAATACTTTCCTTGATTAACAATGCCACACCCCCCTCTTTTACCATCTTCTCTGTTCTTACAGAAACATCTAAATCCTGGAACCTGCAACAACCATTCCTGTCCCTGCTCTACCCATGTCTCCGAAATCGCCACAACATCGAGATCCCAGGTACCAACCCATGCTGCAAACTCACCCACCTTATTCCGGATGCTCCTGGCGTTGAAGTAGACAAAATTCAAACCAGCGCCCTGCTTGCCGGTGCCCTCTTTCGAACTTTTAACCCTATCCCTGACCTCACTACTCTCAACATCCTGTACACTGGGACTACAATTTAGGTTCCCATCCCCCTGCTGAATTAGTTTAAACCCCCCCGAAGAGCTAACTTCTGACCTAATGATGGAAGGCAGGTCATTGGTGAAGGAACTGAAGAGGGTTGGGCCTCGGACACGACCTGGAAGAACTCCTGCAGTGATATCCTGGAGCTGAGATGATTGACCTCCAACTACCACAACCAGCTCTGGACTCGAAACGTTAGCTCTTTTCTCTCCCTGCAGATGCTGCCAGACCTGCTGAGATTTTCCAGCATTTTCTCTTTGGTTTCAGATTCCAGCATCTGCAGTAATTTGCTTTTAACCACAATCAACTTCCTTTGTGCCAAGTAGGACTCCAACCAGCGGAGAGCTTTCCCCCGATTCCCATTGACTCCAGTTCAGCTAGGGCTCCTTGATGCTATACTCAGTCAAATACTGCCTTGATGTCTAACATTTTCCCAACGACAAAAGTTAAGTCTATAAAATAATGAGGAGCAGAGATAAAGTAAATAGTCAACATATTTTCCCAAAGGTAGTCTAGAACTAGAGGGCATAGATTTAAGGAAGAGGGGAGAGATATAAAGAGACCAGAGGGGAAATTTTTTCACACAGAGGGTGGTGACCATCTGGAGCGAGCTGCCAGAGGCAGTGATACGGTAACATTTTGTCTTTTAAAAAGCAGTTAGACAGTTACATGGGCAGGGTGGGTATAGAGGGATATGGGCCAAATGTGGGCAAGTGGGACTAGCTTAGTGATAGAAACTGGGTGGCATGGACCAGCTGGGCCAAAGGTCCTGTTTCCATGCCGTAAACATCTATGGCTCTATAAGCTAACTTCCCTATAATGAATTGTTTTTTGTCTCCCGCATTTTTTGAATAAAGGTGTTACATTGGCAGTTTTCCAATCCTCTGGGACTTTTCCAGAATTTAAGGATTCCTGGAAGATTACTACCAATACATCCAGTAAGGGTGGCACAGTAGCGTGGTGATACGCATCACTGTAAATACACAAGGGGTTAATGTAAGTACTCGTAGACAAGCTAGACACTAGAGGGAGCACCAGAGACATGACACACAGACATTCAACCAATAGGTCAGTAAGATAGGACACAACCAATGGGCATTCACGATACACACAGAGGTGACACTACCACAGGGGGGCATTACACCAACCCACATATAAAGGACACAGCACACATGATCTTCCTCTTTCCAGTGGAGACACTCAGTGAGTACAGACACAGGGTTGATTGAACATCACACCCACCACGTGGATTGTAGCAGACTGGTTCGTCAGTCTGAGTAGCTATAGAAGGATTAACAGTAGAGTCGAATCCAAGTTGGAGAATTGTTAATAGTTCAATAAACGTGTTGAAGCTATCTCCACGTCTGAACCTTCCTTTGTCAGAGCACACATCAAGGAAGCAGCTTATGCTACGCCAAGAGCATAACAAGACATGGTACCAGTGAGTGATTGTTTCAATCCATATAGTTACAACTCAGCAAACAGTGACAACCAGCAACAACACCCAGGCAAGATGATCAAGATTCCGGTTCCACAGCGGCTCAGGTGCCACGGCAATCTCAGTGAAAACTGGCGTGCATTCAGGCAAAGGTTTGAGATATTCCCGGTAGCAGCCGACCTACAAGATGTGGCTGATGCTGAAAAGACAGAGCTTCTGCTCACCATCGCTGGTACCAGAGCAGAATAAATCTTCAAAACATTCAAGTTCTCCAAAAGACGAAACATGAGCGACTTCCAGGCAGTCCTGGACAAATTCGAACAATACTGCGAGGAAAACACAAACAAACCAACAGAAAACGGTAAGAGAGGCACCAAACTCACCACGAGGCAGAGGACCCGGAGCAGAGAACGACAATTTTGATCTGCGGCCATCTTGGTAAAGGTGCTGCACATGCGCAGTTGAGAAAAAGGCCCCAAGTAAAGGAACAGCGATCTGAGCATGCCCAATCACTTCCTATGACCTACGTCACACGCGTCATGACGTCAGAGGCCCCAGGCCACGCCAATTTAAAGGGGAAATGTCCCAAAACACGAAAAAAAAATTTACAGTCTTAAAACCTGATTCTTTCACCTGGAACGATAAAACAATGCCTGACATTCGACCAGTAGCCTCCTCAGAACTCTGCAACAAGCAGTTAGCATTGCCCAAAGAGATGATACAGTCCTTGAAGACTATGACTCAGACCTTGAATTCTTCTTTGGACATCGCGAGCCCAATGCCAGCTCCGACACAAAACGTGGTGATATGGTCCTAGAAGACTACGATTCAGACGAAGATTTCATCATTGGAGATGGCGGCCCCAGTATCAAATCCGAACCGCAACGAGATGTGTTCTATAGTGAAGAATCCGACACAGACGCGGATGTGCTCTTCGGATTTGAGGATCTTCAGCCCAGCATATATGGCATCCCGACTCATGAATGCAGGATTATGCTGCGGCCTAACGCCAAGAGACAGAGAGCGGTACAAGCCCACAGAGAGCGGCCTGCTGCCACACAGAGTGGTCCACACACCGCAAAGGATCCCAGCCTCCACACAGAAAGTGATTCAAGACTCCACACTGCAGTCCTTGCATGAACAAGAAGTGACGCGAGTGACACAAGCCTCCACAGCGAGTTCATGGACAGCCTCCACGATTGAAGCAACGCAAGACTCCAAAGCGCAGTCTTTGCATGAACAAGACCATGAGGGTCTAGCAACCTCCTCTGAGCAACCAGCAGCAGACAATGCAAATCTGCCACGCTCAAATGAACAACAAGAAGCGACTGAGGCTCTACCCACTGTATATGAGTCAAGTGACGACAGCATCCCACTTCCCTTACAATGTGACAGACCTCAGCTAGAATGTACAGAGGCACTCGATGATCACAGTGAGACTACTGCTGACTCCGGCGACACCACGTTACATCAAGCCTCATTCGCTCAAGCCTCTCCAGAAGCAAATGCTTCGACTCCATGTTTCGACTGAATGTTTCGACCCCAGACGTGGAGCATCAAGAATCCTCAGCCGACTCCAATGAACCTGAAATGACTCCGGACGGGGAGCTGCAAGAAACCAAAGCTGACTCAGGTGAAACAGATCAGACTCCAGACGGGGAGAATCCACAAGCCAAAGCTAATTCGAGTTAGCCGGACATGACTCCAGATGGGGAGCGCCGCGAACTCAGTGACGGCACGCTCAAGGTGACAGCAGATGCCACAAAGCACGTTGACACGAGTAACTGTGTGAAGAACTCATATTATCCACAGAGTGTGGTCCTTGAGCGCAGCAAACACGGCAACAAAACCAACCAACACAACAACACAACCTATGAAAACCATATCAAAGACAATGACACGACACGTATCAAAGGCAACAACACGACAACAAGCACAACAAACACAACGCCAATGGAACTACGACTGGTACGACATGGTACAACTCTGCCCATGAGGGACGCTGTTACTGCTCAGCTCAGTACAATGACATACCATGGCAGGACAATGCATCTTTCCACTTCACATTTGCTGCACTACCAACAGGCAACCCGGCTTTCAGGACAGATGCCATCCAACATCGCTATCACAAGCATCGGTAGAAAAAAAGACTCCAAATCAGACAACAAAGTGATTTGACCACTTCTTGGTTCCTCACGCACAGGGACAAGGATGGCGTTTACAATGCAATGCCACCATCAACATCCACCACCTCACCAACCCAACAAGAAAGACACTCAAAAATGATTAATGGATATTGGACTCATACATCTGATTTGGACTTATTGTTTAGTGATCACTGTTATCATGATTTGTACATAGCATCAATTATCTACTTGTTTTTGTTCAATTTTCTTTAATACTGTACAGAAAATCTGTAACACGAAAAAAGGGGGATGTGGTGATTTGCATCACTGTAAATACACAAGGGGTTAATGTAAGTACACGTAGACTAGATAGACACTAGAGGGAGCACCAGAGACATGACACACAGACATTCAACCAATAGGTCAGTAAGATAGGACACGACCAATGGGCATTCACGATACACACAGAGGTGACACTACCACAGGAGGGCATTACACCAACCCATATATAAAGGACACAGCACACATGATCTTCCTCTTTCCAGTGTAGAGACTCAGTGAGTACAGACACAGGGTTAATTGAACATCACACCCACCACGTGGATTGTAGCTGACTGGTTCGTCAGTCTGAGTAGCTATAAAAGGATTAGCAGTAGAGTCGAATCCAAGTAGGAGAATTGTTAATAGTTCAATAAACGTGTTGAAGCTATCTCCACGTCTAAACCTTCCTTTGTCAGAGTGCACATCAAGGAAGCAGCTTATGCTACGCCAAGAGCATAACAAGACAGGTAGCACAGTGGTTAGCACTATGGCTTCACAGCTCAAGGGTCCCAGGATCGATTCCCAGCTTAGGTCACTCTGTGCGGAGTCTGCACATTCTCCTTGTGTCTGTGTGGGTTTACTCCGGGTGCTCCGGTTTCCTCCCACAAGTCCCGAAAGATGTACTGTTAGGTGAATTGGACATTCTGAATTTTCCCTCTCTGTACCCGAACAGGCGCCGGAGTGTGGCGACGAGGGGCTTTTCATAGTAACTTCATTGCAGTGTTAATGTAAGCCTACTTGTGACAATAAAGATTATTATTATCTCTGTAGTTACTTCCTTTTAATATCCTGGGATCCAACCCATCAGGTTCAGGGAACTTATCGGTCTTGAGCCTCATTAGTTTCCCAAGTACTTTTTCCAATGATTGTTATTGTATTTAATTCCTCCCCCCTTCTGCCCCTTGATGAATTAGTATTTTTGCAATGTTATCAGTGTCTTCTACTGCAAAGTATTTATTTAACTCCTCTGCTATTTCCTGGTTCCCCTTTATTATTTCTCCAGTCTCATTCTCTAAGGGGCCTATGTTCACTTTGGTCTCTGTCTTCCTTGTTTTATATTGAAAGAAGCTCGCTGTCCGGTTTTATATTACTTGCTAGTTTACACTCAGAGTTTATCTTCCATTTAGGTAGTTTATCTAACATAGTTATGAGTAGTTACTGTTAAAATATACAAGACTCAGAGGTCGGGATTCTCCGCCGGCGTGATTCTCCGTTTTGCCGCCGCCCGGGGGTTTCCCGACGGCGTGGGGCTGCCCCACAATGGCAAACCCATTGACCGGCTGGTGTAACGGAGAATCTCGTTGGGGCAGAAATATGGCGTGGCTGGGCAGAGCATCCCGCCCAAAATCTTTTTGTGAGACCTACGAACTGCACACAACCATCTTACAACAAACTGGGGAAGAGTTACTTTCAGTAATTTAATAAGGGATCAAGAACAAGCAGATTTAAGAATATGATTCGGATGGTGTGGTGGATTTATCAGTTGGAAAGTGGTTTCCGCTCTCCTTTGTTTCTCTTGCCTGGGCCTAGGAGCAGCCGTCAAGCACTCCTATTGCCCTCCCCAGCTTGCAGTGTTCTTTTGCATGTGATTAAGATCTGACCTTTCATTCCCAAGTTATCACCACAGGAGCACCCGGATTCCCAGGCCTGTTTTGTAATTTTCCTTTACTCCTCCAACAACCACGACCACTGAAAACACTGTGAAAATAATTCCTGAAACATGCCCTTGGACTCCTGTCTCTCTCCTTCATCCACACCCTTCCCAATACCTCTCTCCATCCACACCCTTCCCAATACCTCTCTCCATCCACACCCTGCCCAATACCTCTCTCCATCCACACCCTGCCCAATACCTCTCTCCATCCACACCCTGCCCAATACCTCTCTCCATCCACACCCTTCCCAATACCTCTCTCCATTCACACCCTTCCCAATATCTCTCTCCATCCACACCCTTCCCAATACCTCTCTCCATCCACACCCTGCCCAATACCTCTCTCCATCCACACCCTTCCCAATACCTCTCTCCATCCACACCCTGCCCAATACCTCTCTCCATCCACACCCTTCCCAATACCTCTCTCCATTCACACCCTTCCCAATACCTCTCTCCATCCACACCCTTCCCAATACCTCTCTCCATCCACACCCTGCCCAATACCTCTCTCCATCCACACCCTTCCCAATACCTCTCTCCATCCACACCCTTCCCAATACCTCTCTCCATCCACACCCTTCCCAATACCTCTCTCCATCCACACCCTTCCCAATACCTCTCTCCATCCACACCCTTCCCAATACCTCTCTCCATCCACACCCTGCCCAATACCTCTCTCCATCCACACCCTGCCCAATACCTCTCTCCATCCACACCCTTCCCAATACCTCTCTCCATCCACACCCTTCCCAATACCTCTCTCCATCCACACCCTTCCCAATACCTCTCTCCATCCACACCCTTCCCAATACCTCTCTCCATCCACACCCTTCCCAATACCTCTCTCCATCCACACCCTTCCCAATACCTCTCTCCATCCACACCCTTCCCAATACCTCTCTCCATCCACACCCTTCCCAATACCTCTCTCCATCCACACCCTTCCCAATACCTCTCTCCATCCACACCCTTCCCAATACCTTTCTCCATTCAACTATCAACAGTGCTGCAATGGCATTGTGGTATATTATTGGACTAGTAACCCGAGACCTACATTAATGATCAGAAGGCAGGAGTTCAAATACCACCACAGCAGCTGGGAGAGTTTAAATTCAGTTAATTAAATAAGACTGGAATTAAATAAAAACTAGTCCCAGTAATGATAAGATGACCGTGAAACCTCTGTTTGTTGCAAAAACCCATCTAGTTGAGTAATGCCCTTTAGTGAGGGAAATCTGCTGTCTTTACCCAGTCTGGCTTACGTGTCACTCCAGTCCCACAGCAAGGTCAGCCGCATTGGTCATAACGTTTCATTCCTCATCGAGATATAAAAGTAATGGCAGAGGACTAGAGGGTTGCCAATGTTGTACCACTATTCCAGAAATAAGAGAGGGATAAACCTGGAAACTACAGATTAATCAGTCTAACAACAGTGATGAGGTAGTTATTGGAAACCATTTTCAGGGACAAGACAAACTTTTGTTTCAAAAACCATCAAGAGAGTCAAAATAGATTTGTGAAGGCAAATTGCGTCTGACGAACATGATTGAATTCTTTGTCAGGGTAACAGAGAAAACTGATCAAGGCAGTGCAGCAGATATTGTGTACATGAAACTTCAGAAGGCATCTGTCAAAGGTTCTGGCAGGTCACTTCTTAAGAAGATGAAAAACAATTAAATTAAGGGGAAGGCGCCAAAATGAAAGTACTGAACCCATCGCTGTCCCTCTAAATTTGAAATTCATGGTTTAGGGCATGGACAAGACTCCAACAAAGATAGGGTAAGGTTCTAAATTAGCACATCAAAGTGACATTTGGTTCACTGCCAAGCAGAAGGCGGAACCAGAACGTTTTAGTGAGGCTCAGATCAGCAGGGTCTTCATCTCCCTGGTTTTGCTGTGTTCCTCTGCTCTTTACTGACCTTCCCTGTGTGCTCCCCTGCTTCTCCATAAATATCGCTGCCATAGTAAGAGTAATATTCAGGTGGGAGCAGTCCCTCTGATCTTGATGCACTTTTAGAAATATTGGGCGTGATTCAACTCAAAGTTCCACAGCGAGCGCGTTTAGCCGCGTGTTCCCCGGCGCTCACAGTGCCGAGAAACACATGGCTATAAAATGCCACCCACGATCGCCAAGGGGCGAAAGCGGGGAATGCACGGCCGAGGCCGCACATCGCCACAATTTCTGCACTTAAGCGCTCCGCTGACCGGAACTACAGTGAGAGATTGGGACGTCATTTTTAAATGGCATCCTGATCTCCAAAGCCTGCGACGCCACCCCCGATCCCTCCCCAAGCCTGGTGCTATGGGAGCGCTGTGCACTGTATCTCATGAGATCGAGTCAGATCGCGTGAGGCGTTGCGAGCCAGGTAGATCCCGGGAGCAGGGTCTCCCGGCTTTTATCAACCATGCTGTGCCACAGCGGGTTGCCATTTGCGCACAGCTTGGCCGTTCGACGGCGCCCATTGAATTCTGTTTGTTGACAAGAACATATCTTAGAACAAAGAAAAGTACAGCATAGGAACAGGCCCTTCGGCCCTCCAAGCCTATGCCGACCATGCTGTCCATATCCCTCTATTCCCATCCTATTCATGTATTTGTCAACATGCCCCTTAAACGTCACTTTCGTCCCTGCTTCCACCACCTCCTCCGGCAGTGAGTTCCAGGCACCCACTACTCTCTGTGTAAAAAAACTTGCCTCGTACATCTCCTTTAAACCTTGCCCCTTGCACTTTAAACCTATGCCCCCTAGTAATTGACCCCTCTACCCTGGGAAAAAGCCTTTGACTATCCACTCTGTCTATGCCCTTCATAATTTTGTAGACCTCTATCAGGTCGCCCCTCAACCTCCGTCGCTCCAGTGAGAACAAACCAAGTTTATTCAACAGCTCCTCAAATCTAATGCCCTCCATACCAGGCAACATCCTGATAAATCTCTTCTGCACCCTCTCTAAAACCTCCACATCCTTCTGGTAGTGTGGCAACCAGAATTGAACACAATTCTCCAAGTATGGCCTAACTGAGGTTCTATACAGCTGCAACATGACTTGCCAATTCTTATACTCAATGCCCCGGCCAATGAAGGCAAGCATGCCGTATGCCTTCTTGCGATATAATTTGATGCATTAGAGGTATTTGATCCAGTGTTGCAAAGCTGAGGGTAGATTTCTCAATGACACGGCAGCACACTACCTCGGATCACATTTCCTTTGTTCCAACAAACCACAGTTTTCACCCTGATTTACAAACAGAAGGAAATGAGAAAAACAATCTTGCACTATTAAATGGTGACTTAAACTCCCTGGCCATCTCCCGTACACAATGATACAGCAGCACTATTGCTATGGCATTCAGTACAGAAGGGGTTCATCAGCTCCCTTGTGTTTCCAACAATGGATTGTTGCCCTTTCAAATAAACATTAGCGAAAGTTCCCAAATTGCTAAGTTTAAAGAGGACGTCTTAAAAAATTCAGCTCTGAGTGATTTTTGGCAAAAAAAAAAAGTGATTCGTATCAAAGAACACAAAACATTTACACAAAATCTTATTCAATTCTTCGAAAGTCATTTTCTCCCCCGTTACAGATGCAGCTAGATATCCATCCTGGATGAACTAACACTTAAGATGCATTTAATCCTACATCTCCCGAGAAGTTATTTTTTTCCAGCTATATTGTATATTTCAGTATATTTTGTAATTTAAAATCAATTCTACCAAACGGGTAGATTCTTTCTCGTCGCTGTACAAATGTTCCCCCCATTGTCCTCTGAGCCAGGATTATATGTTTAGCAGAAGTGGATATTCCTTGCACACAAAGCATGCTGCAGCAGTGCAAGCTCTTATCTTGGGGAGGGTAAGTCCAATTTTTATTGAAACTGTTAAAACCCTACTTAATTGAATTTTTTTCCCCCGTAAGATGTGTGAGGTTAGTGGCTTTTGGTACTAAATGTATGCTGGGTTTCTTTAGTCCATAAATTTTAAGTCAGAGGATTTTTTTTTTTTTAAAAGCCAAGTATTGGGATTTCTAAATCCGAAGTGCTGAAACTGAGTGAACCGTATTTCAGCGAATAACAACTTTGCTAAAATACACAAATGTCTGAGTCGCATCCAGGACCAAGCATTTTCCAGTTACTATTTTTGCTGAGTTTTGTTTAATCTTCCTTGATCGTTTGCTATCCTATATTCAGGGAGCAGATGGATTGGCTTCCATCCAAGGCTATCCCAGCACCCTGGCCAAGGAGGAGAACTCTTCACAGGGTGAAATAGATGCAGTGCCGATTCTTCCCCTGAATAAAGCACCCTGTCTATCGAAACACATAGTGTTCCTTGCCTAATTGTATTGCTTCCCCATCTTTATGGAGATTGAATCTCCTGAATATTTTCTCTTGCCGTCTCTTACGTTCAAAAACTCATAGGGATGGATTTAATGCTCTCCCCTGATGACTGGTTTGAAGGCAGGGGTGGGGGGGGGTTCATCAATCAAATCCAGAAGACAGCTTGTCCTCTGCCAGCCTGCCCAACCCTGCCCCCCACAACAATTATCCCAGAGGTAGGGGTGGCATCGGACAGCCTGCCTGCCAGTGGGCCAATTGAGGCCCGTAAGTGGGAAATTAATGGCTGCTTAAAAGCCTCGTCCCGTTGCAGCCAAGGTTTAACAGGCAGCAGGAGAGATCCATGCCATGCTAAGCCTTCACTACCCCCCTCACTGGGCTACCAGTTTGGCACCTGGTGAGACCCCTCCACCCATACCCAAAAGAACATGCTCCAAAATGCTGGAGAGCTGCTGACCCTTGATTTTGTTTTCTTTGGCAAGACCCAGAGGCAGGACTTCCTCAGCCAGAAAGGTGGAATTCTCCCCTTGAGCCTAATAGCTGCGAGGCAGCTCATGTTCCCCTCGATGGGCTCTTCCCCCCCCCCCCCCCCCCCCCCCCCCCCACACCCACCCACAGACCTCTTAGCCGGAGATGCAGCACAGAATCTGACTCTTCGTATAATTTAAGCTACACAGAGCAGATTGAGACTATTCAGCCCGCATGCCGATGGCTACTGTTCAAAAGAAAGATAGAAACAAAGAAAGCAGGAGCTGTATTAGGCCATTCGGCCCTTCAAGCCTACTCCACCATTCATTAAGATAGAATCCCATAGAATCCTAACAGTGCAGAAGGGGGCAATTTGGGACATTGAGTCTGTACTGACCCTCGAAAAGAGCACCCTACCTAGAACCAATCCCCCACCCACCCCATAATCCCACTTAACCTGCACATCTTTGGACACTAAAGGGCAATTTAGCATGGCCAATCAACCTAACCTGCACATCTTTGGACTGTGGGAGGAAACCGGAGCACCCAGAGGAAACCTACACAGACACGGGGAGAGGGTGCAATCTCCATACAGTCATCCAAGACAGGCAAATGGACAGCAGTAAATTGAAGGGGTGTAGGTTAGGTTGATCTTAGATTTGGATAAATGGTCAGCACAACATCGTGGGCTGAAGGGAGCTGTAGAAATGTCTACACCTATCAACGCTGTGGGCACTCACAATGGACCTCCATGAGATCCTGTGGAGTCCTCCACTGCTTGATGGAATTTTTTCTCTGTCTTTCTGCTTCCAATTCAGCAATGGAGCTTATTTCAGGCAATCTCTCCCTGTGTCTTCACTTGAAAGTGAAATGAAAATCGCTTATTGTCACAAGTAGGCTTCAATGAAGTTACTGTGAAAAGCCCCTAGTCGCCACATTCCGGCGCCTGTTCGGGGAGGCTGGTACGGGAATTGAACCGTGCTGCTGGCCTGCCTTGGTGTGATTTCAAAACCAGCGATTTAACCCTGTGCTATACAGCCCCTAAGTACATAGCCCACTTAGTACGTAGTACATAGAACATACAGTGCAGAAGGAGGCCATTCGGCCCATCGAGTCTGTACCGACCCCCTTAAGCCCTCACTTCCACCTTACCCCCATAACCCAATAACCCCTCCTGACCTTTTTGGTCACTAAGGGCAATTTATCATGGGCAATCCACCTAACCTGCATGTCTTTGGACTGTGGGAGGAAACCGGAGCACCCGGAGGAAACCCACACAGACACGGGGAGAACGTGCAAACTCCGCACAGACAGTGACCCAGCGGGGAATCGAACCTGGGATCCTGGCGCTATGAAGCCACAGTGCTAGCCACTTATGCTACCATGCTGCCCAAATGCTTTTAATCAGGTCAGAATACTTCTCCTTTAGTTTTCCAGCATTTGAATTTCTGCTCCAGCTTCTCTGGGCTTCAGGGTTTTTCCATTAGCTGCCACCATGTTGGTTACTTAGTAAGTCTCACAAAGAGGTTATGAGTCTTGTATGGTTGAACATTAAGTGTTTATTGATAACACTTAACTAGGCACATATAACTTAGGCTGTACCGTATGAGCTAACCATAAACTTGCTTGTGCGCGGTCTCTCTCCAATCTACAACTATCTCTAGCCTCAGGTCATGTGTCTCTTTATATTATACTGTGGGCTGTCCTGTTTCTCAGTCCCACATTAACCTTTGCTCTGTCTGATCCCCTTATACTACAAATATTAGTGCAACAGCCGGCTACTGTTTGCTTTGAAATAAATCTTTTTGGCAGCTATTCAGATCATCGTGGAACCATCGAGCATCTCAGCTGGTGAGCTGAGACTTTTTCATTCAATAGTCTAATTTATCTAGGCCCTCGGAAAATCTACACCACATCACAAAAGCCCTCAGAACCTTATGTTATCGCTGTTTTAGCATAACTCACAGTGCAGAAATACAAGAGCCATTAATGGGAAAGTAAGCTCAGCAAATAGCCCTATGGAGTTAGAGCTATTGGCAATCTGCCTTTGGTTCCTTAATGAACCAATAAGGAACCCATCTCCCTCTTTGTCCTGCAGACATCTAAACAGAGAAATTTACACTCGTGTAAATTGCTGACTGATTTTTGTCAATCATGCTTATTTGTGTTATCTGATTGGACGTATTTCTGTCTATTGTGGCTTCATGACAAGCTATACTTCCCACATTCTTCTTCCATTAAATAATTACCAAATTACCAAAAGAAACGTCTTTTTGTAATGGTTAATTACAAATCCCTCAACCAGTGAGATGAGCAGTCTTTCACATACATGCATTTAGATTCCGCAGACAATGCTACAGAAGCTGACGTAAACATTCTTTGAAAAACTGATCTGATCACGAATGAAGCACATCCTGACTTCTGGTTAGTTTTTCAAAGCTGTGCAGAGTTTTTCATGCTGCAGATCACTTTATAATTTTGAGCAGGGAGTGCTGAAGCAGAGTGCTTGTATTATTTTAAATAGATCCCAATTGCAGTGAAGTGTGCAACTTGATAAATCCTTTTCCTGATTGTTCATTTATTTACAGAATGCAGTATTACATATGTCTGTGTCCTACCTACTAACCCAATATCCCAGCAATCCCGCTTCATACTCATTTGAGCATACCCATAAAACAATTAACTAAATAACGAATAAACTAATAAAAATTAACAAGTTAACTGACCCTCAAAGGGGCAGTGTAACAAAAATCAAAATTTATACATGTTTCCTTTAAAGTAAAAATTATATTTCAGGGGAAGACAATGCCCTCCAGCCCCTGCATACCCATCAGTCATGGATGGCCTCTAAGCGGACTGGTGGACAGCACGTGTTCCATCTCCAGGGACACCCAGCCACGGAAGAGCGGTAGACAATCAGGCCGAACGACCCCTTCAACTGCCTGCTGCCTGGATCTGTTAATGACCAGCTTGATTTGCACTTTCCTAAACCAAATGAACAAGTGCAAACAGATTAACTAATTGAAAACTCGTTAAAAGAAAGTAAAGGAAGTTTACATAATCACATTAAAATGGTATTTCTGGGACTGTTGAAGCAGACCAGCACCCAAGGTGCCCACCAATTGCAGAAAGGCCTTCCTTATATTCTTTTGGGCACCCATGAAGAACAATAGATTGATTCGTCAAATAAACTAATTAAATAACTTGATATCCCCTTAAAGGGACCATGTGACAAAAGAAAAAACCCTTCAAGAAAACCTAAATTAATATGCTCTTTCGGGGTTGATGAGACACTCTAGCCCCAATGCTGCCAACCAATAACAGAAGGCCTGAAGTGCACCTTAGCATCTCTCTTTATACTCTTTTCATTAGTAATCTTTGATGTATCAAGTAAGCTTACATTGACATGTCCTGAAGTTACTGTGAAAAGCCAAACTCGCGATAACCATGACCCTCTACCACGGCTACATTCATGGCCTGGTATCCCTAGAGGGGAGCATGTTGTATCTACTTGCACCATCGAGGCCTTCCATGCCCGATTGGCACCGTGGGCACTGGGGTGCCTTATCAACCCTCTTAATCATGTTGGGTTTCATGCTTTAAGTTTCATTTGAAATTTCCTGGGATGTTGTTCCCGGAATGTGGGGGAATGTGAGCATGGCTGGTTGGTCCAACATTTACTGCCCATCCTTAATTGCCCTTGAAGGGGCAGTTAAGAGTCAACCACATTGCTGCGGATGCGGAGTCACATGTAGACCAGACCAGGTTCGGACAGCAGACTTCCTTCCCGAAAGGATGTTCGTGAACCAAATGGGTTTTTACAACATTCAACAATCAGACTTTTAATTCCAGATTTTTATTGAATTAAAATTTCACCGTCTGCCATGGTGGGATTTGAACCCAGGTTCCCAGAACATTACCCCTAAGTCTCTGAGTGCCACCCACCGCTCACATTTGTTTCAGGCAGCATCTTCTTAAGGGATTGCCCTTTAATTTGTACCTCAGTTCATTTCATTCATTAAATTCAATCAAATAAATTTGGAATTAACAAGCTGATAATGGTGACCATGAAACAATGACATGCGTACCCAGCTGGTTTACCTAATATCCTCTGGGCAAGGACATCTACCTTTGCTACATGGTTTAGCACAGGGCTAAATTGCTGGCTTTGAAAGCAGACCAAGGCAGGCCAGCAGCACGGTTCAATTCCCGTACCAGCCTCCCCGAACAGGCGCCGGAATGTGGCGACTAGGGGCTTTTCACAGTAACTTCATTCGAAGCCTACTCGTGACAATAAGTGATTTTCATTTCATTTCATTTCATGTGACTTCCAGACCCAAAGAAATGTTGACATGTGAAATGGCCCAGCCAGCCACTCAAGTATATTCAAGGATGCCACTCACTAGCTCACCAGCAATTAGGGATGGACAATAAATGCCGACCTTGACATTCCAGGAATGAATGAAAAAAGAATCTCTGGTTAGGCCTCAACTGGAATAATGGGCGGAATTCTCCGACCCCCCGCAGGGTCGGGGAATCGCCCGGGGCCGGCGTAAATCCCGCCCCCGCCGTGGCCGGAATTCTACGCCACCTGTGAATCGGCGGGAGCCAATCGGGGTGCCCCCCCGCGGCAATTCTCTGGCCCGCGACGGGCCGAAGTCCCGCCACTGTCAGACGTCTCCCTGGGAATCGGCGGGAGCGGGAATCGGGCCCCGCCGATCGGGGTCCCCCCCCACGGCGATTCTCCGGCCCGTGATGGGCTGAAGTCCCGCCGCTGTCAGGCCTCTCCCGCCGACGTGGTTTAAACCGCCTCTGTGCCGGCGGGATTGGCGGTGCGAGCGGGCCCCCGGGTCCTGGGGGGGACGCGGGGCGATCGGACCCCGGGGGGGTGCCCCCACGGTGGCCTGGCCCGCGATCGAGGCCCACCGATCGGCGGGTAGGCCAGTGCCGTGGGGGCACTCTTTTTCTTCCGCCGCCGCCACGGACTCCACCATGGCGGAGACGGAAGCGACCCCCCTCCACCGCGCATGAGCCGGTGATGACGTCAGCAGCTGGTGACGCTCCGGCCCATGTGCGGACCGGCGAATGCCTTTCGGCCAGCCCCGACACCGATTGGCGTAGCGCCAAACGCCGTTGGCGCCAGTTTTGGCGCCAGTCGGCGGAGCGGGAGCCACTTCGGCGCGGGCCTAGCCCCTAAAGGTGCGATAATTCCGCACCTTTGGGGATGCCCAAACGCCGGAGTGGTTGGCGCCACTCCGCTACGCCGGGACCCCCTGCCCCGCCAGGTAGGGGAGAATTTCGCTCAATGTGTCTGATCCTGGGAGCCGCACTCAAGGATGTTAAGACCTAGGGGATGGTGCAGTAGAGATTTACTGGGAGGAATGCATGGATAAGGGACTTCAGTTACATGGAGGGACTAGAGAAGCAAGGCTTGATCTCCTTAGAGCAGAGAGGCTAAATGGACATGAAATAGAGGTGTCAAAAATGAAGAGGCTTGGTTAGGATAAATAAGGAGAAATTATTTCCACTGGCAGATGGTTTGGTAATGAGAGAACACAGGTGAAAGATAATTGTCAATGGAATGAAAGGAGGGATAAAAGAAATATGTTAGGCAGTGAGATGTTATGTTCTGAGCTCCACTGCATGATAGAAGCAGATTCAACAGTAACCTTTGGAAGGGAATTAAATATATACTTAAAAAGGAAAAACCTTGGGGATCATGTTGAATGAGCAAGTCAGTGAGGCTGATTCGATAGTTCTTACAAATAGGCACGATGGGCTGAATGGCCTACTTCTGTGCAGTAAGATTCTCTGCAAAATTCTGGAAACACAGGTTGATCAACATCTGCACGGTGTATGGTAGGATGCATATGGGATATCTTGTGCAAGTCTGCAGGATTTATTTGTTGCAGTCGCAGATCAGCTGTACATTCAGTTTTCCTATTGAGGCAGCACGGTAGCACAGTGGTTAGCACAGTTGCTTCACAGCTCCAGGGTCTTAGGTTCTATTCCTAGCTTGCGTCACTGTGCGGAGTCTGCACGTTCTCCCCGTGTCTGCGTGGGTTTCCTCCGGGTGCTCCAGTTTCCTCCCACAGTCCAACGATATACAGGTTAGGTGGACTGGCCATGATAAATTGCCCTTAGTGTCCAAAAAGGCTAGGTGGGGTTACTGGGTTACTGAGATAGGGTGGAGGCGTGGGCTTAAGTCAGCTGCTCTTTCTAAGGACCGGTGCACACTCAATGAGTTGAATGGCCTTCTTCTGCACTGTACATTCTGTGACAAGTGCCCTCCATCATGGACCCACACGAACATTGCTAGCCCTCTCATTTCAGTCATCAATTACACTCTGAGTATGAATACTTACACCTGAGGCTCCACTTGTCCTGATCTTTTGAAGAATGGTGAGACCTCGCAAAAAGATGTCCTTCCTGAAATCGGGTGCTAACTGGAGAGGTTGACCTAGAATCAGACGTCTGAAGGTGCTGCTTCTTCCAGCATCTCTCAGTTGCTATGAGATCCAACCAGAATTAATCACCTCACATTTTTCTGCACTGAACTTCATAGATTTACCGTACAGAAAGAGGCAATGTGTATAGCAACTGCTCAGCCCAAGACTGCAAGAAACTTCAGAGAGTCGTGAAAACCGCCCAGTCCATCACAAGAATCCGTCTCCCATCCATTGACTGTGTCTACACCTCCCGCTGCCTTGGGAAAGGGGGCAGCATTATCAAAGACCCCTCCCACCTGGGGTATTCACTCTTCCAACCTCTTCCATCGGGTAGGAGAAAAGTCTGAGAACCACGGACTAACAAATACAAAAACGTCTTCCCCGCTGTTACCAGACTCCTAAATGACCCTCTTATTGACTGATCAGGGGCGGGATTCACCCCTACCCGGCGGAGCAGGGAGTCCCTGTGGGACGGTGTGGCGTGAACCACTCTGGCGTCGGGCAGGCCCAAAAGTGCGGAATCCTCCGCACCTTCAGGGGCTAGGCCTGCCCCGGTGTGGTTGCAGCCCCGCCGGCCGGCAGGAAAGGCGCTTGGCGCCACGCCAACCGGCGCCGAAGGGCCTCCGCTGGCCGGCGTGAGTTGGCATATGCACGGGACGCCGGTGCATGCTGGCGTCATCCCCAAGCTTGCGCAGAGGGATTCGCTTCCACACCGGGAATGGCAGAGGACCACAGCCTCCAGTGCGGAAGGATAGAGTGCCCCCATGGCACAGGCCCGGCCACGGATCGGTGGGCCCCGATTGCGGGCCAGGCCACCGTGGGGGCACCTCCCGGGGCCAGATCCCCCCGCACCCCCCACAAGAAGCCCGGAGACCGCCCGCGCCGCCAGGTCCCGCCGGTAAGGTACCTACTCCAGTTTACGCCGGCGGGACCGGCAAAAGACGGGCGGGACTTCGGCCCATCACGGGCCGGAGATTTCAGGCAGCCCCGGCGCCCATTGAGTCGCGCCGGACCCCGCCACTGACCGAAGCGGGCGGCGCGACTCATGCCGGGCCGGTTTTTGGGGGGGCAGGAGAATTAGGAGGACGGCGGGGGCGGGATTCATGCCGACCCCCAGCGATTCTCCCACCCGGCGGGGGGTCGGAGAATCCCGCCCCTGATCTCTTCACACATCTTCTGTACTGAGTATCAAGAAAATGTTAGAAGCCATTATTAAAGAAGTTATAGGAGGGCATTTTCATGAGTTCAAAGTATCCAGGCAGAGTCAAGATGGTTTTGTGAAATGAAAATCATGTATAACCAACTTATTTGACTTCTTTGAGGAAGTAACATGTGCTGTGGATAAAGGGGAACTGGTGGATGCACTGTACTTATATTTCCAGAAGGCTTTTGATAAAGTGCCACCTCAAAGGTTATTGCGGAAAATAAAAGCTCATGGTGTAGGGTGTAACATATTGGCATGGATAGAAGATTGGATTGCGACCAGGACACAGAGTAGTTACAAATGGGCATTGTTTCATTTGGCATGATGTAATGAGTGGCGGGCCACAGTGATTAGTGTCAGGACCTCAGCAGTTGACAATTTATAGAAATTACTTGGATTAAGGGATGGTTACAAAATTTGCTGATGACACAAAGAAAGGTAGGAAACTAAGGTGTGAAGCGGACATAAGGAGGTTGAGTGAGTTTGCAGATTTTCCCTGTGTCTGCGTGGGTCTCATCCCCACACCACAAAAAGATGTGCTGGCTAGGTGAATTGGCAACCAGACAGTGCCAACCAGAGAGAGAAAACTGCCCCTTAATTAGAAAACAAATTGGGTACTCTAAATTTATGAAAAGAAAAGGAGGTTAAGTGAGTGTGCAAATATCTGGTACATGAAATATAGGGCCTAATTTTTCCACCCCGTTGCACCCAGCCCTGTGCTGGGCATATACCACAGAGGCCCAAAACGGTTTCGCTCCAGGCACCGAGGTGAGTACAATGCACCCGACCTGCTATCTCCGACACAATCTGGATCACGCCTTTGATGAGCCATTTGGGCATTTGAATATGCGCAGGCCATTTTGAGGCCACGTTCTCCAGCTCACATTAATCACCGGCCGCACTGGCGAAGCCTCACTCGGGCGCGGAATAGCACTGGTCACCACAAACAGATACCGGGTGTGAAGGCCATGCTGGGAGGCTCAGGCCATTGGAGCACCCTGGGCGGAATTCTCCGCTCCCGGGAAAAATCGGGAAGGCCGTCGTGAACTCGGCCGAGTTTCACGACGGCCTCGGAGGCTGCTCCTCTTAGCTTATTCACCCCCACCCGGGGGGGCTAGGAGCGGTGCTCCGTAACTCTCCGCCGCCGAGCGGCGCGCCGAGAATGACGCGACGGTGGCGCCTATGTCAGCCGCGCATGCGCAGGTTAGCCGGCTCCAACCCGCGCATACGCGGATGACGTCACGACAGCTGACGGCTCAAACCCGCGCATGCGCGGTTGCCGTCTTCCCCTCCGCTGCCCCGTAAAACTGCTTGATCTTGCGGGGCGGCGGAGGGGAAAGAGTGCGTCCCTTTGAGACGCCGGCCCGACGATCGGTGGGAATCGATCGCGGGCCAGTCCCCTCCTGAGCATAGCCGTGGTGCTCACTCCCCTCTCCTCCCCCCACAAGCTTCAAACGGGCCTTTGGCGCCCATGTTCACGACGGCAGCGACTAGGTGTGGCTGCTGCCGTCGTGAACCGGTCGCAAACGGTAGGCCGCTCTGCCCATCCGGGCCGGAGAATCGGCGGTCGCCGTGAAAAACGGCGAGCGCCGATTCTTCCGAGCGGGGGGTGGGAGAATCGCGGGGGGCGCCAGGGGTGTGAAATGTATCGTCCGGCCCTCGTGCAATTCTCCCACCCGGCATAGGGAGTGGAGAATCGCGCCCCCTGTGTGGTTGGGGGCAGGGCAGGGCAGGACAGAGCCCCTGGCACCCAGGCAATGCCAACCTTGCACCATGACAGTGCCAACCAGAGAGAGAATTCAGAATGTCCAAATTACCTAATGATCTTATAAATGGTGAAGCAGATTAAAGAGGCTAAATGACCTACTCCTGCAGCTTGTTAGCATGTTTGTGTGACCCAGGAACTAGAAGCCATCACCCTGCATCTTCCTTCAATCATCTTTGACTTTTCCTCCATCACCCTCGAAGCACAACTTGATTCTGACTTTGATGACCTTTGGCCCATTCCTATGAACAGTCTTGAACATACCTAACGACCCCGCCTCTACAGCTTTCCACGATAAAGAATTCCACAGATTCACTGCCCTCTGAGAGAATAAATTCATCCTCATCTCTGTCTTAAATGGGTGGCCCCTTCCTCTGAGATTATGCCCTCTGGTCCTCGACTCTCCCACAAGGGAAAATGAACTCTCAGCATCTATCCTGTCAAACCCCCTGAGAATCCAATATGTCTCAATAAGGTCACCGCTCATTCTCCTAAACTCCAATGAGTACAGGCCCAACCTACTCAACCTCTCCTCATAAAGAAAATTGGAACCAGCCCCATTGCCCTCAACCTGCCAACTATCATCCTTGACCTTTCCTCTATCATCCTTGACCTGACCCTTGATTTTCCCCTGTTACCTTTGACTCACAGGACTTCAACATTGACCTTCACTGTATAACTCCCGATCTCCCAACAATCATATGCTTGACCTATCGTCTTTCGATATTGGCCTCCTCCTCGTAGTCCAGCTTCCTCCCTCCATTCCCAAAAAGATATTGTCAGGCTAACAACTCTCTTTCTCCCCACTGCCCCCCCCCCCCCCCCCCCCCGGCCACTTGCTCAGCCATGCCCAATATCCTTTGACTTTATCCTTTCTCTCTTTCCCTCCCTCACTTAACCTGCCACTTTGACTGCCACTTCTCTCTCTCTCTCTCTCTCCATCCACCCATCGCTCAGTCATGCCCCATTCCCCTTTTGCTACTGCCAGCCGATTCACATCATAAATGCTTCCTCGCCAGCAGTTGAACACATCTCTCCATAGTGAAAAAAGCAACTCCTACTGACTGCAACCCCATCAGGAGGACTACTTTGCCTGCTGTATTCTGCGTTTAGGCAGTTGTGAATCTGAATCGTGAATCATTTGTTGACTACTTAATTGGAAAGGTATACATTTTTATTTTCGCGAGGTTGACATTAATGAACATGCAAGACATGCAAATGCACCAGAAAAAGATTCCCGCTGCTTGCCGTCCGGCAGCTCAATCCATCGTCAATCCGTCACCATCTCAATACCATACATTCAACCCATTGTTTAGATACTAACCTTTGGCCTCATGCAAAAATAAGGCTCTCAAGCACTTAAGTTCCCATTCCAGGAGCTTCACAGAATTACACCTCATACTCCATTTCCCCAACAAAAAAAATGGTGTTTCCATCTTCCCTGTTGAAGCCTTTTTAACATTAAACTCCCCAATGCCAACTTCCCTCAATCCTCATTCTTCAGCACTCCAGATGATGTGGTTCGGACTGACACTTCTCAGCAAACACTTCTGCATGAACGCAGTCTTCCTTTAAATACCATCATATACAAAGTCATTCTACAACCAGTGTAAATAAAAATGCTGTCATTGATTCTGATACAATGATCCAATTTCTGAAAGCTGTGCATTGACCAAAAGCAGTCAACCACCCTGAGATCTCTGGGGGTTTCAACTGAATAACTTCGGAAGCCAGTCTGCTCTACCCTATAAGGCCAGGTAAGCACCACCACCCAGCAGCATGGGGAAGACAGGACTTATTTGCCTGGATCAGAGACAAATACCTCTGCTTGCTTTTAAACTGGGTCTGCTGGACGCCTGAAATAATGCTCTTTTAATGGGATAACGTTTGCTTCTGAAATTCTTCTCCAGCCGGCTGTCTTCCTTTAATGAAACCCTTGACTGCTTTCAGTCCTGAGTGTGATTTAGGTACAGTGAAGAAGCTATGTTTCACAAACTACTCTCTGCATCAGCACTGACCGTTATCTGATGCCTTTTCATGCACAGTTGCCCAAATGACAGTTTAATGGCTTACTGTAAAGAGTAGTTATTTTGTATCCCTATTCGCTTTCCACCGCAAATGGCTAACAGTGATGAGAGAGAAAAACAAAGTAATTGTTCAGACCTCTGATCCTAGTCAACCTACTTAGCAGACGGTGCCATCAATTAATTACTTCCTTCTGCACCTGACTTACAAAATTGCATCTTTCAGCCGAGCAACTGCACAGTCCCCACAATAAAGAGGCTGTCGGCCATTCAGACACAGTGAGAAAAAAAGTTGCACGACAGAAAGACACAAGCAAAACCATGTGAGCAACAAAGTACAGCGCGGTGGTACAGCTGTTGTTCAGGAAGTTAGTGAAAGACATACGCTAATGGCCTTGTTATGCTATGGTATTCACCCGAGTCAACCACCAACTTTCAAGGCAAGCGTTGTTGGCAAAATGGCGTCATCGCTCAGTAAAAGCACCCAATTGCCAGCCGCACATTAAAACAAAAATTGCCCCACTGGCTAAAAGTAAAGTTGAACGTGTTTGAAATAAGAAACAGTAAATGCTGGAAACACTCAGCCGGCCTGGCAGCATCTGTGGGGAGACAGGCAGAGTTAGAACAAAGAACAATATAGCACAGGAACACTGTTCACCAATTCTGATAAAAGGTGACAGGGCTGAAACGTGAACTCTATTTCTCTCTCCACAGATGCTGCTCAACCCGCTGAGTATTTCCAGTATTTTCAGTTTTTATTTCAGATCTACAAGAGAAGCAGTATTTTGCTCTTTGAACATGTTTTTTTCCTGAATGCCCCGATAAGACAATAAATATGCCTGAGGAATAGTTGACCGTTCAAGTCTCAGATTTACCCATGATTTGTGTTCAATGCTTTACACATTACAACTGTACATTCAGGAAGTGAGAAGCGACTTGGGCTCTTGCTCCAGTTCAGCTTGTCGTCCAGTGAACCTTTCTGAGATTGAGTATATAGTGCCAGATACACATAGCGTTATGAACAGTGAGGAGATAGTAAGACAGTTCTCACCTTTTTCCACATCTCAGCTGACCAGAGACAGACTCCAAAATCGGGAAAGGCGATTGGGCAGAGAATCGCAATTCTCCAGTACCTTGACAGTGGCGACAATGCTATCCGGAACGCACGTAGAGTAAGCATGGTTTGCATATCCCGACCCGGTATTCTCTGGAGTCTCCACGATTCTCCCCCTCCGATGGGCCGAGTTCCTGACGGCACGGTTCACTTGTGCTTTTAAAAATTGTGAAACCTGCGTGGCGGCTGCTGAGGGAGAGAGAGGGGGTACGGAAAGTATCCAATATCGTCTCAGTTTGCTGATAGTTGTGCCGCTGGCTGGGGGGCTTCTGCCAGTGCTGGGGGAGGTGGGGGGGGGGGGGGGATGGCCAGGAGGTGGGCTGTGGGGTCAGGTTGGATGGACACAAAACACCATTGCCGTAGCCGGCAAGGCAGCCATGCAGCTGGGCACAGCGCTCACAACCCACTGTGAACGTAGTGCCACGGGTCATACAGGTGTCCCCCCAGGGCACCCCCCCTGGGTGCCCTCTGGTCCAGCTGACCCAGCAGCTGTATGGGCACGCTCCAGTGCAACCAGTGCCACCTGTTGGCTGGGATGAGTGTGTGTGGGGAGTGTAATGTGTATGTGTGGCTGCAGCTTGTCAGCCTCCCGAGTGTCAATCATGGACCCAGCAAATCCCGCCCCGTTTTTCATTGGAAGCGATTGTGTTGCACGCGGTGCCGGTGCTAAGCCCCTCAATGATAGCGGAATCGGTGCTATCGGAAAAGGTGCACTGCCTGTTTTGCTGTCGTGAAAGTCCACGTATTCTGCGTTGGCGTCAACGCTTAGTCTCAGAAAAGGAGAATCCCGCCCAACGTATCTTAACCACTCATTGCAGTGACTGTTAAGAACCTGGCGGAACCCAAACCCTGTGTCCGTGAGCAGATTATTGCTGAGTAAGTGCCGCTTGATAGCACTGTTGATGACTCCTTCCAACACTTTGCTGATGATGGAGAGCAGACTGATAGGCCGGTAAATGGCTGGGTTGGATTTGTCCTAATTCTTGTATACAGGGCACATCTGGGTAATTTTCCACATTGCTGGGTAGGTGCCAGTGTTGTAGCTGTACTGGAACAGCTTGGCTAGTGGTGTGGCAAGTTCTGGAGAACAAGTCTTCAGTACTATTGCTGGGATATTGTTCGGATCTATGGCCTTTACAGTATCCAGTGCCTTCAACCGTTTCTTGATATCACATGGAGTGAACTGTATTGGATGAAGACTGACATCTGTGTTGCTGGGGACCTCCGGAGGAGACCGGGATGGATCATCCACTCGGCCCTTCTGGTTGAAGATTATTACGAACACCTCATGTCTTTTGCACAGATGTGCTCCTCCATCATTGAGGATGGGGATATTTATAGAACATAGAACATAGAACAGTACAGCACAGAACAGGCCCTTCGGCCCTCAATATTGTGCCGAGCCATGATCACCCTACTCAAACCCACGTATCCACCCTATACCCGTAGCCCAACAACCCCCCCCCTTAACCTTACTTTTATTAGGACACTACGGGCAATTTAGCATGGCCAGTCCACCTAACCCGTACATCTTTGGACTGTGGGAGGAAACCGGAGCACCCGGAGGAAACCCACGCACACAGGGGGAGGACGTGCAGACTCCACACAGACAGTGACCCAGCCGGGAATCGAACCTGGGAACCTGGAGCTGTGAAGCATTTATGCTAACCACCATGCTACCCTGCTGCCCCAGGCAGCCTTGTGAAGCCTTCTCCTCCAGTGAGTTGTTTAATTGTCCATCACCAGTCACGCCTGGATGTGGTAGGATTACAGAGCTTAGATCTGATGTTTTTGTTGTGGAATTGCTTAACTGTCTATTACTTGCTGCTTATGCCGTTTGGCGCACAAGTAGTCCTACGTTGTAGCTTCACCAGGTCGACATCTCATTTTTCGGAATGCCTGATGTTGCTCCTGGCATGCTCTCCTGCACTCTTCATTGAACCAGGGTTGATCCCCTGTATTATTGGTCTCATGTAAGAAACATGTAGATGTATTAGAAGCTGTTCAGAGAAGGTTTACTAGACTAACACTCGGAAAAGGTGGGTTGTCTTGTGAGGAAAGGTTGGCGAGATCATGCTTATACCCACTAGATTTAGAAGAGTAAGAGGTGACTTGATTGAAACCTTTAAGATCCTGAGGGTAACTGTGGAGAGGATGTTCCCTCTTGTCGGAGAATCTAGAACTAGAGATCACAGTTTGAAAATAAGTGGTCGCTCATTTAAGACGGAAATGAGGAGAATTGTTTTCTCTCAGAGGGTTGTGAGTCTCTGGAACTCTCTTCCACAAAAGGCAATGGAAGCAGAAGATTTGAATGTGTTCAAAGCAGAGCTAGATAGATTTTCGATTGACACGGGGGTAAAAGGGGCTATCCGGGATAGGCAGAAATGTGGAGTTGAAGATACCATCAGATCAGCCATGATCTCATTGAACGGTGGAGCAAGCATGAGAGGGTGAATGGACTACTCCTGCTGCTTATGCGCGTTGAATAAAATGGGTGAAGCTCAATGAAAGCTCAAAGAAAAAGTCTTCAAATGAACTGGCTCAGGTGACCAACTGCCACTTCTTGTTCTGTACGTCCTTCGGTTCCTTTTTTTTTGTTGTTTCATCAAAAAAGATTTTTCTGCCCTGCAAGAGAGATGTTGAAATAATGGCCGCCCGTTTTGGTGGTCGTTGAAGATACTTTGGTGCTGCTTTAAGAAATGCACTGTTCTGGCCTACATTGGCCTACATTGCGAAACCAGCAAATAAAAGACCTGTCAACGGATTTTGGTGGGACTAACCAACCATGATCCCCTGAGGAATGGTGCGCCAGGCGAGCATCATTCACCTTTAGCATCAAGTGCTTGGGGAACTTAAGTCTATGCAACCTCTAGCACTCAACGAATCATGTATATATGTCCAGGTGTTAAAATGCTGGTTGGCTGCCTTCTCTGGTTAACACAACTGTGGGCATTTTTATCTGTACATCTCTGTAAGAAAAAAAAAGAGGCATACAGCTATTGAACATTTTTGTGCGTTATTATCCAGAATCTAATATTTCAATGCACTTTACTTAGCTGTACACTTCTGGCATTTTCTGCTTTTTAACTACTGAATCTCTAATGTTTTACGTGCCTGAATTAATCTTGAACAATTGAATCTCCAACAATATACTCCAAGTCTTGTGTTGCAAAATGTGCAGTGGACAACCACTTTTATCTCTCAACTTGAAGATCACATACACATATGTGGCAGTCTGTTCGATTTGTCCATAGCCTATAAATATTTTGGAAGATACGACTGAAGAAAACCCATTAGTCTCACTGTGAGGAACAGTCCTCGCAATATCTCAATCTATCTCAAACTATAGTACTCAACAAATATCATCCGTGCACAGGAGAACCTATTTTCTATCATCTCTTGTTGCCACTTTGTGCCCATTGTCATTTTTTTCACAAGCTCTTTCAATAAATCCCATTTATTTTTTAATCTGATAATGTCGCCTTTTTATTGTCAGTTCTGCCTATTGTTAATTTTTCAGCAGACTATTGTTATGTATTGTAGGGTTTATTATCATTTTTCTGCCACTTTAGCAAGCAACATGAATAGGCCTTCAAATTGAAGATTTCTCGAACCATTAATTCTGCTCAGAATTATCATGAGATTATTTTCACATTTTAGTAATTGTTCTGAGACTTGAAAAGCTAGTGTAGGGAAACAACATTGCTTTTTAATATTTTAGCAATCTGTACCTGTAAGACTCATAATCATCGAGACGCTGTTCAAAGGAGAGGCAGGGCTCCGATTATGTCAGAGAAGTAGGCCAACTACCTCCACCCTCCATCTTGTTTCTGGACTGAAGAGTTCATTGTTTAAGAACAATCACCAGAAATGTTATCAAATGTTAAGTATCATAGAATTTACAGTGCAGAAGGAGGCCATTCGGCCCATCGAGTCTGCACTAACTCTTGGAAAGAGCACCCTACCCAAGCCCACCCTAACCCAGTAACCCCATCCAACACTAAGGGCAATTTTGGACACTAAGGGCAATTCAGTGCGGCCAATCCACCTAACCTGTACATCTTTGGACTGTGGGAGGAAACCGGAGCACCGGAGGAAACCCACGCACACACGGGGAGAACGTGCAGACTCCGCACAGACAGTGACCCATGCCGGGAATCGAACCTAAGACTGTGAAGCAATTGTGCTCACCACTATGCTAACATGCTGTCCAAAGCTCAAAGCAGGTGAGGATAGATCAAAAGTTATATTGCTGCCTCTAGCATTTCATGCCAAATCCTGCAAGCGTCCACTCCCTGCATTCATCGTGATTGCAGTGTTCAATTATTCTATGTTTGATTATGTGTGTTGTTTGATTGATCCATGCTCACTATGCTTGATTTGTTAAACCTGGATGTTGACTCACTGGCGTTGCTCGAAGTTAGGGCTGCCACATGATTGCAGATATTTTGTGACTGCAGAGATATTTTTAAACGATTGTAAATAATTGCTTACCCAGTAATAACCTGGAATGTATCATCACTGCACCCATTCCCTCCACCACCGATGAACAGTGGCATCAGTGTGTACCATCTACAAGATGCACTGCAGAAATTCACCAAGGCTCCAGAGACGGCACCTTCCAAACCCACGACCACTCCAATCGAGAAGAGTGATGGGCAACCTAGTGAGTGGGCTGCAATAGTGGTTCTCCTTCATCTCAGTGGGCTGCAAGATTGAAACCGGGCATGATCATTAACCATGACCCCTTGAATAAGATTGTTTTTTCATTCATTTATGCGATGGGGCCGTGACTGGCTAACCCAGCATTTATTTCTCATCCCTAGTTGTCCTTTAGAAAATGGTGCTGCTGAGCTGCTTTCTTGAACCGTTGATTTCCCTGAGATATAAATAAGAATAATAATCTTTATTGTCACAAGTAGGCTTACATTAACACGGCAGTTACTGAAAAGTTACTGTGCAAATCCCCTAGTCGCCACAATCCGGCGCCTGTTCGGGTACACAGAGGGAGAGTTCGAAATGTCCAAATTACCTAACAGCTCGTCTTTTGGGACTTGTGGGAGGAAACCGGAGCACCCGGAGGAAACCCACGCAGACTCGTGGAGAACGTGCAGACTCCGCACAGACAGGCCGAGAACCGAACCTGTGACCTTAGAGCTGTAAAGCAACAGTGCTACCCACTGTGCTACCTGTTAGGGAGGGAATTTAGGATGTTGACCCTGCGACAGTGAAGGAATGGCAATATATTTCCAAGTTACGGTGGCGGGTGACTTTGAGGGGTACCTCAGGTGGTGGTGTTCCCAGGTATCTGCTGCACTTGTTCTTCTAGGTGGTAGCGGTACTGGGTTTGGAAGGTGCTGCCGAGGGAGCCTTGGTGAGTTCCTGCAGTGCATCTTGTAGATGGTGTGTCAGTGGTGGAGGGATTGAATGTTTATGGAAGGGGTAGCAGTCAAACAGGCTGCTTTGTCCTGGATGGTGTCGAGCTTCTTGAGTGTTGGAGCTGCACCCATGCAGGCAAGTGGAGAATATTCCAGGGGCTGGTTTAGCACAGTAAGCTAAATAGCTGGCTTGCAATGCAGAACAAGGCCAGCAGCACGGGTTCAAAACCGGCCTCCCTGAACAAGTGCCAGAATGTGGCGACTAGAGGCTTTTCACAATAACTTAATTGAAGCCTACTTGTGACAATAAGCGATTATTATTATCACATTCTTGACTTGTGCCTTGTAGATGGTGAACAGGCTTTGGGGATCAGGAGGTGAGTTACTCACCATAGGATTCCTAGTCTTTGATAAGCCCTGGTAACCAAAGTATTAATGTGGCTAGTCAGTCAGTTTCTGATCGATGGTAACCCCCCAGGATATAAATAGTGGGGGATTCAGTGATGGTAATGCCATTGAATATCAAGGAGCGATGGTTAGATTCTCTCTTGTTGGAGATGTTCATTGCCTGGCACTTTTGTGGCGTGAATGTCACTTGCCACTTGTCAGCCTAAGCCTGCTTATTGTCCAGGTCTTGCTGCATTTGGTCATGGACTGTTTAAGCATCTGAGGAGTTGAGAATGGTGCTGAACTTTGTGCAGTCATCTGCAAGTGTCCCCACTTCTGACCATATGATGGAAGGCAGGTCATTGGTGAAGAAGCTGAAGATGGTTGGGACTAGTATAGGTCCACAGGTCACTGAAAGGGGCAACACAGGTGGAAAAGGGAGTTAAGAAGGCATACAGCATGCTTGCCTTCATTGGCCGGGGCATTGAGTATAAGAATTGGCAAGTCATGTTGCAGCTGTATAGAACCTTAGTTAGGCCACACTTGGAGTATAGTATTCAATTCTGGTCACCACACTACCAGAAGGATGTGGAGGCTTTAGAGAGGGTACAGAAGAGATTTACCAGGATGTTGCCAGGTATGGAGGACATTAGCTATGAGGATCGGTTGAATAAACTCGGTTTGTTCTCACTGGAACGACGGAGGTTGAGGGGCGACCTGATAGAGGTCTACAAAATTATGAGGGGCATAGACAGAATGGATAGTCAGAGGCTTTTTCCCAGGGTAGAGGGGTCAATTACTGGGGGGCATAGGTTTAAGGTGTGAGTGGTAAGGTTTAGAGGAGATGTATGAGGCAAGTTATTTACACAGAGAGTAGAGGGTGCCTGGAACTCGCTGCCGGAGGAGGTAGTGGAGGCAGGGACGATAGTGACATTTAAGGGGCATCTTGACAAATACATGAATAGGATGGGAATAGAGGGATACGGATCCAGGAAGTGTAGAAGATTTTAGTTTAGATGGGCAGCATGGTCGGTACAGGCTTGGAGGGCCGAAGGGCCTGTTTTTGTGCTGTACTTTTCTTTGTAGGAAACAACCCTGAGGAACTCGGCAATGATATCTTGGGACTAAGATGATTGACTTCCAACTACTACAACCATCTTCCTTTTTGCCAGGTATGATTCACCAATGGAGAGTTTGCCCCGATTCCCATTGACTCCAGTTTTGCTCAGTCTCCTTGATGCCATACTAGGTCTGATCCTGCCTTAATGTCAAAGGCAGTCACTCTCGCCTCATGTGTGACCAAAACCTGGGACAGAGTTGGGGGCATGATGGCAGAATGGTTACCACTGCTGCCTCACAGCACCAAGGACTCAGCTTTCCGGCTTTGGGTGACTGTGTGGTGTTTGCACTTTCTCCCTGTGTCAACGTGGGTGTCCTCCGGGTGCTCCGGTTTCCTCCCACAGTCCACAGATGTGGAGGTTAGGTGGATTGGCTATGCTAGATTGCCCCTTAGTA
The DNA here is from genome assembly GCF_902713615.1 of Scyliorhinus canicula. Taxonomy (NCBI): domain Eukaryota; kingdom Metazoa; phylum Chordata; class Chondrichthyes; order Carcharhiniformes; family Scyliorhinidae; genus Scyliorhinus; species Scyliorhinus canicula. The sequence goes on along the minus strand of NC_052148.1, from coordinate 39,087,999 downwards.
TCCAAGGATTTGCTGGTTAGGTAGGATTATGAGAGTGGGAATAGACTGATGGAGTGCTAATTGGCCGAGTTGGATTTGTCCTGTTTCGTGTGCACAGGACACATCTGGGTAATTTTCCATATTGCTGGGTTGATGCCAGTGTTGTAGTTGTACTGGAAGAGCTTGGTTAGGGGCGGCGAAAGGTCTGGAGCACAAGTCTTCAGTACTATTGCTGGGCTATTATCAGTATCCAGTACCTTCAGCTGTTTCTTGAGATGATGGGAAATGAATCGTATTGTCTGAAGACTGACATCTGTGATGCTGGAGATCTGCAGAGAAGGCCAAGATGGATCCTCCACTCTCCTGGAAGCCCGGGTTATGGTGCTGGAGCGGAGTCTGGGGACACTGTGGAGCATCCACGAGGTGGAGAGTATCATGGGTAGCACAAATAGAGAGGTGGTCACACCATAACTCAGACTGCACAGGCACGAAGAGAATGTGTAAACACCAGGTAAAGCAAGAAGCTAAGTAGGCAGTGCAGGAATCTCCTGTGGCCATTCCCCTGCAAAACAGATATACTGCTTTGGATACTGTTGGGGGGTTGGCCTCTCAGGAGAAAACAGCAGCCAATTCTCTGGCACCATGGTTGGCTTTGCTGGCCAGCAGAGGAGGAAAAGGACAAAACCAGCTATAGCGGTGGGTGATTCAGTAGTGAGGAGAACTGACAGGTATTTCTGTGGCTGCGAGCGCAGCTCCAGAATGGTATGTTGCCTCCAAGATGCCAGGATCAAGGATGTCATGGGGCGGCTACAGGGCATTTTAAAGGGGAAGGATGATCAGTCAGAGGTCAGAGTCCACGTTGGTAAAAACGATGAGGTAGAAAGAGGGATGAAGTCCTGCAACGTGAATTTCGGGATTTAGGCAGAAGATTAAAAAAACAGAACCTCAAATGTTGTGATATCAGGATTACTTCCTGTGCCACGGGCGAATGAGTGTAGAAATAGGAGGAAAGGTCAGATACAATTGTGGCTGGAGGGGTGATGCAGGAGGGAGGGCTTTAGATACTTGGATCATTGGAATCACTTCTGGTGCAGGTGGGACTTGGATAAGCGGGATGGGTTGCACCTTGAGGAGGCAGTGGCGCAGTGGCATTATCGCTGGACTAGTAATCCAGAGACCCAGGGTCATGCTCTGGGGATCCGGGTTCGAATCCTGATACTGCAGATGGTGAAATTTGAATCCAATAAAAATCAGAAATTAAAAGTCTAATGGTGACCATGCACCCATTGCCGAATGTCGTAAAAACTCATCTGGTTTACTAATGTCCTTTAGAGAAGGAAATCTGCCGTCCTTACCTGGTCTGGCCTATGGGACTCTAGATCCACAGCAATGTGGTTGACTCTTAAATGTCCTCTGGGATGGGCAGAAAATGTTGTCCAAGCCAGCGATGCCCACATCCCATAAACAAATTTTTAAAAACTTGAATTGGAGAGGGACAAATATCCTAGCAGGAAGGTTTGTCCAGGAAGGGGGGTGGGGGGAACAGTAACAGTGCAGGGGGTGAGAAGATGGAGTCAAATATAGAGGATAAACCAGGCAAGTCCAATGGGCAGTGCAGACAGGGGTATGAAAAGTCACTTGGGAGGACTGGTAGGCGAAACTGTATTTATTTCAATGCAAGGAGCCTGACAGGAAGACGGGTGAACTCAGAGTGTTGATCAGCATATGGAATTATGACATTATGGCAATCACAGAAACGTGGTTGAAAGAAGGGCAGGACTGGCCACTGCATGTCCAGGGTATAGAAGTTCCAGGCATGTCAGAGGGGGAAGTAAAAGACGAGAGGAACTGCATTATTGATTAGGGAGAACAGCACGGTAGTACTCAGGCATGATATCTTGGTTCGTTCCTCAAATGAAGCCATATGGGTAGAACTTAGTAACAAAAAGGGGACAATCACATTGCTGGGAACCTACTATAGGCCCCCAAACAGTCAGGGGGAGATAGAAGGGCCTTTATGTAGGCCAATCTCGGAGAATTCTTAAAATGCATCCAGGAGACCTTTTTGTGCCAGTATGTAGAAAGTCCGAGGAGGGGAGAGGTGCTAGATCGAGTTTTAGGGAATGAAGCCGGGCAAGTGGTAGAAGTTTTAGTGGGGGAATATTTTGGTGACAGTGACCATAACTCAGTAAAATTTAAGTTAGTTATGGAAAGGGACAAAGATAGACCGAAAATTAATGTTTTTAATTGAGGGAGGGCCAATTTTTCTAAAATAAGACAGGATATGTCCAAAGTTAACTGTGAGTAGCTACCTGTAAGAAAATCTATATCAGAGCAGCGGGATTCATTCAAAAAGGAAACAGAGTACAGGGCCAACATGTTCCCATGATAGTGAAGGGTGGGAGCAATAAGTCCAGAGAACCCTGGATGTCAAGGAATATCCAGAGTTGGATAAAGGAACAAAGGGAGGCTTATGGCAGATGCTGAGGGCTCAAAACAGCAGATGTTCGAGATGATTACAGAAAGTTCTGAGAAAGAAATTAGGGGAGCGAAGAGGGGGCATGAAAAAGCATTGGCGGGTAAAATAAAATAAAATCCCAAGGTGTTCTCCACATATATTATGGGCAGGAGGTTGACCAGAGTACATTGGGGACCAACCTGGCAATTTGTGTGAGGAAGCGGAAGGTATGTGACGTTTTAAATGAGTACTTTGCATATGTGTTCACCAAGGAGAAGGATGGTGTAGCTGTAGATCAGGGAGGTGGATTGTGATTTAGCTGAATGACTTAAAAGTGGATAAATCACCAGGGCCAGATGAGATGTACCCAAGGTTGCTGTGGGAGGCGAGGGAGGAGATTGCAGCGACTCTGAGAAAAATTTTCTCTGGCCACAGGAGAGGTGCCAGAAGACTGGGGGACAGCTAATTTGATGCCATTATTCACGAAGTAGGGACAAACCCTGAAATTACAGGCCAGTGAGTCTAACTTCAGTGGTAGGAAATCTACTGTACAGAATTAATCTCCACTTGGAGAGTCGATGATTAATCAAGGATTGTCAGCATGCCTTTGTCAAATTTGATTGAATTCTTTGAGGAGGTGACTAGGTGTGTAAATGAGGGCAGTGCGGTTGATGTAATCTACATGGACTCGGGTAAGGCTTTTGACAAGGTCCCTCATGGGAGGCCGATGAAGAAGGTAAGAGCCCATCGGATCCAGGGCAATTTGGCAAACTGGATCCAAAACTGGCTTTGTGGTATAGGAAGCAGAGGGTGATGGTTGAAGGTTGTTTTGGTGATTGAAAGCCTGTGTCCAGTGTGTTTCGCAGGGATTGGTGCTGGGTCCCTTGTTGTTTGTAGTATACATTAATGATCTGGATATGAATGTAGGAGGTATGATAAGTAAGTTCACAGATGACACAGAAATTGGTGGTGTGGTAAATAGTGAGGAGCAAGACCTTAGATTTCAGGAAGATATAGACTGGCTGATTACATGGGCAGAAAAGTGGCAAATGGAATTTAACCATGAAAAGTGTGAGGTGATGCATTTTGCGAGGTCTAACAAGGCAAGGAATGGTCGGACACTGGGAAGTACAGAGGATCAAATGGACCTTGATGTGCAGATTCACAGATCTCTGAAGACAGCAGTACAGGTAGATAAGATGGTTCAGAAGGCCTTTGGTCTTCCTGCTGATGCAAGATCGAATGGCCACCCGGCAATACCACCAGGCCTCTCACAAGATTAACAGCCTTGTCGTGTCATGAAGTCAGATGCAACGAGGCCAAATCACACCCAAAACCTTTAAGTTTGTTCTATTATCAAATTTCCTGTCTCTTGCATGATTCCTTGATGCAATATGGGGCGGGATTCTCCGAAACGGCGACTAAGTGTTGACGCCGACGTAAACACCGGAGCGTTTCATGACCCAGTGATTCACTTACCTGAAGGGGCCAGCAGGGCGCCGGAGCGCACAGCTCCTGCTGCCTATACGGGCCCTGCACTTCCAGCCGCGGATCCGCACATGCGCGCCGCTGCTGCCTGTGCGCGGACCTGCGCAACATGGCGGACCCACACAATGGTCCAGCCCCCACAAAATAGACCCCCACTGAGATCACGTCCGCCCGCCGATCGGTGGCCCCCGATCGGAACCCTGGAGGAGCCCCCGGTGACGGATCCCCCAGCCCCCTACCAGTGCGGCCGCGGCAGCCGCCACTCCGAGTGCCCACCGGGTGGAACCATGTTAGAACCACGCCGGCGGGAATTCGGCCAGCTGCCAGCGGAGAATCGGCGCGGGGGCCTCTTTCAATGGCCATGTGGACCGCGCTCGCGCAACTGGGGATAGGGTGGGGGTGTGGGCTTGGGTAGGGTGCTCTTTCCAAGAGTCGGTGCAGACTCAATGGGCCGAATGGCCTCCTTCTGCATTGTAAATTCTATGAGATGAGAACTGGCGGTGAGTCTCCGGTCAGCGGAGAATCGCGGGAAGGCATCGGACCCGATCGCGGGTCTGACGCACCGTTCTCCGTTCCCGCGCTGAGCGCGATTTCCGCACGGAGGCTCGGAGACTGGCCACGAAGTTCACACGTTCTGTCTCTTCCTTTTATTTTCTGGTAACAATTGACGAGACAGAGTAGAGGAATGAGATAGAGAATCTGGTGAACTGGTGCGACGATAATAATTGCTTCTGCTTTTAAATTTAGCCCTTAGCTGCTCATATTCCCTCAGCAGAGCCTCTATTCTTGTTCTATCAATGTCGCTGACACCAACATGGACCACAAAAACTGGATCTTTACCCGCCCACTCCAAGTTCCTCTGCAGCCCAGATGTGATATCCTGAATGCTGGCACCAGGTAGGCCACACAACATTCGGGACTCTCGAACTTGGTCACAGAGAACAGTGTCTATGCTTTTAACTATACTATCTCCTCTTACGTCTACATTTCTCTTTTCTCCCCCACTTGAATGGCTCCCTGTACCACGGTGCTGTGGTCAGTTTGCTCATCCTCCCTACAGTCCCCGCTCTCGTCCACACAGGGAGCAACAATCTCAAACCTGTTGGACAAAGACAAAGGCTGAGGCTCCTGCAACCCTACCTCCTGGATCCCTCTACATACCTCACGCATAGTCACACCCTCTCCCGGACCACTGCCCGATTTCAAGGTAGTTAATCGAAGGGGTGTGACTGCCTCCTGAAAGACAGCCTCCAGGTAACTCGCCCCCTACCTGATATGTCGCAGTGTCCAAAGCTCAGACTCCAGCTCATCAACTCTTGAGCCGGAGTTCTTCAAGCAACCTACAGATGTGGTCACTAGGAACCACAATGGGGTCCATCAGCTCCCACATCATGCACGTATAACACATCACCCGGCATTGCATCTCTATTTTATATTATTTGTTTTTAATTAGCTTTTTTTATTTCCCACTAGTTTTTTAAAAAATCTTTCTCCTTTTTACCTTTAATCCGAAAGATTTTTAGAATAAGTAATTCAAATTAGCAGTTACTTACCAACCAATGAATTTACTGTTACGTGCTTTCCTATTACATCACTCTTGGATTTTCTTCAAGCTCAGCCCGCTGCCCGGGTAGAGGTGTCCTTCGCTGGCCTGTGTTCGCACTCCCGGAAGATAAGTGAAGGCCCTGAGCCTGGCGCTGTATTTATCCTCTCCCCGGGTAGAGGTGTCCTTCGCTGGCCTGTGTTCGCACTCCCGGAAGATAAGTGAAGGCCCTGAGCCTGGCGCTGTATTTATCCTCTGCCCAGGTAGAGGTGTCCTTCGCTGGCCCGTGTTCGCACTCCCGGAAGATAAGTGAAGGCCCTGAGCCTGGCGCTGTATTTATCCTCTGCCCGGGTAGAGGTGCCCTTCGTTGGCCCGTGCTCGCACTCCCGGAAGATAAGTGAAGGCCCTGAGCCTGGCGCTGTATTTATCCTCTGCCCGGGTAGAGGTGCCCTTTGCTGGCCCGGTGTTCGCACTCCCGGAAGGTAAGTGAAGGCCCTGAGCCTGGCGCTGTATTTATCCTCTGCCCGGGTAGAGGTGCCCTTCGCTGGCCCGTGCTCGCACTCCCGGAAGATAAGTGAAGGCCCTGAGCCTGGCGCTGTATTTATCCTCTGCCCAGGTAGAGGTGCCCTTCGCTGGCCCGGTGTTCGCACTCCCGGAAGGTAAGTGAAGGCCCTGAGCCTGGCGCTGTATTTATCCTCTGCCTCGGTAGAGGTGCCCTTCGCTGGTCTGGTATCCCTGCTCCCGGAAGGTAAGTGAAGGCCCGAAGCCTCGCGCTGTATTTATCCTCTGCCTGGGTAGACGTGCCCTTCTCTGGTCTGGTATCCCCGCTCTCAGAAGGTAAGTGAAGGCCCCAAGCCTTGCGCTGTATTAATCCTCTGCCCGAGGATCGCAGGTGTCTGATTGTCTCTTCTCCCAGAAAGTAAGGTGTGCAATCAGCATGCACGCTTTACATGTTCTTACTTTATGTGCACATCACTTTTGTCATGCCAGTCGGAAAAAAGCTAGTGGATGGAAATCAGCAGGATGTGGCAACCCTGCGTGTGGGCAACAGATCAAAGTGTCTCGTGGATCACACCTCGAACCCTAATGAGCCGCATGTGGCCCCTGGGCCACAGGTTGCCCATCACTGACCTGGAAGGGCAAGGGCAGCAGGCACATGGGAACACCACCAGCTGGAAATTTCCCATCAAACACTCACTATCCTGTCTTAGAAATATTTCGCTGTTCCTTCACTATTGCTGGGTCAAACTATTGGAAGTCCCTTCCAAATGGCACTATAGGTGCACCTACACCCCAGGAACTACAGCAGTTCAAGAAGGCAGTACACTATCACCTTCTCAAGGGCAATTGGATTGGGCAATCAACATCTTGGCCCAGCCAGCAACGACCAGATCCTGTAAAACTGGATTAAAAAAAATATATAAAATGTACAACAGTGATTGCTGCCAAAATATTGCCTTTTGAAACCACTGTTCTAGAAAGTGCGACCAACCATCCCTTATATTATGGGATGGTTTTGTATTTGGGGCCGCTGTCCTGTATCCCAGATTGAATGCTGCTGGGACACTGTTTTTCCTGTAATTCGGTTCTTTAAATCTCGCGCATGCACAGTATCTGCTCTTCTCTTTCCCTGGCAGCACTGCTCCCCACCGTAAGGCCCTCAATCTTCTCCATGAGAGTTGGTCATCCAGGTTCCAGAGTGAGTAGAAATCAGTTCCTCAGTAGATCCACGAGACAAATGGTTCGCCTGAAGGAACCAAAGCCATCAAGCATTTTGTTTAGATAAGGAATGCTCGTCTAGATCCGACAACGGCATCTGTGGCCTCCCCTGCCCAAGGCTTTCCGTTCCCCCCCCGCCTCCCCCAATTACAACCCCATCCAGAATCCTCTCCCTACAACTTTCCATGGTTTCAACCTTGGTAATTGGCTCCATCTGCAGTTTTCCGAAACTGTTTTGTTTCTGACTGGAGGCTGATTGAGACCACGGCCTCGATATTAGCATGGAGGTGGAAACGGAGTAGGGGCGGGGATGAAAATCGGCAATAAATGTTCAACACGACAGATCCACTATACCTGCGTGTACAACCAAGATCAGAGATGGGAAAAAAGAAGTCCTTCCTGTTTTGTTATGCTCTTGACGTAGCATAAGTTGCTTCCTTGATGTACACCCTGACAAAGGAAGGTTGAGACTTGGAGATAGCTTTAACACATTTATTAAACTGTTAACAATTCTCCTACTTGGATTCGACTCTCCTGTTAATCCTGCTATAGCTACTCAGACTGACGAACCAATCTGCTACAGTCCACGTGGTGGGTGTGATGTGTTTCAATCAACCCTGTGTACTCACTAAGTGTCTCCACTGGAAAGAGGAAGATCATGTGTGCTGTGTCCTTGTATATGGGTTGGTGTAATGCCCTCCTGTGCTAGTATCACCTCTGTGTGTGTCGTGAATGCCCATTGGCCGTGTCCTATCTTACTGGCCTATTGGTTGAATGTCTGTGTGTCATGTCTCTGGTGCTCCCTCTAGTGTCTATCTAGTCTACGTGTATTTACATTAACCCCTCGTGTATTTACAGTGATGCACATCACCACACTTCCCACCCAAGTAATGAATATATGAAATAAACTCCCAGCAAAGTCAGCTCAGTTTCACTTTCAGTTCGTCCAGACTTTCAAAGAGGAGCTGAATAAAAAACTGGTGAAGAATAAAAGTGACAGCCACAGGGGTAGACTGGAAGGATTGAACACCGCAGCATTTGATGGCCAGCTATGGCTGGGATTAGGAATGCTGTCTGCGGAGGGTGGGTTAAATAGAAGTGATAGGATAGCTGAAAATGTGGCAGTATTTGCTTGGCTATCTTTGGTGGATTGGGGTGCATTACAGTGCTTTCCCTGAGGAGCTAATTGGGATGATCTAAACTGCACAGCGCGATAAATTTCACAAGGTCTGTTACTAGCTTTGATAGCCAAGTGCTGTTCTCTCTCTCGCTGCTGCACACTTTGTAATATTCAAATAAATGAGAGGCATTTAAAAAAAGGGTAAAACAGCAAAAGATGTGGAGAACTGGAGAGACAAATGCTATTGCCCAGAGATAAGTAGGATGGTCCATTATTGAACTCACAGCAGCAGTAAGCATTCTGATATCTTTAGCCGTTACAGCTTTGATCACCCAACAATATATTAAGAGCCAACATCACTTCTGTTGTTTAGAGACTAAAGAGAGGTTCGAGGGATTCTTAACTTAACATTGGATTTGGTCTGCGGACTTTTACATTATCAAAAGAATATGAGTTCCCTGATGAGAAGTACTTTTTTGGGTTATGGACCATAAAATAATGGCCTGCAAAGCAGCCCAAACATTCCGAATTAATCTGCTTTTTTTTTTTCCAGGCCTTTTGAGAGATTGCGATTCAATAAACACAATAATGGAATCAGGGCCTCATTAATACTCTGCAATCGCGGATTGAATTTAGCATTTTCTACTGAAAAATATGTTCAGTGAGCTGAAAGGAAAGAGTGGCTCTTATGCTATATTATAACACAGAAATATATAATAGTAAGAGACGTAAACTAGCACAGTGAGGGGGGGGGGGGAGGGGAGTTAGTGCAGGAGAAGGCAGTGTCCAACTTCTCCAATGTCACAACATGTGTACTGTAGAAAGACATTTTCCCCATTCAATGAGGAGAAATTACACATTCAAGGTTTGCCATATAATGCTATTTTCACTTTATTTCCTTTTGCCATAACACAGTGGTGATATAGTGGACAACACTTTGAGGGTAATTTTAATACCCTTTTGATTTTGTTCGAAAAGTGTGGTTTGAGGTTGGGTGAGATGACAAAATTTTAAACATATGAAACCTGACCTCGACCTAACGCCAAACTGCCCACTTTATGGCTTAACAGAGGTGGGACTCGGGAGCTAGAGAAAAGAAAAGGCCGCTATTAGATTAACCATTACCATATCGAGTAGCGAAGAGGCTCGAGGCGACTATAAAGAACAAAGAACAAAGAAAAGTACAGCACAGGAACAGACCTTTCGACCCTCCAAGCCCGTGCCGACCATGCTGTCCGACTAAACTAAAATCTTCTACACTTCCTGGGTCCGTATCCCTCTATTCCCATCCTATTCATGTATTTGTCAAGATGCCCCTTAAATGTCACTATCGTCCCTGCTTCCACCACCTCCTCCGGTAGCGAGCTCCAGGCACCCACTACCCTCTGTGTAAAAAACCTGCCTCGTACATCTCCTCTAAACTTTGCCCCTCGCACCTTAAACCTATGCCCCCTAGTAATTGACCCCTCTACCCTGGGAAAAAGTCTCTGACTATCCACCCTGTCTATGTCCCTCATAATTTTGTAGACCACTATCAGGTCGCCCCTCAACCTACGTCGTTCCAGTGAGAACAAACCAAGTTTATTCAACTGTGGGCGGAATTTTGCCAAAGAATGACTAAGTGTCATTTTGGGCGCGTAAATTGGTGTGAATTTCCTATCACGATCTTACTATTCATTTTTAGGCAGGGGCATTTGTTTTGCACTGGCATCGAGAGGGGTGGGCCTAACCGTGCTGGCAGCCCTGGCTCCGACGGGATCAGGGCACCTATTTTAACGGGCGCCCGATCTCAAAGTTAAATTGTGTAATTTCGAGAAGGAATTAGATTTAGCTCTTGGGGCTGAAGGGATCAAGGGATATGGGGGAGAAGACTGGATCAGGGTGTTGAACTTGATGATCAGCCAGGATCATAATGAATGGCAAAGCAGGCTCGACAGGCTGAATTACCTTCTCCTGCTTCTATTTTCAATGTTTCTATATGACAGCTCCTCCCCACACTAATCGTGGTATGAGACCCCCCCTCCCTCCCGCACTGTAGTCACCGGCATCAGACCAACCCCCTCTGCAATTGTCCGCAAGAGATTCCTCCACCTCAGTCACCAGTATCAGCGCCCTCCCACCCCCATTGGGTCGCCAAATGCAATGCCCCTTCACCCGCTGCCCCTTCGTGCCCCGCCCATTATGCCCCACCCTTCCAGGCACCGCCCTTTGCACTGCCCCTTGTCTCTGTCCCAGACATTGCCACCTGACACCCTGGCAATGTTAACCTGGCAGTGCCAACTGGATGTGTGCTGTCCTTCATGCTCCAGACCACCCAGGTGCTACAGCAAGCCGCACAATGTTTGAGGCTTTTTCAGAGTTGTTTAAGCCTCACCATGGTGCCCAGCCATGGTGCCCAGTTCTTGCTTGTAAATACTAGCACCAATTTGGACCCTCGAGACTTCTGCCTAAACGGGGTGGGGAATTGTGGAGGGCAGGGGGTAGAGCATGAAGTATCCAAGCCGCTATTGATTATTTAAATCCATACAAATGACAGTTTTGCACGGACCCATCAGCGTGGAGGGCGGCACGGTAGCACAGTGGTTAGCACTGTTGCTTGACAGCTCCAGGGTCCCAGGTTCGATTCTCGCCTTAGGTCACTCTCTGTGTGAATCTGCACGTTCTCCCCGTGTCTGCGTGGGTTTCCTCCAGGGGGGGCTCCGGTTTCCTCCAAGTCCCGAAAGACGTGCTGTTAGGTAATTTGGACATTCTGAATTCTCCCTCTGTGTACCTGAACGGGTGCCGGAATGTGGCGACTAGGGGCTTTTCACAGTAACTTCATTGCAGTGTAAATGTAAGCCTACTTGTGACAATAAAGATTACAAACCTCAATGTCGCCGCCACTGAAGGACCGGGGCATGGCATCGGAATCGGCATTGGCCGCAAACCAGATTATTTCCATCTCGAGTGATTCGCCGCTCGATTGTAATTCTCGCTCCAGCGTTGCAAAGGGGAGAATCTTCTTGTTGGATAACTTAGAACTGAGGGCACTGCTTAAAAATAATGGGTCACTCATTTTTTGACGGAGATGAGGAAAATTATTTTATTTCATAGGGTCGTGAGTCTCTGGAACTCTCTTCTTCAAAAGGCAATGGAAGTAGAGTCTGTCCGATCCTGCCACTGTTTTCTAAGTGCTCTTCCATAAAATCTTTGATAATGGATTCTGGAATTTACCCCACTACCGGTGTCAGGCTTACTAGTCCATAATTTGCTGTTTTCTCGCTACGTCCCTTTTTAAATAGTGGGGTTACATTAGCCACCCTCCAATCTGCAAGAACTGTCCAGCCTTAGAATCCTGGAAGTTGACTACCGATGCATCCACTATTTCCAGAGCCACTTCCTTACTCTGGGATGTAGATTATCAGGCCCTGAGGATTTATCACCCTTCAAACCTATCAATTTCACCAATACCATTTCTCTACTACTACTGATCGTCTTCAGTTCTTCCCTCTCACTGAACCCTGCATTACCACAACATTTCTGGGATCTGATTTGTGTCTTCATTTGTGAAGACAGAACCAAAGTATGTATTTCGTTGCGCAGACATTTCTTTGTCCTGAATTGGGGCAACATGTTAGCACAGTGATTAGCACAGTTTCTTCACAGCTCCAGGGTCCTGGGTTCAACTCCGACCCCGGGTGACTATCTGTGTGAAGTTTGCACTTTCTCCTCATGTCTGCGTAGGTTTCTTTCGGGTGCTCCGGTTTCCTCCCACAGTCCAAAGATGCGCAGGTTAGGTGGATTTGCCATGATAAATTGCCCTTAATGTCCAAAAATGTTAGATGAGATTACTCGGTTATGGGGCTAGGGTGGAGACATAGGCTTTTTCCAAGAGCCAATGGTGCTCTTTCCAAGAGCCAATGCAGACGCGATGGGCCGAATGGCCTCCTTCTGCACTGTAAATCTATGATTCCATAAATTCCCCTGTTGCTGACTAATCGAGGCCTACATTTGTCTTCACCAATCTTTTTCTCTTCATGTACCTATAGAAGCTTTTACAGTCAGTTTTTATGTTCCCTGCAAGCTTACACCCATACTTTATTTTCCCCTTCTTAATCAATCCCTTTGTCCTCGTTTGCTGAATTCTAAACTGCTACCAATTCTAAGACCTGTTGTTTTTCTTGGCCACTTTGTATGTTTCTTCATTGAATACTATCTCTAATTTCCCTTGTAAATCATGGATTTACTTTTGTGCCTGACAGGACTAAACGATTGTTGCAGTTTCCCCATGCAGTCCTTGAAAGTTGCCATTGCCTATCCACTGTCATCCCTTTAAATGAAGTTTCACTATCATGCCTCATATCATTGTAGTTTCCTTTATTAAGATTCAGGACCCTAGTCTCAGAATCAACTGTGCCACTTTTCACCCTGATGAAAAATTCTATCATATTATGGTCGCTCATCCCCAGGGGATCTCGCTCAACTAGATTGCCAATGATTCCGTTCTCATTACACAGTACCCATTCCTGGATGGCCTGTTCACTAGTTGGTTCCTCAATACATTGGTCCAGAAAACCATCCCATATACATTCCAGGAATTCCTCCTCTATGGTATTGTGACTAATTTGATTTGAGCAATCTATATGCAGATTAAAATCACCTATAACTACAGATGTTCCTTTATTGCACGTGTCTCTAATTTGATATTCAATGCCATTCCCAACATCACCACTACAGTTTGGAGTATATATACAATGGCCACTAATGTTTTTGCCTCTTGATGTTTCTCAGCTCACACAATACAGATTCCACATTGTCGGAGCTAAAATCCTTCCTCGCTGTTGCAGTAATCTCCTCTTTGTTCAGCAATGCAACTCCACCAACTTTCCATTTTTGTCTGTCCTTCCTAAATACTGAATACCAGTTCCCATCCCTGGTCACTCTGCAGTCATATCACTGCAATGCAAATTATATCCGACCCGTTTACATCTTTATTTAAACAGAGTATGTCCGTTCTATTGCGAATGCTCTGTACATTAAGGCACAAATCTTTTAAGCTTGTCCTTTTTAACATTACAAAGTACAAAACAAACAAAATTACAACACAGGAACAGGTCCTTCGGCCCTCCAAGCCTGCATTGACCATGCTGCCCATCTGAACTAAAACCCCCTGCCCTTCTGGGGTCCACATCCCTCTATTCCCATCCTATTCATGTATTTGTCAAGACGCCCCTTAAAAATCACTATCGTATCTGCTTCCACTACTTCCCCTTGCAGCGAATTCCAGGCTCCCATCCCCCTTTGTGTAAAAAAACTTGCCTCGTACATCTCCTTTAAATCTTGCCACTCGCACCTTAAACCTATGCCACCTGGCTATTGACTCTTCCATTCTGGGAAAAAGCTTGTCCCGCTCCCAATATTTTTCACTGAGGCCCTGTTTGATCCTGGCCTTTGGTTTCTCTGCCTACCACTTTTCTTAGTCCCTTTTCTGTCTTTTGATTTTGTCTTCATTTCCCCCTCCTTGCACTGGTTCCCATTCCCCTGCCCTTTTTACTTTAAACCCTCCCCAGCCACTTTAGCAAATATTCCCCCTTGGACCTGAGTCCTGGTCATGCCCAAGTGTAAACCATCCAGTTTGTAATAGTCCCATCTCCCCAGAGCCGATCCCAATTTCCCAGGAATCAGAAACCCTCCCCCTCATACTATCTATTCAGCCAAGTATTCATCCGAAATATCCTGCTATTTCTATTCTGACTAGCACATGGCACCGGTAGTCACTCTGACTTCTCAACTTTCTTCCAGGCTCCCTGTATTCTGCTTTTAGGACCTCATCCCTTTTTGTACCTAAGTCATTGGTACCGATGTGTACCCCGACCACTGGCTGTTCATCCTCTCCTCCAGAATATCCTGTAACCGCTCTGAAACATCCTTGACCCTAGCACTAGAGAGGCAACATAACATCTTAGAGTTTCGTTTATGACCACAGAAACACTTATCCATTCCCCTCACAATTGAACCCCCTATAACTATTGTATTTTCGCACTTTTTACTCCACCCCTTTGCAGCAGAAGCAACCATGGTGTAACGACTTTGGTTGTTACTGTTATCCCCTAAGAGGTCATTCCCCTCAACAGTATCCAAAGCGCTTTAACTAATTTGCAGAGGAATGGTCGAAATAAATTCCTGCACTGCCTGTCAAGCTCTTTTGCTCTGCCTGGTGGCCACCTATTTCCTGCCTGCCTCTGGAGTCTGAGCTTGCGGTGTGACCACCTCTGTATACTGCTATCCACTCTCTGCCTCACGGATGCGTCACAGTGTCCCCAGCCACCGCTCAAGCTCCGAAACCCAGATTTCCAGGAGCTGTAGCTGGAGATACTTCCTGCACACATGCTGACCCCAGGCAGTGGAACTGTTTCTGCCTTTCCACATGGGGCAAGAACAGCAAATTGTGGGTTTGAGCTCTCCTGCCATGGCTTACCTCTTTCAATTAAACCTTTGGAAGATGCTTGACGTTAGATTATAGCCCACTGTGTCTGAGCTGTCACTTTGAGCTACCTAATGAATACCACTCCCCTGCTCTTGTTCAGAGAACTGAAAATTACTCCTTCAAGTGTATATCCAACTCTCTTTTGAAAGTTACTGCTGAAAAGACTTCCATCACCTTTTGTAAATACTGCAACTAGTTCTAAAACAATTGTTGCATTAAAAAATCTCACAGTCCACCTGGATCTTTTGCTTGTTATGTTCAATCTGTGATCTCTGATTGCAGACCCTCAGGCCATTCGAAACAGTTTCTCCCCATCTCATTTTTCAAATCCCCTCATAATTTTGAAACATGTCTTCAAATCTCCCTTTAATCTTCTCTGCTCCAGGGAAAACAATCCCAGCTTTTGAAGTCTTTCCACATTACCAGAATCTCTTGTCTCTGGCACCATTCTACAAAGAATAAAGTACAAAGAAAAGAGCAGCACAGGACCAGGCTCTTTGACCTTCCAAGCTTGCGCCAACCATGCGGCCCGTCTAATCGAAAACCTTCTACACTTCCGGGGTCCGTATCCCATCCTATTCATAGAATCATAGAATTTACAGTGCAGAAGGAGACCATTCAGCCCATCGAGTCTTCACCGGCCCTTGGAAAGAGCACCCTACCTAAGCCCACACCTCCACCCTATCCCCACACCTCCACCTAACCTTTTTTTGGAAACTCGGGGCAATTTAGCATAGCCAATCCACCTAACCTGGGACCCTGGAACTGTGAAGCAACTGTGCTAATCACTGTGCCACTGTGCCTGCCCACAGATTCATGTTTTTTACAATATGCCCCTTAAACGTTACTCTCGGACCTGCTTCCACCACCTCCTCCGGTAGCAAGATCCAGGCATCCACCATCCTTTGTGTAAAAAACTTTCCTCACACATCTCCTCTAAACTTTCCCCCTCACACCTTAAATCTATGTCCCCTTGTAACTGACTCTTCCATCCTGGGAAAAAGCTTCTGACTATCCACTCTGTTCATGCCCCTCAGAATTTTGTAGACTTCTATCAGGTCGCCTCTCAACCTCCGTCGTTCCAGTGAGAGCAAACCAAGTTTGCCCAACCTCTCCTGGCCTGACTCATTACAAGAACACTTGTAGTTAACATTTATTAACATTAATTGGGGGTAAACTATATACATGACAACAGATTAACACCAATAAAATCATGCACATGCAAGCTCTCTCTTTTACTTCCTCCAGCCAGTGTCTTGGTCAGCTGACTTTACATTCACTTATATACTAGTGAAACTCCTAGTGGTCAGTTGGTGAATTACAACATAACCTTGATATCACTACATCCCTTTTCCTTCAAAAGAATAAATTAATACATTATCATCAGTAAATTTACATGTGATATCATGAGTCTATGAGTCTAACAGTATTAAGTTTCTTTCAAATTTTTAAAACTGGTTTAACAAATATACATATATCGATAGATATATACACAAGAACAGCAAGCATAGTATGTACAAATAGTCCAAATCTACAAATTGTGTCGATCAGGTTTTCTTCTGAGTCTGGCTGATCTTGTCAAAGTTTGACCTTGCTGCTCAGAACTTGTCGATTCAATATTCTCCATGACATTCTCATGCTCAGGAACTGCTGAACTATCCCTGCAGCTTGCGTTGATTCTGATGTAGACTCGTCATCCGTCACATTGTTGTGAAAGTCTTCTCTCGTTTTCAAGATTACGCAACGATTTCTTCTTAAAACCAACCCCTCCTCTGTCTGTATATTGTAGGAACGAGGTACTACTTCTTCAAGTACAATGGTTTTTTCGATCTGAATCTTCTACTCTCACAGTGTCATTATTACTCAGAGGTGGTAAAGTACTAGGCATTCTATCATATAACTGCATTTGTTTCTCTTTAATGCTTTGCAGTTCCTGCATTCTCCTCCTTATTTGCCAAGTATGGAAGTGTGGTACACAACCTTCTATTCATGAGTAACTCTGCTGGCGATCTACCATGTGACAATGAGCTCTGTAACTCAATAGTGCGAGATATGGATTAGATTGGCTGTCCATTGATTTCTTCAACAATTGCTCAACAATATTGTCATCTTTTTCGGCTTTTCCATTGGCTTGAGGGTACAACGGTCTCAGCGTGACATGATTGAAGTCATACGTGACTGCGAAGTGTTCCTACTCTTTACAGCTAAAACAAGGACCGTTGTCACTCACGCCGATGCGCGGAATTCCGTGCCTAGCAAAAATTGACTTGGTATGCAGTATTACACTGCTTGTTGTTATGATTGGCAGTAGAGCCATTTCGGGATAGTTTGAAAAATAGTCTATGGTCATTGAATAATCTTTCCCTCATAGGTGAAAGAGATCAATAGCTACTTTCTGTCATGGGGCCGTTGGTAAATCAGTATGTGCATAGGTTCTCTTGTTTGCTTGCAACAATTCGTCTGGCATGTGTCACAACAACTGACCATCCTGTCAATATCCTGGTTTATACCTGGCCATTAAACAGAGTCACAAGGTCTCCTTTTACATTTTTCAATCCCAAGATGTCTTTTGTGTATCCTCTTGAGAACATCCTTGCGAAGAGATTGCAGTATGACTATAGTACCACTCCATTAATGATACTGAGATCACATCTTATATTGTAGAACTCCATACGTTGACCTCTAGGCCTGTGTGAGTTGATGTTCCTCATCACCTCTGGAAGAGTTTGATTCTTCCTCGTCTCTTCATGGATCTCACGTAGTTTGGCATCTGATCGGTGAATTACAACACAACCATGATACCACTACACCCTCCATACCAGGCCACATCCTTGTGCACAACAAGGCAGCACTGTAACACAGTGGTTAGCGCTGTTGTTTCACAGCTCCAGGGTTCCAGGTTCGATTCCCAGCCGGGTCACTGTCTGTGTGGAGTCTGCACGTTCTCCTTGTGTCTGCGTGGGTTTCCTCCGGCTGCTCTGGTTTTCTCCCACAGTCCAAAGATGTGCAGGTTAGATGGATTGGCCATACTAAATTGCCCTTAGTGTCCAAAAAAAAGGTTCAGTGGGGTTACGGGGATGGGGTGGAGGCGTGGGCTTAAGTGGGGTTCTCATTTCAAGGGCCAGTTCAGACTCAATGGGCCAAATGGCTTCCTTCTCCACTGTAAATTCTGTAAATATAAACCTCTTCTGTACCCTCTCCAAAGCTTCCACCTCCTCCCAGTGGCGTGGTGACCAGATTTGAACACTATATTCCAAATGTGGTCTAACTGATGTTCTATACAACTGCAGCATGACTTGCCAATTTTTATACGCAATGCCCCGGCTGTTGAGGGCAAGCATGCCGTATGCCTTCTTGACTACCTCCTCCACCTGCATTGCCACTTTCAGTGACCTGTGGACCTGTACACCCAGACCCTTCAGTCTGTCAATACTCTTCAGGATTCTGCCATTTACTGTATATTTCCCACCTGTATTAGATCTTCCAAAATGCATTATCTAGTATATCTCCTCTTCACAGTCTCCAAGGTTTTCACATTCTTCCTTAAGTGTGGTGTGCACATTGGAGACATTACTCCAACTGGAGCAACACAAAGAGCTTTAGGAAGGTTTACCAAAACCTCCTTGCTTTTGTACTCTATGGATCTATTTATACATCCAAGGATCCCATATGCCTTTTTAACAGCCTTATCAAGTTGTCCTGCTATCTTTTGTCATTTCTGTACGTACCTTCTAAACAACAATTAGGGATGGGCAATAGATGTTGGATTTGCCAGTGATGCCTACATAATGAAAAATAAAAGAGAGGTTCCCACTCTGTGAAAAGAGGAATCTCAAGTACTGGAGGGCATGCTAATAGATTGCAACAAAATCAAAGAGGTTTAGATGGTTGGCATTTCATCACCACATGATTTTCAAACACCAAAGCACACTGATAAATACACAACACAGCTTCATTGACCAGCCATGGATTTACAAATCATCCACTGCTCTATAAGCCACTGGTATTTCTATAAACCACCTGAAATTTATAAACCACTTCTGTCTTTGTAAACTATGCATACCTCTACATGCCATCTCTACTAACAGCACAAAGCTTTATAAATCGCCCAAGCTTTACAAAGTGCCCTATCTTCATAAACCACTTTTAGATTTCTAAACCACCCAAAACCCTATAAATTGACAAAGCTATATAAAACCACCCCGAGCTTTTAAAGTGTGGATCCTAAGCAAACCACCCATAATTTATAAGCCATTATAGCTCTATAAGTAATGCAAGCTTTATATAGAGCCCAGGCTCAATCATCTACCCATTTCTCTATTATCTTTCCTGGTCTTTATAAAACCATTCATAACTCTGGAAAGCAACCAAGCTTTGCAAACCATCCACAGCTTTATAAAGTCCCCAAGGGTTATTAATCATCTATTGCCTTAGAAAGCACCCATTACTCTACAAAGAATCATCACTTAATAAACCATGCAGGGCTTTATAAGTAACCTTCAGCTTTGTAAATAACCCTTAATTTTACGAACCACCTCAACCCCGATGTGCTACTCCAAAATGTTATAAACCAACCAAAAATATTCTGAGGGGATTTGTTGGTTGGGCATCTTTACATCAATGGAGGATGAAGGGTAGCTTTGTTAAGTAGGATTATAATAGTCATTTGGCAGTACAGAACTTTAAAGAAGAGACAAATCAATGCAATTTATCTTGCATTCATCCATACCAATATAAAGGGATAATAACAATTTCTACTGTGTGAGAGAAAAGTGCTGATTGGTTAGCAAACAGACTCTGATTGCCATGGAGAAATAAATTAAAATCACCAGAGGACCATAGGCTGCTCACCCGTTGAAAGATAGAGCTGACTGGCTGGGATTTAACCTGAGGCTCACCATACCTCAGGCGAGGGGCTAGGTTGAGGAGGCTGGGCCTTCATGATAACCTCAACCTTGAGCCATGGAGAATGCACCAGGTGACGGTAGTTACCTGCCGAGCATCGTTTGAAATTTAAACCGGGCAGTTTGACCCTAATTGGTCAAGGCATTGACCCGAGGAATAAGTCAGCAAATGGCTGTCACTTACTATGTTTAGCTGTGATGTGGAGATGCTGGCGTTGGACTGGGGTGAGCACAGTAAGAAGTCTTATAACACCAGGTTAAAGTCCAACAGGTTTGTTTCAAACACTAGCTTTCGGAGCACTGCTCATTCCTCAGGTGAATGAAGAGGTACGTTCCAGAAACATATAAATATAGACAAAGTCAAAGATGCAAGACAATGTTTTGAATGCAAGCATTTGCAGGTAATTAAGTCTTTACAGATCGAGAGATTGGGGTAACCCCAGGTTAAAGAGGTGTGAATTGTCTCAAGCCAGGATAGTTGGTAGGGTTTCGCAAGCCCAGGCCAGATGGTGGGGGATGAATGTAATGCGACATGAATCCAAGGTCCCGGTTGAGGCCAAACTCATGTGTGCGGAACTTGGCGATAAGTTTCTGCTCGGCGAGTTTGCGTTGTGGCGCATCCTGGAGGTCACCTTGGAGAACGCTTACCTGGAGATCAGAGGCTGAATGCACTTGACTGCTGAAGTGTTCCCCGACTGGAAAGGAACATGTTTAGCTGAAACAGGCACACTGTGTGAACATTCTTGTTCTGTCTGTAAAGTACAGGGCCCTATGTATTAATATACGTTGCTTCTAATATGCATAAATACGCCACACTGCGAGCCCAACTGACAATCTTATATTGGGGTTGTCAGTGTAATTTTTATCACACTGAGGATTATTTTGCAAATGTTGTCCCATTGTGGACTCAGATCTAATGTTGGACACTGTGTTTTGGGTTTTGCGCGCACAAGTTGGTTGGGTACAGTCAGTACGTTATCCATTCTTAACAGTAGCTGCAACATGCTGTTTGAGGTGATCCGCAAGTCTTTTTGTTGTCCGGCCTACATACCTAGCATCAAAAAATCTGAGCAGCAGGTGAAGCCAACCATTTCACATTGCTACTATGCAGTAGCAACACAAATGGTATTCACCACTAACAGGTTGCTGCCATCAGGCCAAAAAGACTATCTATCACATTAATGAGTAATGTTATATGAATTTCAGTGCCAGTGTAAAGCTAGGTATATAGGCCATATGTCCTAAAGGCTGCAGGTCATATTAAACAGCATGTCCTTTCTGCTGTTCATAGTGGGCAAGTTACAGACCATACCCAACCAGTCTGTGCTTACAAAACTCAAAGCACAACAGTGTTCAATATTAGATGCCATTCTGCAGTTGGACAACGTTTTCTAAATAATCCTCAATGTTCTAAAAATTGACAGCCAATTTAAGATTGTCAGTCAGGCTTGCAGTGGAGAGAATTTGCATGTACTCAAAGCTCAAAGTATTAATACACGGGGTCCTGTTCTTTGCAGACAGAAATAACATTGCACCTGTTTCAGCTGAAAATGAAATGAAAATCGCTTATTGTCACGAGTAGGCTTCAATGAAGTTACTGTGAAAAGCCCCTAGTCGCCACATTCCGGCGCCTGTCCGGGGAGGCTGGTACGGGAATCGAACCGTGCTGCTGGCCTGCTTGGTCTGCTTTATAAGCCAGCGCTTTAGCCTTGTGAGCTAAACCAACCCCTCTGAGCAAAGTAAGCTGAGCAAAGTAAGTGACAGCCGATTCATTCCTTAGAGCAATGCCTTGATTAATCAGGGTCAAGCTGCCTGTTTAAATTTCAAAGAATGCTTGGCAGTTAACTGTCAGTCCCCTGATGCATTATCCATGGCAATGCTTCTGCCAAACAGAGGCCACTTGCCAATCAATCAGCACTTTCCTTTCATACAGTATAAATTGTTGTTTTGCCCTTAAACCAGTGTCCTGGTGAATATAAGACAAAATGCTTTGGCATCTATTTTTTCACCAATGCACAGGATTATAATGATAGATCAGGAGAACCAACACGAGGGTTTGTCCTTTAAATCATCCAAAGCTTCACAAAATAACTCAAAGCTTTATAAACCTTTATAAACCTTTATAAAGCTTTGGTCCAAATGTTTCTGCGACAGATATACAAATCACGGCAAGTAGCGACGCAGATTAATACGACCATTACGAAAAAGCAAACTGAGCTCTGGGGTTTACTTCTAGTGGGGTAGAAATGAAATGAAATGAAATGAAAATCGCTTATTGTCACGAGTAGGCTTCAATGAAGTTACTGTGAAAAGCCCCTAGTCGCCACATTCCGGCGCCTGTTCGGGGAGGCTGGTACGGGAATCGAACCGTGCTGCTGGGCTGCCTTGGTCTGCTTTCAAAGTCAGCAATTTAGCCCAGTGAGCTAAACCAGAATTGAAATGCAGAGAAGTTCTGTCAAACTTTTAGAGAACTTTGATTAGCCTACACTTGGAGCACAAATTTAATCTTCATATTATAAAAAGGATACAGGTGAAGATGCAAAAAAAAATGTGGGTGACACCAAAACCCAGAGGATATAATCATCAGGAAAGGCCAAACAGGTCAGCGCTCTTTCCTACAGTAAAGAGAAGGCTGAGTGACCTAACAGAGGTCTTCAAAGTTATGAAAGTCTTTGACAGGATAGGCATAAGGAAGAGGTTTCCACTCACAGGGAACTGGAGATCACAAATTGTCAGATAGTAGCCGGGAAAATGCTGGAATCTGTTATAAAGAATGTCATAAATGGAGTCCAAATAATAATGATCAGATTGGACACAGTCAACATGGATTTATGATGGGAAATTATGTTTGACAAACCTGTTAGAGTTTTTTGAGGATGTTACAAACCGAATTGATAAAGACGAGTTGTTGAACTTAGAATCACGGAATCCCTATAGTGCAGAAGGAGGCCATTCGGTCCATCAGGTCTGCATTAATCCTCTGAAAGAGCACTGTGCGTAGGCCCACTACCCCGTCCCAGCTCCATAATCCCATTACCCCACCTGAACTTTGGACCTTAAGGGGCAATTTAGCATGGCCAATTCACCTAACCCTTTGGAAACCTAACATCTTTGGACTGTGGGAAGAAGCCGGAGCACCTGGAGGAAACCCACGCAGACACGGATAGAGCGTGCAAACTCCACACAGTCACCCAAGGTCAGAATCGAACCCTTGTCCCTGGTGCTGTGAGGCAGCAGTGCTAACCATTGTGCCACCGTGTACTTGGATTTTCAGAAGCTTTGAATAAAAGACCATACAGGAGGTTGGTGAGAAAAATTAAAGCACACGGAATAGTGGGTTAATATACTGGCATGCATTAATGATTGGTTAACAGGCAGAAAACAAGAGTTGGAATCAACGGGTCATTCTCACGTTGGCAGGTTGTGACTAGTGGGCACCACAAGAATAAGGACTTGGGGCCCCAGCTCTTCACAATATACATTAATGATTTGGATGTGGAAACCAAATGTAATATTTCCAGGTTCGTATATAACACAAAGCTAGGTGGGAATGTGTGTTGTGAGGACGATACAAAATGGCTTCAAGGTGATCTGAACAAACTTAGTGAGTTGGCAAGAACATGCAGGTGGAACATAATGTTTATTGGTAGCAGGAACAGAGGAGCAGAATATTTCTTCAACGGTGAGAGATTAGAAAGTGTCGATGTACAAAGAGTCTCCTTATCAATAAGTCACTGAAAGCTAACATGCAGACGCAACAAGTCATGAGGAAGGCTAATATCACAAGAGGATATGAGTAGAGGAGTAGCAAAGTCTTGCTTCAATTGTTTAGAACCTTGATTGGACCACACCTGGAATACTGTGTGAAGTTTCGGTCTTACTTAGGAAGAATACTATTGCCGGAGAGGGAATGTAGCGAAGGTTCACCAGACTTCTTTCCGGGATGGTGGGACTGCTCAATGAAGAGAGATAGGGGAAACTGGGCCTGTATTCTCTCGAGTTGTGATAAATAAGAGGTGATTTCATTCAAATGTACAACATACTTAAAGGGATAGACAAGGTAGATGAAGGTAAGATGTGTCTCCAGGGAACACAATTTCAAAATAAAGGGGAAGCCACTTCGGAATGAGATGAGGAGAATATTTTTACTCAGAGGTTTGTGAATCTTCATAATTCTCTACGCCACAGGGCTGTTAGAAGCTTGGTCATTGAGTAAGTTAAATGCAGAGATTGACAAATTTCTTAATAGCAGTGACATAAAGGCATGTGGGGTAGTGTGGGGGAAAGTTTTTGAAGTGGATGATCAGCCATGATCATGTCGAATGGTGGAGCAGCTCACTGGACTGAATGACATCCTCCTGCTCCCGTGTTCCTATAGCCATGACTAAATCCAATAGGGACTTTGAGACAAGCTTCTTTACACAAAGAATGATAAGAATCTGGAAAGCACTACCTCAGGAAGTAGTTGAGGCAGCTAGTATGGGTGCATTCAAAGGGAAGCTGGATAAACACATGAGGGGGAAAGGAATAGAAGGATATGGTGGTGGAATTAGATGAAGAGGGGTGGGAGAGGCATGTGCGGAGCACAAACACCAGAATAGTCAAATTGTGCTGAATGATGATTTCAATGCTCTAGTCTTCATGCAACCGACCTGTGTTGCAACCAATCAGCACGTTATTTGGAAGCCTGCTAACAGAAACAAAACCAGCAACAAATACACTTCACTTTTTAGTGATTGACTTGTTTTGTTCATTTTGGTAAAATATACAGGTTGCACATCAGATCTCATGGAACAACATTTTTACGTGAATGAAAGAAAAAGTAATATGAATAGAAATCTGCCAAACAGTCCACTTTTAGCACAATCCCAATTATAATATGCACGTTCAAATAAAGTAGAATAAAATGCAATAAAACAGAACCATCAGATGAAGGATTTCAATAGAGGCAATAATTGCAGCAACAGAAATGACTCGCATTCTATGGGTTCAAGCATCATCTATTGTTTCAAGCCATTTCTATTTCAACTCATGTTTCATAAAAGCTATAAAACCAAATGGTTTTGTACTCTTTAGGCAGTCGATTTGTTCAATGTCAAAGTAATGTTACTCCTCATAATGCAGTTTGCTGTAGCTATTGAATCAGATGCAAAAGGTTTCCCAATCAATTTCCACAGAAAACTCATATTTTGTGCAAATGCATAGATCTATCTCAAAGCACAATTCTTGATGTAAACCACAATAATAAAATGCTACAATTTTAATAATTTTAGTGATTAAAAAGAATAAAAACTTAAAGTAGAGCATAAATGACAATATCACCTCCTGTTAGCCTATCAGTTTGGTGTGGTCCTTTGGCATCATGCATTTTTATTAGATCAATGATCTTCATTCCTAAGTTCAGCCAAGAAAGCTTTGCATTTTTGTAATATGGCCACTGAACTTAACTCCAGCCCTCATTACAGCCTTGGTCCAAATATGAATACAAGACCTGGGCCGGGAGTCCATTCTACCCGGCGGGCCGGGGGGTCCGGCGTGTTGGAGTGGCGTGAACCACTCAGGCGTCGGGCCGGAATTCTCCACACCTTTAAGGGCCAAGCCCTCACATTGAGGGGCTAGGCCCGCGCCGGAGTGGTTCCCACTCCGCCAGCTGGCGTGAACGGCCTTTGGTGCCACGCCAGCTAGGGCCGAAAGGACTTCGCCGGCCGGCGTAAGTCCGCGCATGCACCAGAGCGTGAGAGGCTGCTGACGTCATACCGGCGCATGCACAAGGGGGTTGGGGGTCTTTTCAGCATCCGCCATGGCGGAGGCAGAAGAAAAAGAGTGCCCCCACGGCACAGGCCCGCCCGCCGATCGGTGGGCCCCGATCGTGGGCCAGGCCACCATGGGGGCACCCCCCGGGGTCAGATCGCCCCGCGCCCCCCCCCCCCGCCCCCCCGCAGGATCCCTGAGCCCGCCCGCCAATCCCGCCGGTCAGGTAGGTGGTTTAATCCACGCCGGCGGGAGAGGCCTGTCAGCGGTGGGACTTTGGCCATCGCGGGCCGGAGAATCGCTGCGGTGGGCCGGCGCGGGGGGCCTGCCGATTGGCGCGGCGCGATTCCCGACCCCGCCGAATCTCGGGGGGGGGCGGAGAATTGGGGACACGGCGGGGGCGGGATTGACGCCGGCCCCGGGCGATTCTCCGACACCCCCGGGGGGGGTCGGAGAATCCCGCCCCTGAACTCCAGAGGTGAGGTGAGACTGACTGCCCTTGACATCAAGGTAGACTTTGACTTGGTGGAACATCAAGAAGTCCCAGCAAAACTGAAGTCAATGGTGTAATGGTCTTAAGAGCACTTGTAGTTCGAGTTATAACCAATTTAATAATATTAACTGAGGGTAAACTACATACAAGACAATAGATGAACAACAGCAAAGTCATGCACATGCAAGCTCTCTCTTTTACTTCCTACAGCCAGCATCTTAGTCAGCTGACTTTACATTCGCTTATTTACTCATGAGACTACTAGTGGTCAGTCAGTGAATTACAATGCTACAATTATATCACTCCGTCCCCTTTCCTTTGAGAGAATAAATGAATACATTATCATCAGTATACTTATGCATGTAACAGTGTTAACAGTATTTTTATTTTATTTTTAAAACTGGTTTAACAAATATACATATATCGATACATATATAGACAAGAACATCAAATCTGCACTGTAAATTCTATGAACTAGTATGTACAAATAGTCCAAATCTACAAATTGAGTCAATCAGGTTTTCTTCTGAGTCTGGCAGATCTTGTCAAAATTTGACCTTGCTGCTCAGAACTTGTGGCTTCAATGTTCTCCATGGCATTCTCATGCTCAGGAACTGCTGAACTGTCCGACCCTGCAGCTTGCGCTGATTCTGATGTAGATTCGCCATCCGTCACATTGTTGAGAAAGTCTTCTCTTCTTTTCAAGAGTGTGCACCGATTTCTTCTAAAAACCAACCCATCCCCTGTCTGGGCATTGTAGGGAATGACATGCTACTTCTTCAAGAACAATGGCTTTTTTCCACCAATTGCCTGAATCTTATACTCTCACAAAGTCGTCACTACTCACAGGTGGTAAAGTTCTTGACACTCTATCATATAACTGCTTTTGTTTCCCTGCACTCTCCTCCTTCTTGCCAAGAATGGAAGTGTGGTTCGCAACCTTCTATTCATGAGTAATGCTGCTGGCGATCTACCATGTGACAATGGTGTTCTCTGTAGCTCAATAGTGCAAGAGATGGATCAGATTGGCTGTCCATTGCTTCCTTCATCAAGTGCTGAACAATATGTATACACCTTTTACGGCTTTTCCATTGGCTTGAGGGTACAACTGACTCAATGTGTCGTGATTAAAATCATACGTGACTGCAAAGTGTTCCTACTCTTTACAGCTAAAACAAGGACCATTGTCACTCACAATGACTTGTGGAATTCTGTGTCGAGCAAAAATTGACTTGGGATGCAGTATTACACTGCTTGCCATTATGCTTGACAGTGGAGCCATTTTGGGATAGTTTGAAAAATAGTCTATGATCATTAAATAATCTTTCCCTCATAGGTGAAAGAGATTAATAGCTACTTTCTGCCATTAAGCTGTATGCAAATCAGATATTTGCATTAGTTGTCTTGTTTGCTTGCAACAATGCTTCTGGCATGTGTCACAATAACTGACCATTCTGTCAATATCATGTTTTATACCTGGCCAGTAAACAGAGTCACAAGCTCTCCATTTACATTTTTCAAACCCAACATGTCCTTGGTGTATCCTCTTTAGTACATCCTTGTGAAGTGATTACTGTATGATTATAGTGTTCACAAATTTCATTCTTTCTGCAATGGACACCAAATCTTTGAATTACTTCATTAAAATGTTTACTGTCTTCATCATTTGCAAATTTCAGTGTATGAAACACAACAATTGCTTCTGACCCTGCCGCTGTTAGAAGCATTGCTACCTTACGTGAATCTGATTGATCTTCTAAATTTACTGCACAAAGAAACAGATTAAATTATTGTTTAAACACTTGCCAGTTGCTGTCCACATTACCCGAAAGCGGAGAACCTTTGGTGGCTTCAATGACTCCATGTTGTTAATTCTGCATTCTGGAAAATCTTCAAATCTCTGTGGCACCCCATTCCTGGTACCATGTAATGTTCTTAAGAACACTTGTAGTTAAAGTAATAAACAATTTATTAACATTAACTGGGGGTAAGCTATATACAAGACAACAGATGAACAACAGCAAAATCATGCATATGCAAGCTCTCTCTTTTACTTCCTCCAGCTAGTGTCTTAGTCAGCTGACTTTACATTCACTTCTATACTAGTGAGACTCCTAGTGGTCAATTGTTGAATTACAACACAACCATCACTACAACTGGGAAACGGGGAGGGGGAGCTCTCCAATGGTTGGAGTTGTACCTAGCAGAAAGGAAGCAGATTGTGGTTGTGGAAGTCAATACTCTCAGCCTCAGGAATGCTTGCAGGAGATCCTCAGGGTAGTGTCCTAGGCCCAACCATCTTCAACTGCTTCATCAGTGACTTCCATTATAATGTTAGAAGTAGGCTGTTTCACTGATGATTGCACATTGCCCCATGCCCAATTTGGGTAAAAATGTGGAACTCACTACCACAGAAAGCGGTTGACGCAGATAATATAGATGCTTCTAAGTGGAAACTAGACAGGCATATGAGGAAGAAGGGAATTGATGTTTTTGTGGTGATATGCATATGCATAGAAATGTATGTTGTTGGATGCACGACCTCTAACCAGCAGGTGGGGATGGTGATCAACCATGAAACTCCACAAATCAGGCAGTTGGTAGTAAGTCGCATTGGATGATCGTCGCAACCGTTTGTATTATAACTTGTTAGTTATCTTGCCTTGTGTTCATTTTGTTAATAAACTAACTTACGAGTCAAAGAACTAAATGTTCTGTATGCATCTTTACCACGGCCACAATACAGAACATAACATGGTACCAAGAGTGCAGAACAATTGAAGATAACTACAGAGAAGAGGGGATGAAACAGGCCGAAGAAGGAAAAAAGAAAATTCTTCCACTTAGCTGGTAAACTACTGCCAACTGGAACTCAACTCAAGGAAAGACTGTGAAGTTAGAGATGGAAGGTCTGAAGACACCATACCAGCTTCAAGTCACCGGTAATGTAGATGAGAATTGGCGTGTTTTCAAGCAGCAATTCAATCTCTATGTTGCAGCCCTCGATCTGCAGGCACAGCCTGACGAGACGAGTCAAGGACACAGTTCGTCGACCAGGTAACAGCTGCGATAGTGAAGACACAAACATCAGCAATAAGGCCAATATACAAGAACACACACTAGGAGGATTGGATTGGATTGGATTGGATTTGTTTATTGTCACGTGTACCGAGGTACAGTGAAAAGTATTTTTCTGCAAGCAGCTCAACTTCATTGAATCATTGCTTCAAAATGTTTAATGAGTTAACGACTCAAAGACCAGCCAGAAAATGGGTCTTTCGAAAGATTAAACAAGATCACGTATTCAGTCAAGGGTCAGGAGACCAACAAGAAGATGTTATTAACCTGAAAGACTGAACGTGTAATAAACTGTGTACAAGGGACACGTTTGAAATTGTGATGCATATCATGTTTTGGAAAGCATTGTTAGATTTGTATATGTAACATGTACAAAATTATTATGCATATCATAGAACATAGAACATAGAACAGTACAGCACAGAACAGGCCCTTCGGCCCTCGATGTTGTGCCGAACAATGATCACCCTACTTAAACCCACGTAACCCGTATCCCAACAATCCCCCCCATTAACCTTACACTACGGGCAATTTAGCATGGCCAATCCACCTAACCCGCACATCTTTGGACTGTTTTGTAAAGAACAGTTGTATTTGTTAAACATTCACATTTCCAAAGGTAGGGGGATGTGGTGATATGTATATGCACAGCAATGTATATAGTTGGATGTATAACCTCCGATCCACCATGTGACTCCACACATTGAGCAGGTGGCAGTAAGTCGTACTAGAGGACTGTAGCCAAAGAACTAGATGTTCTGTATGCATCTTTACCACGGCCACAACACAGAATATAACAGTTCTGATGGTATATTTAGATGAGAAAGGAGATGTAGGGGACTCAAGTAGAGCACTAGCTCTGACATGGACTGCTTCAGCCGAATGGTCTGCAGATCTACCATGCAACCCCCCACCCTTTTCCCATTGCTTTGCAAATGTTTTTCTCACGTTAATTTTTCAATTCCTTTTTTAAAGCTATGATTGAATCTACCTCCACCACACTCAGGCAGTGCATTCCGGATACTAGCCACACACTACATTAAAAGCTTTTCCTTGTGTCAGTTTTGGTTCTTTTGCAATCACACCTTAAATCGATGTCCTCTGGTTATTGACCCTTCTGCAAATGAGAAAGTGTCACCTCTCTACTCGATCCAGGCCCCTCATGATTTTGAACAACTCTATCAGATTCCCCTAAACATTTTCTGAGGTGGGCAGTCCCGGTTTCTCCAATCTCCCCGTGGCATCGTGGTATTGTCACTTGTCTAATAATGCAGAGACCCAGGGTAATGCTCTGGGAACCTGGGTTTGAATCCCACCAGGGCAGCTGGTGACGTTTTAATTGAATAAAAATCTAGAATTAAGTCTAATGATAACCATCAAACCATTGTTGATTGTCGCAAAAAACCATGTGGTTCACTCATGTCCTTTAGGGAAGGAAATCTGCCATCCTTATCTGGTCTGGCCTACATGTGACTCCTGATCCACAGCAATATAGTTGACTCTTAAATGCAAGGGCAGTTAGGGATGGGAAATAAATACTGGGTCAGACAGAGGTGCCCACATCTCATGACAGGATAAAGAAAAATCAGAATTCCCTTGCTTTGTACTCTTCTATTTATGAAGCCCAAGATCCCATATGCCTTATTAACTACTTTCACAACCTGCTCTGCAATCTTCAATGGCTAGTGCACATACAAGCCCAGGTCTCCCTGCTCCAGTACCCTCTTTAGATCTGCATCTCTTAAATATTGCCTTTCGCAAAGCAAATTGAGGTTACTGCAGAAACAAAGTCCGGTTTTTGGATTCTATCAATCACATTCGATATTCTCAGAATTTACTCCATTGAAATGAGAACTGGATATTTTTCATCGGCAAAATGAAAATAAAGTATTGAAGTTTATAGAGCTGGCAGTCTTCAGAGGAGTATTTGCATAATCTTTCTCAGGTTAACTGGAACCCAAAGGTCCAGGTGCAGTAAGAATGCAGCTTAGAAGTCAGGGAATAAGTGGCATGCATGCAATTAGTATGACGGCTCTGGTCATTAAGTTCCAAAACTGTTCACAAGAACTCTAGTCCTAATGTGGCAAATAATCATGTTTTAACATAAATGTACAAGTGTTAAGTAAGTCTCATTAGCATGGCTGTAAAAATTGACTTCATTTGTAACATACAGTACCTGTGGTGCCATAAGAAATCATCCCAGCAACCTTGCATCAATGTGGCCGCTAACCTCTATCTCCATTGCCACTTACACTTTGTCATAAAATACTAATTGGTTATTGACCAATGCACTGTTTTGGGAAAGTAGGTGACAAGCATGCAAAGATCAAGGCCCAGAAATAATTGGTCAATAATAATAAGTTATTGACTAATGTGCAGTTTTACAGATTGGCTAACATATCTGTTCACTCTCAAACTGTTAACCCTTACTGGAATAAACCCTTTATGATTCAACTTATTTCCCTGTCAGATATAGTGGGGCGTTACATAACTAATGACAAGCTGTAGCAAAGGGCTTAGTGCTAAAATTCTGACACTGTCGATCTATGAGATATTTATTCATTAATGTTTCGAATTAAGGGGCAATTTAACGTGGCCAATCCACCTACCCTGCACATTTTTGGGTTGTGGGGATGAGACCCACGCAGACAAGGAGAGAAGGTGCAAACTCCACACGGACAGTGACCCGGGGCCGGGATCAAACCCGGGTCCTCGGCACAGTGAGGGCAGCAGTGCTAACCAGTGCACCACCTTGCCGCCCTGGATCTATGAGTTATTAAAGTAAGATTATTTCTATTAGATTCAGATAAGTGGGTGGGGCTGGGTGAAGATAGAGTGCGTTATGACATGATCATTTAAGGTTATGAATTGACCAGAGAGTCTTCTTCTTCGGCGATCATCCTCGGCATCGGTACGGCCCACCCCGCTGGGTAGTGGAGAATCCCGCCCAAGATAGATCATCCACTCGGCACTATTATCTGAAGATGGTTGCAAATGTTTAAGTCTTATCGTTTCCTCTGACATACAGGGCTCCACCATAGTTGAGGAGCCTCTTCATCCTCTTAGTTGTTTAATTGTTTACTGCCAAGTTTGATCTGATCCATTGTTTGTGGCATTGCCTTGCTCTGTCTGCCTACTGCTACTTCAGCTGTTTTGGGGGAAGATGGTTGCAGAGTGGTAATGTCACTGGACTAATAGTACAGAGATCAAATCAATTACTCTGGCAGCTGGTGGGATTTGAATTGAGTTGAATACTCTGGAATTGAAAGCTAATGACAGTAATGTTGACCATGAAACAATCATCAATTGCCTTGAGAACCCATTTGGTTCATTAATATCCTCATGGGGGGGGGAAGTCTGCTGTTGGACTCCAGACCCACAGCAATGACACAAAAATAGGTGGGAAGGCAAGTGGCGAGGATGGCACGAAGGTAACGTCGGAGAGAACGGTGACATGGGCACGGAAAATCTGGAGAGAATTGGGAAACATAATTCTCTCTGGAGGATTGTGTTTCCCAATTTTCCACGCCCCTCACCGGTGATGTCATGAGGTCCAAGTCCACAAAGGGAGAAAACCTAATTTTAATGGATTTCAATAAATGTGAAGAGAATCAGCCAGTGCCCCACTCCCCCACGCAGTCTGCCACAGGATCCTCCCCTTACCGAATGTCCGTGACATCAACAGCTTTTTAAAGACCAGATTCATTCAAGGGGATAGCTCCGGGGACACGAAGGTAAGTCTAGCCCTCGGGGGAGTTGGGCATTGCCCCCTGGTGCAGGTTGGCACTGCCAGTTTGGGACTGCCAGGTTGATATTGCCAGATTGACACTGTGCCAGGGGCAGACCCTCTGGGGAGCCACATGGTGGTGGGGGGGGGGGGGGGGGGGGGGGTGGCGTTATGTGTGGTGGGCATGGGAACTGTGGCATTTTACGACACCAATACCGGCGCCGAAACCTCACCGATCGTGCAACTGGTGAGGGGCTAGCATCCGGGCCAGGTAAAACCCCCAGAACCCACAACAGAAACGGCTGGAGAATGGCCGGGTCCATGGCCGCGCATGCGCAGGCCGACGATCTGCAGTGGTCGTGCCGTAAAACATAGCGCCAGCCGTGCGCGGACCCGACCTGCCAAATACTGCCCCCCTACCCACCACCTGGCCACGCACCCCCACCCCACCAGTCCCCCCAGCCCTCGCAGAAACCCCCCTGGCCAGTCGAACATCTCCCGGCCGACTGATCCGCAGCCGCCACGCCGGGTTCCTGATGCTGGGACCACGGCCGGGATTCTCCCCTATCCGGCGTAGCGGAGTGGCACCAACCACTCCGGCATCGGGCCTCCCCAAAGGTGCGGAATTCTCTGCACCTTTGGGGGCTAGGCCCGCGCCAGAGTGGTTGATGCCACGCTGACTGGCGCCAAAACCGCCGCTGACGTCACCTACGGCGCATGCGTGCTGGGGGATTCTCTTCCGCCTCCGCCATGGTGGAGGCCGTGGCAGCGGCGGAAGAAAAAGAGTGCACCCACGGCACTGTCCCGCCCGCCGATCGGTGGGTCCCAATCGCGGGCCTGGACAACGTGGGGACACCCCCCTGGGGTCCGATCGCCCCGCTCCCCCCCAGGACCCTGGGTTCCCGCTCGCGCCACCGATCCCGCTGCCACCAGAGGTGGTTCAAACCACGGCGGCGGGAGAGGCCTCTCAGCGGCGGGACTTCGGCCCATCGCGGGCGTTTTTCCTGCCCCCGCCAATTCCCGGGTGGCGTAGAATTCCGGCCACGGCGGGGGCGGAATTTTCGCCAGTCCCGGGCAATTCTCTGACCTTGCGGGGGGTCGGAGAATTTCGCCCCACATGTCCCCCGCGCGGTTGGTAACTTGGCCCATCAGGGGACGGCATTCACGTGATGCGCCAACGCCGTTCCAATGCCGTGCGGCGCGCGACGCGATGACGTCATTTCAGAGGGGCCGGTGGATAGAAAACCGCTGTCAAAACAGGCGGCACCTCCGATTTGTGTGTCGGAAGGGATTCTCCGCCTGATCACCGATTACGATATCGGCGTCAGGTAACGGTGAATCCTGTCCCTGATTTCTCTTTTTGTACTTGATTTAACATTGAATTCACCTAATCAAATTCACTTTCCTCAATTCTTTCACTAGTTATCTCTCAATCGTTCAATCTCAGTGGTGAAAGAGGTTCCCTGTTGGCCCCATCATTCAGGATGGTATCTGCTGCCCTCGGGCCCTGGCCACGTCATTATCAGCTCACACTTCCAAAAACCTTGGAAGCATTTTTTGTCAACGTAAATTTGCACAAATGAGTGGAATGGTGAGGGGTGAGGTGGTGTGACTGGACTAGTAATCCAGAGGCCCAGGTTTATGCTCGGGGCACAGGTTCAAATCCTAACATGGCAAATCATGGATTTTAAATCCAAAAAAATCAGGAATATAAAGATAGTCTCCGGAATGGTCCCCGTGACAACTATCATCAATTGTAACAAAAACCATCAGGTTCACTAATGTGCTTCTGGGGAAGGAAATGTGTCATTCTTACCCAGTCTGGCCTACATGTCACTCCAGGCCTACAGCAATGTGGTTAACTCTCAACTTCCCTCTGAAATGGCCAAGCAAGCCATTCAGTTTCAAGGGCAACTTAGGGGTGGGCATGCTGGCCTCGCCAGTGATACCCACACCCCATGAAAGTAGAAAGAGGAGAAAGCCTAACCGCAGGTTGCCCCCCCCCAAAGAAATGCTGGAAATACTCAACAGGTCAGGCAGCATCTGTGGAGAGAAATAGTGTTAACATTTCAGGTTGAGATGGCCTTTCGTCAGAGCTGCAGAAAGTCAGAAATGTTAGAGTTTACTGCCTCCACAGCCTGACCTGCTGAACATTTACAGCATTAAAATATTTAAAATATTTAAATAATATTAAAATATTTCCAGCATTTTCTTCTTAGATTTCCGAAAGCATTTTGCTTTTGTGCTAATCGTAAGCTGCCCCACTCCCAACAAAATCTGCAGTAATGCAGCAAAAAAATTGAAAATACAGCGTCGCAGAATTGTGAAATAAAAGGTTTAAAAGAGGCAGAGATCTTTCTTTCAAATTCAACCATTATTTAAAATTTACGATGCCGATTTTCAAATGCTTCCTCCAATCCTCTGCAGCCACTTCAGCAGGTGATTGGCTAATGACGTACTTTGCCACTTTTAGATCTTTCGGTTGTCTGCCTCGGAGTTGCGCCAGTTTCCCATAGTTGATCCCACACCCATCCCATCGAATCGCCTGTCACAGATCCCTATTCCTGTCATAATATACAGATCAGTATATAATGGTGCAGAGACACACACTGACTGACACACTGCAAGACCAATCAACACACACAACACAGCAGCCAATCACCAGTTAGGGCACGGTCACTATAAAGCCAGAGGGCACTAGTTTTCCCGGTCATTCGGGATGCAGCCTCTGAGACAGACAGAGCCCGCAGTCAGTAGCACAAACATCCACCATGTGCTAGCAGTATATGCTGGTCAGGTTAGGCATAGGTCTTCAGTCAATCTAACATAGTGTCGACCCACAGTGCAAGTATGTTTAACAGCTCTTAGTTAAATAAAATAGAGTTGTACTATTACAAGTGTTGGTAGCCTGTCTATGTTACTGCTAAGGTAAACGCAGTCTCCACAGATCCAGAGTACCCAACACATCAGTTCCTACAGGGGGAGATCTGGAATTTGCGACCCTTGCAAGTTAAAGCCTCGCGTGTTCATTTCCGTAGCCCTCTATTCCAACTGCCACAAACACATTCACCTTTAAACAGATTTTATCCTCACGACGCCGGGGACCCATGTTCGATCCCGGCCCTGGGTCACTGTTCGTGTGGAGTTTGCACATTCTCCCTGTGTCTGCGTGGGTCAAATCCCCACAACCCAAAACGATGCACAGGGTAGGTGGATTGGCCACGCTAAATTGTCCCTTAAATTAAAATAAAAAGAATCGGGTACTTTAAATTTATTTTAAAAAACAAATGCGGGGTGGCACCAAATGTTAACTTTCTTTCACACCCACCCCATCGAATCGCCTTTTATTAAAATAGCTCACGTGGCATTTTATAAAGCAGTGTGTTTTTAAAAAAGTCTGAAGCAGAACATGCAACCCTGGGGTTACTCAAGAGCATTTTAAAACTAGATCAATCCTGGGATATATTAATGAGATCCAGCCACCATAGAACATGTTTTAAAGTCCGATATTAAATTGTGCAAAGATCTGCGACAGAAGAAAGGAGACAGGTAGGCAGTAAGAAAAAGCCAAGAGCACCATGAATTGAGATTTTTAAAACCCTCCGATTGTACATTAGTGGGAGATTATTCATGGTCCCTGAAATGGAGCTTCAAGTTGGCTTTACTACATTATGCTACTTAATTTACATTCCTGTCGTTTAATTTGCTCCCATAATACTCACTTCAGGGAAGCAGTTATTGAAGAAAAAGGAATATCTAATTTAATTTATCAGAAGGGACAGTTCAGGGAAAAAGAAGGTTAACAAGAAATTTATTTTTTACTACAGAGTGTCTTCTTTTACATGTGAGACTGGTGATCAGAGCAGGATTATGTCACGGCAAAGAGGTGCAAAAGGATTATGGTTAGGGTCAAGATGGGTGTTTTGTGAAGTGAATTTGCCTGTTGAGAGGAGGAGTAGAGCAGCATTAAAGTAATCCCGGGTCCTGTGTCAGACAAATCATCACCTAGCCTATTTCCTCCAGCAAGCCTCAGCCACATCAGAAACTATGAACTCGCAACCTTGGCCCAGCTCTTTAATCGTACAGTGACAGGGCAAGAATAATTCACAGGTCGAGCTAATCAAAGGTGAAAAGAGAGAATCAGTAAACGTCGTATCCTTTTGCCACTTTCATCAATCCGGCTAACTGAATTTGAGCTAAAGCTCGGCAAATTTTCTGGGAAGGAAATTAATATGTAACACATCTGGGCTCTGCACAGGCCTCTGAAATTGGAAAAGTCTGCGTTGTATCAAAGGGCGATTATTTGTAAGACAATTGTGGCTGGCTGTGTAATCAGTAAAACAGTGGCTGTGATCTTTCATAGGATGGCAGTATGACCTAACAGGCTCAGGGTAAAGGAAATTTCTCTCTTTCAATTTTATCGGCAAAACTATTCTCTGTCGCCCATTTCTGTTCTCTCTCCATGTGATACAGTCAATTCAATTACCTCAAAAGGTTGATACATATTCAGGGCATGAAGGCACGGGGAAAATACAGGAACACGCAGAGGAAGAGAGAGAAAAAAAAGAAAGAAAGAAACCCACATTTATTCAATAATAAGTTTCATTTGCAGAAGCTTTGAAAACAATTCTATCTTGAATTTGTCCCTGTCAGATCGCATTACCCACAAATGAAGTAAATACAAAATATCAATTCAATTTCAATAAGAGCCCTTGAATCAAAACACATGAGGGTAGAATTTACTAAATCATAACATTTGAGGGGACCCTAGTGGCTTCCAAATATTTTACAGTCAGGGGTAATAAGACAGAGAGCACTGAATGCTAATTCATTCAATTTCACCCTATTCACTCACACCTGTTCCTTTATAACATTATTTTCTACACTTCCAAATCACTGTTGATGGTGAGTTGTGACAAGAAGGTCTGAGACAACCTGTCTTTTGTGAAACTACGGCTGCAGATCTAGATAGTAGCGCTGCAGTCCTAGAGACAAAGGACAGTGACGATGGCTCTATTGACAACTAGTTAACTGTAGCAGAGGAAGGGCTGTTCAACCAGGTGTTTTTGTCCAAGGCAAGCCGCATTCCTTTAGCAAGCCAGGAAAGACACTTGCTAAATAGCTCAGGGTGCTAACTTCATTCTATTGAGGCTTCGGTTTTGTTCAAACCATGAACGTTTGTGCCCATGTCAATGAAAGTTAGTGCAGAGGCCTCAAGTCAGTCAACGTTGGATTTATGTAGCACCTTTAACAAAGAAAAACATACAAAGGGAATAAAAGAGACATTTGAAAGGAAATATTAGGTTAAAGAGGTGAGTTTCAAGGAGGGTTTTTTGGGGGGAGAGGGAGTTTGGAGAGAAAGAGAAATTTGGCAATGTAATTCTGGAGCAGTCTAGATGGTTAAATGCTTGCCTGCCAATGGGAGGGTAAAGGGTTGAAGAATAAGAGGTTGAAGTAAGAACATTGAAAATTTAGGGGTGGGTGATAGGAAAAGCCAGCAAAGCTTTTGATGGACTGATGTTGTCAAGTATGGAGATTACAAAGGCATGGATAAAGGTTTTGGCAACAGATGGGTTGAGTTATGGGCAGATATTTGCTGAGATGGACTAGCCTATTCAATGGAGCCTGCAACAACTAAAAACTGATCTGCTATTCTGTATGTATGCTGTTGATGACTGATGAATTAAAATGTAATTCCCTGACAACAATTGTCTCAATTGAGATCAGCTAAATCAAAACGGACCAGAGCATTTTCAGGACATTACAGCACGATATACCCCACCATGTGATAAATTCTCACTGAACTATCACAACAAACAGGCTACATTATTAACATAGACTGTATTCCACCAATACTAGCCTCTGGTTTATTTGCATGCAGTTTTGTAGAGGATTACTTGTTGAGCTTTGGGAGGAAGCGTTTTCCACAAGATTATAGAAGACGTAGATGTTGACCTCCCCACCCTCTCCTCAGATATATCTTCAGTACTTGAAATGAAATGAAATGAAAATGGCTTATTGTCACAAGTAGGCTTCAAATGAAGTTACTGTGACAAGCCCCTAGTTGCCACATTCCGGCGCCTGTTCGGAGAGGCTGGTACGGGAATTGAACCGTGCTGCTGGCCTGCCGTGGTCTGCTTTCAAAGCCAGAAATTTAGACGTGTGCTAAACCAGCCCCTATTTGTTGGGAGTTCTAAATGGTAATTGGGCAGTGCTGGTTTGATGGGGAGGATTTGCTCAGTGTAAGTAGATGTGTCTCTATTGGATTGTTTATTTACTGCTTAATAGTGTTTTAATAAATTGACGTCCAAAACAAAGGCCAATGAAATTCCATCGACCAAAGAGGAGCCAATGGAGGCATCTATGATAACTAGTTGAAATGTTCAGCAAAAATGTCTTATCCTTTGCAGACTGTAAAATGTACCTACCATAAGGGCAATTGTAAACAATGTTTTGAGCTCAGGCTCATCTTAAACGATAATCTGAAACATAAGCCACATAAGGCACAGAGTTCAGGGGTGCGATCTACCCGAATGGGAACAGAATCCTGGGAATAGCACATTTAGCTGGGTGTTTCCCGGCACTCACAGTGCCGAGGAACACCAGGCTATGTACTGGTTCAATTTGGGACTTCAGCGGGGAACTCCCCAACGAGGCCGCACTGAGTCCCATTTCCTGCACTGAGGAGCTCCACTCACCGGAACTCCTCGGTACAGAAGGAGATTGGGACACCATTATTAAACGGCGTCCCAATCTCTCGGCCCCAGGACGTGGCACTCGAACTCCCCCCCCTCCACACGCCCCCCAGCCCCCCCCCCCCCCCCCCCCCCCAGGACCAAACCCACCCATAAGCGAGACCTCAGCCACCCCCACACACCACCGCACGGCACACCTGGCCCTGATCACGGCGTGGGAAAAATGCCACCCTAGCAGTGCCCTTGCCATCTGGCAGTGCCACCTGGGCACGTTGGCGGTGCTTAATCGCACCCCAGGAGTAAGAAGGCCTCATTTTACCTTGACCAAATCAGCATCAGCTATGTCATATATGTATAATCACCGTACAATAACCTTACACACCTTGAGGAATTTATCGAACGTTTTAGAAGTAGTTCTCTCTTGCACTCATGAAGAAAGCTTCCACAGCGGCCTATTGGGCTGAGAAACACAGGGCTGCATCGGCTTGTTATCTCTGCCCAGTACTTGCTCCAACGCAGACCCTGAAATAAGACATTCTGTAACCCAATGTGGTTAAATATCATGATTCATATTGAACCTGCTCTAGCCATGCGCGGGATTGGCAACTCAGGCAGAAAATCCCACAGGAATCGGGAAATGGCCCTGGCCGGCACTGTCTCCTGTCACAGATTGACACTACCAGTTTGGCACTGCCAGGTTGGCACTGATATATTGGCACTGCAAGGTTGGTCTGGTGGCGCTAACCCATCAGTGTCAACCTGGCAGTACAACCTGTGCCACAAGGCAGTGCCAGGTGTTGGCCCTAGTGGGAGCTCCACGGGGTGGGGGTTCACCTGTGTGTGGTGTGGGGGAGAGCAGAGACTGAGGGGGGCTGGTGGAGTGCAGGTGATGATTGTCAGGGGGTGGTGGGGGCGGTGGGAGGGGAGGGGCGTAAATGCTAGCGTTGATTGTCGTGGGAGGAGGATTTCGGCAACGGTTGGCCGGGGGGGGGGGGGGGGGGGGGGGGAGGAGGAAGTGGAATGCCAGAATGACATTTCACCAATTTCTGATAAGATTCTGCCCCAACTGTCTGACCAAAGTGCAAACAAGATGTCTTGCAAACAATAAGCCGCAAGGTGGCTTTGTGAGTTTCAGACAGAAATGGGATGCCCAGAGTAGCCCCTACAGGGAGTGCCAGATGGGGACCGCGGAGCGCACCACTGGCAAGGGCCAGCACCTGGGCAATGCCGCCGATGCTTTCAGCCATTGCCAGTGACTGGGCCATGCTCAGGAGCGCTGCTGCGATTTTCAGGTGTCTCTGGCACGTGGCTCACCTGAATATTTGGCCTCTGGGTCCGGGAAACTGTTTTCACCTCTCACATTTAAACTGTTGCTTCTTCTTAATAAACTGCTTTATTAACAATTATTAATAAGCTATGAGCTCAAACCCCTGTTTCTGGGTGATCTTTGAATCCTGGACCAAATTTTACCGAACTGCCTCGAATCGGGTCAGTTAATTTAATGCTCTGTTATGGCTACTGGCTATCGCCACTCTATCACTGGGCAGCCTACACACCCGCCTATTTCAGGTGGTAGATCCTTAAATTGGGGCCCTGTGATTTACATGGTGATGTGCTGGGTACTCTGGATCTGTGGAGACTGCGTTTACCTTAGCAGTAACGTAGACAGGCTACCAACACTTGTAATAGTACAACACTATTTTATTAAGTTGGGAACTGTTGAACATACTTGCACTATGGGTCGACACTATGTTAGATTAACTGAAGACCTATGCCTATCCTAACCAGTCTAAACTGTTAGCACATGGTGAAGGTTTGTGCTACTGACTGCGAGCTCTGTCTGTCTCAGAGGCTGCATCCCGAATGAGCGGGAAAACTAGTGCCCTCTGGCTTTATAGTGAGCGTGCCCTAACTGGTGATTGGCTGCTATGTTGTGTGTGTTGATTGGTCTTGCAGTGTGTCAGTCAGTGTGTGTCTCTGCACCATTATATACTGATGTGTATATTATGACACATGGGACTCCGATTACTATTCTGGGATAGAACTAGGCAGATAGTGTGTCGCACATTCTCCAACCGGTTTTAGTGGCTGCACAGATGGAAAGACCAAAGTTTTTATTTTTTTAAATATGAAAATGGGGGAACAGACCACAGTTATGATCACTCAGCCTCCCCGGCAAACTGCACTGGTCCCTAACCCCGCACCCCCCCACCCCCCACCACCACCCCACCACCCATCCAACAGGACTTAGCTTGTTAAAGACGTCCTGACCATCCAATATTGCACTTTGTCCATGCATCAAGGTACCTATTTGAGGCAGACAGCACACCGGTTCTATTTAAAGGAACTCCAAGACTT
Organism: Scyliorhinus canicula; assembly: GCF_902713615.1. Classification (NCBI taxonomy): domain Eukaryota; kingdom Metazoa; phylum Chordata; class Chondrichthyes; order Carcharhiniformes; family Scyliorhinidae; genus Scyliorhinus; species Scyliorhinus canicula. The sequence goes on along the minus strand of NC_052148.1, from coordinate 39,046,220 downwards.
TAACTAGCTGCGGCACCTTTGCTCCTGGCTGAGAGGGCAGCACCATCCACCAACTGGCTGCTCAAAAGTTATAACCTACCCAGTGAGTTTGAGCAAATGGTGGTGCGTGAATCAAAATTGACAACTGAGGACTAAGGAAGGTGGTAGTGGAGGGGAAATAAAAATTGGCCAAGATATTTAGCAATTACTTCAATTCAATATTTACAAAAGTGAACTATGTTGGGGAGGTGTGTGGGACATGTGAGTGAGGGGTGGGGGGTGGGATACTGAAGCTAGTGGGAAACTTTCACACAACTTGGTTTAGTGGCAAATAACCGAGTTTCTGATTCAATGATCCAATCTCAGCCTTGCTTGAAGAGATGCTGTAAAGCAGATGAGGCCCATATCCCTGTCATGCGTCTGTTTTATGTGAACACTGGAAGAGGAGCCTCATGTCACTTCATCAAATTCACTCTGGGAATTTATGGGACACAGTACCAGCAAGGCTGGGGCACAGACCAGCGGCTGTGATTTAATTTTGAGCCTTACCTCTTTTTGCTGGCACAGCCTTCCTTGTTGAGAGCCATGAGGCCGAAAGGTAAGGAGTAGAAATGCTGGGGCCTTTGTTCCTTCCTTTGTGGATGTTAATGTGGAAAAGTGTGAGGTTTTGCACTTTAGTAGGAAAAAGAGAGGCATAAACTATTTTCAAAATGGGGAAAGGCTGTGGAAATCTGAAGCACAAATGGACTTGGGTGTTCAGGGGCGGGATTCTCTGAGCCCTCACCGTGTTGGAGAATCGCCGGGGACGCGGAAAATTCCCGCCACGCTGCTCCGACACTGGGACCGGATTCTCTGGCGGTCGGAGAATCGGCGTCAATCGCACCCACGCAGTCGCCGCGGTGCCGGTTGGGAGACGCTGAAAGAGGCCCCCGCGGTGATTCTCCGCGGGCGAACGGCCGAACTCTCGCCGAGTTCCGCTGAGTCCTGCCGGCGTGGTTCCAACCCGGCGGGAGCTCGGACCCGCAGCCGCGGTGGATGGGGGTTTGGGGGACGGGGGGGGGGGGTGGGATCTGACTCCGGGGGCGCCCATGGGGTCCAAGCCCACGATCAGGGGCTTCCAATCGGCGGGCACCTGTGATCTGGAGGGGGCCTACCTCCTTTCGCACGGCCTGCTATAGGTCTCTGACATGTTGCTCCATGCCGGCGCGGAGACGGCAACCACGCGCATGCGCGGACCCGCGCCGGCCGTGCAGGGCCGCCTTTCAGTGCCAGGGCAGTGCACAGCACCCTGGCACCGTGTTAGCCCCCTGAAGACCGCTGAATTGCTGGGCCAAGAGGCCCATTGATGCCGGCGTACACCACTCCGGTGTTTACGCCGGCTTCAACACTTGGCCGGGATTTCGGAGAATCCCTGCCCATGTTCACGATTGTCTTAAGGTTAACATGCAGGTTCAGTCAGCAGTTAGGAAGGCAAATGCAATGTGAACATTCATTTAGGGAGGGTTAGAGTACAAGAACAGGGATGTACATCTGAGCCTGTACAAAGCACTAGTCAGACCCCATTCGGAATATTGTGAGCAGTTTTGGGCCCCGTTTCGGTAAGGAAGGATGTGCTGACTTTGGAGAGGGTCCAGAGAAGGTTCACAAGAATGAGCCACAGAATAAAGAGCTTGTCGTATGAGGAGCGGTTGACGACTCTGGGTCCGTACTCAATGGAGTTTAGAAGGATGAGGGGAGGATCTCATTGAAACTTAGAATACTGAGTGGACGTGGAGAGGATGCTTCCACCAGTAGGAGAGACTAGAATCAGAGGGCAGAGCCTCAGACTGAAGGGATGATCGTTTAAAACTGAGATGAGGAGGAATTTCTTCAGCCAGGGAGTGGTGTATCTGTGCAACTCATTGCCACAGAAGGCTGTGGAAGCCAAATCATTGAGTGTCTTTAAAACAGAGGTAGATAGGTTCTTGATTAATTTGGGAACAGGGGTTACTTGGGAGTGTTGCTCATTCTGGGTGAGTGTGCTTAACACTCAATTTGGCTCTGTTTCGTTCCTTAGCTCTGGAGTCGCTAGGTATCGTTAAGATACAGCCACAAGTTTCAAGGTCAAGTTCAAAGCAATAAAACCATACACCAATTAGTATGTTCAAACAAATGAGTTTATTATAATACAATTATAAACTACTCATGCACATGCTAAGATGACTAAACTATTCCTACCACTAAATAGACCAATACTTATCTGAATAAGGAACTGCCGGATCAGGGGGACAATGGCCTCTTGCTCTGAACTGGGTCTGCAGACTTCAGGTTGGTACGGGTTAAAAGGGGTCAGGAGTGTCTATCTCTGGTAGCGATCGTTGTGAGACACTTACTTGCTGGCGGCTGCTCTCCGAATCTCTCCTCTCTCTCGATCAAGGTCTTCTTCGGTAAAGGCTGGTCGAGAGGGCTGGTCAAGAGAGGAGGGCTGTTCAAGAAGAACGAACTGAGTTTGGGACCTGTCTTTTATAGTCCCAGGGCTTCGCGCCCTTTTGGGAGGACCCTCTATCTGCTGAGGATCGATTGGGTCTTTCCCAATCGATTTGTTTGAATCCCCCCAATACTGAGGCTGTCCCTCGACTACTGGGCGGGCCTTCAGGTGCTTTGTCTTCGAACCCCGCTGGTGCCGGAGTGTCTGGTTTACCATACAATGTTGCAATCACTTCCCTATTTGTGTCCTTTGTCCCTGGGATTGTTCCATTACTATGCTAACTGTCCCGGAGATTGCTTCATTAGTATGCGGAATGTTCGTTTCGGTGCTGTCTGCTCTCTTAGCAGACAGAATACACAGTGGCTTGTTGCAGCCTGCTTGTGCTGCAAACTTTGTCCATTTTACCCTGCAAGCTTTGCGTTCCTCCATTTTGTATTGAGGGAATGGCCAACTTCGGTGGCTACAGGAGAAGGCAGGGGAATGGGGATGAGAAACAAATCAGCCATGATTGAATGGCGGAGCAGACTCAGTGGGCCAAATGGCCTAATTCTACACCCATATCTTATGGTCTAACACTCATCATGCCCAGGGTATTGCAATGCTGTGGTGAGTGGGGTTTTTTAAACAATCGATTAACTTTCAAAGACTTTTAATTGATTTTGAGAGTTGATGTACAATTTAAATTAATGTCAGTACATGTGGGAAAGACTTGGAATTATTTTAGAAAATTCATTAATGGGATGAGGGTGTTGTTGGTTTGGCTAGAATTTTTTTTAAATAGTTCATGGGATGTGGGCATTACTGGCTGGGCCACATTTATTGGCCACCCCTGAGGGAATTTCAAGAGTCAACCACATTACTGTGGATCTGAAGTCACAAGTCGGCCAGGCCAGACAAGGATGGCAAATTTCCTTTCCTAATTTCCTTCCAGCTGGGATCTTACGGCAATCAATAATGATTTCATGGTCATCATTAGATTTTTTATTCCAGATTTTTTTTATTGAATTCAAATTTCACCATCTGCCATGATGGGATTCGAAACCAGGTCCCCAGAGTTCGACTCTGGATGTCTGGATTACTAGTCCAGCGACAATACCACTATGCCACTGCCTTCCCTAAATACCCATCCTTAATTGCCCTTGGTGGCGAGCTATCTTATTGAACCACTGCAGTCCAGGTGGAGTAGATGTACCCATAGTCCTGTTAAAGGGGAAGTTTCAGGATTTTGATCCAGCAACAGTGAAGGTATGGTGATTTCCAAGTTGGTGTGTCGCTTGGAGGGGAACTTCCAGGTGGTGGTGTTCTGCTGCCTTTGTCCTTATAGTTGGTAGCAATCAAGGGTTTGGAAGGTGCTATCTAAGGAGCCTTTGTGAGTCCCTGCAGTGCATCTTGTAGATAGTACGAAGTCCTGATCTTGTGCGTCAGTGGTGAAGGGATTGAATGTTTGTGGATGGGGTGCCAAACAAGTGGGCTGCTCTGTCTTGGATTATCTTGAGCCTCCTGAGTGTGGTTGAAGCTGCACTCATCCAGGCAAGTGGAGAGTATTCCATCTTGATTAATAAGGGGATCAGGGGTTATGGGGAGAAGGCAGGAGAATGGGGATGAGAAAATATCAGCCATGATTGAATGGCGGAGCAGACTCGATGGGCCGAGCGGCCTAATTCTGCTCCTATGTCTTATGACACTCCTAACTTGTGCCTTGTAGATGGTGGGCAGTCAGGAGGTGAGTTACTCGCCGCAGGATTCCGAGCCTCCGATCTGCTCTTTAAATGGTTAGCCCAGTTCAGTTTTTAGTCCATGCCAAACCCAGGCTGTTGGTAGTAAAGTTGATAAAATTATTGATAGTGATGCGGTTTCTGTGAGCGGCATGGTAGCACAGTGGTTAACACCGTTGCTTCGCAGCATCAGGGTCCCAGGTTCAATTCCCAGCTTGGGTCACTGTCTGTGCGGAGTCTGCATGTTCTCTCCGTGTCTGCGTGGGTTTCCTCCGGGTGCTCCGGTTTCCTCCCACAAGTCCCGAAAGACGTGCTGTTGGGTAATTTGGACATTCTGAATTCTCCTTCTGTGTACCCGAACAGGCACCGGAATGTGACGACTAGGGGCTTTTCACAGTAACTTCATTGCAGTAAGCCTACTTGTGACAATAAAAGATTATTTAAAAAAAGATTATTATTATATAAATAAATATTGCAGCGACCAGAGCAGGTGAGAGGCTGGGAATCCTGCATGGAGTAACTAACCTCCTTGCTCCCCAAAGCCGGTCCACCACAGCAGCCTGGCCAATATTTATCCCGCAATCTATATCTCATTGAAGCAAATTTATTGTCACGTTGCTGTTTGTGAGAGCTTTCTGAGAACAAATTGGCTGCTGTGTTACGTGTTACAATAGTGAGTGAACCTCATCAGCACTTCATTGGCAGGAAAGTGCTTTGAGATGGTCGGTGGCCATGAAAAACATTACCTAAATGCATGTCTTACTTTTCCTTTTAAGAACAAAATTTTAAAATAATGAAGATAGATTTATTCAAAAATCAAGTTTCAGAACTGTGGCAGTGGCAGAAATCTGACTGGAGAGATTCACACTGCAGGAAAGGTGGCAATGGATTTGGTGTGAGATTGAGTGGGCGTGGAGTGAGGGTCGGGTGAGGTCACAAGTTTGAGAGACGGAAATAAGGTTGGAGATGTGGAGGTAATTTGCAACCACGATGGACGTCAAGGTATTCTTTTTATTTTTTTTTGTCAGGAGAGAAGTGATGAGAGTAAAATGAAGAAAGGTAACACCTGATGAGAGGGAGCCATCAGGTGTTGTGCCTCTCCTTGATCTTCTGGCCAAAATGGATTGACGCACACTTCTCTGCCATGTCTTCGCCCAGCCCCCAACCTACTGATCTCCGCTTGAAGTCAGTGACTATCCCCTCAAGTCAGAATGCTTCACGCTAATTTTGAAATTGAGCTCTGCCCACCCAAGACTGAGGCATTAATATATATATTGGCGGCACGCGATTTCGGCGCGATGTCTCGGAGAATCCAGCATTTGGTGTTAGGTAATTTGGACATTCTCCCTCTGTACCCGAACAGGCGCCGGAATGTGGCGATGAGGGGATTTTCACTGTAACTTCATTGCAGTGTTATTGTAAGCCTACTTGTGACAGTAATGATTATTATCATTGATTCACTCTCCACCCTGACTTGGAAACAATATCGCCGTTCCTTCACTGTCGCTGGTCAACATCCTGCAACTCCCTCCCAACCAGCACAGTGGGTGTACCTACACCTCATGGACTCCAGCAGTTCAAGAAGGCAACTCAGCACCTCCTTATGATGGACAACTAGGGATGGGCAATAAATGCTGGCCGAACCAGCGATGCCCATATCCAACAAATGAATTAAACAAAACAATGTGATGCCATTTATTTGGATGATGCGGTTGTTATGATTGAATAGCTGGCTGTGTGTGAAAGCTGTGAGATATTAGCAGGAGGCTTGCGATAGTGCTGAAGGTGAGGTTGAACATATGAATAAGTATGTTCAATGAGCCCACATCCACTTCCCTCTTACGGAAGAGAATTCCACAGTGATCCCGTCCCTCTGAGAAAATAAATTCTCCTCTTCTCAGACCCGAAATATTTTAAACTATGTCCCTTCGTTCTAGACATCCTGGGAACATCCTCTCAATCATTAATTATACAGTACCACAAAAATAAAGAATAGCCCCAAGCATTACATTGCTGTAGTGTTTCCATCCCTCCTTCCTCCTCAAACCAAACAAAAGTGGGAGTGAGACCGTACTTTAGGAAAGCACCAGACCTGTGAGGGACACGCTTCTGGGAATGGGTTTAAGAAGACAGCTGATTGGTGAGTACATCCTTGTGAGTGTTTTTATTTCATTAAAATAATTTAATATTTAACAGAGGGTTAGTCATGGCAGTTGATGGGGCTTGGTGTTCCACCTGCGACATGTGGTCAATCATGAATGCTGACAACATCCCTGACAATAACATCTACTGGAAGTGCATCCAGCTGCACTTGCTGATGGAGAGAATGGATCGGTTTGAGCAGCAGCCGGAGGCACTAAGAAGCAACCAAATGGCGGAAAGCATTGTAGACGTTAGAGAGATGTGGTCACATCCAAGGGACAGGAAGAAAGATGGGTGACCGTTAGACAGGGCAGACAGTCAGTGCAGGAGTCCCCTGTGGCTGTGACCCTCTCTAACAAGTATGCCCTTTAGGATACTGATGAGGGAGATGGCCCATCAGGTGACAGCAGCAGCTGTCGCCAGAGCAGTGGCACCATGGCTGGCGCTGAAGTATAGAAGAGGTGGGCAAAGCATAATGGAGCAATACTAATTGGGGATTCAATAGTCGGGGCAGAGATAGGCATTTCTGTGGTCGTGAAACAGATCCAGGATGGTGTGTTGCCTCCCTGGTGCCAGGGTCACGGATGTCTCTGAGAGGGTACAGGACATCCTGAAACAGGCAGATGTCATTGACCATATTGGTACAAACAACATAGGCAGGAAGAGCAGCAAGGTCCTGCAAAGACGTTACAGGGAGTTAGGTAGTGAGCTAAAAAACAGGACCTCTAGGGTAGTCATTTCAGTATTACTCCCTGTAACGTGTGCTAGTGAGGCTAGGGACAGAGAGATACTACAGTTGAATATGTGGCTAAAGAGCTGATGTAGGGGGGAAGGCTTCAGATAAGTCTCTCATTGGATGTCTTTCAGGGAAGGTGGGACCTATACAAGCAGGATGGGTTGCACCTAAACTGAAGGGACACCAATACCCTGGTCAAGAGGTTTGCTAATGTGGGTTGGAAGGGTTTAAACTAGTGTGGCAGGGGGATTGGAACTGGAGCAGCAGGCCAGCAAGTGTAGAGACTGTGGAAGAGCTTGAGACTAAGACAAATATAGCAAAGAGAGAGAGCAGGTAGAGGGAAGTCGCTGATCTCAGTGTGTCAGTGTGTCTGGAGTGCGTTTGATTCAAAGCAAGAAGTATAACAGGTAAAACGGAAGAACTTAGAGCTTAGATTAATGTGGGGAATGAGGATATTGTTGCTATTACACAGGGGCTGGTTTAGCACAGTGGGCTAAATAGCTGGCTTGCAATGTGGAACAATGCCAGCAGTGCGGGTTCAATTCCCGTACCGGCCTCACCGAACAGGCGCAGAATGTGGCGACTAGGGGATTTTCACAGTAACTTCACTGAAGCCTACTTGTGACAATAAGCGATTTTATTATTATTATTATTACGGAGATATGGGGCGGGATTCTCTGACCGCATCCGCCCGGCGAACGGAGAATCCTACCCATGGTCAATGGAAATTTCCATTGTCTGCGTCTCACCCGTGGCGATCCTGCAGCGGGCAGGGTAGAAGAATCCGGCCATGGTTAAAGGAGGGACAGGACTGGTAGCTTAATGTTCCGGAATATCAATATTTCAGATGAGACAGAGTGCGTAGCAGAAAGGGTGGGGAGTTGCATTACTGGTTAGGGAACATATCACAGCTGTGATGAGAGAGGATATCTTGGAGGAATCCTGCAGTCAGGCATTATGGTTAGAGCTCACGAATAGGAAGGGCGCAATCACAATGTTGGGGTTGTACTATAGGCCTCCCAACAGCCAACGGGATGCAGAGGAACAGATATGATTCTGGAAAGATGTTAAAAAAGCAGGGTTATTGTGGTGGGTGATTTCAATTTCCCCCATATTGACTGGGACCCCCTCAGTGCTAGGGGTTTGGATGGAAAGTAATTTGTTAGATGTGTCCAAGGGTTTTTTTTTAAAACAGTATGTTGATAGTCCAACCAGGGAGCGGACCCTACTGGACCTAGTATTGGAGAATGAGCATGGCCAGGTGAGCAAAGGTCAGTAGGGAAGCATTTTGGGACTAATGATCATAATTCCGTAGGTTTTCAAATACTCATGGATAAGGACAAGAGTGGTCCTCGAGTGAGGGTGCTAAATTGGGGGAAAGCTGAGTACAACAGAATTCGGCAGGAGCTGAAGAGTGTGGATTGGGACCGGTTGTTTGAGGGTAAATCCACATTTGATATTTGGGAGTCTTTTAAAGACCAGTTGCTTTGAGTGCAGGACAGGCATGTCCCTGTGAAAATGAAGGACAGAAATGGCAGGATTAGGGAAGCAGAGTCAATGGAAGGGAAGCTGTCAGAGAATATACTGGGATGCAGGATTTATTCACATATGGAAGGGAATGGACTTGTTAGTGACAGGCAACATGGTTTTGTGCAGGGAAGGTCGTGTCTTACCAACCTGATAAGAGTATTTTGAGGAAGTGTCAAAATGAATTGATGAAGGAAAGACTGTGGATGTCATCTACATGGACTTCAGTGAGGCGTTTGACAAGGTCCCCCATGGCAGACTGGTACAAAAGGTAAAGTCGCATGGGATTCGGGGTGTGCTAGTTAGATAGATAAAGAACTGGCTTTGCAACAGGAGACACAGAGTAACAGTGGAAGGGAGTGTTTCAAAATGGAGATCTGTAATTACTGGTGTTCCACAGGGATCTGTGCTGGGATCATGTTGTTTATAATATATGTAAACAATCTGGAGGAAAATGTAGATGGTCTGATTAGCAAGTTTGCAGATGACACTAAGATAGGTAGAGTTGCAGATGGTGAAGGGGACTGTCAGAGAATACAGCAGAATATAGGTAGATTGGAGAGTTGGACAGAGAAATAGCAGATGGAGTTCAATCTGGACAAATGTGAGGTAATATATTTTGGAATGACAAATTCAGATGTGAATTATGCAGTAAATGGCAGAACCCTTAGGAGCATTGGCATACAGAGGGATCTGAGCGTTCAGGCCCATAGTTCCATGAAAGTGGCAATGCAGGTGGATATGGTGACCAAGAAGGCACACGGTATGCTTGCCTTCATCGACCGGGGCATTGAGTACAAGAGTTGGCAGGTCATGTAACAGTTGTATAAAACTTTAGTTGGGCCACATTTGGAATGTTGCATGCAGTTCTGGTCGTCGCACTATCAGAAGGACTTTGATGCTTTGGAGAGAGTACGAAGAACGTTTACCAGGACGTTGCCTGATCTGGAGGGTGTTTTCTACGAGGAGAGGTTGAATAATCTCAGACTGTTTTCGTTGTAAAGATGGAGTCTGAGGGGACACTGAATAAGGTCAACAAAATTACGAATGGTATAGACAGGGTGAATAGTCAGAAGCTATTTCCCAGCATGGAAGACTCAATTACAAGGGGGCACAGGTTCAAGGTGATGGGGAACGTTTAGCGGAGATCTGCGAGGAAAGTTTTTCACACAAAGGGGTGGTGGGTGCCTGGAACGTACTACCAGTGGAGGTGGTGCAGGCAGGCACGATAGCAATATTTAAGATGTACTTTTATACGCACATGAACGGACGGGGAATGGAGGGGCACAGATCATTTGGGCAATAAGTAGTAGATATAAAAACGTAATCTGGATTGGCGCAGGCTTGGTGGGCCGAAGGGCTTGTTCCTGTGCTGTAATGTTCATTGCTATTTATGAGGGACCTCATCTAAAGCCTTGCAGAACCTTCAGCCAAAACATTTTCCTGTAATGGTACACCATTGACCTTTACCCTTTACCTTCTGCCATTGTGCCACTTTTGGATCCAGTTTGGATCCCATGAGTTTTGATGTTTCTGACCAGTATGTCAAGTGGAGCCTTGTCTAAAGCCTTGATAAAATCCATGTAAACTAAATCTAATGTGCTATCCTGATTGAATGGTTTTGCTGGAATAAATAAAGATAAACTGTTTCCAGTGGGAGAAGTGTTGACAACCAGACAACACAGGTTTAAGTTGATTAGCAAAAGAACCAAAGGCAACATAAAGAATCTTTTTTGTCCACTGCCAGTAGTAGTGATCTGGAATGTGCTGCCTCAAGAGGAAGCAGTTTTAATAGTCACATGCGAAAGAGAACTGAATAAATGCTTGAAGGGAAAAATGTAGGCGCAAAAGCAGGGCGAGTAGGATTAGCTAGATTACTCTGCCAAAGTGCTGGCAGAAGCACAGTGGGCCGAATGACCGTCTACTGTGCTATATCATTGGCTGCATGCAGGTGCAGCCAGCAATTAGGAAGGCAAATGGCATGTTGGCCTTCATTGCAAGAGGGCATGAGTACAGGAGCAATGATGTCCTGCTGCAGCTCTACATGGCCTTGATGAGACCACTCCTGGAGTATTGTGTGCAGTCTTTGTGGTGATATGCACCACTGTAGATACACTAGGGGTTAATGTAAGTACACGTAGACTAGCTAGACACTAGAGGGAGCACCAGAGACATGACACACAGACACTCAACCAATAGGTCAGTACGATAGGACACGACCAATGGGCATTCACGATACACACAGCGGTGACACTACCACAGGAGGGGATTACACCAACCCATATATAAAGAACACAGCACACATGATCTTCCTCTTTCCAGTGGAGACACTCAGTGAGTACAGACACAGGGCTGATTGAACATCACACCCACCACGTGGATTGTAGCAGACTGATTTGTCAGTCTGAGTAGCTATAGAAGGGTTAACAGTCGAGTCGAATCCAAGTAGGAGAATTGTTAATAGTTTAATAAATGTGTTAAAACTATCTCCAAGTCTGAACCTTCCTTTGTCAGAGTGCACATCAAGGACGCAGCTTATGCTACGTCAAGAGCATAACAAAACTGTTTTGGTGTCCTTACCTAAGAAGTGATATACTTTCTATAAATGGAGTGTAGTGAAAGTTCACCTGACTGTTTCCTGGGATGGCAGGCTTGTTGTATGAGGAGAGATTGGCTTGATTGGGCCTGTATTCACAGGAGTTTAGAAGAATGAGCGGCCAGCTAATTGAAACATATAAAATTCTTGACAGGGCTGGTCAGACGAGATGAGGGTTGTTGTTTCCTCATCCTGGGGAGTCTAGAAGAAGGGATCACAGCCTCAGCTCAGCCATTTAGCACTGTGATGAGGAGAAATGTCTTCACTGAGAGGATAAGCCTGTGGAATTCTCTACCACAGAAGCCTGTGGAGGCCAAATCACTGAATATATTTAGGAAGGAAACAGAAAAATGTCTAGACTCTAAAGCTGTCAAGGACTATATGGAGAGTTTGAGAATAAGGAGCAGGATTCTCCGACCCCCCGCCGGGTCGGTGAATCACTGGGGGGGGCCGGCGGCTTGCGTGAATCCCGCTCCCACCAGCTGCCAAATTCTCCGGCGCCAGGGATTTGGCAGGGGCGGGAATCGTGCCACACCGGTCGGCGGTCCCACCCCCCGGCAATTCTCCTGCCCGCAATGGGCCGACTGGCCGCCTATTATTTGCCCGTCCCGCCGGCATAAATTAGAGTAGGTCCTTACCGGCGGGACCAGGCAGCATGGGCGGCCTCCGGGGTCCTCATTGGAGCAGGGTGTTCTTGCCCCGGGAGGTGCCCCCACAGTGGCCTGGCCCGTGGTCGGGGCCCACCGATCCGCCGGCGGTTCTTTGCCATGGGGGCACTCTATTCCTCTGCGTCGGCTGCTGTAGTCCTCCGCCATGGCCGACGCGGAGATGATACCTCCTGCGCATGCGCTGGGATGACAGCAGCACACAATGGCGCTCCCGCGCATGCGCCAACTCGCGCCGGCTGGCGGAGGCCCTTCGGCGCCGGTTGGCGTGGCGCCAAACCCCTTCCCCGCCGGCTGGCGTGTCGCTAACCACTCCGGGGCCTGCCTAGACCCTGACGGTGCGGAGGATTTCGCACCTTTGGGGCGGCCCGACGCCGAAGTGGTTCACGCCACACCTCGGCGCCGGGACCCCCCGCCCCACCGAGTATCTCGCCCCACGATAGAGGATCGACCATGATCAGATTGATTGGTGGAGCAGGTTCAAAGGGCCAAATGGCCAACTCCTCCTCCTATTTCCTATTTTCCATGTTTCTATGATTCTACAAAGGAAGAGAAATCATACAAATCCAGGACAATAATCCCTGATGTTGGCCACTTGGCAGACAATTACTGGAACTAAGAGCTTGAATGAATTTCTCTCAGTTTGACTGATGATATGTCACTCAATATATCTTATTCAACATATTTATTCAATATTCCTAATACATTTAATCAATACATGTTATAATACATTTAAAGCTGTACTCCCACATATATATATATTTGCTAATATTTTACAGTATCTGTCATTATGTTTGTCAATAGTTTTCAATGTATTGCTTTCCTATATGAGGAATCAAGCCACTGAGCTGAAGAATAAGATATATCACTGCTTCTAGTTTCCATTCAATTCCCCAAAACCCTGCTGCCATGCTTGGTGTAGATATTTTAATCCAGTTGTTTTCCAAATAAACACATGCTGATTATTTGGCTTCCTATTTTCTGTATCTCCACTCAGAAGTTAATTGTGTAGTTAAACAATAAAAGCCGGTGGGGGAGGGGAGCATTAAAACAAAGATCTCAAAACAGGAAAGTGAATAAGCAGGAATGCTGAAGTCTTACACAATTGAGAGTGGTTAAAGAGCAAGCGTGCAGTCAGTTAATAACAGCTAAGAGATCAGTTACAATAGTGATGACACATCAGCAGCAGTTGCCTTTTATGTTGCCATCCTCTTGTGGGATTTATGGGCGAAAGAGTGGCTACAGCTGATTAGGACTCTGGGAAAAAAAAGAGCGCAAAGTATATAATGAGTGTCCTGGGGCTAATTGTGCAAATATTTGTTCAGGGTTCAGAAGCTGTGTCCAGGCCTTTCCTATGCTGAGCGCTCCAGTTTCTTTTTTAAATTATTATTTGTTGCTGTAATCAAGTATAAGCATTGGGAATGATAAGAATCTGAATCTCCAGGTGCTGGGTGTATGGATAACCCAGCAGTTTGAACATGCTGTGATGTTATTCTTATCCAGCGATGGACCCGTAACAATGTTAATGTTCCAGAGACAGAAAATAAAATCAACAGCATTGATAATGGCTCCAATGCAATGGGTCATTGAGAAATGCAAATTCAACGGTTCACAATCAGTCACAATCAATTGGCCTTTCTTATCAAGTGTTACTGAGCTTGTAATTGGTGGAGTAAATTTGGAAAATGTGTGAGCGTACGACCACTCTTGTGCTCAAAGAAAAAAACTTGCATTTAAATAGCACCTTTCGCGATCTCATAACATCCCATTGGCTTTGCAGCCAATGATGTGCTTGAAGACAGTGGATGGGATTTTCCGCCCCGCCCTTCCCAGCGGTAGAGGTGGATCACTATTGGCTGGAAGGGGCTGGTTTAGCTCACCAGGCTAAATCACTGGCTTTTAAAGCAGACCAAGCAGACCAGCAGCACGGTTCGATTCCCGTACCAGCCTCCCCGGACAGGCGCCGGAATGTGGCGACTAGGGGCTTTTCACAGTAACTTCATTGAAGCCTACTCGTGACAATAAGCGATTTTCATTTCATTTCATTTTCAAGTGGGATCTTCCAGACCCTCTAAAGCATATGGCGCTTGGCCGCCCGTTCCTCAGCCGGGGAACACGCCACAAGGGGTCCCGCTCGGCCGGGGTGGGGAGGGGGGGGGGGGGGGGGGGGGGGAACAGGAATCCAACCCGCGGGAAGGGCCAGAAAATTGTAATGCAGGATAATGTGACAGTGAATCTGCACAGAGCAGCCTCCCACAGGCAGCAATGTGCGAGTGCCCAGATGATCGGTCTTTATCAACAATGTTGGAGGGATAAGTATTGGTTGGGACGCTGGGGAAACCCCCTTTCTCAGAGACAGGGTTGGACCTTTTCATTCAGGTTTATGAACACAAAACTGGAGGGGGCTGGGGACACAAATTCAACTTCATTCCAGTCTGATTAGATGAAAGGCTCTGCTGGCTTTAAGGGCCCAATTTGGGAAGTTTCAATCCCGATCCTGTCTGGGCCCACAGTACAAAGCTGGCACAAGTCAATACTGATCAGCACTGACTGCTGATGATATGTCACTCAGCACTGACTTCTGATGATATGTCACTCAATCGATATCGATATGTATGATATGAAAAATGGAAGAATTATATTATTTTGCTCTTAGTTTGGGGCTTGGGTAGATTGTTGAGGAAACTTTACTCCGGATCTAAGTATGATTTACATGTCCTGGAATTATGCAGTACTAACAGTGGATACCTAAAATAGAAAATATTACAATTCTTTCAGTTCGATGATTTCAAAATTCAGAAAAAGTAGATAGCTAACACCAGTTGACATTAAAATGTGTGATTAAGTTTTAATATTTACAAAGAGCGAGGGAGAGATTGATTACTATAGAAAGCATTATGTAGATATATTTTGGCTTCAATACCACACCCGTTTTACTTTTGCAATCATAGGACAGGTGGCATTGTGTTATATGATATGATGCCCATGCATCTTTAAGAAAAGTGATTCTTAAACTACTGTCAATAACTACTACCACTGCCACAGGATATAATGGGACCGATCGGACGGCTTCCTCGTGCCTCACTCAGGAAACAACGAGGCTCCTAAATCTCGCAAGAGGCCTCTCGCGAGATCTGCAATGCTCGGGACGCCTCTCAAGACCGAATGAGATCTCGCGAGATGTCATGATCTGGATCTCGCCCTCACTGGGCAGGATCCAGATTTACATATTTAAGTGAGCAGTTAAGTTAGCACCTAAATATGTCTGCGCTGGATTCTCCCAAGGATCGGACGCACGCACCTGAAAGACCTTGCCATGGCGCCATTTCGCACTGGTCCACACAAAGGTGGACCAGGTCTAACAGCACCTGGGGGGGGGGGGGGGGGGGGGGGGGGGGGGGGGAGGAGGTTGTGGGGGGGGGTCTCCCAGCTCTTCAGAGGCCCCCAAGTGGTCGTGCTCTGAGCAGGGTGGTACCCAGCTAGCACCTTGGCATTGCCAGCCTGGCATCTTGGTGCTGCCATCTGGGCACCCTGGTAGTGGCAAGGTTGGCACTGCAGGGATCACACCCGGGTGTGCCAAATGAAAATGAAATGAAAATTGCTTTATTGTCACGAGTAGGCTTCAATGAAGTTACTGTGAAAAGCCCCTAGTCGCCACTTTCCGCCGCCTGTCCGGGGAGGCTGGAACGGGAAGGAGAGTTCTTACTGTGCCCACCTATGAGGTGGGCACAGTAAGAACTCTCACAGCCAGGTTGAAGTCCAACAGATTCATTTGAAATCACAAGCTTTCGGAGCGCTGCTCCTGCATTAGATTTCACCTGATCAAGGAGCTGCGCTCTGAAAGCTGGTGATTTCAAATAAACCTGTTGGGCTTTAACCTGGCTGTGAGAGTTCTTACTGTCCCAACCCAGTCTAGCGTCTGCATCTCCAGTTTATGGGGCATTTATAAATGGTGGCGCCCATCTCTTCCTGCCCTGACGGTCTCAGCTCACCAGGGCAGGAAATGAAGATAAATGCGGCCTTGCAGGAGCATACCTCTCTGAGGCCCAAAAAAAAAAGAGTCCTGTTTGATAGCGGGGTCATTCTCGATGCTGCAGGCACTGAGAAACACTCTGCTAAATGCGGCCAAAACAGGACTTTGTTTTGTCCCATTGAATCCAATGCAGCCAATGCATTAGTCCCATACCTAGTGATCAGTCGGCAAGCAGGAGTAATAATAATAATCTTTATTGTCACAAGTAGGCTTACATTAACACTGCACTGAAGTTACTGTGAAAAGCACCTAGTCGCCATATTCCGGCGCCTGTTCGGTAACACAGAGGGAGAATTCAGATTTTCCAAATTACCTCACAGAATGTCTTTTGGTAATTAATCTCCCAGCGAATAATATCTGTACAGTGGGCACAATCTTCCGGCCTCGTTACACTCGCTCTCAAGCTAAACGAGGCCGGTGAATAGCGGGAGAGGCCCACTTAAACCCCATTTCTATACAATTGACGACAGCCACCCCTGATCCAATGGCCTCCCGTCATTCATGGTCTCCTCACTAAGTGCTCACACTGGTACCGATTAGTACTCCTTTTGAAAAACGGGAACCTGGTCGAAGGGCTTCTGTGGGGAGCCGAGGAGGTGAGTAACCATCTTTGCTCACAGGCAAAGAGCCCGGGGGCACTGTGCTTGCCACCCAGTGCTCGACAGGGGGTAGGGCACCCTCGGCAGTTTTGGGGGACCCTCCTCAAGGGTGGGCCGCCATGGGAGGGTAGGGGAGGCGTTGGGGGGGGGGGGGGCTCAGGGGGAACAACCGCTTGCCATCATGCCAACCCCTGGATCGTGTGTACCAATCCTGGGGACAACCCTTGTCCCTGCCCGTCTGCCCCACCGACCACCCAGAACCCCCATTGACTGGCGGGGCCTCTGGCCTTGCAGCTGAAGGCTATAGACTCTGGGGAATTGGCAATTGTGGTTAAATGAGCACTTCACACATCCCAAGTGGATTCCCATGGTTGGGAGGGCCACGCAGCATAGGGGAGTCATTGCCTAGCATCCCAACAAACCATGATGCCTGGTCACTGCGGGAAGCAAAACCACACACGCAGCTGCCAACAGCCAAACACCCAGGGGATGGCACACAGCTCCGGGGGACATGTTCACGGCCGGAGGGTGGGTGAGTGCCACGGGGAGGGGACCAGCGCCCGATCCGGTTAACATGGTGAGCGGGTGTCCGGGGTACAGGGTTTGGGGTCCAGTGTTGCGGTCGGCAGTACGTGGGCAGGGCAGGGCAGGGCATTCCAGGTTGGGGGGGGTGGGGGGTGGGCAGTGCTCAGTGGGGGACTGGAGGTTCAGGGGTGGGAGCCATCGCTGTTTGGCAGTCTAACATCCTCTCCCAATTCAAAGAACAAATTCCTTACAGATATTGAACGCTACAGCAGGAATGCTGGACGCAGAGGTTGCCCTCCCTCGTGGTGCTGGTGCTATGTGATGTGGCCAGACGCCGGAGAAGGTGATGGCAGCAGCGGCGTCTGCAGATGCTCAAGGCAGCGGCCCATGTGCTGGACCCCACCCCACATCCTGAGGATCTGGCCGGCAATCAGGCCAGGGAGGGACCCAGAGTGGGAGTCCCACGATGGCCCAGGTTGTCGTTGGCCATTCAAATAATGGACAGCGTGTGCTGCAGGGTGCTCCGCCTCAACAAGAAGATGGTGAGGTACCTGCGCCATGTCCTCACGGACTTGGCACCACATGGAGGAAGAGGTCACCGCAACCCTAAACATTTATGCCTCGGGATTCCAGGGCTCGAGCAGGGATCTCGCATGTGACAGCCCACAGGTGTGATCGACAGGTCACTGATGTCCTGTATGCCCGAGCAGAAGATTACATAATCTTTGACATTGGCAAAGTCCAACACGATGCCCGGGCAGGAGGATTCTCCGCCATCGCCAAGATGCCCTAGGTCCAGGAGTCATAGATGCCCCGCATGTTGCTCAGTGCTCGCCGGGTCATCTCGGGATGCCCTATGTTAATTGAAAGAGGTCCCACATACAACTCATGTGCGACCACCAGATACCGATAATGCACATGTGTGCCCACTTCCTGGAGAGTGTGCATGACATCTACATCCTGGGGCAGTCGGTTATCCCTGCCTATTCGAGGAGCGCCCCAGAATGGGTGGCTGGCTCTTGGGGGATAAGGGATAGCCGCTAAGGACCTGGCTAATGGCACCTGTACGGAGGCCAGTGACCACAGCAGAGACCCAGTACAACGAGACACATGCAGCCATCTGGGTTGTCATTGGGTGGTGCATCAGACTTCACAAGATGCGATTCTGATGCCTCGATCGCTCCGGTGGTGCACTCCAGTACACCGCCTGAAGGGTCACCTGCTTTGTGGTGGTCTGCTGTTTCCTCAAAAACCTGGCACAGCAGCGGGGCGACGAGCTGGAGGTTGGTGACGAGGAACATGTGGCCACCTCCGAGGAGAAGAAGGAGAGGGCCGAGGATGAGGAGGGCAAGAATGATGAGGCTCCGGACCAGCAGGGACTGGAGGACGAGGCCGGGGAGGAACCAGAGGTGCAGCCGGAGGCTGCAGGACAGGCAGCAGCATAGAACAAAGAACAAAGAAAAGTACAGCATAGGAACAGGCCCTTCGGCCCTCCAAGCCTGCGCCGACCATGCTGACCGTCTAACTAAAATCTTCTACACTTCAGGGGTCCATATCCCTCTATTCCCATCCTATTCATGTATTTGTCAAGATGCCCCTTTAACGTCACTATCGTCCCTGCTTCCATCACCTCCTCCGGCAGCAAGTTCCAGGCACCCACTACACTCTGTGTAAAAAACTTCCCTCGTACATCTCCTCTATACCTTGCACCTCGCACCTTAAACCTATGCCCCCTAGTAAACAAGGCCCCATACCCACTTGGAGACACGTAATAAAGATGACAATGCAGCAACCAGGAACGTCATTGAGGAATGCATTGGCATCCTCTAGATGCACTTGGTGTGCCAAGTACTCAATTCCCCGTTCTGCTGGGGGCTAGCAAGACGGTAGTTTAAAGCACCCGACACTAGCTGCCGATACACCCAGAGAATTGCCAGGCCCGTGGACGTGCAGCCACTCGCTGACCCGGCCCGCAAAATAGTCCCCCCTTCAGTTAACTTGCACGTCCTGGACCACCCAACCAACAGTGCACCCAGCCCCAAATAATATGTCCCCCTTCCTGCAGATCGGCCCTCCCCCAACTGTGGCTGCGCTGGACTGAGTCCGCAGCCACCACGTCGCGTTCCCGAAGGGTGAGACCACACTTGTCCCACGCCGTTGGGAACTCGGCCGGTCGAGGGCGGAGCATTGGAGGGAGGGCTTCAGGCGATGTAATGAGGCCATTGATAAGTGGTGTGGAGTCCTCTCTGAGTCTGCAGCTTTGGACGGGGTGGGGCATTACGAAAGCGCCGCCGCCCCCGATTTCGTCGGGAACTTGGATTCTCCGGCCAGTCGCTGAACGCGATTTCGCCATCAGCGACCGGAGAATCCAGCCCGTTAAATTGAGCTCCTGTTGGTTCTGACTAGAGGATGTAAAAGATCCTGAGCGTTATTTTAAAGAGCATAGAGTTCTGCCTGGCATTTCGGCCAATATTTATCCCTCAAGCAACATGATTAGAACAGATTCTGTGATTGTTACATTTTTGTGGGATGGTGTCGTGTGCAAAGTGGCTGAATTCCTATGTTACTGTGATTTTCTGCGTGGTGTATCCTACAGAATCCTTCACTTCAAAAAAGCTCGGTGGTCCGAGTGGTCACATGAGAATGTGATGGCGCGACTCCATGAGAGGTCACATAGCGAGGCACATGGGCCGGGATTCTCCCCTACCCGGCGGGGTGGGGGTTCAGGGCGGGACGGAGTGGCGTGAACCACTCCGGCATCGGGCCTCCCCAAAGGTGCGGAATTCTCCACCAGTTTAGGGGCAAAGCCCGCGCCGGAGTGGCTCCCGCTCCGCCGGCGCGAACGGCCTTTGGTGCCACGCCAGCCGGGGCCGAAAGGCCTTCGCCAGCCAGCGGATGTCCGCGCATGCGCCGGTGCGTCAGTGGCTGCTGACGTCATACCGGAACATGCGCAGGGGAGGGGGTCTCTCCCGCCCCCGCCATGGTGAAGGCCATAGCGGGGCGGAAGAAAAAGAGTGCCCCCATGGCACAGGCCCTCCCTCCCATCGATGGGCCCCGATCGCGGGCCAGGCCACCGTGGGGGCACCCCCCGGGGTCAGATCGCCCCGCGCCTCCCCCAGGACCCCGGAGCCCGCCCGCGCTGCCAATCCTGCCGGTCAGGTAGGTGTTTTGATTCCCGCCGGCGGGAGAGGCCGGTCAGCGGCGGGACTTTGGCCCATCGCGGGCCGGAGAATCGCCGTGGGGGGCCCGCCGACCGGCGCGGGGGGACCGCCGACCGGCGCAGCGCGATTCCTGCCCCCGCCGAATCTCGGGGAGCGGAGAATTCGGGACACGGCGGGGGCGGGATTGACGGCGGCCCCGGGTGATTCTCCGACCCCACGGGGGTCAGAGAATTCCTCCTATGGTTTATCCCCTGGAGCATGGGCAGAGCACAAGTGTTAAAGCAGCTGCTAAGCTGGGGTGTTACTTCTGATTCACGTGACGCTAGTCTGCCGATTGTCCGGTGACCGGAGAATCAGCGCCATTGGCACTGGTGCGGTCAGCGTGGTGAGGTTGGGGGTCACTCTATGCGTCCCCCCCCCCCGGCGATTCCTGGCACAGGATGGGCCGAGTGGCCGCCGAGATGTGCCAAGTCCCGCCAGGGCCGTTCACATGTGGTGGCGGGACCTCGGCGTCCATCCAGCAGGGGCCGGCCTGGTGGGGGGGATAGGGAGTCCAACTGCGGGGGTGGCCTCCACCGTGGCCTGGCCCGCGGTCGGGACCTACCGATCGGCGGACCGGCTTCTCCTGGTGGGGGCCTCTTTTACTCCGCGCTGGGACCCTGTAGCTCTACGCCATATTGCGTGGAGAAGGGAACTAGCGCGGATGCGCGAATTCACGCCGGTCCCAGTGAACATGTGCAGCTCCGCGGCACCCATTTGACGCCGGTATCGGCAGCTGGAGCTGAGTGAGTCGTTCCAGTGCCGTGCTGGCCCCCGTAGGGCGCAGATTCGCTGATCCTGGGAGCCTGTTCATGCCGTCGTAAACACCGTTGCGTTTTACGACAGCGTCGACACTTAGCCTCCGGATCAGACAATCCTGCCTCACCTTTTGGATGTTTTGTGAAGGAGCTTGTCTGGATATGTGTGCGGCCTCGTCCTCTGCCATCCAGCCTGAACCTTGGTGGCAGCCAGAATTCCATCCCTGCCCCCCCACATTCACCAACCTTCATAAAGCTCATGGTTCTTGGACGAATAGGTGTGCCCATTGATGCTGAATCCCCGCATTACAATGCAGATTTGGACTTTGTCTTTGCATCATTTGTCACATGCTGAACTAAAGGATTTGATGTAATCAGGTCAATTTGTGACAGACTTTGCTCACCTCTCCATCAGTTGTCTTGTTTTGCTTTGTTACGCGACTGCAGGTTGTTAAATTATTGGCACTGTGATTCCATAACTAGCTCTGTATGAATCAATTAACTACACTAAACTTATGCACAAATCTGTTGGATGATACCCTATATGGGAAAGCTCTGTGATAGTGCAAAGTTATTATAAATTCACAGATTGACCTGAATAAATACACTCTACAGTTTCTGATAAACAGTATTGACCGGAAACATTAATTCTGGGCGGAATCTTACAAGAAAATGGCCCAAATGTCAATTCTGGCAAGAAAACAGGAGTGAAACCCGCTGGCGGGATTTCTCACCATATCTTACGCCACTTTAAGACACGTTTTTCTGCCCACAAGAGTCACGCTGCGTTCTGGGTGCCCTCCTGCTGATTCTCTCACCCCGGGGAAACAGTGCAAATACTGGAGAAATCCATATAAATGTCTCCCCGGCACTTGCTCCAGATCCATTCAAGGGGGGGTGGCAGCACAAAGCCAGCTCCGTGTTTTACTGATGGTGCCCTGACCAGACTCCTGGATGGGGTATGGTAGAGGCAGGATGTACTCCACCCGCAATCTGGGAGGCGGCCCACGAGCAGCATCACCACCCCCTCCTGGGAGATAATAGCTGCCTTGGTCAGTGCCAGAACTCTGCAGAGGAGGACAGGGCAGCAGTGCAGGAAGATGGTGCATGGCCTTCTTTGCATGGCCGGGATCGGTTTGCCACCTCCAGTCTCTCACTGCACCCCCTAACCCACCCCTTGCACCTCCAAGCTGATCTCTCACCCATTGACCTCATGGGTTACACACCTGTAATGGGCATGTGCTTCCACCTCTCCACTGAGCCACACACTGTCCTCTCTCGCATGACATATCCCCACCTCCTCTCTGTCTCCAGTCCATCAAGATAACGCGCTGGACACTCGAGAGTCTCCCTGGATCTTGGACATCACTTCAGTTTATCCTGTGTAATATATTGATTGAGTACAGGGGCCCTTTGGTTGGGACTGACCTACTTTGTATGAAACCAATTAAACTAAATCAAAAGAACTCAGGGACAAAGAAAATGGTAAAGCCCCTTAAAGGGACACTGTCTTGAATAAGAAAGAAATCACCAATGAAACTTAAAAGATCAAGCTGAAATGTGATTGAAAGGGCCATTTTGGTACCCCAGTCCTTGCAGAGCCCAGCAGATATGAAAGACCTGAATGGACACTGCATGCTTCCTCCACAGGGTCACCTGGTTGCAAACATAGATACGGTCAAGGGGCAGTGGGATTGAAATCAGTGACATTTATCTTTAGCTTCGCATATTTTATTGTCTCTGTTGAATTGCCAATGAAGAGCGAAATTGCATTCCAATCAATTGAATGCTGTGACGGACGAGGCATAGCTGATAGAGTAAAATCTGCAATGAGCATCACATTCACCCATTCAGGGGACCCCGCATTCTCCCATTTCACAAACCCTGGGCTGGATTCTCCGCCGGCAGGATGCTCCATTTTGCCGGCAGCCCGGGGGTTTCCCGACGGCGTGGGGCTGCCCCACAATGGGAAACCCCATTGACCAGCCGGCATAACGGAGCATCCTGCCGGTGGGGTGAAACAGAACTGTGGCGCGGTGGGGCGGAGAATCCAACCCCTATTCCTGAGAGACAAGGGGCGGGATTCTGCAGGAATCGGCGGGGCAGGCCACTCCGAAGCCGAGGAGTGGCGTGAACCACTCCGGCCTCAGGCCGCCCCAAAGGTGCCGAATCCTCTGCACCTTCAGGGGCTAGGACGGAGTGTTTGGCATCATGCCAGCTGGTGCGGAAGGGCCTCCGCCGGCCTGCGCAAGTTGGCACATGCACGGGAGCGTCAGCATGTGCTAGCATCATCCCAGCGCATGCGCAGGGGGTTCTTCTCCGCACCGGCCATGGCGGAGGTTAACAGTGGCCGTTGTGGAGAGAAAGAGTGCCCCCACGGCACAGGCCCGCCCGCGGATCGATGGGCCCCGATCGCGGGCCAGGCCACCATGGGGGGCATCCCCCCCTGGGGCCAGATCCCCTCGCACCCCCCCCCCCCCCCAAGGACTCTGCAGGCCCCCCCGTGGAGCCAGGTCCCACCGGTAAGGACCTGTTGTGATTTACGCCGGTGGGACCAGCCGAAAATGGGCAGCCACTCGGCCCATCGCGGGCCGGAGAATCTCGGCCCATCCCGGGCGGAGCTGCCAATGGCCCCCGACCGGCGCGGCGCGATTACTGCCCCCGGCGCCGGAGAATTCGGCAACCGGAGGGGGCGGGATTCACGCCGCCCCCCGGCGATTCTCCAACCCGGCGGGGTATATTCTTCACAACGCAGTATCCTTCCTGTAAACTGGGCAGAGCAAATGCAGATTGAGTGAACAAGAATCAACTACCTCACCATCCATCTTGATAAAGAATTCTATCATATTATGGTCACCCATCCCCAAGGGTTGGCTCACAACTAGAGCTTCTTAGACAAGTGCAATTGGTAGTCAATGGAGCTCAACCCCTTGGGAAGCAGAGTTGTGCCTGAGTGTGGGGTTGTACCCACAGTTCAGTTGTGCTTCCCCAAGTCAGAAGATATTCATTCTTCACGAGACAGGGCTGAAAGCCATTCCTGAGTTGCCCACACTGCATTTGCAGCCTTGCCTCTCATGGGACCGCACCCAGATACCTCACAGTCACCTCCAGTGTGACCCTCAGTGTTCACCTCCTGACATCCAATTTCCGGCCCCCAGGAAGGTCAGGTGTGATTTGACCACAAGCCCAGTGAGGAGGACACGGGAAGCGATGCCTGCAGCTCAGTATCCAAGTGTCATAATATACACACAAGTATATGATGGTGCATAGACAGACACTGACTGACACACTGGATGACCAATCAACACACAGAACACAGCAGCCAATCACCAGACAGGACCCGGCCACTATAAAGCCAGAGGGCACTAGTTTTCCTGCTCTCTTGGGATGCAGCCTCTGAGACAGTCAGAGCCCGTGATCAGCAACACGAACATCCACCATGTGCTGGCAGTATAGTCTGGTCAGGTTAGCCTCAGGTCTCCAGTCAACTCAGCATAGTGTCAACCCACAGTGCAAGTATGATTAACAGCTCATAGTTAAATAAAATAGAGTTGTACTTCTACAAGTGTTGGTAGCCTGTCTCTCTCACTGCTATGGTAAAAGCAGTCCTCGCAGACCCAGCATACCCAACACATCACCAAGTACCCTTAAAGCAAGGGCCGCCCCAAAATCAATGCTCACCGAGCAGTGAAGAGCCTGGACAATCATGGCTGCCTGAACGCTCAACTCCGATATCTATCTCGGAGGCGAAGCTGCAAGATTCACGTTTATGTAGAGCTGCTGTAAATGAAGCTGGCATGACGTCACGCCGATGCCTGGTGAATATTCTGTGAGGAATGAAGGTCAGTAGAGAGCGCCCGCTAATGAGGTTCCTGGTCTCACGCAGTGCAATTTACACTATTCCACTGGCAAGGGGGGAAGGCAGTCAGATTCCAAATGCCAATCACACCAGACAAAATCACGTTTTTCGCTTCTCTCTGGTTTCTGAGCCCATGCTAACTTTATCATGGTCGGAGCGAGCAGGCTCAGAATCTCCCCATCTATTTCTCTTTCCGTAGGTGCTGCCTGACCTTCTGAGTATTTGTTGTTTTTATTCCAGATTTCCAGCTTCTGCTGTATTTTTCTAGACTCTAGAGTTCAATCAGCATTCTTAAATGAATGGAAAATTATGAACTCGTAATATGTAGCAGTTTGGTTCATATTAAACTTTGGATTATAATAGTCAATGTGAAAATATTAAATGGACACACAAATGAATGTGAAGCGTATAAATTAAACCAACTAATGTCTGTACACTGACTGATGTGCTTTTTTGGTTTATTCTACTGCTATGATAATAATCTTTATTAATGTCACAAGTAGATTAACACTGCAATGTAGTTACTGTAAAAATCTCCGAGTCACCACATCCCGCCGCCTGTTCGGGTACACGGAGGGAGAATTCAGAATGTCCAATTCACCTAACAAGCACGTCTTTCGGGACTTGTGGGAGGAAACCAGAGGAATCCACGCAAACACAGGGAGAACGTGCAGACTCCGCACAGACAGTGACCCAAGCCGGGAATCGAACTTGGGACCCTGGAGCTGTGAAGCTACAGTGCTGACCACTGTGCTACCGTGCCACCCATAGAATAGAAGGTTACCATGTACTGATCTTAAATCTTTCAGGAGTGAAGCTGGTTGTGGCGCTAACAATTATACTCAAAGACGAGAGACAAGTACAATAGAGGCTTTATTGCTGTGTGATGCTATTCCGCCATCTGCAACTGTAGACTTGGGTCTGATTGACTCACACGCATATTTATACACAAGCTCCCTGTGGGCGGAGCTAGCCGGCAGGGGCTTACCGGAGGAACCTGTATTACAGGTACAGGCATACATCCCCCTACTGCAGTACACATAACTACAGTGGTTATATCACCACACAGGTTATGAATGGTTCAATACATCAGGTGGCGCCAGCACGCCCACCCCAAGCCAGAAGTGTGATGCCTCCATATTGGATCAGCAGCCTGTAGATGTCTAGGGAACACCAAATCTATTCAAAAGCATAATTTAACATGTTTAAAGGATCCAGTGAATGTTGTTAAACCCTGGGGAGACAGCGATAGAGTGGTGATGTCACTGGACAGGTAATCCAGAGCCAAATGCTCTGGATTCAAAGTGGAATTTGAATTCAATTCATGAATCTGAAATGTAAAGCTAGTCTCAGTGACGGTGACCATGACAACTAACATGAATTGTTATTAAAAAAACAACCACCCTTGCCTGGTCTGGCCTTCATGTGGCTCCTGACCCTAAACCACGTGGTTGACTTTTAACTGTCATCTGGAATGGCCCAGCCAGTCACCCACTTCAAGGGCAACAACAGATGGGGAAAAAATAATTCGCTGTTGGTTAATTCCCTTCAGCCTTTGGGGCTGGAAGAGAAGCAGGAGCACCTGAGGAAAGAGGAGGGCCCTCGGCAGGAAGCTAGACCTGCAGCCGGCCTTCAGTGAGCATTTCTGGGTATCTCAACTTCACTGAGGAGCAATGATTCAGGCACCTTTGTTTCACCCAGGAACCCATCACTGAGCTACGTCACAACGTGAGTCTCGAATGAGAGCAGGGGTAGCTGCCAACATCATTATGGCCCCCGGCCTTTATGTGACAGGTTGCTTCCAGCAACGTAGCATCCAAACCCTCTATGCCAGGTGGAACAGCCACATCTCATTCCCACAGACAGGCTGAAGCTAGACAAGAAAACATTTATAAGCTGCTGTAACGTTCAAGGTGGCATAAACAAAGCACCCACATGGCTTTACATGCTCCCCATCATCAGCCTGATATTTTCCCCAACAGAAATTAATTCTATCACCTGAATATTCGGTTTTCTAGACATTGCAGACAGTGGCTCTTTCAGGTATGATCGTAGTCAGAATCACAGAATAGAACAGTGCAGAAGAGGCCCTTCAGCCCATCGAGTCTTCACCAAACCGACACACAAAAGATATCTGACTTGCTTACCTAATCCCATTGGCCAGCAGTTGGCCCATAGCCTTGAATGTTATGCCGTGCCAAGTGCCCATCCAGGTACATTTTAAAGGATGTGAGTCAACCCGGGTCTAACACCCTCTCAGGCAGTGCATTCCAGACCGTCACCACCCTCTGTGTAATAAAGCTTTTCCTCAAATTCCCCTTAAACCTCCTGCCCTTACCTTGAATTTGTGTCCCTCATAACTGACCCTTCAACTAAGGGTAACAGCCCCTCATAATCTTGTACACCTTGATCATGTCACTCCTCTGTCTTCTCTGCTCCAGCGAAAACAACTCAAGCTTATCCAACCTCTCTTCATACCTTAAATGTTCCAACCCAGGCAACATCCTGGTGAGTCGCCTCTGCACGCCCTCCAGTGCAATCACAGCCTTCCTATAATGTGGCGACCAGAACTGTACACAGTACTGTGGCCTCACCAACCCCTCAACATTCAATTATTCTGCCCTAATCCTCTGGGCTTCCTTTATTGCAACCAGCTCATCATGTCACAGGCTGGTTACTTGGCAGGAAGGGCCATTCCCCCAGGGCATGGCACACAAGAGAGGAAATTAGCCTACCATGAGGACAATGGGTGGGATTCTCCGACTCTCCACCGAGTTGGAGAATCACCGGGGGAGGGGGGGGGGGGCGTGATTCTCGTCCCGCCACTCCGACGCCGCCTGCCGAATTCTCCAGCGCCGTTTTTTTGGCAGGAGCATGAATCGCGCTGGTTGGGGTCCATTGGCAGTGGGCCCTCGCAGTGATTCTCATGGGCCCTGATGGGCCGAGCAGCCGCCCATTTTTGGCCAGTCCCGCCAGCATGGATTAGACAAGGCCCATACCGGTGGGACCTGGCTCCTCGGGCAGCCTGCGGACTCCTCGGGTGGGCCCGGGGAGGCCTTCACGAAGGCCTGGCCCGCGATCAGGGCCCACCGATCTGCGGGCGGACCTGTGCCGTGGGGGCACTCTTTCCCTCTGCGCCAGCCTCTGTAAAGCTCTGCCATGGCCGGCACGGAGAAGAAACCCCCTGCACGTGCGCAGGGATCACGCCAGCGGTTCTGCGCGTGCGCCAGAATACGCCGGCGCTCTTGCGCATGCGGAAACTCCCGTCGGCCGGTGGAGGCGCTACAGCGCCGGTTGGTGCAGCGCCAACCACTCCAGCGCCGGCCTAGCCCCCAGAAGGGCAGAGGCTTCCCCATTCTCCGGCGCCAATTCTCAGGCGCCTGCAGGATTCCCGCCATGCCGGTCGAGGGCCGTTGACAGCGGCCCCCTCGGCGATTCTCTGGGCCCCGATGGAACAAGTGGCCGGCGGGTTTGGCCGAGTCCTGCCAGTGTGGGTTACTCAAGTCCCACACCGCGGGGCCTGGGATGTGAGTGCGCAGGTGCCGTGCTGGAGGAGGAGGTGGAGGGATCCGACCCCAGGGGGGGCTCCCCATGGTGGCCTGGCATGTGATCGGGGCTGACCGATCGGCAGGGGGGCTAGTTCCATGGGGCGGCCTACTTTACTCCACGCTGGGCCCCTGTAGGGCTCCGCCATATTGCCCGGGGGCCAGTGCGGTGAAGAAGGGAACCCACATGCATGTACGGAAATACGCCGTCCGTTCCGCGCATGCACAAACTCGTGCAGGCCATTCCGCACCGGCTGGAGCTGCAGGGTCCACTCTGGTGCCAACCTAGCCCCCCGGGAAGGGGTGCATTTCCCATTATCGGGGACCATTGATTCTGGGGTGGTTGGCGCCGCTTTATAAGCCGGCGAGGGGACATAGCCCAATTATTAGAGAATCCCGCCCTAGGATTTGGAATATACTGTTTGATAGTCAGAATAGAATACAACATTATTGTCCATTCAAAAGTGGAAATTTGTCTTTGGTTGCACCTTCTGTGTAGCATAGAACCATTCAGTGATTAGTTAAAAACAGTAAATATTTCATGTCCACCCACCTTTGTGCACATAGATTACATAGAATTTACAGTGCAGAAGGAGGCCATTCGGCCCATCGAGTCTGCACCGGCTCTTGGAAAGAACACCCTACCCAAGGTCCACACCTCCACACTATCCCCATAACCCAGTAACCCCACCCAACACTAAGGGCAATTTTGGACACTAAGGGCAATTTATCATGTCCAATCCACCTAACCTGCACATCATTGGACTGTGGGAGGAAACCGGAGCACCCGGAGGAAACCCACGCACACACGGGGAGGATGTGCAGACTCTGCACAGACCGTGACCCAAGCCGGAATCAAACCTAGGACCCTGGACCTGTGAAGCAATTGTGCTATCCACAATGCTACCATGCTGCCCTTATAACACACATAACATACATCCATACTTGACAAACATAACACATTGCACTCTGCCATTAAAGCTAAATTTACATTGTGGTATTTAGTAAGTTATGGCACTGGGAACAAAAGACCTCTGGAATAGATTTTTCCGAACAATAGGCATTCTGAAGTGTCGACCTGATGATATAAAGAGTGAGCGGGATCACTTATTTCCTTTTAACTGTGTTGTTAAATAAATTATCGAGCTGTGTCTGCTGCCTACCAGTGATTTTACCTGTACTGTTGACAATTCTGGCCAGTTTACTTTTTGCATTTCTCAGGTTACAATACCAGACTGTCATGATACAGATCAAATAGTAGCCTTTAAAAGGGAATTGGAGCAAAAAAAACAGAGGGGAAAGGGGAAAGGGCAGAAGAGTGGATTTAACTGGATTATTATTTGCTAGAGCTGGGATACACTCAGTAGGCTTAATGGCCTCCCCTGTGCTGCACTGTGCTATGATTTAACAGTTTATTAGGTTCTGAATGCTGCATGTTGCTGATGTGGGTTTCCTCCGGGTGCTCCTGTTTCCTCCCACAGTCCAAAGATGTGCAGGTTAGGTGGATTGGCCACGCTAGGCAGTCCCTTAGTGTCCAAGGATGTGCAGGTTAGATGGGGTTACAGGAATAGAGTGGTGGAATGGACCTAGGTGGGGTGCTCTTTCAGATGGGTGGCACAGACTCAATGGGCTGAGTGGCCTCTTTTGCACTGTAGGAATTCCAGGGATTCTATTACTTTCCAATAATGGGCAAATGGCCTTCACCATCACCTGGGCAGCAAGATGTGGAGGAAGGTGAGCGAGCAAGAGCAGCATTTAGAACATAGAACATACAGTGCAGAAGGAGGCCATTCGGCCCATTGAGTCTGCACCGACCCACTTAAGCCCTCACATCCGCCCATCCCCGTAACCCAATAATCCCTCCTAAGCTTTTTTTGGTCACTAAGGGCAATTTGTCATGGCCAATCCACCTAACCTGCACGTCTTTGGACTGGGAGGAAACCTTAGCACCCGGAGGAAACCCACGCACACACGGGGAGAACGTGCAAACTCCGCACAGACAGTGACCCAGCGGGGATTCGAATCTGGGACCCTGGCGCTGTGAAGCCACAATGCTATCCACTTGTGCTACCATGCTGTCCCTGGAGCAACTGGAGCATGTCCAGCAGTGTTCTTTGATGGTTTGGCACCCCGCTCCTCCTGACTCCAAAATAAGGTAAATAAATTAGTTAATAGGTGCCAAGCACAGGAGAATACTGACTGCAATATGCACCGTGCATGCTTTCGTCAGTCACAAAGTACCTTTGCAAAGAGACATGAAACAGATATTAGACTCCCTCTATCAATATGGCAAAGGCCCTCATGCCTGCATCAGCTGTGGGCCCTTGTCACCTTTGCAGGAACATTCACCAAAATGGTGGGTGGTACACCTCTTGCACAAAATGAGCATGTGCACAACCCCTGACCCTTTTGGCTGCTTTTTCTTCCATACATTCATGGGATATGGATGTCACTGGCTGGGCCAGCATTTATTGTCCATCCCTAATTTTCCTTCGTCTGAATGGCTTGCTGGATCATTGCAGAGGGGAGTCAAGAGGCAACCACATTTGCTGTGGCTCTGCAGTCACATGGAGGCCAGACCGAGTAAGGAAGGCAGATTTCCTTCCCTAAAGGGCGTTAGTGACCAGATGGGTTCTTCCGACAATCGGCAATGGTTTCATGGTCATCATTAGACTTTTTAATTCCAGGTTTTTATTGAATTCCAATTTCACCATCTGTCCTGGTGGATTCAAACCTAGGTCCCCAGAGCATTACCCTGGCTCTCTGGTTTACCAGTCGAGTGATAATACCACTACGCCACCGCCTCCCCCAGAGAAGCCCATTTTAGAGCTACAGCGAGAATGAGGCAACAACAAATTCTAGGCCATAATGTCAACCAACACATTTTCTAATTCAGCAGTGGTCGAATTATAAGAAATGACTGTGCTTGTCAAGCAGTAGCTCAAATCTAATCTTCCTATGAACTAGTCCACCCATCAGTAGGTGCAGGAAATCCAGGGATAGTTTGCACGAGAGTGCTGACTTTAGGCTGCAGTA
This sequence comes from Scyliorhinus canicula, assembly GCF_902713615.1. Lineage (NCBI taxonomy): Eukaryota > Metazoa > Chordata > Chondrichthyes > Carcharhiniformes > Scyliorhinidae > Scyliorhinus > Scyliorhinus canicula. The sequence continues at coordinate 39,014,838 of NC_052148.1, read as the reverse complement.
AAGTGCTAAAGTGGGAATTTAGTGACTGAGGGAGTTCAATGAGGAATAAGCAGTGTTCCTTTCATTTCCTATCTGTTCTCAAAGAGCATGATGGGAGCCAGGAGTTTACAAAGGGTGCAGCTGGTGGGTATTTTTCAAACTAGATTGAATTGTAAGTCATTGTTTTAGCAAGAGTTAGTTACTTGTTTTTAAATATAAAAGTCTTAGAACATAGAACAGTACAGCACAGAACAGGCCCTTCGGCCCTCAATGTTGTGCCGAGCCATGATCACCCTACTCAAACCCACGTTTCCACCCTATACCCGTAACCCAACAACCCCCCCCAACCTTACTTTTATTAGGACACTACGGGCAATTTAGCATGGCCAATCCACCTAACCCGCACATCTTTGGACTGTGGGAGGAAACCGGAGCACCCGGAGGAAACCCACGCACACAGGGGGAGGACGTGCAGACTCCGCACAGACAGTGACCCAGCCGGGAATCGAACCTGGGACCCTGGAGCTGTGAAGCATTTATGCTAACCACCATGCTACCCTGCTGCCCTTCTAAAATTTTTAATTTAAGGGGTTTAGTCATGGCAGGAGAGCTCATGTTTAGTTCATGTTAGCTCATGTTTAGTTCACCGAGCTCATGCTCGGGTTTAGTCATGGCAGTGGGCAGCAGGGTAGCATGGTGGTTAGCATAAATGCTTCACAGCTCCAGGGTCCCAGGTTCGATTCCCGGCTGGGTCACTGTCTGTGCGGAGTCTGCACGTCCTCCCAGTGTGTGCGTGGGTTTCCTCCGGGTGCTCCGGTTTCCTCCCACAGTCCAAAGATGTGCGGGTTAGGTGGATTGGTCAAGCTAAATTGCCCGTAGTGTCCTAAAAAGTAAGGTTAAGGGGGGGTTGTTGGGTTACGGGTATAGGGTGGATACGTGGGTTTGAGTAGGGTGATCATTTCTCGGCACAACATCGAGGGCCGAAGGGCCTGTTCTGTGCTGTACTGTTCTATGTTCTAAAGCCGTTTTGCTCTTCTTGCTCCATGTGGGAATCTGGGAACATTTCCAGTCCTCGGGACCAGCATGTGTGCAAGAAGTGTGTCCATCTACAGCTCCTGGTAGCTTGGGTTTCAAATCTAGAACGGAAGCTGGAGACACTGAGGAGCATCCGTGAGTCTGAGAGTGTTGTGGATAGCATGTTTAGAGAGGTGGTCACACCGCAACTGAAGGAAGGGAATGGGTGACCATCAGGCAGTCCAAGAGAAACAGACAGATAGATAGTTCAGCAATCCCCTGGGGTTCCACTCACAAATTGGTATTCCATTTTAGAGGCTGATGAGGTTGGTTCCTCCAGGGAGTGAGGACAAAGCCAAGTTTCTGGTACCACAAGTACCCTGTGTGCAGAAGAGAGGGGAAAGAGAGGAAGAGCAATAGTAATAGGGAATTCTAAAGTCAGGGGAATATATAGGCGCCCCTGTGCCGTCAACATGACTCCAGGATGGTGCGTTGCCTCCCTGGTGCCAGGCTGAACGGCTGCAGGGCATCCTGAAGGGGAGGGTGATAAGGTCTGTCTGTCCATGTTGGTACCAATGACGTAGGTAGAAAGAGGGATGAGGTCTTGCATCAAGAATTCAGGGAGTTAGGCAGTAGACTAAAGAGCAGGGCCTCTCGGATTGTAATCTCTGGATTACTCACAGTGCCATGTGCTCGTGAGTACAGAAATAGGAGAACAGCGCAGATGAATGCGTGAGTTAGGATTTAGAGCAGGAGGGAGGGTTTTAGATTCCTGGACCACTGGGACTATTTCTGGGGAAGGTGGGACCTGTACAAGTGGAACAGTCTACATCTGAACGAGAGTGGGACTATCATCCCTGCTGGCGGGTTTGCTAGTGCTCTTGGGAGGAGTTTAAACTAATTCAGTGGGGGGGGGTGGGGGGGCAACGCAGACTGTTAGCAGAATAGAGACACAACATAACACAGAAAAGCAATATAGTCAGAGGGAATACAGCGGTACTTTTAAGGGAGTAAGACAGGTTTGTCTACTTTGATGCCAGATCACAGGTAAAACAGATAGGTTAAGGGCAAGGATTGACACGTAGAATTGAGATTTGGTAGCCATCACAGAGGTGTGTGGAGGGAGAGGCAGGATTGGCAGCTCAACAACCCAGGATATAGAATCTTCAGGCGAGACAGAGGAGGGGGTAGAAGAGGGGGAGGCATTGCATTATTAGTTAAGGAGTCAGTTACTGCAGTAAGGAGAGATGGTATCTTGGAGGGGGAATCAAATGAAGCTTTGTGGGCAAAGTTTAGGAATAAAAAAGGGGCAGCCACATTGCTAAGTGTTTATTTATTTATTTTTATTACATTTACAGTGCCCAATTCATTTTTTCCAATTACGGGGCAATTTAACGTGGCCAATTCACCTACCCTGCACATCTTTGGGTTGTGGGGGTGAAATCCACTCAAACACGGGAAAATGTGCAAATTCCACACGGACAGTGACCCAGAGCCGGGATCGAACCTGGGACCTCAGTGCCGTGAGGCAGCAGTGCTAACCACTGCGCCACATTGCTAGATGTTTATTATAGACCCCCAGAAAGTCAGCGGGAAATTGAGGAGCAAATATGTGTGCAATTTGCGGAGGTGTGTAAAAATAATGAGCGGGATTCTCCCACCGGGCGGCTAAGTGCCAACACCAGAGAAAAAACGGCAGTGTTTTTCTCCGGCGTCGGCGCCCGTTCCGGGACTCCATTTTGTGCCCCACAGTGGCCCACGCCGCTCCAGCTGCCGATCCCAGCTTGAACCCGGCGCCGCAGGGTCCGCACATGCGCAGTTCGGACAGCGCCAACGAGCACAAGCGCAGTGTCCTTCTTCCCTGCGCCGTCCCCAACGGCAAATGGCGCAGGGCTACAGGAGCCAGTGTGCAGGAAAGGAGGCCGGGGAGCAGAGTGACCTGCCCGCCGATCAGTGGACCCCGATCGCAGGCTAGGCCCCTACGGAGCCCCCCCCCCCCGGGCCGCCAACAGACCCGTCAACGCCGATGGGGAATGAAGCCAGACAGATAGTTGATGTGTTGGTGGTATTCTATAAGTATATCAATGGGAAGCGGATAACCAAGGAAAGAGTACGGCCCATTAGGGAAATCTGTGTGTGGGGCCAGAAATGAAAATCGCTTATTGTCACGAGTAGGCTTCAATGAAGTTACTGTGAAAAGCCCCTAGTCGCCACATTCCGGCGCCTGTCCGGGGAGGCTGATTCGGGAATCGAACCATGCTGCTGGCCTGCTTGGTCTGCTCTAAAAGCCAGCGATTTAGCCCAGTGAGCTAAAGTGTAGGGTGACACTCTTTGGAAGGAGTAATGTGACAAGGAAGTATTCAGTGAATGACCTGGCATTGGGAAGTTCTGAGGAACAAAGGGTGCGTTTGTCCATTGATCAAAGAACAAAGATCAAAAAACAAAGAAAAGTACAGCACAGGAACAGGCCCTTCAGCCCTCCAAGCCTGTGCCGACTATGCTGCTCGACTAAACTAAAATCTGCTACACTTCCTGGGTCCATATCCCTCTATTGCCATCCTATTCCTGTATTTGTCAAGATCTCCCTTAAATGTCACTATCGTCCCTGCTTCCACCACCTCCTCCGGCAGCGAGTTCCAGGCACCCACTACCCTCTGTGTAAAAAACTTGCCTCGTACATCTCCTCTAAACCTTGCCCCTCGCACCTTAAACCTATGCCCCCTAGTAATTGACCCCTCTACCCTGGGGAAAAGCCTCTGACTATCCACTCTGTCTATGCCCCTTATAATTTTGTACACCTCTATCAGGTCGCCCCTCAACCTCCGTTGTTCCAGTGAGAACAAACCAGGCAACATCCTGGTAAATCTCTTTGGCACCCTCTCTAAAGCCTCCACATCCTTCTGGTAGTGTGGCGACCAGAATTGAACACTATACTCCAAGTGTGGCCTAACTAACCTCTATACAGCTGCAACATGACTTGCCAATTCTTATGCTCAATGCCCCAGCCAATGAAGGCAAGCATGCCGTGTGCCTTCTTGTCTACCTTCTCTACCTTTGTTGCCCCTTTCAGTGACCTGTACACCTAGATCTCTCTGACTTTCAATCCTCTTGAGGGTTCTATCATTCACTGTATATTCCCTACCTGCATTAGACCTTCCAAAATGCATTACCTCACATTTGTCCGGATTAAACTCCATCTGCCATCTCTCCGCCCAAGTCTCCAAACGATCTAAATCCTGCTGTCTCCTCTGACAGTCCTCATCGCTGTCCGTATTTCCACCAATCTTTGTGTTGTCTGCAAACTTACTAATCAAACCAGTTACATTTTCCTCCAAATCATTTATATATACTACGAACAGCAAGGGTCCCAGCACTGATCCCTGCGGAACACCACTAGTCACAGCCCTCCAATTAGAAAAGCACCCTTCCATTGCTCCTCTCTGCCTTCTATGACCTAGCCAGTTCTGTATCCACCTTGCCAGCTCATCCCTGATCCCGTGTGACTTCACCTTTTGTACCAGTCTGCCATGAGGGACCTTGTCACTGAAGGCAGAATGACAGATTCATAGGGTGGTGAAAAAGGCACCTGGGACATTTGCTTTTATCAATCAGGGCATAGATTACAAAAGCTGGGAGGTCATGTTGGAGCTGTATAGAACTTTGGTGAGGCCACAGCTGGAGTACTGTGAGAAATTCTGGTCACCACATTATGGGGAGGATGTGATTGCACTGGAGCGGGTGCAGAGGAGATTCACCAGGATGTTGCCTGGGATGGAACATATAAGTTACGAAGAGAAGTTGGATAAGCTTGGGTTGTTTTAGCTGGAGCAGGGAAGAAGAGGGCGACCGGAGTGAGGTGGACAAGATTATGAGGGGCATGGACAGGGTGGATAGAGAGCAGCTGTTCCCCTTAGTTAAAGGGTCAGTTATGAGGCAACACAAGTTCAAGGTGAGGGGCCGGAGGTTTAGGGGGGGATCTGAGGGGGAACCTTTTTCACCAAAATTGGCTTGACGACAGAAGGGTGGTTGTAAAGGGTTGTTTTTTTAAACCTGAGGCCAGTGACCAGCAGTGTGCCTCAAGGATCAGTGCAGGGTCCGCTGTTATTTGTTATTTACATTAATGATTTGGATGAGAATTTAGGAGGCAAGGTTCGTAAGTTTACAGATGACACCAAGATTGGTGGCATAGTGGAAAGTGAAGAAGGTTATCTAGGAGAACAATGGGTTCTTGATCAATTGTCCAGTGGGCCGATGAATGGCAGATGGAGTTTAATTTAGATAAATGTGTGGTGATGCATTTTGGTAGATCAAATCGGGGCAGGACTTACACAGATAATAATAATTTTTCTATTGTCACAAGTATGAAGTTACTGTGAAAAGCCCCTAGTTGCCACATTCCAGCACCTATTCGGGTACACAGAGGGAGAATTCAGAATTCTCAGCCAGTATGGGAATTGAACCCATACTGCAGGCTTTGTTTTGCATTACAAACCAGCTGTCTAGCCCACTGAGCTAAACCAGCCCTGCAATGGTAGGGAGTTGGGGAGAGTTATAGAACAAAGAGATCTCGGAGTGCAGGTTCATAGCTCCTTGAAAGTGGCGTCACAGGCGGACAGGGTGGTGAAGAAGGCACTCAGCATGCTAGGTTTTATTGGTCAGAACATTGAATACAGGAGTTGGGGCGTCTTGTTGAAGTTGTACAAGACATTGGTAAGACCACACTTGGAATACTGTGTACAGTTCTGATCACCCTATTATAGAAAGGATAATATTAAACTAGAAAGAGTGCAGAAAACATATATTAGGATGCTACCAGAACTTGATAGCTTGAGTTCTAAGGAGTGGCTGGATAGACTGGGACTTCTTCCCTGGAGCTTAGGAAACTTAGGGGCGATCTTATCAAGATCTATAAAATAATGAGGAGCATAGATAGATAAGGTAGATAGTCAACATCTATTCCCAAAGGTAGGGGGTGTCTAAAACTAGAGGGCATAGGTTTAAGGTAAGAGGGGAGAGATACAAAAGGGCCCAGAGGGGCAATTGCTTCACACAGAGGGTGGTGAGTGTCTAGAATGAGATGCCAGAGTAGACAGTTATATGGGAAAGCTGGGTATAGAGGGATATGGGCCAAATGTGGGAAATTGGGACTAGCTTGTGGTAAAAACTGGACGGCATGGACAAGTTGCGCCGAAGGGGCTGTTTTCATGCTGTAAACCTCTATGACTCTTTGGCCGGGATTCTCCGATCCTGCACCGGGTCAGATAATCACCGGGGGACGGGGAGCGTTAGAATCGTGACACACCGCTCCGACGCCAGGCCACCAATTCTCCGGCCACTGGCGAATTGGCGGCAATCGCGCCCACGTGGTCGCCGCCACACTGGTCGGGGGCCATTGAAAGCGGCCAGCGCGGCGATTCTTCACTCTCGACACGCCGAGTGCCCACCGAATCTAGCTGGCGTGGGTTACGTATGGTCCTACTCGGAGTTCTGGCTGCAGGGGCTGTCCTGGTGGGGTGGCGGGGGGCATCCAACTCTAGGGGGGGCCTCCACGGTGGCCAGGCCCACGATCGGGGCCTACCGATCGGCAGACGGGCTAATTCCGAGGGAGCCTCTGTTCCTCCGCGCTGGGCCCCTGTAGGGCTCCGCCATATTGCCCGAGCGCCGGCGCAGAGACAGCAATGCACGCACATGCATGAACCTGCGCCGGCCGTGTCATGCCGGCTTTCAAGTGCACAGCACTCCGGCACCGTACTAGCCCCCTAGGAAGGGGTGAATGCCTGGGCCTGGAGGCCTGTTGACACCGGCGTCGCTCGCGCCAGTTTTGATGCTGGCGTCAACCTGGGCCGGGGTTTCAAAGAATGCCGGCTCATGTCTCTATAACCAGAGGGTGGTGACGGTCTGGAATGCACTGTCTGGGAGGGTGATAGAGGTGGATGAGCATTTGGCATGGCACGGTAGCAAAGTGGTTAGCACTGTTAATTCACAGCGCCACGGACCCAGTTTCGTTCCAGGCTTGGGTCACTGTCGTGCAGAGTCTGCACGTTCTCCTCACGTCTGCATGGGTTCCTCCGGATGCTCTGGTTTCCTCCCACAAGTCCCAAAAGATGTGCTGTTAGGTAAATTGGACAATCTGATTTCTCCCTCAGTGTTCCCGAACAGGCACCGGAGTGTGGCGACTGAGGGCTTTTTGCAGTAACTTCATTGCAGTGTTAATGTAAGCCAATTGTGACAATAATAAAGATTATTATTATTATTATATCCAAGGCTACGGGCCAAGTGCTGGCAAATGGGATTGGGTAGGCAGGTCAGATGTCTTTCGTGCGTCGGTGCAGACTCAATGGGCCGAAGGGCCTCATCTGCACTGTATTATTCTTTGGTTCTATTGCATTGGGTTAGATAATGGCTGTTGCCTTCAACTTGGTTCAGACTGAGCCCAGATGGAAGGGATAAAAGTTCCCTCTGTTTGCTGAATGTAATGGCCTGATATGAAATGAGTTTGGGCAGTCTCAACGTATTACCGATTGATGATGGCTACCTTCAATTTAGCACAAATTGCCATTAAATTGGCAATCTCTCTTAGAGATGCTGCAGGAGAGCCTGTGTAGAAAATGGAAAAGTGTTGCAGTTGGGAGGAGGGCAGGATGTTTATCCAAGATTCAAGCAGAGCAGAGGAGCTTTAGTCTGCCTCTAGGTGCGAGACAGTTTAATGAGCAAACAGCAGAGGAATGAGTAAGAGCAAACAATCTATTTGAGGACATTCCCATCAATGCAACTAAAACGTAATATTAAATTTGGCAGAGCTAAGAAACGTTTACAGAAATTAATCTATTGCCTATTTATATATGAGTTCCAAAACCTCTGAGGGATTCACTTAATTATGTTCAAAATTCTGCAAACAGACTTTAAATTCCATTTCCAAAATGAGGTTGTTACATTTCGTTGTGGTTAATTCCTCTATAGAATTGTGGCATTGGCAGGGTCAGGCTGGCGGGTCGGCATCAAGCACCCGTTCAATGGCATGATGCCCTATCTTACACATCCACACACCCCTCCACCTTTCCTCACCCCCGGCTTACCCACCCAAGGGCAACCTATAAAATTTAGCCCAATGTAACTTTTAAAGTCTCTACTTAAATTAAACTGTTAGAAGTTAAGGGCGGGCTCGTGGCACGTGGCAGAGTGGTTAGCACTGCTGCCTCACAGCGCCACAGATCTGGGTTCGATTCCAACCTGCACATTCTTCCCGTGTCTGCATCAGTTTCCTCTGGGTGCTCCGGCTTCCTCCCACAGTCCAGTGGGCCTTACTTCTGTAGTAGGCAAAGTCTTTGAAAGGTTTATAAGAGATAGGATGTATAATCATCTGGAAAGGAATAATTTGATTAGCGATAGTCAACACAGTTTTTGTGAAGGGTAAGCCTCACAAACCTTATTGAGTTCTTTGAGAAGGTGACCAAACAGGTGGACGATGGTAAAGCAGTTGATGTGGTATATATAGATTTCAGTAAAGCATTTGATAAGGTTCCCCATGGTAGGCTATTTGCAAAAATACGGAGGCATGGGATTCAGAGTGATTTAGCAGTTTGGATCAGAAATTGGCTAGCTGGAAGAAGACAAAGGGTGGTGGTTGATGGGAAATGTTCAGGCTGGAGTTCAGTTACTAGTAGTGTACCACAAGGATCTGTTTTGGGGCCACTGCTGTTTGTCTTTTTTATAAATGACCTGGAGGAGGGCGTAGAAGGATGGGTGAGTAAATTTGCTGATGACACTAAAGTCGGTGGAGTTGTGGACAGTGCGGAAGGATGTTGCAAGGTACAGAGGGACATAGATAAGCTGCAGAGCTGGGCTGACAGGTGGCAAATGGTGTTTAATGCAGAAAAGTGTGAGGTGATTCATTTTGGAAGGAGTAACAGGAAGACAGAGTATCGGGCTAATGGTAAGATTCTTGGTAGTGTGGATGAGCAGAGAGATCCGGTGTCCATGTCCATCGATCCCTGAAAGTTGCCACCCAGGTTGAGAGGGTTGTTCAGAAGGCGTAAGGTGTGTTAGCTTTTATTGGTAGAGGGATTGAGTTTCGGAGCCATGAGGTCATGTTGCAGCTGTACAAAACTCTGGTGCGGCCGCATTTGGAGTATTGCAGTTATGGTCGCCGCATTATAGGAAGGATGTGGAAATATTGGAAAGGGTGCAGAGGAGATTTACCAGGATGTTGCCTGGTATGGAGGGAAGATCTTATGAGGAAAGGCTGAGGGACTTGAGGCTGTTTCCGTTAGAAAGAAGAAGGGTAAGAGGTGACTTATTTGAGGCATAAAAGATGATCAGAAGATTAGATAGGGTGGACAGTGAGAGCCTTTTTCCTCGGATGGTGATGTCTAGCACAAGGGGACATAGCTTTAAATTGAGGGGAGATAGATACAGGACAGATGTCAGAGGTAGGTTCTTTACACAGTAAGGATGTGGAATGCACTGCCTGCAACAATAGTGAACTCGCCAACATTAAGGGCATTTAAATGGTCATTGGATAGACATATGGATGATAAGGGAATAGTGTAGATGGGCTTTCGAGTGGTTTCACAGATTGGCGCAACATTGAGGGTCGAAGGGCCTGTACTGCGCTGTAATGTTCTATGTTCTATGTTCCATGTTCTATGTAGGTTAGGTGGATTAGCCATGCTCAATTGGCCCTAGGTGAGGTTACAGCGATAAGATGGGGATTGGGGGTAGGGTGCTCTTTCTGAGGGTCGATGCAGACTCGATGGGTGAATGGCCACCTTCTGCACTGCAGGGATTCTATGATTCCATGAATTCTCCAATTTTGAGACTATGTCAATTTTGAGACCCTGGGTAGGATTCTCTGATCCTGAGGCTAAGTGTTGACGCCCTCGGAAACGCCGTCGCATTTCACGACGGCGTCAACATGGCCTGAGGATCAGCAATTCTGGCCTCTAGAGGGAGGAAGCATGGCACTGGAGCGGCCCACGCCGCTCCAGCTGCCGATTCCGCCATCAACTGGGCACCGCAGGATCTGCGCATGAGCGGTGGCACTGGTGCCAACGTGCGCATGCGCAGTGGCTCCCTTCTCCATGCCGGTCCCAACGCAACATGGCATAAGGCTAAAGGGGATGGAGCGGAAGAAAGAAGGCCCCCAGCCCAAGAGGCCAGCCCATCGATCAGTGGGCCCCGATCGCGGAACAGGCCACAACGAGGTTTCCCCCTTCCCCACCCCCCACAGGCCGCCGCCAGACCCTTCCACGCCGAGATCCCGCCGGCTGACAGCAGATTAGAACGGCGCTGGCGGGACTTGGGTTTTTTGCGACGGCTGCTGGACCCATCCCGGGCTGAGAATCGGCGGGGAGGCCCCGCAGAGAGGCTCCCGACTGGCACCATTGGCGCCGATTCTCCACTCTGTGGAGAATCGTGTCCCGGCGTCGGGGCGGCGTGGCGTGATTTGTGGTGGTCGCGGGCATTCTCCGGATCGGCCCCGGTATGGTGGCGGGTAGCTCCAGCGGCACCTTTCCCACTGGCCAGAATGGTGGGATACCGCTCGAGATCCAGCACTTAGGGGCTATTTAGCACAGGGCTAAAATCGCTGGCTTTGAAAGCAGACCAAGCAGGCCAGCAGCACGGTTCGATTTCTGTAACAGCCTCCCCGAACAGGCGCCGGAATGTGGTGACTAGGGGCTTTTCAGAGTAACTTCATTTGAAGCCTACTCGTGACAATAAGCGATTTTCATTTCATTTCACTTGGAACCTTATTAATTATGCCCAGGCAAGTTCCTCTCCAAACACTTGGCAACTGATTCATCTGCCTGCCTTCAGCTAGCTGGTTTGAATGTTCTGGCGCCATATTTCAGAATCAGTCCCGCACACTCTTATCACTCTCTCCAGCCCACCTGTCAGTACCGGACTGGGGTGGGGGAGGCAGACATTATCGGCCTCGCCGTGTTCGAGGAGATTGCTGCGGAGCTCACCGGGGAGGACAGGGATCACTCCTGTGGTGACGCAGAGCTCCCCCCTCTCCCAACAACCTAATTCATATCTCAGCCCCATCACTTCACCCAATCCTGCAGTTCACTCTGAGTGCCATGTTCTCTGAATTAGTTTCAGCTCATCCTCCAAAACTGTCCTTCTGTCTTTCGCAGGTACCAGCAGGCCATGGCCAGCTAACCAGCCCAGCAGCTCTACCAGCACCCGAAACACATCTGAGGTTGAGGGGACTCATGGAGACAATGCTCTCCCGCAGCCTCTATCAAAGAGCATTGTACTAGTCCCACTGCCTTGCCTTATCCACATCGCCGCGCATATTCATTCGTTTCAGATAGTAATCCAATTCCCTTTTGAATACTTCGATTGAATTTGCCTCCACCACCGTCTCAGTAAGTTTGTAAGTATCCCTGAAATCATTCTTGTGAATCTCCTCTGTCCTCTCTCCAATGTCTTCACATCCTTCCTCAAGTATGGCATCCAGGATGGACACTTTGTTCCAGATGAGGCCTAATTAGTGTCTTATAAAGTTCAACGTGACCTCTTTACTTTTGTACTCAAAGCCCCTATTAATAAAGCCTAAGATTCTAAATGCTTTATTAACTGTTCCCTCAACATGCCCTGCCATCTTCAGTGACTTCTGTACATATACACCAAGGTCCCTCTGTTTCTGCACCTCCTTTTGAGTTTCTCCTTTTATTTTACACCTCTCCATATTCCTCCTGCCAAAATGAATCACCTCACAATTCTCTACATTGAACTTCATCTGCCACACGTCTGCCCAATCCATCAACTTTTCCAATAATAACAATGATAATAACCTTTATTGACGCAAGTAGGCTTACACTGCAGTGAAGTTACTGTGAAAAGTCCTTAGTCGCCACATTCCGGCACCTGTTCGTGTCCACTGAGGGAGAATTCAGAATGTCCAAATTACCTAACAGCACCTCTACTGGCAGGAAACCGGAGCACCCGGAGGAAACCCACGCAGACACAGGGAGAACGTGTAGACTCTGCACAGACAGTGACCCAGCCGGGATTGAACTCGGGACGCTGGCGCTGTGAAGCCACAGTGCTAACCACTGTGCCACCATGCAGCCCTATGCTTTGCCATGTTCTTTTGATGTTTAAGACTATCCCCATGACAGTTGACAACATTTGAAATCTTTGTATCATCTGCAAATTTTGAAATCATGTCCTGAACATCACAGTCTAGGTCAATGATATATATCAGGAAGAGTAAGGGAACACTGACCCCTGGGGAACTTCACTATAAACCTTCCTCCAATTTGCAAAACAACCTGTTATGCTTCAGAGAATACACCAGAGCAGCACACTAGCACAGTGGGTAGCTCAGTGGTTAGCACAGTTGCTTCACAGCTCCAGGGTCCTAGGTTCAATTCCTGGCTTGGGTCACTGTTTGTGCGGAGTCTGCATGTTCACCTCGTGTCTGCATGGGTTTCCTCCGGGTGCTCCGGTTTCCTCCCACAGTCCAAAGTCCAAAGAGGTGCAGGTTAGGTGGACTGGCCATGAAAAAATTGCCCTTAGGTTAGGTGGGGATACTGGTTTGCAGGGATAGGGTGGAGGTGTAGGTTTAAGTGGGGTGCTCTTTCCAGGAGCCGGTGCAGACTCGAGGGGCTGAATGGCCTCCTTCTGCACTGTAAATTCTATGATTTTATGATCCCTGCTGGTAAAGCGCCAAGTGATGCGTCAGTGACGTCAACAGAGTATTTGCATGTGCTTTGCATTTCTCCATCTTCGATTGTATGATCAACACCTCTTAATAAACCTCTCACTGTGTTTGTAAGAATCCAGAGTGCCGGCACCTCTATTACTTTTCTCTTTGCAGCAAACAAAGAAATATAACAGGAAAGAAAACTGGCGACAAGGATTGAGGCAGGAACATTTGCTGGAAGAACAAATTCATCAACTAAACAGTGGAGATGGCATCGGGAGCAAAGGAAGATTCTTGGGACCAAACTCCCATGCGTGCGCACATGTCATTTCAATTACAACCATGAGTAAAGAAGACCGACAGGGAAACCTGTTTGTCATTGAAAGGAATAGGGTCTGCCTGCAGGGATCGCGCACATGGTTAGATGGAACGGGCTGCGGGGAATGGGGATTTTGAAATCTGCTGACTCTGCATGAGCCACTACGCAGGGCGGGTGGGGTGGGGGGGTGGGGGGGGGGGGGGGGGCAGTCAGACTACAGTCAGGACAAAGAAAAAAAATTCTAGTTGATTGTAATAAAGATGATCGATTGTGCTACACTTTCCATAAGAATCAGACGAGAGGATCTGAATTGGTGGGGAAATGACCTCCATGGATGTATCTGATGAAATGAAAATCGCTTATTGTCACGAGTAGGCTTCAATGAAGTTACTGTGAAAAGCCCCTAGTCGCCACATTCCGGCACCTGTCCGCGGAGGCTGGTACGGGAATCGAACCATGCTGCTGGCCTGCTTGGTCTGCTTTAAAAGCCAGCGATTTAGCTAAGTGAGCTAAACCAGCCCCAAGTTGAAGGTTATGAGATGTGGAACTCATATGAGAAAATATTCCAATTATCTCTCATAGCAAATCAGACAACGGAGGACCTAAAGGACGCAACATTTCTCAGCTGAGTTGACCGTAAAACCTTTATGCTGCTATAAAATTTTCTTCACCCAGCAAAACCAGGAGATAAGTCCCACATCAAAATAATGAGTTCCACCGCCGTAGTCAGGAAGGAGGTGAAAGAATTTTACAATTCATAGTGACTTTAAGAAGGGTAGCAAAAATATTGTGAATTTAGTGCAACACTTGATGATTCTTCGTGACAGGCTGGTTGGTGGACTCCACTGTGAAGCAGAACAGAGGAAGCTGCTTACTGTAAGTTTATTTAACTCTAATGCTGTTGTAGAAGTTACCACATTTATGGAGCGAGCATAATGTTTCACAGATAGGGGCTGGGGTGAAGATCCACAAAATAGATACCACAATGAACAAAGCTGCAGGGGTGGAATCATGTCAGCGTTGTACACAGGTTGGACACTCATGGGGGGTGGGGGGGTGGGGGGGTGCTGGAGTAAAACAAATGCATGCAAGAACTGTGGAAAAAGGGCCATATTGTTGGGCTCAGAAAATGTTTACACCAAAAATGTGCAAGAAAAAACACATCTAACCAGATTAGCCATGTCTATAAATTAGTTGACAAAGTTCACGAGCACTCAAAAGACAACTGCAGGATCTGAAGCAAGGCATCTTGTCAACGCGGGACGATGAACAACGTTTTTGGACACATCCAAAACTCGAAAGTCATTAAATTAAAATGGAATTGGATGCAGCTGCAGCAGCAATGTTTATACCTGTGGCAATTTATAATAAAAAACTGAAGCATCTGCCTTTAAAACTGTCAAATGTGATCCTAAGGATGTACACTGAAGAGGCCATACCATTAAAAGGATGCATTATGGTGAAAGTAGAAGCAAATAAACAGGCAATGAAGTTGCCCCTTTACATTGTCCATGGGAAATTTCCTGCTCTACTCGGTAGAGCATGGTTGGCTTAACTGGGAAGCAGTAAATCAACTAGTGGATTGTAGCCACCGAAGTTGGCCATTCCCTGAATACAAAATGGAGGAACGCAAAGCATATAGGATAAAATTGACAATGTTTGCAGCACCAGCAGGCTGCACCAAGCAGGTGTGGATTCTGTCTGCTAAGAAAGCAGACAGCACCGAAACGAACATTCCGCATACTAATGAGGCAATCTCCGGGATAGTTTACATGTTAATGGAACGATTCCAGAGACAATGGGCACAAATGGGGAAGTAACTGCAACATTGTAAAGAATACCAGACACCCAGGCACCAGCGGGGTTCGAAAACAAAGAGTCTGAAAGCCCGCCCAGTAGCTACGAAACAGCCTCAGTATTGGGGGGATTCAAACATATCGATTGGGAAGAGACCCAATCGATTCCGAGCAGGTAAGGGAGTCCGCCCAAAGGGGCGCGGATCCTTGGGACCTATAAAAGAAAGGTCCCACACATGGTTCAGTCTTCTCGTCCAGCCCCCCTCTCTCCTTGACCAGCACTCACCTGTGGACCAGCACCTCGACCAACTTTTGCCAAGAAGACCTTGAAGGAGAGAGAGAGAGGTTTGGGACAGCAGCCGCCAGCAAGTAAGTGTCTCACAACGATCACTACCAGAGAGAGACACTCCTGACCCCTTTTAACTTATACCAACCTGAAGTCTGCAGGCCAGAGCAGAGCAAGAGGCCTTGTTCCCTGACCCGGCAGTTCCTTTGAGATAAGTATTAGTTTATTTAGCGGTAGGAATAGTTTAATCCTTTTAGCGTGTGCATGGGTAGTTATTATAATTGTATTATAATAAACTCAGTTGTTTTAATTTACTAATTGGTGTATGGTTTTATTGCTTTGAACTTCATCTTGAACTTGTGGCGGTATCTTAACGATACCTGGCGACTCCAGGGCTAAGTAAAGAAACAGAGCCAAATTGAGTGTTAAGCACACTCACCCAGAACGAGCAACAGGATTCAAAAGCAACTTGCAGCAACTTCTGGTGAAACATGAGAAGGTGTTCAAAGATTCACTAGGCTCTGTGGCTGGAGTTGAGAAACACCTAAAAATCAAGCCAGGAAACACACTCAATTGTCTCAAAGCTAGAACCGTAACATACGCCATGAGACCAAAAGTTGAAGAAGATTGGTACGAACAGGAGTCATTTAACCTGATGCTACAAATGATTGGGCAACACCAATGGTTCCTGTATTGAAACTCAATGGCTCAGTGAGAATTTGTGGAGATTTCAAAACTACTATTAAACCAGTAGTGCGCGCAGATCATTATCGAGTGTTGTTGATTGCTGGACTTTCTGGAGGACAGAAGTTCAGTAAAATTGATCTTTCACAGGCATATTGACAGATGTATGTAGCTGCTGAAACACAGCCAACACTCACCACAGTAATGCACAAAGGTCTGTTTCATTACCGAAGACTTCCTTTTCAAAGATCCACGGTTTATATTCTAAATGGGCTGAATGGAGTGTAATGTTATTTAAATTACATACTCATCACTGTTTCGAGTGAACAGAAACACTTGGAGAATTTGGAAGCTACCTAGAAGCGGTTCCAGAGCCACAACCTAACAGTTAAGAAGGAAAAGTGTGACTTTTTCAAGTCATCCCTAAATTACCTAAGTCATATCATCATCAAAGTTGGCTTACACAAGGAGCTGAAGAAAATGTCACCAATCTTATTAGCACATGTCATCAAAATGTTTTTAGGATTGATCAATTATTATGGTCAATTTGTGCTGACCTTAGCAACACAATTGAAGCCTATACACACTGTACACACTCAAACAGACATGGCACTGATCATAAGGACCCTTAAAACAATGCTCAATACAAATTTACCAATCTCACACAGGACTGGTAAACTAAATATCGATTTACTTATTTGAAGATGTGATACAGGATGACTCAGCAGACAGATTTACTGAAAAGAATCAACAGCTATTGTTAGCAGGAAAGTAGAGCTACAACTCTTTCACAACACATGATACCAGCTAAACAGAAAGCTCCTCTGAACAATGTCTGCTGGTCATATAGTACACATCCTGGCTACATATTGGTCATCATATTCACTCTTTTTAAAAATAAATTTAGAGCACCCAATTCATTTTTCCAATGAAAGGGCAATTTAGAGTGGCCAATCCACCTACCTTGCACATCTTTGGGTTGTGGGGGCGGAAATCACGCAAACACGGGGAGAATGTGCAACCTCCACACGGACAGTGATCCAGAGCCGGGATCGAACCAGGGACCTTGGCGCCATGAGGCTGCAGGGCTAACCCACTGTGCCACCGCGCTGCCCTATCATATTCACTCTCAAAGCAATATCACAACACTTACATAGTGACGGAGACTAAGACCAAAGATTGCCAGCTGCAGCTTCCTGACAAATGGCCAGGTGAAGCATCACCAGATTTTGGAGAACTGTTTTACATTAATGCAAATATAATTTGGCTGTTAAGATTGGCCCTGCCTGGACTCCCCTCTCTGAGTGTACGCCCTACGTCAGGGTCTGCATATCATATACACTACACCATTCACATCATAGCCCCTTCAAAACCGTGCCATAAGTATGAAAGCACATCTCCAGGAGTTCAGACATTGGGTGGAATTTTACATGCAACCCACCGCATGTTTTACGGCACTGGAGAGGGCCCGCCATTGACCGCCAGCGAGATCTTATTGTCCTACAGTTGTCAATGGGATTTTCCATTAAATGCACCCCTTGCCACCAGGGAACCCGTGGTGGGGGTGCGCCATCGACAGGACCAGGGACCCCACCTGTCTGAACGGGCAGAAAACTCCAGCTACTGTATTTACTATATTCCCTACTTTTATCCTTTCTTGCAGTTCTTGCAACTGCATCCTGTTGAAGATAACACTCATGAGGCCCCTATAAAACAATAGGGTAAAAGGGACGACAATACGATTTTGTTGTGACTTTGACAATAACATGGAAGCAGGCCATTCAGCCCCCCCGAGCTTGTTCAGCCATTCAATTAGATCACGGCTGATCTGTATTTTAACTCCATCTACCCGCCTTGGGTCTAAGATGCCTAACATCCTTGCCGAAGAAAACAAATCTATCAATCTCAATTTTAGAAATGTTTAGCTGACGCTTAGGTTTTGGGGGAGGGGACAAGATTTTCAAACTCTCAGCAGCATTTGCATGATGCTGTGCCTCCTGACATCACCCCTGAACAACTCGAACTCCAACAGCTACGGTTCCAGTCTCACTGAACAGAGAAAATAGTTCATCTCTACCTGCCCAACAAACCCTTTACTCTTCAAAAACAACTCAACTAAATCACCCCCTGGGTCTTCTCCATTCATCCACTAATATCCTACACAAGGTGTCAATGACTTTTTTTCTCATCGGATGGTGAATATTTTAGACGATGCTGTTAGCATTTGGAATTTCCCAATCGGATATTCCAAAGATTACTGAAAGCAGGGGAAGATAAGTTCGAAGCGGATAGCACGAGATAAGTTTTGGATTAATCTAGTAAGGAGCGGGTATGGACATTGTGAAAATATTTTAAAGAGTTGAGGGACAGGGAAAAAAAGATCAGTGTGAAGATGTTACCTGCTGTTAAACATTGTGCAGGTTAAAAAGCAGAAGCCTTCCTGTGCAAAAGAATATAAGTCCTCTCACCAGTGGGCTTCAAGGCTGCAGTGCAAAGAGCACTAAAAGGATCTTGGTGCCGAATAAATGCAGCGTGCAGTCAGACAGGAGAGCTATGACCGTGCCATTTTTAAAGGAAAATCTTACTCCGAATCTTTTTATAATTTCAAAAAATATTTTGTGCAGCAAAAACAAATTGTCATGTCAGACAAAGTAGGCTGCACTGTGTGAGTTCCATCGTTAAGGAAAAAAAATGTCCGTTTCTGAACAGAATTACTCTGACGAGGGCTATATTGGCAAGCGGGTAAATAGGATCGTTTCTGAAATTTGGCACTAATGAGGTATCATTGCTTTTCTTGATTTATTGACAAGCAAGTATCGCCTTCCTGGTTGAAATAATTGAAGCAGTGATATAATTAGATTGAGAAAACCCCTGATCTGAAGAGATCTTTGCGGCAAGAAGATAATAATTAATTATGAACGCCAACATTGCTGACACTTCCAGTGCACTGGGGAAGGTGGGGGTTGGTGGTGATGTGAATTTTGAAGTGCTCCATACGTGGGCTCAGAGGCATTTTGAGCGGCTGTTAGAAAGCCATCCAACAGGCAGATTAAACATTAGCTGATTACCGACAAGTAATTAACAATGTCAACGAAACATAGAAACTGAATTAATAATAATTATATCATCAACATAATGATCGCCTTGTAGAGAATCCCAGGGAAGAGGAGAGGTTAATTACTCGCTCGCAGAACATCACTGAATTGACCATGGCTATGCCTCAGGATGGTGTTAACTGCCAGCTGTATAATTAATTAATATCATAATTGCAATGCGGGCAGCATGAAAATATTGAAATATTACACCATTTCCATTCTATTACCTATCATAAGCTCCCTATAATTTAGAGCTCGGGCCCACAGGCTGTGTTCATCTTTTGTAGTGTAATATATATCAAATCTATATTGTAATTTGCCCTTTTTTTTGCTGGGTGTATGATTCACGGAGAAAAGAGCAATGGTGATTGAAGGGGTGTGCAGGAGAGACTCTGCAGTTATGTAATATTTTCTTTGAAAGCAATTGTAGGATTGTTTGCAATACTCATCGGTCATTGTTAGACAGTGATAGCTAAAGGTTTACTCAAGAATTGGGATTCAATTAAGATCAAGGTGATTTAAATTGATTTGACTTTCCCCCTACTATTGGGGTGGCGGGATGTTGGAACTAAACAGTTAGAAACAGCAACTGCATCATATGCTACAGTGAGACAGAATGTGTAACCACTTCAAATTGTCCATTTGGCTAATCTGGAGTAAAGTGGTGCTGAAGCCATAATCCAACCAGGTGGAAAGAGTTAGCTGTTGATGTACATTTAATTCACATTTCTAAACAGCACATAGGCCTGGAATAGAGACAGGGGGGATTCCTTCTGACTGGGTGATGTACGATCAATTGCACAAAGATGAGAGTTGAGTACAACTGAGGCTTTATTACACTAAGATGTGTGGCCTCCTAAAGCAGCTGGCGAAATGGCTGCTGTACGGTGGGCACACATATTTATACTCCACCTACTGGGCGGAGCCAGCAGGCAGGGACTATCCCCATACCTGTAGTACAGAGCTTTACCACACCACATTCACCCCCTGTTAAAATTGAGTCCGGCAGGGGTGGCAGAGAGCTAAATACAGAACAAGTTTTAATATACAGAGGCAAAAAAATGTTTGAAGTCCAGTACAAGGTGCTTTAACAGACTCGAACCAATTACAGGTTTAGCTGGTCCGGGGTCTTGATCTGACATTGGGAGCGACGCAGTGGTGGCGGCGATTCTGATGTCGGTCTGCTCCTCGGTGACTCCAGGAACGTGGCAAAATCCTCCTCATCCTCAGGCGTGGGCAGGGGGAGGACTGATGGTCCTTGGGGGGGGGGGGGGGGGTGCTGCTGGGCGTGTGTGGGGAGGGGAGGGTGCCGCCGGGCCGGAGGAGTGTGTGTGTGGGGACCCTGCTGGTGCCAGGTCCCTGAGGGAGACAGTACCCTGGCGGCCGTCGGGGTACGCCACGTAGGCATACTGGGGGTTAGCGTGGAGTAACTGCACCCTTTCAACCAACGGGTCCACCTTGTGGAGTCGTACATGCTTACGGAGTAGTACGGGTCCTGGAGCTGTGAGCCAAGTCGGGAGCGACACCCCGGATGTGGACTTCCTCGGGAAGGCAAAGAGACGTTCATGGGGTGTGTCGTTAGTCGCAGTGCATAGGAGCGACCGAATGGAGTGCAGTGCATCGGGGAGGACGTCCTGCCAGCGGGAGGCCGGGAGATTTCTGGACCATAGGGCCAGCTAGACAGCCCTCCAGACCGTCCCATTCTCCCTCTCCACCTGCCCATTTCCCCGGGGGTTGTAGCTGGTCGCCCTGCTCGAGGCAATACCCCTGCTGAGCAGGAACTGACGCAGCTCATCGCTCATGAACGAGGATCCCCTGTCGCTGTGGATGTAGGTGGGGAAGCCGAACAGAGCAAAGATGGTGTTGAGGGCTTTGATGACGGTGGCAGACGTCATGTCTAGGCATGGGATGGCGAAGGGGAATCTGGAGTACCTATCGACCACAATGAGAAAGTACGTGTTACGGTCGGTGGAGGGGAGGGGCCCTTTGAAATCCACGCTGAGGCATTCAAAGGGGCGGGACGCTTTCACCAGGAGCTCGCGGTCTGGCTAGTAGAAGTGCAGTTTGCACTCCGCACAGACCTGGCAGTCTCTGGTGATTGTCCGTACTTCCTCGACGGAATGGGACGGATTGTGGGCCTTGATGAAGTGGTAGAACCGTGTGACTCCCGGGTGACAAAGGTTGTCGTGCAGAGGCTGGAGACGGTCCACCTGTGCGCTGGCACATGTACCACGGGATTGGGCATCGGGGGTCTCGTTGAGCTTACCAGGGCGATACAAAATCTCGTAGTTGTAGGTGGAGAGCTCGATCCTCCACCGCAAGATTTTATCGTTTTTGATCTTGTCCCACTGTGTGTTGTTAAACATGAAGGCTGCCAACCATTGGTCAGTGAGGAGAGTGAATCTGACCTGGTAATGCCTCCAATGCCGCACAGCTTCAACGATGGCCTGGGCCTCTATTACGACGGACGAGTGCCGAATTTCGGAGACATGAAGGGTTCATGAAAAGAATGCCAAGGTCTGCCTGCCTGTTTGAGGGTGGCAGCTAGAGTGATGTCTGAATGCATCGCTCTCCACTTGAACGGGTAACGTCTCGTCGACTGCGTGCATCGCGGCATTGCCGATATCGGCCCTAATACGGTTGAAGGCCGGTTGAGCCTCGGCCATCAGTTGGAAAAGAGTGGACTGGATGAGTGGGCGTAGTAAGAAAAGAACCCCAGGCAGCGTTTGAGGGATTTGGGGCAGTGGGGAAAGGGGAGTTCCATGAGGGGGCGCATGCTGTTGGGTGGGCCCCAGAACTCCGTTCTGGACCACATAGCCGAGGATGGCTAAGCGGTTCATGCTGAATGCGCACTTCTCCTTGTTAGGTGAGGTTTAGGAGAGTGGCGGTGTGGAGAAATTTGGCAAGGTTGGTATCATGGTCCTGCTCATCATGGCCGCAGTTGGTGACATTGTCTAGGTACGGGAAAGTGGCCACACCCGTACCGGTCGACCATTCGGCCCATCTCCCTTTGGAAGACCGAGACCCTGTTGCTGACGCCAAAGGAAACCCTAAGAAAATGGTAGAGGTATCCATCTGCCTCAAAGGCAGTGTATGGGCGGTCTGCCTTACGGATGGGGAGCTGGTGGTAGGCGGATTTGAGGTCTACTGTTGAGAAGACCCGGTACTGTGCAATCTGATTGACCATATCAGATATGTGTGTGTGTGTGTGTGTGTGTGTGGGGATGGGGGGGGGGGGGGGGGGGGGGGGGGCGGGAGGGCTACGCATCGAGCTGCATGTACCGATTGATGGCCTGGTTGTAGTCCACGACCATTCTGTGTTTCTCCCCAGTTTTCACCACTACCACTTGGACTCTCCAGGGGCTGTTGCTGGCCTCGATGATGCCTTCCCAAAGCAGCCACTGGACCACAGACCTGATGAAGGTCCTGTCCTGGGTGCTGTACCATCTGCTCCTGGTGGCGACGGGTTTGCAATCCGGGGTTAGGTTTGCGAATACGGAAGGTGGGTCGACCTTCAGGGTTGCGAGGCCGCACACAGTAAGGGGTGGTAGGGACCCGCCAAATTTCAATGTTAGTCTCTGGAGGTTACACTGGAAGTCCAGGCCGGGTAGCAGGGCAGCGCAGAGGCTGGGGAGGACGTAGAGGCAGAAGCCGCTGAATTCTGTGCCCTGGATCGTGAGAGTGGCTATACAGTACCCCCGGATCACCACGGAGTGGGACACGGAGGCCAGGGAGATTCTCTGATTGGCGGGGTGTACCGCAAGGGAGCAGCGCCTTACCGTATCAGGATGGATGAAGCTTTTGGTGCTCCCGGCCAGCAGACAGGAGATATCGTGCCCATCGATCTTCACGCTTGTCAAGGCAGTGGCTAGATTGTGCGGGCGAGACTGGTCAATCGTGACCGAGTCGAGTCGCGGCTGGTCGTTGTTGGTGTCGGACGATGGGGTGCCCGGGGGGCACGTGTCCTGGTACGATGGTGGCGCCCATTTGCCATGGGAGATACAAGATGGTGGCGCCTGAAGATCCTGAGGTGGACAAGATGGCGGCGTCCACAGGCCGCATGTGGTCCGAAGAGGGGAGGATGGCGGCGCCCACTGGCCGCGCGTGGTCTGAGGAGGGGAAGATGGCAGCACCCACTGTCCATACGCGGGTGGGGATCGAGGCGATAGTGGCGACTGAGCGGGCCTCACACACTGCGGTGAGGTGCCCCTTCTTGCCGCAGGCCTTGCAAAGAGTGCTGCGGACCGGACAGCGTTGGTGCGGGTGTTTTTGCTGCCCACAGAAGTAACATCTGGGACCCCCGGGGTTGGCTGGCAGGCGCATGGCACAGGCGTAGGATTGGCTGAGTGGGGTCCCCGGTGGGGCGGCCGTCTGAGGAGTCCACGATGCGTAGGAGGAGTGGGCCGTGCGGCCGAGGGTGTTAGCCTGGATATTGCGTGAGGTGATTGTCATCGATAGCGCCAGCGTTTTGGTTTCCGCGAGATCGAGCGTGGCCCCCTCTAAAAGTCACTGGCGGATGTGATCTGACCCTATCCCCGTGACGAAAGCGTCCCGCATGAGGAGGTTCGAATGTTCCGTGACCGTGACGGCCTGACAGTCACAGTCTCTGACCAGGGGAATTAAAGCACGCCAGAAATCTTCTACGGACTCACCAGGGAGCTGACTATGAGTAGAGAGTATGTGTCTGGCGAAGAGCGTGTTCGTCCGCTGGGCGTAGTTTTCTTTCAGTAGCGCCATGGCTTCATCGTAGGTCGGCGTGTCCTGGATAAGCGGAAAAACGTTGGAGCTCAGCCGCGAGTAGAGGATCTGGATCTTTGAGCTTCCGGATTTGGGACTGGTGCAGGCCTCATGTAAGCTTCGAAACAAGCTAGCCAATGTCGTTTTTGGTGTCGCTTGATTGCGGATCCAGCTGCAGGCGATCCAGCTTGATGCGGAGGTCCATCTTCTGAAAACTTTAGTGTATTAAATTGATGCACGATCAATTGCACAAAGACGAGAGTTGAATACAACTGAGGCTTTATTACACTAAGATGTGTGGCCTCCTACAGCAGCTGCCGAAATGGCTGCTGTACGGGGCGGCACACATATTTATACTCCGCCTACTGGGCGGAGCCAGCAGGCAGGGACTTCCCCCGTATCTGTAGTACAGGGCCTTACCACACCTCTCCTAACATATACAACAGTGGGGATTACCACAATGTACCCCAGGGCACAATGAGGCTCAGGGCAGCACTACAGATTTGAACTGTCCATTAGCCTGTATTAAAATTTGGTGCAACAGCTTCCTGCCTATCGGCCAGGTGATGCATCACCAGATTTGGGAGAGCTGCAAATATACCATGGCTGTTAAGGTTGGCCCCAGCTCTGGACTCCCCTATTGACACAGGGTTCAGGAGAATAAGAGTGGCATTGAGATGTATACTTCGGAACGATCTTCATGGCGTGGCAAAAAGGAACAAAATGCCACCACCACAATCTTTGCATCTTCAACTAAATAAGCCTGTTCCCCTTTTTTAGCAGATCAAGATCTTAAATTGAACTTTTTCCATCATTCACAGGATGCGAGCACTACTGACATGCCCAGGATTTATTGTCCATCCTAACATAACTACGTGGCTTTCTC
This sequence comes from Scyliorhinus canicula, assembly GCF_902713615.1. Taxonomy (NCBI): domain Eukaryota; kingdom Metazoa; phylum Chordata; class Chondrichthyes; order Carcharhiniformes; family Scyliorhinidae; genus Scyliorhinus; species Scyliorhinus canicula. The sequence continues at coordinate 38,990,386 of NC_052148.1, read as the reverse complement.
GGCCATTTTGGAGACTTGGCCGTATTTCAGTGGGCCTGGTGTCCCAAGAAGGCCAGACCAGGTAAGGACAGCAGAATTCCTTACCGAAAATAAAGGCCATTTGTAAACCAATTGAGTCGTTTTATGGTTAGCGTTACTAATGCTGGCTTTTCATTGCAGATTTATTTAATTAACATAATTTAACTTTCTCAGCTGCTGTGGTTTGATTTGAACTCATGACTCCAGTCCAGGGCTCGAACTTACTGGTCCAATCATAAAGCCGCAATACTGTTTTACCCAATTGGCATTAAACTCCGTCGTCTCACACAAGCCAATCTCCAAAAACCGAACTGACAATCGACTTTGGGAAGGTGACATGATCCCATCAAAGCTGTTAATGGCAAAAAAAACAGAAATGAAAAACCGCTGTGAACAGCTGCTTATGACCAAATTACGTTTTTATTTAATTTGATTTCACGATTTCTCCGGTATTTTGGGACCACATTTCACAATTCAGTTTGTTATTCTGTGAGAACTGGAACCCAGTCAGTTTTATGACAGAGGCCAGAAAGAATTAGTTACAGTGGAAGTGCAGTGAGATACGAAATTGTCATGGCTTTGAGTTGCCCCTGGAGCGATATACCCAATGGGCGGGATTTTGGGCGCAACCCACCGCGTGTTTCGTGGCAACGGGAGTGACCCGCCATTAGCTGGCAGCAGGATCATCTGGTACCACCATTGCCAACAAGGTTTCCCGTTGAATGCACCCCTTGCCGCTGGGAAACCAGCGGTGCAGGTGGAACAGGAAGATCCCGCCTGCGTGTACAGTCAGACTCTATATTAAATTTGTTATGTATGTTGCACATTCCTTATTTGGACTTTGATCATTTTAAGAGGATAATTCAAGGCATAATTTTAAGTCCAAAAACAGTGGGAGGTTAAAAATCTAAAAATCTGAAATATATGTAGAAAATAGAAGCAAGAGGAGGCCATTCGGCCCTTCGAGCCTGCTCCGCCATTCATTATAATCATGGCTGATCATCAAGTTCAATACACTGATCCCGTCTTTCCCTCCCCCCATATCTCCTGATCCTTTTAGCCCCAAGAACTATATCAAATTCCTTCTTGAAATCACACATTTTGGCCTCAACTACTTTGTGTGGTCGTGAATTCCACACGTTCACCACTCTCTGGGTGAAGAAGTTCATCCTCACCTCCGTCCTAAAAGGTTTACCCCTTATCCTCAAACTATGATCCCTAGTTCTAGACTCCCCCACCATCGGGAATATTCTTTCTGTATCTACCCTATATAATCCCTATATAAACGTTTGTACTTTTCTATGACATCCCCTCTCACTCGTCAAAACTCCAATGAATATAATCCTAACTTCTCATATGACAGTCCCGCCATCCCAGCAATCAGCCTGATAAACCTTTGCTGCACTCCCTCCATAGCAAGAACATCCTTCCTCAGATAAGGACACCAAAACTGAACACAATACTCCAGGTGTGGCCTCACCAATGCCCTATACAATTCCAGGAAAACATCTCTATTCCTATACAAATTCCTTGCGCTCTGAAGGCCTTCCTTACTGCCTGCTGTACCCTGCGCGCTTACTTTCAGTGACAAATGCAGTGGTCTACCAAAGTCTCGCTAAGTATCCACCTCTCTCATTTTACACCCAGGAACACAACCTGTCCAGTTCCAGTTTTAACGGAGGCAGAATGAGGAGAAGGTAACCAATTTGCTCTTGGAAGGTAGGTTGAACATTTAAATATTTTAATGAGGCTGCATACCTTCATTTTAACAGTAGTTCTATTCCTAATCACAGTCAGCCAGGTGAAAGAGATGAGGAGGGCTGAATCCATGGGGTAAATGCCTTTGTAGCCCTGCATGTGGAACAGAAGGAGCAAGAGGGTTTCCTCCAAGATGAACAAGTTTAACCATAAGTGGATGCTGGACCAATTGGTGCTTTCAAGACTTACATTCTTGTGAAGTAAAGGTATTGCAAGATATTAAGGAAAGGTATAAAAATTGCCTACCTTCCTAAGATTAGAAATTTCAAGTACAATATACAAAACTTTCTTTTGAGAAAGGATTCCTTTTAAGTACATAATAATAATCTTACAATAATCTTTATTAGTGTCACAGGTCGGCTCACATTAACACTGCAATGACGTTACTGTGAAAATCCCCTAGTCGCCACACTCCGGGGCCTGTTCGGGTACACTGAGAGAGAATTCAGAATTGCCAATTCACCTAACAGGCCGTCTTTCGGGACTTGTGGGAGGAAACCGGAGCACCCGGAGGAAGCCCACGCAGACACGGGGAGAACGTGCAGGCTCTGCACACAGTGACCAAAGCAAGAATCGACTCCGGGACTCTGGCGCTGTGAAGCAACAATGCTAACCACTGTGCTATCGTGCATTAATTCATGGGCAATCTATAATCTGTCCAGAATGTTTATAGAAAATATCAATGAGAAGAGGCCATTCGGCCTCAATCACAAACACAATAGGGATGAATAGAGCCCCAGTTTATGCAGTTGATTGATCTACAAAGGAAAATAGAATGCCGGATATTTTCCTAAAATTAGTGGTCAACCCGGAGCAAAAGGAAGGAAATGAGAACTGGTTGCCTTTTGTTAGTTTAATTTCAATTTGCCCATTAATAAGCACCTCCTTTTCATCGTGCCTGTTAATAAGAATGTTTACAAAAGCAATTGCAAGGTCAGAGTTTTAAATTCTTTGTGATGCGGTCAAGTTGTGCTTGTGTCACATAACGCATAAATGTTCTTTTGTGCCATTCCTAATTAAAGATCCCTTTATCATTTGTAGCCTTAGTGCAGGCACTGGTGTAACCGCGCAAGTGGTTTGATTTGATTCATATACATTTTTTGAGCCTGTTCTTGTAGCTGCAAACCAATGGAATCTTTTCCTGACGACTGTAATGGCATTTTCTGTGATGGCATAAATAATAGGTGGCCAAGTCACTCTGCTACATCAGCATTTAAAAACCAGTGTCCTTAAATGCAATTGATTTTCTTTTTAACTAACACTGTGGGTGGCCCTACTTTCTTATTACAATCAGAGTCTTGTGACCTTAGCGCCGTACTGGCCCCGCTGCAAGATGCAGATACAGAATCAAATTACTTCTGCTGTGTAATTCTCTTTCCGCATTGTAACCAAGAAAGTGCTTTTAAATTCGACACCTTGCTGTTAGCTCACTGGTTCATTTGCAAAGCTGTTTTCTCTCAATTATTTGGTATTATTTCTCTTCACACTTCCAACCACATCATGGCTAAACTGAGGGGAGCGTGCTGTTTTCCATTTCTTCTCGGGGCATGTTAGCAAATGTTAGCAAAGCCAACATTTACCTCTTGAGAGGGTGGTGAGTTTTCTTCATCGGAACATTCCCTTTTACAACAGTGTAGCTCTCTGGGTGATTTCAGAGGCAGCTGTGGCACTCTGATTCCTCACCCCTCTATATGCTGAAATTATGCTGCTTTCAAGGCCTGTTGGGGAGATGGTGGTGTAGGGGTAATGTTTCCAGCCTAGTAGTTCAGAAGACCAGGCTAATGCCCTGTGGATATGGAGCCAAATCCCACCAGAGCTACTGGTGGAATTTAAATTCAGAAAGCTAGCCTCAGTAATGGTGACAACTATCATCAATTGTTGTAAAAACCCATCTGGTTTACTAATGTCCTGTAGGGAACATAGGAATTAGGAGCAGGCAATTCAACACTTCGAGCCTGCTCCGCCATTCAATCAGATCATGGCCGATCTCTTCCTGGTCTCAAATCTACCTCCCTGCCTGTTGCCCATATCCCTTTAACCCGTTTATTTTTAAATCAGAAATATATCAATCTCCTTCTTGAAACCATTTAATGATTCTGATTCCACCGCTGTATAGGGCAGCAAGTTCCACAAATACACGACCCTCTACGAGAAGTAGTTCCTTCTCATCTCAGTTTTAAATCTACCACCTCTCAACCTATATCTGTGATCTGGTTCTAGATTGCCCCACAAAGGGGAACATTTGGTCTATGTTTACCTATTTAATCCCTTTTAGTATTTTGTACACCTTGATCAGATCCCCTCTCATTCTTCTAAACTCTAGCGACTATAAGCCCTAACTGCTCAATCTCTCCTCATACGTCAACCCTTCCATCCTGGAATCAATCTGGTGAACCTCCCCAAAACTGTCTCCTATGCACCACATCCTTCCTCAAATAAGGAGGAAACCTGACATCTTACCTGGCCTGGTCGGGCCTACATGCGACTCAAAATCCACAACAGCCTGGGAGACTTTCAATTGTCCTCTGAAAATGGCATAGTTCAAGGGCAACAAATATGTCCTTGTCAACAACACCCAAAGCCAATCAAATAATAAAAATAAAATGAATGAAAGTAGGACGGAACTTAAACTTGCAATTAGGAGGGCTAAAAGGGGCCATGAAATGTCTTTAGCAAGCATGGTCAAGGAGAATCCCAAGGCTTTTTATGTATATATTAAGAGCAAGATGGTAGCAAGAGAAAGAGTAGACCTATTCAAGGACAATGAAGGGAAGTTACACGTGGAACCACAGGATATTGCCCTATTATGTATTTTCTTTTCTTTTATTTTATTTTCATGTACTTAATGATCTGTTGAGCTGCTCGCAGAAAAATACTTTTCACTGTACCTCGGTATATGTGACAATAAACAAAATCCACACAAATCCAATCCAAAGTGGGTGAAATCCTTAATGAGTACTTTTGTATCGGTATTCACCAGGGAGAAGGACATGATGTATGTTGAGGTCAGGGATAAGTTTGTGAACACTCTTGAGAACCTCAATATATCAAAGGAGGAAGTGTTCAGTATCCTAAATAGCATTAAGGTCGACACGTCCCTGGGCCGGATGGGATCTATCCCAGGTTCCTACGGGAGGCAAGGGGAGAAATATCTGGGGACTTTGCAGATATCTTCACATCCTCTTTGACCACAGGTGAGGTTCCAGAGGATTGGAGAATAGCCAATGTTGTTCCCTTGTTTAAGAAAGGAAGCAGGGAGGGCAGCACGGTGGTGCAGTGGGTTAGCCCTGCTGCCTCACAGCGCCGAGGTCCCAGGTTCGATCCCGGCTCTGGGTCACTGCCCGTGTGGAGTTTGTACATTCTCCCCGTGTTTGTGTGGGTTTCTCCCCCACAACCCAAAAGATGTGCAGGCTAGGTGGATTGGCCACACTAAATTGCCCCTTAATTGGAAAAAATGAATTGGGTAATCTAAATTTATAAAGAAAAAAAAAGAAAGGAAGCAGGGATAATCCAACAAATAATAGGCCAGTGAGCCTGATATCAGTGGTGGGGAAGCTTTTGGAAAAGATACTGAGGGACAGGATATATGCACATTTGGAGGAAAATGGACTAGTTAGTGACAGGCAGCATGGTTTTTTAAGGGGAAGGTCATGTCTCGCTAACTTGATTGAGTGTTTTGAAGAGGTGACAAAGAAAATTGATGAGAGAAGGGCTGTGGGTGTAGTTTATATGGACTTTAGTAAGGCATTTGACAAGGTCCCACATGGCAGACTGGTAGAAAACCTAAAATCACATGGGATTCAGGGTGGGCTGGTTAGATGGATACAGAGAGTAGCGGTGGAAGGGTGTTTTTCAGAATGGATATCTGTAGCTAGTGATATTCCGCAGGGATCAGTGCTGGTACCTCTATTGTTTGTAGCATATATAAATGATCTGGAGGAAAATGTGTGTGGTTTGATTAGTAAGCTTGCGGATGACACGAAGATTGGCAGAGTTGCTGATAGTGCTCAGGATTATCAGAGTATACAACAGGATATAGACACATTGGAGACTTGGATACAGAAATGGAAGATGGAGTTTAATCTTAACAATGGAAGGAGATGCATTTTGGAGGATCAAATCTAGGTATGAATTATACTGTAAATTGCAGAACCCTTATGAATATTAACATACACAGTTCTAAATACACAGGGATCTGGGTGTGCAGGTCCACAGTTCCCTAAAAGTAGCAACACAGGTGGCCAAGGTGATTAAGAAGGCACATGGGATGCTTGCCTTCATCAGCCGGGGTATTGAGTACAGGAATTGGGAAATCATGTTGCAGCTTTTATAAAACCTTGGTTAGGCTGCATTTGGGGTATTGTTTGTAGTTCTGGTCACCACATCATCAGATGGAAGTGGAAGCTTTGGAGATTGTGCAAAGAAGGTTCGCCAGGATGTTGCCTGGTCTCGAGGGTGTTGGCTCTGAGGAGAGGTTGAATAAACTAGGATTGTTTTCACTGGAAAGACGGAGGGTAAGGGGAGACCTGATAGAGGTCTACAAAATTATGAGAGGCATAGACAGGGTGGAGAATCAGAGGCTTTGTCCAAGGGTGGAAATGTCAATTACAAGGGGGCACGGGTTCAAGGTGAGAGGGGAAAGTTTAAGGGAGATATGCGGGGTACGTTTTTCGTGCAGAGAGTGGTGGGTGCCTGGACGGCACTGCCAGAGGATGTGGTGGTCACATGACAAAGAAGGTCTGGGCAGAGGTTGGCCATGCCTGGTCAGTGACCATGAGGTTGTTTGCAGAACCTGAATCCAATGTAGGAAAAGCTTCAATGACTTTCTGCACTCTGCCCGGGCGAACGCTGATTCCAGCTGGAAACTTGGATGGATGTTCTTAGTGTTGGAATGATGTTTACCCACAATCATATGCCTTGATAGATCATGGCTGCCATGTATGTCAGAGTGAGGTGTGACAATGGGAACTTGCATCTTGGGTGGGGGAGGCTGGAAGGTTCTGCCGTGTAGAGGGGGACTAATGAAAGCACTTTTGCCCTTACAGAAGGTGAGTCACATGAGGAATGACTGGTGGTCGTGTTCCAAACCTTCTTCTCCTGACTCAGATGGAGGAGTAAGCCCTGGGGATGTCCTGCAAATGTGAAGCCTAGTCCACTTCGCAGAGAGGCAGGGGTCTCAGGCGGGTAAGCGTCCATTGGGCAGGGAAGAGTTTGCTGGAGGATATGTGAGATGTAACACAGCAGTTGTAAGGCTGACCTGTGAAATCCACTTACCCTGTTGCTCATCTATTCAGATGATTTTTCTCAGCCAGATGTCCATTCTGAGAAGCAACCAGACCACATGCACACTGACCTCATGTTATTCCATGCTGACATTTTACTTCCTCCCTCGAGGGAACATCATCATGATCCCTTAAGGAACCCAATGATCCTCCCTTGACATCCAGTGAAGAGCAGCTGCCAGATACACCCGTGTCACCTCTCTCTATGTACCATGCACCAATGCAGATACAAGCACATCGGAGCAGGTGATAGTGCACAGTGGTGAAGGCACATCACACTCACATCAGGAGCTGGCAGAGGCAGAGGGACCTCAGGGCATTGGCAGTCAGAGAATTGCTGGACGTCTGGATGAAGCTGTTCTCAAAGAAGGTGATGAAGCTCTGGAGTTGGCCAACGAGCGGCAGATACTGGATGCCCAGTGGAATGCACAGGAATATCTGGTGGCGATCCCAGAGGGTCTGCGTGCCATGGTCTCAGTTTGAGAAGATCATGTGGAACTTGGGCACTGCGTTGGCCCAGAGCTCAGAATGTACATCCTCCTCCATAGAGAGAGTGGAGACTTTCATGGACTGAGGATGAGAGGGCTATTTTTTGCTTTACCCCCTTATCACAACTGGATTGAAGTCCCAGAGCCCGGAGACAGGACTTTTAGACAGCCCGCCTCAGCGGCCAACTGCCACTGTGGCTGCCACCAAACTGCTTTCGGGAACGGCAGACCCAACTGCCACTCAACCGAAACAAAAACCCACCTTTGCAGGCACTTCCTCTTGAGCGTGCCAAGCCGCGGAATTTCCCAACTCCCGCTAACCTCCTCTCAGATGAAAATGCAGCTCTGGACCCCACACTTTAGGAAAGATGTCAAGGCTTTGGTGAAGGTGCAGATGTGTTTTAATAGAGTGAAAGTAGGGATGAGTGCTTTGGTCACATGGAGTTACTGGGGAATCTGGACTTGTTTCCTTTACAGCTGAGACAGCTCAGCGGAGATTCAATAGAGATGTTCAAAATTGAGAAGATTTTGATGGAGCAGACAAGGAGCAATTGTATCCATTGGGGGAAGAGTTGGTAGCCAAAGGACACCAATTTCAGGTGATTTGGCAAAAGAACAAGAAACAACATAAGGGACGGGATTCTTCAGCCGCGCATTCCCAGCGACCGGAACTTCCTGGCCGAAGTCAACGGACCGTTACATGGTCCCCGTCGGTGGCGATTTTGCGGGGGGCGCTGCCGAAGAATCCAGCCCAAGGTGCAGCATGAGGATCTGGCACACACAGGGTTAATGTGGGACTGAGTAGAATACCATCCACACAGTGATGTAAGAAGGTCAGGACGCAGATCCAGGGTCAGTGTGGTGCTGAACAGAGGCCAGTAAAGACCTAAGCATGGAGATATTTTCCACAGTAACTTCATTGCAGTGTTAATGTTAGCCTACTTGTGACATTAATACAGATTATATCCTAGCCAGCAACGTTTACTGTACACATGTAAATAGTTCTAGCAGTGAATAAAGACTTAAAGTTAATCTACAGAAGACTGCAAAGACTTTGTTGAGACCTACCATTCTGGAACCAACGTCATCCCAACCTGGTGACAGCAGTGGGGAAGCAAACAGTATTTTTACACAGTTGTTGTGACCTGGAATGCAACACCTGAGGGGGGTGATGGAAGCAGATTCAGGAGTAACCTTCAAAAGAGAATTTAATTAATATTTGAAGGGTAGAAACTTACATGGCTGTGGGAAAGAGCGGGACGAGTGGGATCAATTGCACTAAAGGGGCAGCACAGGCACGATGGACTGAATGTGCTGTGTCATTCTCTGATTAGAGAGATAGTCATCACGTTAGCTTTTAAATGTTTGACGCACAGGTGAGAAATAGCTTCAGTAAAGCCGTAAAGGCAAAAATAATTAACATTTGCTTCAAGAAATTGCTTAAAACATCGCTTTACAAACCATTGGAATGGGATCAAGCTTTATGTTATTGACATACTAACTGTCCCATGTTTCAATGAAATTCCTCAGTATGCTATGTTAACAAGGATTATATTTTAAAATTTTAACCTCTTAATAGACATACATGCATCATATATTTAAATCTTGCCTGCAAGCAACGTAAGGATGCTTCTACTGATCTCAACTGAATCAAATGATAGGTTCTACAGTATTAGATCCCTAATTTCATTCACAGCCACTTTGAACAGGACTCTTGACTTTGAGCACTGGATCAGTGAATTCATCATGTAGTTTAGATGCCAGATTAGATCATTTAAGAGCTTTCTGCTCCTTTAATCTTCACAGCACATGATTGTGGTACGACTAATTCTCGGTTTGGGATAAATTAATGGATATTTTGCTTAAATATGTGTCAATTCTTCTGTTGGAATTTTCTTTGAATTATGCTTCTTAATGAATTCATTCTTCGAAAAACATGCTGCTGCAGTTAAGAGTTGGTTTTTATCAGCAACAATTTGCATTTGTACCAAGCTTTTAATGCAGAAAATAAACCAAGGCACTTCACACAGTGGAGAAAAGGAGGGGGATGAAAAGCTGCTTTCTGAGGAGTATTTGCAGAAGGACTAAGAGGGGGTGGGATTTAGGGCTGGACCCAGGTAGAAAATTTGCTGGAATAGGTCAGCATTAGGAGTGAAAAAGGTCAATGACAGTTTCCACAACAGTGGGTTATGACAGTGTTGAATGGGTGTAACACTCTGAAGGTAGAAACAGATGGTTTTGGCGGTATTTACAACATTAGGTTCTAAGATTCATCCCACCCGAACAGTTAAGTCTTTGAATACTGTTGTAAAGAGAGACATGTTACCAAGGCTTTTCATCTTCTGCTCCTCAGGCCAAATGCAAGAATGTAAAATTGCAAATGTTCAGCACAATTTAGTGCTGAAGAAAAGGGTACTGATTGGTTGCCAAGTCAACTCTGATTGGCCAAAGTGTTGCCATGGAGAAAGCAACTGGGAACTTTGGGTGCTATTAATTACTTTGTCATCTACAATATAGATATTGAGAAGAGATAAGGGAATTTTCCAGGGAACTGCCCCAAATTCATTCCTCAATCAACCCCACTGAAGTGAGGTCATTCATTTCATTGTTATTTATGCCACTTTTCAATCTGAAATTTGGTGGCCGCCTTCATCTGCATTAAAATGGCTATTGCTCTACAAATAATTAATTGGCTGGAAAGCATTTTGGGATATCCTGAAGACGTGAGATGCACAGTAGGGGTATTTTGAATCCTGTCCCTTCTCAACCCATTGTCTTCATATGTAGCAACTACAGCAGAGACTGTCAGGCTCCTGATCCACATCAAACAATGCTTAGCACAGAGCTGACCGCATCATGGTACAAACTATCATCTTATGGGATGGACGGCTGCCACAGATGGGGATATTGTAACTGGGAGTGGGTTTCAAACATGTGCAAGTTAAACCCAACTATCATTGTCAGTTTTTGATAAAATACAAAAAAAAAACTGGAAATACTCAGCAGACCTTTGTGGAGAAACGGAGCGAAAGGGCATGATATTAGTTCAGATTTTAACAAGATGAAAGGTCAAAGACCTGAAATGTTAACTCTCTCTCTCTCTCTCTCTCTCTCTTTTATATATATGTATACAGAGGCTGACAGGCCTGTTGAGTATTTTCAACATTTTCTTGTTTTATTTCTGATTTCCAGTATCAACATTATTTTGCACTTTCCTTCATCATTTTAAGTTCTGGGGTATTTTAACTGCCTCATTTGTGTTAATGGGCTGGTCAAGCTATCACATCAAGAATGGAAAGTATCAAGTTCCGGGCAGGATTTCTGGTGTGTCTCAGAAATCTATCTACAGTGTGGCTCCATTTCTTAAAAGGTGGTTTTCATTCGCTCACAGTTTGCTTTGTAAACACAGCAAGGAGCCAGAAGGCTGCCCCCAAGTTCTCTGATGCCCCTGTGGAGGTCTTTGTGGAAGAGGCAAGGGCAAGGAGGGATGCTCCATTCCCCATGAGTGAGAAGAAGATTCACAAACAGGGGACGGGATTACACGTTGCCCCACACCGATATCGTAATCGGCGATCGGGCGGAGAATCCACTCCGACGCCAAATTGGAGCCGGTTTGATGCCAGTCAGTCATGCTTTGCCCCCTCCGAAATGGCCTAACCACCTTGCAATGCCGTTGGCACAGCATCGGCAGACCCTCCCTGATACTCCGCACCCGATGGGCCAAGTTATCATCCGCACGGGACACGTGTGGTGTCTGCGGTCGGGAACCCAGCATGGTGGCTGCGGCTGGGATCCGCTGCGGCCGGGATCCATGCCGCTGGCCAGGGGGGGCTTTCGCAAGGGCTGGAGGGACTGGTGGGGTAGCTAGGGGTGGCTAAAGGGTGGCCTATGGGGTTGCAGATGGAAGATCGGGTCTAAGCCAACGCCATGTTGTATGGCGCGACCGCTGCAGGTCATCACCGTGCACGTGCGCGGCCAGAGACTCGGCCACTCTCTCCCTGTTTTCGACGCGGGAGCCGGGGGTTTTTCCCGGCGCCGCTGCTAGCCCGTCACCGCTCCTGGACTCAGTGAGGGGTCAGCGCCAATTGTTTGTCATGGAACTCCCACAAATTCTCCATTCCAGCCCGCACTTATCCATTGAAACAGAGAATACAGCCCCATATGTACATCAAGCATGGAGAGAGGTTAAAGAGATGATCATCACGTCCCAGTACTTAGATTCATTTGGGGAAACCCTTCAGTGATCTTACATAAGCACTTTGCTGTTCTTCCTCCATCCAAAACAATTAAGCATGAATGGCACCCATGATAAGCCGTGAGCATTGGTTCAGGGTAAGCAAGGCAACAAAAATCAGGAGCAATCGACCTCTAAGCTCAAACACCCTTTGGAAAGTACAACAGTACAGAAATTCCTATGATCTAGTGCCTGCATCTTCCATGCCTTCAGAAAAACATCCCACTTGGTTTAACTTAGCAGGTCTGGCACTGGGCACCTTATTAAGACACATTAAAATGGCAGGAAGCAAGAATTGAGCTAGAATGGGCAGTAAGGACTCCTAAGTACTCCAAGCATATTCTAATAGCATTCCTGTACCGTTCTGATCAGGCGGGATAGGTACACCAGTCGGTATAATTGTTCATTCTTTCTTACGGTGTGAATTGGTATAGGAGGCTAGTATTTTCCTTAAATGGTTCCATGAGCCACATTTGAGTTGCCTATTGGACTCACAAACCAGCTGAACTCATATATGCTTCATGAGAATCAATTGTAAAGTGTTCGCAACTCTCCTTTACCATACTGTTTTATGTGTCTCTGATCTTCTCGTCACGCCATTTTTGAGTGGGCGAAGAATCGGAAAACGGCGCCACCTCCGATTTTGGTGTAAAAATGGATTTTCTGGCCGATCGCTGAACGCATTTTAAGCGTCGGCGATCGGAGAATCCTGCCACGGATTTGTGGTCTTTGAGAGAATTAAATAGCTCCGATAAATCATCAACTGAGAGTCTTCTGATGTCTCAGCAAACTCATCTAATATACTGAGTTGTACGGATCAATAAAGTTTGAGACATCCATCTGGGCTGAGTTAACTTCATTGCAGATATGGTCCAATTATCTCTAACTATTTGCGATGGATGAAGGCGCAGTGACAATGCCCTGTTTGGGTAACCTCCAGAACTCTGATTGTCATAGTTGACACATGTATGGTAGTCAGATGAATCAAGTATCGGAGGTGACTACCATCTGTGAGCTTGACCTGGAAAGACAATCTAAAGGAGAAGGAACGAGAGAAAATTGGAAAGAATTTTTTTAAATGTCGAGCAAAATCAAATATGTTTGAAATTAGCAACTAGGATCTGTTCCTTGCTTATTGATTATTCGATTTAACTTGGCGCCTTAATTTTCTAAACTGAAGATAATGGATCTTAAAGATAGAGGCAAACGTCTGTACAAGGGAATTGCAACATGTTTAGAACTGTCGGCTGAATGTAGTTTCTTAAATATCAAAACCAACATTAGGGTCTAAAAAACATGTTTCAGAACTACCATTTTGACTGCAGGGATCAACTAATCAAACAAAGTAATGAGAAGAACCGAACATTAAGAATATGTGTGAACACCCAAAGGTATGCGCACTGTTAATGGTTCAACCCAGATCCATTAACAATTACAGTGATTAATAATCACGCTCACCACTCATTTTTCATTAAAGGCTATGGCACTGACATATTCGGTTATATAGACTGGCTCATGTACTATTGGCCCATTCATCACAACAACCAACCATGAAACAACAACACATTATCCAGCAGGCTCAAAAGGCTTCCGGAGTCCTTGACCATTTGATGGAACAGGATCGACAAAAAGTTACTGAATTTCAAAAGTACAGAAAACATGCGAGCGGCATTAATATTGAGACAAGTATAAATGACTGATGAAGCACCTAGGAAATGTGATCCTTAGTTATGGACAATTTCCCCTAAAAGATGTCATTTCTCTTCCTCCAGAGCTGTCTTTTGTCCTATTCATTGACTGACAAGAATTCTCAAGTCTTCAGTCAGAGATCCCAATAAGGTTTATAGTCCCTGGTCATTACTGCTGGGCTGGGCGGAAGGCCTGCCTCTATACACTGGCACTGTGTTCAAATCAGTTAAAGAAGAATAAAACAAAACACAGCTCTGACCACTCACACACAACCTATGCCCCACCCTTGCCAGCCTATGCCAATGTAAATTCCAACCACCCCCCATGACCCATCATACACCCTTTACCAACTTATGCTCTTCTACCCACATCCATGAGCCATAATACTCCCTGTACCAACAGAGAAAACTTATGCCAACCCATGCATCCCACCCAACACCCTTTGCCGTTACGTCCTCAGTGCCAACTCAACTATTATCCTTGGACAGTTCCTTAACAGGTTTGACACTTCCTTGACGGAGTTGATACTTCCTTGGTGGCTGGACAGTTTTTTAACAGCTCTTTAACAGCTGGACTTTTCCAATGGCTTTGTGCAGAGAAAGTGCATAATCATGCTGACGTTTGACAATCGGAACGGGTGCCGTACCTCTCCCAAAGAGTTCTCAGAAACATAACCAAAGGGGAACCTTACCAAAGGGCTGCTACCCTGGCTATCCAAATGAATCCACCAAGTTCAGACTTCCTTTTACCTGGTCTAATCTGCACACTCTGGGTTTCACACACTGGCCTATCAAAATCCCACTTCAATGGAGGCAGCTGGAGATTTAAATGGCAAGCTGCCTACGTAATGTACTCATGCGTGAACTCCTGCCCGACTCCAGTCTCACCCCATGACTATTCTATTATTATAATGATATAATACCATCGGCTCACTTACTGTACAAGATACAAGACACCAATCACTCATAAGCAATTGGATAAATTGGTTGTGGGTTAATTTATTAAGGCTAGGCATGTGAGAACAGCGATACATCGGTATACATCCTGAAGACATCAGAGCTGTATGTGCTCTGCTCAAAGCAAAAGTGTAACTAAAACTGATCGCATGACACATTTCCCTTCTAATGATGTCATGATGATACCCCGTGAAGGAATATTGCAATCGTGAAGATGGGTTCAGGGGCAGGACTTAGGAATTTCAACCATTTCCAGGATTTCCTCCACGACAGACAGCTTCTCCATTGTGGTGAAAATCTGGGCCAGATATTTCAAATTCAGGCCATCATGAAAACTTTGCAAAAGACAAGGATGAAAATGTTCAGGCTGTTTTATAACATTTAGTATGTTCGCCCACTAAAGCATTTAAGATCTTTACAATTTTTTAGCTGGGATAAATTGATTTTTTTATTTTACAGTTACTATGTTTTTTTGACCTAAATAATCTTAAAACAGTAAATCAAGACATCCAGTACTGACAATTCATCAAAGGTTCGAAATTCTGATGAGATTTGCTAACACCATGCACATTGTTCTAAATTTGTTTTCACTTGACAGGCCTTCTCTTTGCATTCAAGTATATGGGGCTGGATTCTCCGACCCCCCGCCGGGTCGGTAAATCGCCGGGGGGGGGGGGCGTGAATCCCACCCCCACCGTCTCACAAAGTCTCCGGCACTAGAGATTCGGCGGGGGCGGGAATCACGCCGCGCCTGTCGGCGGCCCCCCCCCGGCAATTGTCCAGCCCGCGATGGGCCGAAGTCCCGCTGCTGTCATGCCGGTCCCGCCGGCGTGAATCAAAACACCTCCCTTACCGGCGGGACAGACGGCGCGGGTGGGCTCCGGGGTCCTGGGGGGAGCGTGGGACGATCTGGCCCCGGGGG
The DNA here is from genome assembly GCF_902713615.1 of Scyliorhinus canicula. Lineage (NCBI taxonomy): Eukaryota > Metazoa > Chordata > Chondrichthyes > Carcharhiniformes > Scyliorhinidae > Scyliorhinus > Scyliorhinus canicula. Next base: position 38,975,039 of record NC_052148.1, on the reverse strand, counting down.
GTGATCCCAAGGTGTCCTGGCCCACGATCGGGGCCCACCGATCGGCGGGCGGGCCTATGCCATGGGGGCACTCTTTTCCTTCTGCGTTGGCCATAGCCTTCACGTTGGCGGACATGGAAGTGACCCCCTCCCCTGCGCATGCGCGGGGATGACGTCAGCAGCCGCTGACGCTCCGGCACATGCGCGGACTTCCGCCGGCCGGCAAAGTCCCTTCGGCCCTGGCTGGCGTGGCGCCAAAAGCCTTTCCCGCCGGCTGGCGGGACCCCAACCACTCCGGCCTAGCCCCTCAAGGTTAGGGCTTGGTCCCTAAAGGTGCGGAGAAATCCGCACGTTTGGGGCGGCCCAATGCCGGAGTGGTTCACGTCACTCCATCCCGCCGGGGTCCCTCGCCCCGCCAGGTAGGGGAGAATCCAGCCCATGATTTAAGAGCAGGATAGGCCCCTCAAGCCTGCTCCACCATTCAATAAGATCATGACTTATCAAATTTTAAACTCAACTTCATATTCCCCAATAATCTTTCAGCCCCTTGATTATCATGAATCTATCCACGTCTGCCTTAAAAACATTCAACCCTCAGAGAAAATATTTTTCTTTGTCTCTAAGTTAAATGGGTGATGCCTTATTTTTAAACAGTGTCCCTTAGCTCTAGCTTCTCCAACAAAAGAAAACATAATTTCCACATCCACCAGGTCAAGTCCTCTCAAGATCTGATAGATTTTAATCGAGTGCCATCTTATTCTTCGAAATTCCAGCGGATACAATCCTAGCCTGTCCATCCTTTCCTCAGAAGACAACCCACCAATTCCAGGTATCAGTCTAATAAAGTGTAAAGTTGCCATAGTCCCAGATGACCAAAGGCTGCTTTCCACTTTGAGGACAGTTGACTGGTGGTGATTTAACCTGAGGATCACCACATCTCAGACGAGGGGCAAGGTAGAGAAGGCTCAGTCTTCATGAATAACCTAACTTCAGTCTAATACAGCTTCTCTGAACTACTTCCAATGTACCTTTCCTTAAATAAGGAGACCAATATTGTACACAGTACTCCAAATGTGGTCTCACCAATGCCTGGTATAACTGATGTGGAGATGCCGGCGTTGGACTGGGGTGAGCACAGTAAGAAGTCTTACAACACCAGGTTAAAGTCCAACAGGTTTGATTCAAACACGAGCTTTCGGAGCGCAGCTCCTTCCTCAGGTGAATGTTCACCTGAGGAAGGAGCTACGCTCCGAAAGCTCGTGTTTGAATCAAACCTGTTGGACTTTAACCTGGTTTTGTAAGACTGGTATAACTGAGGCATAACCTCGCTACTCTTGTATTCAATTCCCCCCTGAATAAAAAATAACATTGTATTAGCTTTCGTAATTAATTACTGTACCTTTTACAGTTCAAACACTAGGACACCCAGATCACTCTGCCTCTCAGAGCTCTGCAATCTCTCACCATTTAGATAACATGCTTTTTATTTTTCCTACGAAAATGGACAACTTCACATTTTCGCAATTATACTCCATTTGCCAGATCTTGGCTCACTCACCTTATCTATCTATCACCTTTTGTAAGCTCTTATGTCCCCTTCAGGGCTTACTTTCTGACCTAGCTTTGTTGTTGTCAGGAAATGTAGCAAACATATCTTCGGTTCCTTCATCCAGGACGTTAATATAAGTTGTAACAAGATGAAGCCCCAACACTGTAGCACCCCGCTTGGCATGTCCTTGCAATCAGAAAATTGCTATTTCTGTCTACATTCTGTTTCTTATTAGCCAACCAACCTTTTATCCATGCATCCCCCCTATGCCATGAGCTTGTATTTTCCACAATAGCTTAATCAAGTGTCTTCTGGAAATCTAAGTAGAGTACATCCACCAGTTCCCCTTTATCCACAACACATGCAACTTCTTCAATGTACTCCAATAAATTGGTGAAAAATGATTTCCCTTTCACAAAACTATGTTGATTCTGCCTGATTACCTTCAATTTATCTAAATGCCCTGTTATAACATCTTTAATAATAGCTTCTCGCATTTTCCAATGACCAAGGTTAAGCTAACTGGCTTATAGTGTCCTGCTTTCTGTCTCCTTCCCTTTTTGAATATGAAGTTACATTTGCTATTTTCTGATCGAATGGAACCTTCCCAAATCTAGGAGAAAATTAAAACCAATGCATCAACTATCTCACTGAACACTTTTAAAACCTCGGGTGAAGTCCATCAGGACCTGGGGACTGGTCAACCTGCAGTTCCAACAATTCGCTACTTACTACTTGCCTGGTAATTATTTTCTTGAGCTTCTCATTCTTTTCCAATTCCTGATTTTCAGCTATTTCTGGGATGTTACATCTGTGGGGGCGATTCTCCAAAATGGAGACTAAGCATTCGCGCTGCCGTGAACGCCGTCGCGTTTCATGACAGCGTGAAACGGGCGCAGGTACGGCCGAATCTGTCCTCCACAGAGGGCCAGCATGGCGCTGGAGCGGTTCACGCCGCTCCAGCCTCCCTTCCCGGCGCCAAATGGGCACCACGCCAACCCGCGCATGCGCAGTTGGGCCGCACCAACCCGCGCATGCGCGGGGGACTTATTCAGCGCGCTGGCCCCTACGCAACATGGCGTTGGCCGGGGGGGGGGAAGAGGCCAGCCTGCCGATCAGTGGGCCCCGATCGCGGGCCAGACCCCATTGGAGGCCCCCCCAAGGACGGAGCCCCCCTCCCCCTCCATAGGCTGCCCCCCGACCCTTCGCGCAGAGTTCCCGCCTGCAGCGACCAGCGCTGGCAGGACTGTGCCATTTCCGCTGATTCTCCGGCCCAGGTCCATCCGGGCCGGAAAATCAGCGACCCTGCCCATTCCAGTGGCCCGCGACTAGCGCCGTGCCAAACGCACTGGCGTAAATGGTGTCTGCATGGGTTTCCTCCCGGTGCTCCGGTTTCCTCCCACAAGTCCCCAAAAACGTGCTGTTAGGTAATTTGGACATACTGAATTCTCCCTCAGTGTACCCGAACAGGTGCCAGATTGTGGCGACTCGGATCTTTTCCTAGTAACTTAATTGCAGTGTTAATGTAAGCCAATTGTGACAATAGAGATTATTATTATTATCAAATTAAATCCTATTATGATCACTGCAAGTAGAAT